>NC_137683.1:10700411-11379442 GCF_963989245.1 Nansenia antarctica
GGTAGTATTTCAAGTCCTGGTACTTTTTTGGACTTAGGCTGTGGAGTTTAGGCTCTGAGCTCCAGGCTAGGGGTGGCTGGTAGGTAGAGAGGCCCAGTTAGAGGCACTGCTACTGGGCCTAGTGATGAGGAGATGAGGGGTAGGACTGGTAGTATTTCAAGGCCTGGTACTTTTCTGGAGCTCCAGGCGAGGGGTGGCTGGTAGGTAGAGAGGCCAGGTTAGAGGCACTGCTACTGGGCCTAGTGATGAGGAGATGAGGGGTAGGACTGGTAGTATTTCAAGGCCTGGTACTTTTCTGGAGCTCCAGGCGAGGGGTGGCTGGTAGGTAGAGAGGCCAGGTTAGAGGCACTGCTACTGGGCCTAGTGATGAGGAGATGAGGGGTAGGACTGGTAGTATTCCAAGGCCTGGTACTTTTTTGGACTTAGGCTGTGGAGATTAGACTCTGAGCTCCAGGGCAGGGGGACGGTAGACAGTTGTAGGCCCAGGATGGAGGGTATTAGCTGGGGTGGGGGAGTAGAGGGTGTGTGTGGAGGTCTGGTTATTCTGCACCCTTGCCCCCTCTTGTGGACTCGTAAGATACTGCATGAGAGCTCCAGGTGAGTGGAGGCAGGTAGGTAGGCCCAGGATGGATGGTGTTAGCTGGACTGGGGGAGTAGGGTGAGAGGGGTGTGTGGAGGTCAGGCAGACCGTCTGTAGTACCATATAACGACACCTGGGGTCGCTTGGGTGCGGATCATTAGAGTTCGACTTAGCTCCAGGCGAGGGGTGGCTGGTAGGTAGAGAAGCCAGGTTAGAGGCACTGTTACTGGGCCTAGTGATGAGGAGATGAGGGGTAGGACTGGTGGTATTTTAAGGCCTGGTACTTTTCTGGAGCTCCAGGCGAGGGGTGGCTGGTAGGTAGAGAAGCCAGGTTAGAGGCACTGCTACTGGGCATAGTGATGAGGAGATGAGGGGTAGGACTGGTGGTATTTAGGGGTGGCTGGTAGGTAGATAAGCCAGGTTAGAGGCACTGCTACTAGGCATAGTGATGAGGAGATGAGGGGTAGGACTGGTAGTATTTCAAGGCCTGGTACTTTTCTGGAGCTCCAGGCGAGGGGTGGCTGGTAGGTAGTGAAGCCAGGTTAGAGGCACTGCTACTGGGCATAGTGATGAGGAGATGAGGGGTAGGACTGGTGGTATTTAGGGGTGGCTGGTAGGTAGAGCAGCCAGGTTAGAGGCACTGCTACTGGGCATAGTGATGAGGAGATGAGGGGTAGGACTGGTGGTATTTAGGGGTGGCTGGTAGCTAGAGAAGCCAGGTTAGAGGCACTGCTACTGGGCCTAGTGATGAGGAGATGAGGGGTAGGACTGGTGGTATTTCAAGGCCTGGTACTTTTTTGGACTTAGGCTGTGGAGATTAGGCTCTGAGCTCCAGGCTAGGGGTGGCTGGTAGGTAGTGAGGCCGAGTTAGAGGCACTGCTACTGGGCCTAGTGATGAGGAGATGAGGGGTAGGACTGGTAGTATTATAAGGCCTGGTACTTTTCTGGAGCTCCAGGCGAGGGGTGGCTGGTAGGTAGAGAAGCCAGGTTAGAGGCACTGCTACTGGGCCTAGTGATGAGGAGATGAGGGGTAGGACTGGTAGTATTTAGGGGTGGCTGGTAGGTAGAGAGGCCAGGTTAGAGGGACTGCTACTGGGCCTAGTGATGAGGAGATGAGGGGTAGGACTGGTAGTATTCCAAGGCCTGGTACTTTTTTGGACTTAGGCTGTGGAGATTAGACTCTGAGCTCCAGGGCAGGGGGACGGTAGACAGTTGTAGGCCCAGGATGGAGGGTATTAGCTGGGGTGGGGGAGTAGAGGGTGTGTGTGGAGGTCTGGTTATTCTGCACCCTTGCCCCTTCTTGTGGACTCGTAAGATACTGCATGAGAGCTCCAGGTGAGTGGAGGCAGGTAGGTAGGCCCAGGATGGATGGTGTTAGCTGGACTGGGGGAGTAGGGTGAGAGGGGTGTGTGGAGGTCAGGCAGACCGTCTGTAGTACCATATAACGACACCTGGGGTCGCTTGGGTGCGGATCATTAGAGTTCGACTTAAATCCAGGCGAGGGGTGGCTGGTAGGTAGAGAAGCCAGGTTAGAGGCACTGTTACTGGGCCTAGTGATGAGGAGATGAGGGGTAGGACTGGTGGTATTTTAAGGCCTGGTACTTTTCTGGAGCTCCAGGCGAGGGGTGGCTGGTAGGTAGAGAAGCCAGGTTAGAGGCACTGCTACTGGGCATAGTGATGAGATGAGGGGTAGGACTGGTGGTATTTAGGGATGGCTGGTAGGTAGATAAGCCAGGTTAGAGGCACTGCTACTAGGCATAGTGATGAGGAGATGAGGGGTAGGACTGGTAGTATTTCAAGGCCTGGTACTTTTCTGGAGCTCCAGGCGAGGGGTGGCTGGTAGGTAGTGAAGCCAGGTTAGAGGCACTGCTACTGGGCATAGTGATGAGGAGATGAGGGGCAGGACTGGTGGTATTTCAAGGCCTGGTACTTTTTTGGACTTAGGCTGTGGAGATTAGGCTCTGAGCTCCAGGCTAGGGGTGGCTGGTAGGTAGTGAGGCCGAGTTAGAGGCACTGCTACTGGGCCTAGTGATGAGGAGATGAGGGGTAGGACTGGTGGTATTTCAAGGCCTGGTACTTTTCTGGAGCTCCAGGCGAGGGGTGGCTGGTAGGTAGAGAAGCCAGGTTAGAGGCACTGCTACTGGGCATAGTGATGAGGAGATGAGGGGTAGGACTGGTGGTATTTAGGGGTGGCTGGTAGGTAGAGAAGCCAGGTTAGAGGCACTGCTACTGGGCATAGTGATGAGGAGATGAGGGGTAGGACTGGTAGTATTTCAAGGCCTGGTACTTTTCTGGAGCTCCAGGCGAGGGGTGGCTGGCTGGTAGGTAGAGAAGCCAGGTTAGAGGCACTGCTACTGGGCATAGTGATGAGGAGATGAGGGGCAGTACTGGTGGTATTTCAAGGCCTGGTACTTTTTTGGACTTAGGCTGTGGAGATTAGGCTCTGAGCTCCAGGCTAGGGGTGGCTGGTAGGTAGTGAGGCCGAGTTAGAGGCACTGCCACTGGGCCTAGTGATGAGGAGATGAGGGGTAGGACTGGTGGTATTTAGGGGTGGCTGGTAGGTAGATAAGCCAGGTTAGAGGCACTGCTACTGGGCATAGTGATGAGGAGATGAGGGGTAGGACTGGTAGTATTTCAAGGCCTGGTACTTTTCTGGAGCTCCAGGCGAGGGGTGGCTGGTAGGTAGTGAAGCCAGGTTAGAGGCACTGCTACTGGGCATAGTGATGAGGAGATGAGGGGCAGGACTGGTGGTATTTCAAGGCCTGGTACTTTTTTGGACTTAGGCTGTGGAGATTAGGCTCTGAGCTCCAGGCTAGGGGTGGCTGGTAGGTAGTGAGGCCGAGTTAGAGGCACTGCTACTGGGCCTAGTGATGAGGAGATGAGGGGTAGGACTGGTGGTATTTCAAGGCCTGGTACTTTTCTGGAGCTCCAGGCGAGGGGTGGCTGGTAGGTAGAGAAGCCAGGTTAGAGGCACTGCTACTGGGCATAGTGATGAGGAGATGAGGGGTAGGACTGGTGGTATTTAGGGGTGGCTGGTAGGTAGAGAAGCCAGGTTAGAGGCACTGCTACTGGGCATAGTGATGAGGAGATGAGGGGTAGGACAGGTAGTATTTCAAGGCCTGGTACTTTTCTGGAGCTCCAGGCGAGGGGTGGCTGGCTGGTAGGTAGAGAAGCCAGGTTAGAGGCACTGCTACTGGGCATAGTGATGAGGAGATGAGGGGCAGGACTGGTGGTATTTCAAGGCCTGGTACTTTTTTGGACTTAGGCTGTGGAGATTAGGCTCTGAGCTCCAGGCTAGGGGTGGCTGGTAGGTAGTGAGGCCGAGTTAGAGGCACTGCTACTGGGCCTAGTGATGAGGAGATGAGGGGTAGGACTGGTGGTATTTAGGGGTGGCTGGGAGGTAGAGAAGCCAGGTTAGAGGCACTGCTACTGGGCATAGTGATGAGGAGATGAGGGGTAGGACTGGTAGTATTTCAAGGCCTGGTACTTTTCTGGAGCTCCAGGCGAGGGGTGGCTGGTAGGTAGTGAAGCCAGGTTAGAGGCACTGCTACTGGGCATAGTGATGAGGAGATGAGGGGCAGGACTGGTACTTTTTTGGACTTAGGCTGTGGAGATTAGGCTCTGAGCTCCAGGCTAGGGGTGGCTGGTAGGTAGTGAGGACGAGTTAGAGGCACTGCTACTGGGCCTAGTGATGAGGAGATGAGGGGTAGGACTGGTGGTATTTCAAGGCCTGGTACTTTTCTGGAGCTCCAGGCGAGGGGTGGCTGGTAGGTAGAGAAGCCAGGTTAGAGGCACTGCTACTGGGCATAGTGATGAGGAGATGAGGGGTAGGACTGGTGGTATTTAGGGGTGGCTGGTAGGTAGAGAAGCCAGGTTAGAGGCACTGCTACTGGGCATACTGATGAGGAGATGAGGGGTAGGACTGGTAGTATTTCAAGGCCTGGTACTTTTCTGGAGCTCCAGGCGAGGGGTGGCTGGCTGGTAGGTAGAGAAGCCAGGTTAGAGGCACTGCTACTGGGCATAGTGATGAGGAGATGAGGGGCAGGACTGGTGGTATTTCAAGGCCTGGTACTTTTTTGGACTTAGGCTGTGGAGATTAGGCTCTGAGCTCCAGGCTAGGGGTGGCTGGTAGGTAGTGAGGCAGAGTTAGAGGCACTGCTACTGGGCCTAGTGATGAGGAGATGAGGGGTAGGACTGGTGGTATTTAGGGGTGGCTGGTAGGTAGAGAAGCCAGGTTAGAGGCACTGCTACTGGGCATAGTGATGAGGAGATGAGGGGTAGGACTGGTGGTATTTAGGGGTGGCTGGTAGGTAGATAAGCCAGGTTAGAGGCACTGCTACTGGGCATAGTGATGAGGAGATGAGGGGTAGGACTGGTAGTATTTCAAGGCCTGGTACTTTTCTGGAGCTCCAGGCGAGGGGTGGCTGGTAGGTAGTGAAGCCAGGTTAGAGGCACTGCTACTGGGCATAGTGATGAGGAGATGAGGGGCAGGACTGGTGGTATTTCAAGGCCTGGTACTTTTTTGGACTTAGGCTGTGGAGATTAGGCTCTGAGCTCCAGGCTAGGGGTGGCTGGTAGGTAGTGAGGCCGAGTTAGAGGCACTGCTACTGGGCCTAGTGATGAGGAGATGAGGGGTAGGACTGGTGGTATTTCAAGGCCTGGTACTTTTCTGGAGCTCCAGGCGAGGGGTGGCTGGTAGGTAGAGAAGCCAGGTTAGAGGCACTGCTACTGGGCATAGTGATGAGGAGATGAGGGGTAGGACTGGTGGTATTTAGGGGTGGCTGGTAGGTAGAGAAGCCAGGTTAGAGGCACTGCTACTGGGCATAGTGATGAGGAGATGAGGGGTAGGACTGGTGGTATTTAGGGGTGGCTGGTAGCTAGAGAAGCCAGGTTAGAGGCACTGCTACTGGGCCTAGTGATGAGGAGATGAGGGGTAGGACTGGTGGTATTTCAAGGCCTGGTACTTTTTTGGACTTAGGCTGTGGAGATTAGGCTCTGAGCTCCAGGCTAGGGGTGGCTGGTAGGTAGTGAGGCCGAGTTAGAGGCACTGCTACTGGGCCTAGTGATGAGGAGATGAGGGGTAGGACTGGTAGTATTATAAGGCCTGGTACTTTTCTGGAGCTCCAGGCGAGGGGTGGCTGGTAGGTAGAGAAGCCAGGTTAGAGGCACTGCTACTGGGCCTAGTGATGAGGAGATGAGGGGTAGGACTGGTAGTATTTAGGGGTGGCTGGTAGGTAGAGAGGCCAGGTTAGAGGCACTGCTACTGGGCCTAGTGATGAGGAGATGAGGGGTAGGACTGGTGGTATTTAGGGGTGGCTGGTAGGTAGAGAAGCCAGGTTAGAGGCACTGCTACTGGGCATAGTGATGAGGAGATGAGGGGTAGGACTGGTGGTATTTCAAGGCCTGGTACTTTTTTGGACTTAGGCTGTGGAGATTAGGCTCTGAGCTCCAGGCTAGGGGTGGCTGGTAGGTAGTGAGGCCGAGTTAGAGGCACTGCTACTGGGCATAGTGATGAGGAGATGAGGGGTAGGACTGGTGGTATTTAGGGGTGGCTGGTAGGTAGAGAAGCCAGGTTAGAGGCACTGCTACTGCGGAGGTACTGCTACTGTACGAGCGGAGTGCCATCATCAGGGAAGGCGCTGAGAAGGCCATCCATCTCGCCTAGGAAGTCACCGAGCTGGCCTGGGGGGCGATAGATGACAACAATGTGGAGTTTGACCGGGGAGGAGACGAAAGCAGCATGAAATTCAAAGGAGGATATAGACAAGTGTGCCAGGGGAAGGACAGTATGTGACCACTTGGGCGAGATGAGGAGTCCTGTGCCTCCCCCTCGACCAGAGGGTCTAGGGGAATGAGAAAAGGAGGAGGCGGCAGAGAGGGCTGCCGGTGTAGCTGTGTTTTCTGGTGTGATCCAGGTTTCAGTGAGAGCAAGGAAATTGAGGGCCATAAGAGATGCATAAGCTGAGATAGCGTCAGCTTTCCGGACCGCCGACTGGCAATTCCAGAGACCGCCTGCGGCGATAAAGTCATGGTCAGTAGAAAGAGGTGGTTAGATGAGATTGGAAGGGTTGCGAGGGGGGGTGTAGCATCTAGGTGTCCTCCTGAGTGTCAGAAGAACAGGAATAGGGAGAAAGCACATTGGGATATAGGTCCGTAGAGGGGAAGAGGGCTAATGAACCAACAGAAGTAGGGGTAGCTAAGTGCACTCAGTAGACCGATGTGCCAAGAGAAGACAGCAACACTACAAACACTGGAAGAGAAGGTACTAAGTACCCTGGCTTCCTCTCAGGCCTTCCATAGATAGACTCCCTTGTCTTGTTGTCACGAGTCTTAGTGTCAGGAGGCTGTCGCAGCAGCTGTCGCTCTCAGACAGGCCAGATATTTATGGACACTAGCAGGCTTGTAGCCACTCCCCACTAACGAGCACTAATGACAACGACTGACAGGTGTTCTCACAAGTCGCCTGTATGACCTCCCTGGCCTTGGTCTATCCACTATATAGGGGAGCTAGAAGTCTCCTCCTCCTACAAGTTAACACCTACTTGGTCAGAAACTGGTTAGTTTCACCAGAATGACTCTGAAGCCTTTGTTTTGAAAACAGACAGCTTAACTAGATAATCTTAAAACAGACAGCAATCACCCTATTACTTTTCCTATCACTATTACTAATGAACAGACAGGTATCAGTAGTCCAATTTTAACTAGATAGCCTTAAAACAGACAGTTATTTACTCTATTACTAATAACAAGACAGGTATCAACTTATCAGAAGTCCAGCTTACTAGATAATCTACTTACTCAGAGTGGAGAGAGAGATGACTTCACTGCTAGGTTTCCAAATGTATGACCTCCCTGGCCTTGGTCTATCCACTATATAGGGGAGCTAGAAGTATCCTCCTACTACAAGTTAACACCTACTTGGTCAGAAACTGGTTAGTTTCACCAGAATGACTCTGAAGCCTTTGTTTTGAAAACAGACAGCTTAACTAGATAATCTTAAAACAGACAGCAATCACCCTATTACTTTTCCTATCACTATTACTAATGAACAGACAGGTATAACTAGATAGCCTTAAAACAGACAGTTATTTACTCTATTACTAATAACAAGACAGGTATCAACTTATCAGAAGTCCAGCTTACTAATAACAAGACAGGTATCAACTTATCAGAAGTCCAGTTTACTAGATAGTCTACTTACTCAGAGTGGAGAGAGAGATGACTTCCGATGTAATACCACCTCTGAACGCGACACAGGTTGGTTTTAAAAAAGTCAGATTTCATGTGACTTTCGCTGTTCCCACGGTCATGCATAAATCAGACCTGAGTCGCGTGTCGGCAAAAAAATCGGATTAGGGTCACATTTCACTGCAGTGTGAACGTAGCCTTAGTTTGACCTTTACCTGTGACACAGTGAGTCAGTAACCTCCTGTCTGTCTCCAAACAAGACCAGGTGTCTCCTGATGCGTTTCCATTCTGTAGTTTATGTCACATGGGGCCGGTTTCACAGACAAGGAGCCTCATCCTTGACTAAAAAGCTTTAATGGAGATTTGACATTGAAAGTGTGATTCAGTCCAGGACTGAAGCCGTAAGCCTTGTTTGTGAAACCGGCCCATTGACTTTAAGTGATGCATACTGTCTGAACTGGACCAGAAGAAGCCTACTTGTCTACATTGCTGTCAGTCTGAACTGGACCAGAACAAGCCTACTTGTCTACATTGGTGTCTGTCTGAACTGGACCAGAACAAGCCTACTTGTCTACATTGCTGTCTGTCTGAACTGGACCAGAAGAAGCCTACTTGAGGAACTTGAGGAACTTGAGGCTGGTCCTGTCCACAGTGGTGAGGTCCCCATAGTCCACGTAGTAGACCTCCACCTGGGTCTGGCTGAGGATGCGGTGGACGACGACGCGGTAGAACCACATGTCTCCGGGAGCCACGCAGCACACCTGGCCCTGACGCACGAAGCCTGAGGGAAGGGCGTAGCGCTCCGCCACCTCAGGACAGGTGTAGCAGCTCCTAGGAGGAAGACATGGTCCCACAAACTCTGACAGCATTGGGCTACTTTACGCCTCTATCCAAAGTTACTTCAAACAAATAGATGTAAGTAAGTGAATCATCTATCCATCAGTCATTGTAAGAAAAAAATCATCTATGCTAAGATCTATGCTAGGCCATTGGCAGTCGCAATGCTAGAAGAAGGAAGTTTTTATTTTATTTTTATTTATATTCTATTCATGGTTCTATTTGACCAGTGAAGATGCAGTACTCTGATCTAACCATAGGGTTACGTTCCAGCTACTATGTCATTCATGTGGTTACCTGAGATATTAGACCTGATAAGAGATCTGATCATCTGCTGCATGACTACAACCAAGGCAACCATTCATTTCCTGTTCATGTTTCCTTCCCGGTCTGAGCGGCACCGTCTTCATCATCATGTCCACCAGGGCGCGGGCCTCCTGGGTCTCGTTGAAGCGGATGTAGAAGTTGCTGGGTGACTCCACATGCTCCACCAGCACAGCTATCAGCTCCCGGGGGCCCCTGCGCGTGGGAGCCCTCAAGCGCTGACCCCGCAGGGCGTCCAGAGGAACCACCTTCCCAGGACTGGACCGGACCTGGACACACACACACACACACACACACACTTGTGTTTTTACTTGTCTCACCACAAAGAGGCTTTGAGGACTGAATAAAGGTTCTCTAACATTTACAATCTCTAAAGAAGATCAGACATACAGGTGATCAGACAGACAGGTGATCAGACATACAGGTGATCACAGACAGACAGGTGATCACAGACATACAGGTGATCAGACAGACAGGTGATCACAGACATACAGGTGATCAGACATACAGGTGATCAGACAGACAGGTGATCACAGACAGACAAGTGATCAGACATACAGGTGATCAGACATACAGGTGATCACAGACATACAGGTGATCAGACAGACAGGTGATCAGACATACAGGAGATCACAGACATACAGGTGATCAGACAGACAGGTGATCAGACAGACAGGTGATCACAGACATACAGGTGATCAGACAGACAGGTGATCAGACAGACAGGTGATCACAGACATACAGGTGATCAGACAGGCAGGTGATCAGACAGACAGGTGATCAGACAGACAGGTGATCACAGACATACAGCTGATCAGACATACAGGTGATCAGACATACAGGTGATCAGACAGACAGGTGATCAGACATACAGGTGATCAGACAGACAGGTGATCAGACATACAGAAGTTAAACAACATCTATTCTTGTGAATGCATTTTGGTTTCAGCCTCAATTGTCTATGAATTTGTCCAGCTTCTGCAGGGGGCATAGAAGCTATGGATTACACCTTGAACAAAAGGGCAAGTAGGACATACCAGCTGTCCATGTCTTCTTAGACCTGAGTCAGACATACCAGCTGCCCATGTCTGATGGGTCTCTTTAGAGTCAGATGGGTCTCTCACCTGTTGGAAGGTCTTGGTGGTGAAGCGGAGGTCTGTCTCTGACTTCAAGAGTCCTCCTCCTCCTCCTCCTCCTCTCTCCGGCCCTCCCAGGGCGACGCCCCATAGCTGAGATGGCAGCCTTGGCTGGAGGGGTTCAGACCTTCACCCTGCTCAGCATCTGTGGGGCTGTCGGCCTCTACAGCCCCTGGCCAAAAACATCATGGTGCTGCGTTTCTACAAGACCATGAGCTAGAAGATACAGTCCTCTGTTCTGCTATAAGATACAGTCCTCAGTTCTGAGCTAGAAGATACAGTACTCAGTTCTGCTATAAGATACAGTACTCAGTTCTGCTATAAGATACAGTACTGAGTTCTGCTATAAGATACAGTACTCAGTTCTGCTATAAGATACAGTACTCAGTTCTGCTATAAGATACAGTACTCAGTTCTGCTATAAGATACAGTACTGAGTTCTGCTATAAGATACAGTACTCAGTTCTGCTATAAGATACAATACTCAGTTCTGCTATAAGATACAGTACTCAGTTCTGCTATAAGATACAGTACTCAGTTCTGCTATAAGATACAGTACTCAGTTCTGCTATAAGATACAGTGTAGAAGCCATTTCACTGTTTTGATATTAGTTTAGTATAGTTATTAGTTGTAGGTTATTATTGTATTTGATTATTGTATTTGCTTATAAGTATCAGGTGTTATTGTTTCCATATGTTGTTTATTATTTTGGTCACTAGGGGGACTTCACACAGGTTGACCTCACTCATAGGGTATTTAGGTAGGCTGCTAATGGGGTTAGGAAGTGCACCTGGTGGACATACAGTTTTTACCATCTAAACGTAACATCTCAGTCAGCTGCATGGATATGGAATCGTTTGCCTGATCTACTTGGAATAAACCAACAAAACGTGAGAATCCTTGTGGACAATGAAACTTCTTTGCCAGCATGCATGATGCGTAAGATCTTTGTTCTGATGGTGCGCCAAGTATTGGTTTTATAGTTGCAAGTAATTAGCCAATACATTAAGTAAAAACCGTATGTCCACCAGGTGCATGAAGATTCGTTCAAATAGACTACAGTGCCTTGCAAAAGTATTCACCCCCCTTGGCTTTTTACCTATTTTATTACATTACAACCTGTAATTTAAACATTTTTTAATCAGAATTTTATTTGATGAATCTGCACAAAATAGTGTTAGTTTTTAAATGAAATGAGAAATATATATATAAAAAAAGAATTTAAAAAAATAAAGAACTGAAAATTGGCATGTGCATATGTATTCACCCCCTTTGTTATGAAGCCCCTAAACACTTCTGGTGCAACCAATTACCTTCAGAAGTCACATAATTAGTGAAATGAAGTCCACTTGTATGCAATCTAAGTGTCACATGATCTGTCAGTATATACACACCTTTTCTGAAAGGCCCCAGAGGCTGCAACACCTAAGCAAGAGGCACCACCAACCAAACACTGCCATGAAGACCAAGGAACTCTCCAAACAAGTCCGAGACAAAGTTGTTGAGAAGTACAAGTCAGGGTTGGGTTATAAAACATTTTCCAAATCTTTGATGATCCCCAGGAGCACCATCAAATCCAGAGAATTGTATGAAAGCAATTGATGCATGTCCAAAAGCATTTGCAATTTGTTGGAAGGAATGAGAAACTGCTACTATGATTTGCACAAATGACGAAATGTTGTGGAGGTTGAACTAACAGTTATGAGAATTTTAATTCTGATCAGAGAAATGCACCAAAGCAATTGAGAAAAACTGTAACTATTCAATTCAATTCAATTATACTTTATTCATCCCCGTGGGGGAAATTCATTTTGCCACGCCACTCTCTAAAAACAACACATGACAACACAACATAAAGGACAGACAACAATACTGGGCCAGCCATGTATAGTATAAAAAAACAGTAAGATCATGATAGAAACATTGGTAAAATGATGGCTATAGCTATGATATTAAAATACAAAAAAAAGTGATGATGATGATTATAATAAATAAATGAATAAATACAGATTCAATTCGATACAAATTCAGGAGCCTTGATCCCGACTACTACTTTAGTTGCTGTTAAACAGTCTTAGAGCAGCCGGGATAGATGATTTTTTTATAGCGCTCCTCTGCGGCGGCTGCTGGTTTGCCCAGTGAGGACATGATGGAGGGGGTGGTTGGGATTGTCCCTGATGGACAGCAGCTTGCTCCTCGTCCTTCTCTCCACCACCATCCCCAGAGAGTCCAGACTCCTTCCCACCACTGAACCCGCCTTTTTCACCAGCTTGTCCAGCCGTCTGGTGTCCCTCTTTGAGATGTTTCCACCCCAGCAGACTGCAGCGTAGAAGAGAATGCTGGCCATGACAGACTGGTAAAACATAGCCAGCATCTCTCCACACACTTCAAAAGACCACACCAGAGAGCCAGCTCTGGCCTTTCCTGTAGAGTGCATCTGTGTTGGCGGACCAGTCCAGTTTGTCGTCCAGATGCACCCCCAGGTACTTGTAGGTCTTCACCACCTCGATATCCTCGCCCCGGATGTTAATGGGCAACCGAGGTGGCTTAGACCTGCGGAAGTCAATAAGGAGCTCCTTGGTCTTGGTTGGATTGAGGAGCAGACCATTCCTCTCGCTCCAGACGCTGAAGGCTCCTGTCAGATCCCTGTACTCCCCCTCCCGTCCATCCCTCACGCACGCCACTATGGCTGTATCGTCAGAGTACTTCTGTATGTGGCAGGACTCTGAGTTGTAGTTGAAGTCTGACGTGTACAGGGTGAACAGGAAGGAAGCCAGCACAGTTCCCTGCGGAGCCCCGGTGTTGCTCACTACTGTGTCCGAGACACAGTTTCCCAGCCTGACTGACTGTGGCCGTCCGGTGAGATAGTCCATGATCCAGGATGTAGTGGAGGGATCAACCCCCATACCTGAAAGCTTCTCTCAGAGTAGAAGAGGCTGGATGGTATTAAAGGCACTTGAGAAGTCGAAAAACATTATCCTCACATGACTTCCTGGCTCATCCAGGTAGGTGTAAGCACGATGAAGGAGGTAGAGGACAGCGTCATCCACACCAACTCTTTCCTGGTACCAGAACTGCAGGGGATGGCGTGCATGTTCAGTCTGTGGTCTCAGATGTCTCAGAAATCTGTAAACAACAGAAACATGACTTGGGCAATTAGTTTATCTTTTGACCAGCTGGTGTCACATGTATTTAATGACGTCTGATGAACGTATTCCAGCAGCCACATGCAGACACGTTCAACACTGTCACCAGTAGATGGCGCTCTACAGCAACGAACTTCAATCAGTGTCAGAGAGGGACATGAAATAACAAGCACACATTCAATACATCAGGTTATTGATACATCAGGTTATCAACACATCAGGTTATTGATACATCAGGTTATCGATACATCAGATTATCGATACATCAGGTTATCAATACATCAGGTTATTGATACATCAGGTTATTGATACATCAGGTTATCAATACATCAGATTATCAATACATCAGGTTATTGATACATCAAATGATCAATACATCAGGTTATTGATACATCAGGTTATCAATACATCAGGTTATTGATACATCAGATTATCAGGGTAATAATAGTCATGTGCAGAAACATCTGTCCATATCTGTCCAAGAATCTTTCTTGTTTAGAACAGAAAACATCAAAACACAGACATGCATGGTAGAAGTCTCTCCATGGTAGAGGCAAGCAGCCATACTTTGATTAGAGTCGATTTCAAATAAGATTTTTGTGGATAAATGTCCATTATATTCTGACAGATTACATCTCCATGGTAACGCCATCGAGGTAACATCAACAGATGATCAGGAAGTGGTGGGCGTGGTCTCAGGGGGGCACAGGAAGTGTTCAGGACATGGTGACATCACATCCTCTCTCCTCCGATAAACATTTTAAACATTTATTGAATCACAGCAGCCACATGCAGACACGTTCAACACTGTCACCAGTAGATGGCGCTCTACAGCAACGAACTTCAATCAGTGTCAGAGAGGGACATGAAATAACAAGCAGACACAGTTAACTGTATAATTCTCAGCATTTTATTGTGCAAAGTACCAGACTCCACTGTTACCAAGACAAACTAATTTCTAGAAAGAAAAACTGAAGCTTCGCTTTCATGATAATCACACAGATTTCAACGTGTTTGATGATGTTTCTGTTGGCAGATCACGTTTTTCATGATCTTTTGAATCTTTTAGAATGATAGTATTAGAGCTGGGGTTTTTGTGGTAGCCTAATTTAGGAATAATGGGATCCAGGATTCAAGTTAACCATTTATTCAAGGACGGTAATGTAACAACGTGATACTCTGGTCACTTGCTAGCCTAATCTGGTACCCAAGCTATTCAACAGGTAACTCAAGCCCAACACTTATGGTGGTACCCTACTGGCGCGGGGTGGTACTACAGGTAGTCTAACAGGATATCACAGTTTTCAAAGCAAAAAGAAAGAAATATTGAAGTATTAAAAAGTAATTCAGTGAAATTAAATGAATAATAATTAAGAAAAAGAGTACTAAAAGACAACTGTTATAATATTATAAGGTATGAATATTGTAAAATACAAATGACAAATTCATCTTTGAATGAATAAAAATAAGGAAATATTAAGAAGCTGTATGTTAGATTTTTAGATTTAGAATTTTTTTAAAAGCTGTCCATGAAACTATTAACTAATAAATTAAACTAAGCAATGGAACAAGACATCTCAGTCTTCCAGCTGAAACGTTAGGAGGATTTATTGCAAACATAACAACATACCAGTATTCAGTCACACTCGGCTTCTAAACACCAAGGCCACATCTGGGTGGAAGGGGCGGTGACCACATGACGCAGGAGGGGACAAGGACATCTCAACTCCTACGACCTCGATTCCTCCTTCACTCTCCAGGAGGGAGAGGAAGGGAGGAGAGGAGAGGAGGAGAGGAAGGGAAGTGAAGAGAGGAGGAGATGAGAGGAAGGGAGGAGAGGCTGGGAGGAGAGGAAGGGAAGAGAGGAGGGGGGGAGGAAGGGAGGAGAGGAGGAGGGGAGGAAGGGGGGAGAGGAAGTGAAGAGAAGAAGGGAGGAGAGGAAGAGAGGAAGGGAGGAGAGGAAGGAGGGAGAGGAAGGGAGGAGAGGAAGGGAAGAGAGTAGGGGGGAGGAAGGGAGGAGAGGAAGGGAGGAGGGGAAGAGAGGAAGGGAGGAGAGGAAGAGAGGAAGGGAGGAGAGGAAGGAGGGAGAGGAAGGGAGGAGATGAGAGGAAGGGGGGAGAGGAAGGGAGGAGGGGAAGTGAAGAGAGAAGGGGGGAGGAAGGAGGGAGAGGAAGGGAGGGTAGGAGGAGAGGACGGGAAAAATTGAGAGAAAATAATCAAGAAAAGGCTCATGTTGTGTCACAACCTTCTCCCTGATCTGATCAACAAGTAAATATCCATACAGTATATGATGGTGCAGCCAGCCTTCTTCTTTAGGGCTCCTGTCTCCTTTAAACACCTCCCACACTGGTGTATGTGTTCTCTGGTGTTTCTTTAGGGATCCTGCCTGACTGAAACTCTTCCCACACTGGGAGCAGCAGAATGGCTTCTCTCCTGGGTGTATTCTCTGGTGTTTCTTTAGGTGTCCTGCCTCAATAAAACTCTTCCCACACTGGGAGCAGGGATTTGGCTTCTCTCCTGTGTGTATTCTCTGGTGTTTCTTTAGGGATGCTGCCTGACTGAAACTCTTCCCACACTGGGAGCAGCAGAATGGCTTCTCTCCTGTGTGTATTCTCTGGTGTTTCTTTAGGTTTCCTGCGAGACTGAAACTCTTCCCACACTGGGAGCAGCAGAATGGCTTCTCTCCTGTGTGTGCTCTCTGGTGTTTCTTTAGTTCGCTCATACAACCAAATCTCTTTCCACACTGAAGACAAGAGTGAGTCTTCTGTCCTCCTTGAGTCTGTGATTGTGATTTAAGGTGAGTTGGACAAATGAAACTCTCACTGCAATCTAAACAGTGGTGATTCTTCTGTCTTGAGCTCCTCCGTCTGTGTTGTTTATGGCTTCCTGATGCGGTGGAGCTGGGCTCCATGTCTGAGTCTGGGTTGGAGCTCTCTCCTGTAAGAATAGGAACATATACAGGATTCGAAACAACATGAGAACAAGTGCTGCTTCCATAGACTCAGCAGTGCCAGAAGTAACACCACATCTCTGGAGTCTGCACTCGCTGTGGGAACATGAAGTGTTCAGAGTGTTACAGAGATATTACAACAAATGGATACCTTATCAATGTTTTATCATTAACAATTGATTTAAAGCATATTCGCTCAAACGGAGACAGAATCCATGTTTAACGTTTCAGTTTAAGAGTATTCACGTTGTACCTAGTTTAACTGTCACTCACTGTCTTGCTCAACAGTTGTAATTCCATGATCAGTCATAGAAGTTAGAGAAATTGTAACAACTTTAGTTTGAATGAATCAACAACTGCTATGGAGGAAATCGTGGGGGAAATACAAATTAAAATAAATGTCTGATTGTATACACCGCTAAATATCTGCCAGCGCCCTTTGAACTATTCATTAATCTGGCCTGGCTTTCGCCAAACACAGAACATGAACTCACCATCCTCACCATCTGTGTCCACCAATCCATCTTCTCCTTGCTCTTCTTTCATCATGACATCTTCATCCTCCACTTCCTCTTCTTCTTCTCCTTCCTCTCCTTTCACAACTTCACATCCTCTTCCCTCTTCTTTCACCATCACATCTTTAATCTCTTCCTCCTCTTCTTCTTCTTTCACCATCACATCTTTCTTTTCTTCCTCCTCTCCTCTAACCTCCTCCTCTTTCACCATCACATCTACCATCTCTTCATCCTCTCCTCCTTCTTCCTCTACTTCTTCTTTTACCATCACATCTTTAATCTCTTCCTCCTCTTCTTCTTCTTTCACCATCACATCTTTCTTTTCTTCCTCCTCTCCTCTAACCTCCTCCTCCTCTTTCACCATCACATCTACCATCTCTTCATCCTCTCCTCCTTCTTCCTCTACTTCTTCTTTTACCATCACATCTTTAATCTCTTCCTCCTCTTCTTCTTCTTTCACCATCACATCTTTCTTTTCTTCCTCCTCTCCTCTAACCTCCTCCTCCTCTTTCACCATCACATCTACCATCTCTTCATCCTCTTCTCCTTCTTCCTCTACTTCTTCTTTCACCATCACATCTTTCACCTCCACTCCCTCCCCTCCTTCCTCCTCTTTCACAACCATGTTGACTTCCAGTGTTTGACTGCAGTATTCCAGCTTCACGGCCACCATCTTTGGACCCCACGTTGTGCTTTTCTGGACTGAAGAACCACAGCAGGAACTCTGTGGACTTGGGTTCAGAAACAGTAGCTGTGAGGTGGACCTGTGTATAGAAAACAAATGAAGCACAAACAGTCACAGATAAATTTCACATTTTGTTCAGTAATTTCACCAATATAGATACAAATATATAGATATACATTATACCTATATACAGTAAAACTAACAAACGTATATATTTATATATTTGTGCCCATTTACACTAATCAAGAAGCTGAAGAACAAATAATAAAATAGGAGCGTTTTCCATCGTGCACATACCTATTCAGATGGTAGTCTTAGGGCCAATCCCAATTCACCCCTATGGCTTGATTTGCGCGTTCACGTTTAGGGGGAGGTTTATCCCAATTCATATTTCATCGAGCCATGGCTTCATTTCGAGGGCTAACTATGACTTCATTTCGAGCGATTTCAGGACCAGACTAGCTTCCAAGCCATAGGGGTACGCTACCCCTTGATTCCAGGATGCATTGCGAATCATCTACAGACATGTTATGTCGCTCTATTCAATGCGGAAATGTCATTTTACTTTCTCTGTAATTACTTATTAATAAAGATTTGAAAAATTATGATAACCATCTTATTGTCTTAGTTTAATGTCATTACAATGCATTAGACCTTTTATTTATAACAAGCATAACCAAAAAAACGCTTTTATGTCGGTGCTGTGTCTAACGTTACAGTAACGCAACGCTGCATGACAGTCGAGCATTTCAGAGATGTACAATCATGAATCAATTATTACCTGTGGCGTTTGACAGCGGATGATGGTACACATATGTAAAGTTATCTATCAAACGTTAGTTTAATGTCATTACAATGCATTATAGACCTTTTCTTTATAACAAGCATAACAAAAAAATCACTTTTATGTCGAGGTGCTGTGTCTAATGTTACAGGCTGATTTGTGGACAGCATATGACATATTTCCATGTCTAATGTCTGATGTCTAATGTCTGATGTACTAATGTCATTTCAATGCATTATAGACATTTTCTTTACAACAAGCATAACAAAAAAAATCGCTGTTATGCCTGATCACTTCCATTAGACTACTAAAGCAAGACACCGGAGCACTCATATCTGCACGTTTGTCACAGGCTGACAGTCACCCTGTTCCTCTGCCCCGGCAACTGACCCATAGAAATGTGCGCGATTAACATTTCAGAGATCTACAATCATGTTTATTTAGAAATAAATTGTGGTGTTTGACAGCGGATGATGGTAGACATATTTAATGTAAAGTTATCTATCTAAAGTTATCTATCCACAGGCTGATATGTGCATGATAGGCGCGAATTCCACCCCCTCCCCCCCTTGGTGGTATAAATTGTATTGCGGCATACCAAAACAACTCGCAATCTAATCCGAACAGCTGTTATTATGTAATATTATCGATGGATGTGACATTTTTGATGGAGGGCAGTGAGCGGGAGACTCATCAAGGACATGTAGTTAATTAATGCAGTGGACAGCGGCTGTTTCTCCAGCGTTCCTGTCACTTCGGATTTCGGAACGTCAATAAATATGTAAGTCATGCATTTTTCCATGTTTCCCTTTGATGGCATATGACGCCGTAAATTTAACTAAAGTTCAGCCGCGAAGTTGTTGCACTGTTGTCCTAAATCAGTGCAGACTGGCAGGGTAGGAGCACAGGTTTCATACAGGTTAAAGCGCCGTTATTCTGTCATGGTCTGATAATGAAGCATTGTTCTTTTTTATTTGATGACTTGTTTGATCGATTGATAGCATACAAGTGAAGTTGTGAATGAGTCGAGAGCGTCAATGCTTTTCTACGATACTACTGATGACGTATCAGTCTTGAAGGGTTGTCCCATTTCATAGGGGTGGATTTCAACCCCGACGGCTTGTGGCTCTGTTCGAAGGCCTTGGCTCGAAATCGAGTCACACTCGAAAACGAGCCATAGGGGTAGAAAAGGGAATCGGGATTGGGCCTTATTCTAACGCTACCACTGGGTATGGCAACACCACAAGGACAAAAGAACGCGCAGACCTGCAGTACACCCAAACTCCAAGGGGGGCGCAACAACAACCAGGGCTGCTCAAGCACAGCGAAACTCATCCACATTCACCACAACTCAACATCCATTCCCAACTCTGTTACATTCATTCCATTCCATGTTCACACAAATGTAGCTGTGTTGTACCATTAGATCGTCATTCTATCTATTTCAAAACAACCGCTTCCTGCCTACTTGTCCCAGAATGCATTGCATCGTGCTTGCTGCTTACGTCAGAGGCGCAAGCTATGGAGGCTCCATGAGAACTTCACATCCTTTGACAAACATGGCGGGATGGAAGGATCTTGTAACTTCGGCAGCAAACAATGGCAGCATTTGAAATAGTTTAGTTTATGTTCAACTGGAAAAGGTAGTGAGCTCAGATTTTCGTGTTCTGACTTTGCAATCCACGGCCTCTCACGAGTTGCACAAAGGACAGATGAAAGCGTGTTTGTTGTTGGGCTTTCTTGCGGAATGTTGATATGAAAATCTAAATAATCAGCAGAACATGTGTTTGTTCCGTGGTGTATTCCGGTAAAAAACGGATCAAACAGATACAACATCTCTTCTGATTAGTATGTTGACCTCATTTAAACTTTCCTCAAGAAACAACCACCATTACGAGACGAATGAAACGGGAGCGTACCTATGTTCCCCGGGTCCTATGTTCCCCGGGTTCTATGTTCCCCGGTTCCCCGCTTCCGAAAAAGGGTTCTATGTTCCCCGCTTCCGAAAAAGGGTTCTATGTTCCCCGCTTCCGAAAAAGAGTCCTATGTTGCCCGCCTGCCGTTGTGTCAAGCGACCCCAGGTGTCGTTATGTGGTACTGCATGAGAGTTTTTTTTTTTTTGGGCCATTTAGCAGACGCTTTTAATCCAAAGCGATTTACAATTACGAATTACAGGGACATTCCCCCTGGAGTAACTGAGGGCTAAGTGCCTTACTCAAGGGCACACTAGTAGTGGTGTGGTTTCAGGCGGGATTTGAACTCACAACCTTCCGATCACAAGTCCAACTCACTATCCACTAGACCACCACTAGACCACCCAGAGTTTGACGTGCGACCCCCGGTGTCGTTATGTGGTACTGCATGAGAGTTTGACATGGGTCTTAAGATGTCTTGGAAATATGAAGAACACAATGAATGTCATAGTATTGTCTCAGCATTTCATTATTTAAAAAACAACATACACAAATACATAATCATACTGTGGATTACTAATTGATAAAGACATTTACAGGAAATTGCAGGAACTATTATATATAGGAACAAAATTATTATGTGTACAACATTATTATATGAACAAAATGATTATATGTACAAAACCTTTTGTAGGTAGGACACTATTGGACCTCGGCCCAAATCTAGTACTGAACCTGACCCCCCATGCTAAACCATTTGGAAGTACAGTATACTAGGACTCCAATTCAGACACACTGGGGGGATGTCACAAATCTACTAACTCTAATCAGCCTGGTCTCACACTGCAGACGGCAGAATTCGACGTTTATGGACAAACGTCGAATTCTGACGTGAGATTGGGGTAGCTCGTTCTGATAGCGCAGGGGTGCGCCTGTTATGTGCGCCTGTCGGGGCTTCTCTCGGGATTATTCCATTTTGAATTGGAAACCCTATGGTTACCCTAACCCTAACCCTAACCCTAACCTTAACCCTAACCCTAAATGTGGCCTAACTAATTAATGCAAGTGCAATTCAAAATGGAATAATCCCGAGAGAAGCCCCGACAGGCGCACATAACAGGCGCACCCCTGCGCTATCAGAACGAGCTACCCCAATGTCACGTCGGAATTCGACGTTTGGATGCGATCTCACGTCAGAATTCGACGTTTGTCCATAAACGTCGAATTCTGCCGTGTGAGACCAGGTTGCTCTAATTATTTAAAATACAAATAAATAAATAAACAAGAATGTGTTGTGTAACAACTCCCCCAAGATTCCCCTCCACCACAGAGAGACTAAACTGTCCTTCTGAAAGAGACTACACTGACATCCTCCATCCCAGACAGACTACAATGACACCATCACAGTGTGACATGGGAGAGTCAGGTAGCATGTGTTCCTGATGTTGTGGACTACTCTTTTATCAACAATTTCACAGTATTGCCCATTGGTGGCAGTTGACTTCATACCTATCCCAACAAGTTGGCGTGGTTCCCAAAAACATTTATGATGATGGAACAGGAGGGTGTCAGTGATGGCTGAGGGTGGGAAGAGAAGCTTTGCTCCCTCCTTGTACTCTTCACAGCCTGTCAGGGGATCTTCTCTGTGGAGTGGCAGGAACACGGTCCCTTCAAACAGGAGCTGTGGATTCTCTGAAAATAAAAGACATCAAGTATTAAGGTAGGCTATAGATTCCCATCAATATTTTTTATACAAGGTCTTTCAGTAAGACTATTTTACCTGACATGGTAGCCCATATGCCTGTGATTTTCACCGGTTGCCTGTGGTTCCTGTCTTCACCAAGTAGGGTTGGGTTGAGTTGGGTTGGGGTTGTCTCCACAAATGACCCAACTCTGATAGTCTTTATATCAAATCTGAGAATGAAATTCAGTATGCTAATTATAAAAGGGGTATGCTATTGATAATAGCATATCATTATTATTAACAATAACATAACAATATTATTGTCTTTAGATAAACAACTAAAATAAAAAATCTAAATTAGATGCTATTGATACTGCATAGAAACACATTGATATAATATACTTGTATGTTTCAGGGGACAATGTTGCACTCTGATATTTAGTGTGTCTCTGTGCTGCTTGCCCAGCAAGAGGGTTGTCAATATTTTGGATGACAGGCTTTCCCCTTTTCCAAACCTAGGAAATAAAACAGCATGCATAATTGCAACCTTTAGTTTCCTGGTTTTTGTGTGACTGCACCCTCACTTGTCCTTTCTGTTGCTCTATGTTGCGCCCTTCTAGCAATGTGGAATGTGTTCGAAAGAAACATGGAGCAAAGTAAGTAAGTAAGTAAGTAAGTAAAGCTTTATTTATATAGCACCTTTCATACAAGAAATGCAGCTCAAAGTGCTTTACAACAGGAATAAGAACATAAAGTGAATATAAAAACATATACAAGCATAGAATGAATATAAAAGCAGGGAAAAACTGTCAAAATAAAAGGTAAAGATTTACATTTCTTACACACTATGTGATACATGTCATACATTCATACACTACTATATATTATTTTAGCCCCCTCAGTGAGTGTAGTCACGCTAGTATGGGACCTGCACCTGTGGTACACGCTACCCCACCCGCAATGTACTGCCCTCTCACTTGGTTGCAGGGTATTTCAACCGGGGCCTGGTTACCCCTTAATATCCAGGACCTACTGTCCCTTCCTTAAGCCTAACTTGGATCTCGGCGGGCCTGGTTACCCCTGAAATCTAGTATCCAGGAACTACTGTCCCTTCCTTAAGGCTAACTTGGATCTCGGCGGGCCTGGTTACCCCTGAAATCTAGTATCCAGGACCTACTGTCCCTTCCTTAAGCCTAACTTGGATCTCGGCGGGCCTGGTTACCCCTGAAATCTAGTATCCAGGACAGTAAAATATTTAAAGTGCAATAGCTGGCAAATGAGCAGTGGGCAGGTGCAGATAAGCTAGTTGAAGGCTATATTGAAGAAGTGCGTTTTTAGCTTTCTTTTAAAAATATTTAGTGAGCTGGCTTCCCTGATCTCTTAAGGTAATGTGTTCCA
This sequence comes from Nansenia antarctica, assembly GCF_963989245.1. Lineage (NCBI taxonomy): Eukaryota > Metazoa > Chordata > Actinopteri > Argentiniformes > Microstomatidae > Nansenia > Nansenia antarctica. The sequence goes on from NC_137683.1 coordinate 10,723,553, forward strand.
AAGCTTTGGGGCATAGTTGGCAAAGGCTGCGCTCCCGATCTTCTTCTGACTGTTGCTGGGAACCTCTAATAAACCTGCGATAGATGATCTTAGTGTTCTTGAGGGTGCATAATTGGCAAGGGAATTAGCAATGTACTTTGGGCCTCGCCCATTAAGGGCTTTGTATATAAGGAGGAGGACCTTAAAATCAACCCTACATGTTACTGGCAGCCAGTGCAGAGTAGCTAGGACTGGAGTAATGTGTTCTCTCCTCTTGGTTCTAGTTAGAAGTCGAGCTGCAGAGTTAACCATAACCATGTTGAATGTAAGTGTAACAATGACAGATCTGAACCAAAAATATATAATTTCATCTAATAACTAAATCTGAAGTATTACGTTAATTATTTTATATTGTTAATATAATATTGTCTGCTAATTATGGGTTAATTCATTCTTATCCTATCACTTCTGGGCCTGTGCGTATATCGAGTATAGGTTTAACTATGAGCCGAAACAAAAATTAACGAAACATCAAACACAGCAGAGGACAGGAGGGCTCTTTAAACAGGAGGGCTCTTTAAACAGGTGGACGAGTTGCCAATTGGTCCGGTACAGGCGCGCTAATGATGATGGACGTAACATCAGTCCAATCATGGGCGGGCACCGTGATTGAGAAAGGATTAAGAAAGGATTTAAAATTGTGAAAGGAGGAGACAGAGAGGGGAAAATGTTCAATGTCAAAATGTTCATGCCAAACTAATAACATTTAGGGCCTGATTTACTAAGATCCCAAATAACGAATACTAATTGAAGTTCACACACAGGGGAAGTTGTGAGATATACTTGTTATAGGCTATACTTCAAATAAGGCCCGCTATCTTCTACATTGGAAAGATCAACAATCCTCACTGCACACCGTTAGTAGATCAGCTTGCAGATGTAGAACCACTTTGCACATTAATAGGCCATTAATAGGCTAATAAGTTATAATTCTGTATTTTTGTTCTAGCTTATCATCGTACTCTAAACGATGCTGTCCAAGTGCGCCATCCTTCACTTTGGATATTCCTTCGTCACCTGAAGGATCAGCAAACGCTTTCAGAGGATAAGCTGGGGATGGCAGACAGAGGCCACACTCCCCCAACAAGGAGACGGAAGTGGAGGGAGTTGGAGGCCCGTCTACTGAGGCTGAAAGAACAGTATATTCAGGGCCTCAGACATCTGGCTTCGTACTGGAGGGCTGTCAGCCGTAGCGTCCGTATGGGCTAGATCTTTTTGATTTTTGCACATTTATTTGGATAGCACTTTGGCCTATGTTGTTGTTATTATAATTATTATTGTTATTGTTATTATTGTTATTATGTATGCACAAACATAGTTTAATTAGTTGGTTGCAATAAAAGCCTATATTTTGGATTGATATCTCTACTGTATTTATTTGATTTCGTTTGACAAAAATATAGAAAAAATATTTAATAACTGGTGTTCTTTTAGGAATATAAGATTTTCAATTCCATCTCGAAAATGATCTATCTAGGGAGTTATATAAAATGCTGAGACAATACTATGACATTCATTGTGTTCTTCATATTTCCAAGACATCTTAAGACCCATGTCAAACTCTCATGCAGTACCACATAACGACACCAGGGGTCACACGTCAAACTCTGGGTGGTCTAGTGCAGAGGTTCCCAAAGTGGGTGCCGCGGCACCTGTCCGGGGGTGCCGCCAAATCTGCTCGTAAAAAAAAAAAAGAAAAAAAAAAGTATAATATAAAATTATAATAATAATACATGAATAAACGTTTGTTTATTACATGTGCAATGGAGTTCATAAGCAAATAGAAGATATATTTCTCAGATTTGAAAGATATTAATTTACTAACTAGGCCTACTAGTTACTAACTAACTACTCCTCACTGAAGTCTTGGACCAAGCGGTGAAAATTGTTAATTATGTAAAATCACGCCCGCTGAAGTCACGGCTGTTCAGCACATTGTGCAATGAGATGGGGTCCGAGCATGAGGGGCTCTTATTACACACAGAGGTCCGCTGGCTGTCGCGGGGCAAGGTGTTATCCCGTGTCTTTCTCAGCGTCTTTCTCAGCGTCTTTCTTGAATCTGATCGCTGCGCACCTACGTATGCTGGAGGAGAGATTTGAGTCCTATTTCCCTCCAATGAACGAAGACTTCGACTGGCTCCGGGATCCGTTCAACCCCCTCTCATCAGCATCAGCCGCTAGTTTGAGCAGCAAAGCTCAAGATGAACTGGCAGAGCTCATTATGGACCGCACACTGAAGCTCAAACATGGTGAGCTAGGTTTGGATAGGTTTTGACTGCTTGTGGGACATGAATATCCATCTCTCTCAGAGAGCGCCATCAAGGTGCTTTTACCCTTCCCAACCTCCTACTTGTGCGAGCTGGCTTTTTCTTCTCTAGCATACGTCAAGAACAAGACACGCACGCGACTGTCAGTGGAACAGGACCTGCGTGTCGCTGTCCACTATCTCTCCCCGCATAAAGAGACTCTGCTCCCAAAAGCAGGCGCATGTGTCCCACTAATGCGCACAACATATTTCTTTGTTTTGTATTTCTCTCAATTTTTACAATTCTGTCATGATTATTATTGTTAAATTATTATAGTTGTGAGTTACCCGTTTGGTTCAGAAGATGTGAAATAATAATCTCAGAATGAGCATTGAAATGAGAATTACATTTTAAGGCATTATTTTAAGCCCCCCAAAAAAGCATTGTTCCATTGATTGATTATACAGGCCTTTGATATTTTATTTGTGTGAAGAATTCCCTCTGAGTCTCCTCCCATATTGTACAATCCTTGAGGGCCACAATTTTATTTTATTTAGCGATAGTTTGACTGACCTATGCATTCTTGCCCATCCATTACAGTTCATTTATGACTTTTATTATCTTGTTAAAATTCATTGGGGCAATACTTATGTATTAGATATAAACACACATTTTCAAACCAATTCATCGTGTATTGTTTTTAGTTTAAGCTCCGAGGCATTTTTTAAATCTTCGTAGAGTTGGGGTGCCTTGGAGAAGGGGGAAAGCTTCAGGGGTGCTTTGGTTAAAAAAAGTTTGGGAACCTCTGGTCTAGTGGATAGTGAGTTGGACTTGTGATCGGAAGGTTGTGAGTTCAAATCCCCCCTGAAACCACACCACTACTAGTGTGCCCTTGAGTAAGGCACTTAGCCCTCAGTTACTCCAGGGGGAATGTCCCTGTAATTCGTAATTGTAAGTCGCTTTGGATTAAAAGCGTCTGCTAAATGGCAAAAAAATAAATAAAAAAATAAACTCTCATCAGTACCACATAACGACACCTGGGGTCGCTTGACACAACGGCAGGCGGGGAACATAGGACCCTTTTTCGGAAGCGGGGAACATAGAACCCTTTTTCGGAAGCGGGGAACATAGAACCCTTTTTTTTTTTTTTTGCTAAGAAACCGGGGAACATAGGACCCGGGGAACATAGGGATGACCCCAATGAAACAATGCAATGCAAGACTTGGCTACGAACACGTTTTACTTACATTTCTGCGTTTTCACCAATGTGGAGATACAGGCGCTGCTCCAAACGGCCCTGTCGGTCGTCTTCTGTCCTTATATGGTCATAGAGACGTTACCTTGCTGTCTGTCCTTATATGGTCATAGAGACGTTACCTTGCTCTCTGTCCTTATATGGTCATAGAGACGTTACCTTGCTGTCATGTCCTTATATGGTCATAGAGACGTTACCTTTATCATCCAGAAATCACATCTCATTCCTACAAGCGAGCTGCATCGACTCACATGAGAAGTAGAATGAAAGTTGTTATCAACACGGTGTCGTCTTTTGATGACGTCATCGCGGGGTCCTTCCGGAGCTGTGTTCTGGAACTCCGCCCACTTAGCTCGGGTGAGTTCCTTCTAAATAAAATCGCCCACTTTAAACTTGTTTAAGCATTTAGAAATACTACATATGGATAAAGTCACCCAAATTATATGCTACTACATCTGGAAATAAACATAAATAAAGATGTAATCCTACTCTATGACTCTATTATTTGTGTTTTGAAGGGTTTATAATTCTTCTAATATCCTAATGACCATGATGAAAGACTGCTGCACTGCATAGGGGACATATAATGGATTGGAAACCTATAATCTTCCAAGGCTAAACATGGTTGTAGTAATCATGTTAGAATTGATTGATTAGAATACTTCGTATGACACCCCTCAAGTTTGAAAATCACTTGACTCATATTCTAGAAGTGTTTCTGAGTACTGAGTAATATGAATCAAGTGGATATGAATCAAGTCAATATGAATCAAGTGGATATGAATCAAGTCAATATGAATCAAGTGGATATGAATCAAGTGGATATGAATCAAGTCAATATGAATCAAGTGGATATGAATCTAGTTAATATGAATCAAGTGGATATGAATCAAGTGGATATGAATCAAGTGAGTTTCAACCTTGAGGGGTGTGATACAAAGTATTCTTGGTCCTTTCCTGCGTCCCAACAGTTAAAAGTGCCGCCTCTAGATTGCATAGGGAACCCATAATGGACTGTACACATAAAAATATTTCCAAGGCTATAAACATGATTACTACCACTGTACTCAGCAACACTTGTAGAATATGGATCAAGTGAGTTTCAGCCATGAGGGGTGACACACAGCTGTGTCTTGTCATGTAAATTCTACTAATTAACCACTAATAAAGACACACGTGAGTTGCTAGGCTCACAAGAATTGACCCATAAGGACACACAATGTGATGAAGCTAAGTCTCCTCAGGTTACTAACACTAGAACAGCCATGAGGGGTCATGACCCCTGTGAGGAAAGAAAAATGTGATATCTTTGCACTCGATCAAATTTCAGGACCCTCCTTTCATGACTTGTCCTAGATATGTGCGTTCTACCACCCAGTATCCAGTATCCATACATCAAAATCACATCAGGATAAGCTAGTATAAAGATATTTTGCAGTTTTCTGTGTTGGAGGCAGGCTAATTTACAAGCGGCCAACTAGTGAGTAAGTAGTAAGTAAGTAACGTTTATTTATATAGCAAAAAAATTGAAAACGACAAGAGCCGCCCAAAGTGCTTCACAGATAAAATATAAAGAGAAAAACAAGATAAAAGAGATAACATACAGATTAAAGAAAACTGATCAAATAGAAAAATACACTAAAAGCAGCAAGGTGCAGTACAAATAAAAGTGCACAGAGTGCAGTGTCGGGAAAGCAGGCTCACCTCAGGTCAAAGGTCAGGGAGAAAATATGTGTTTTGACTAGTTTTTTAAAAGCCTCAATGCTCTCGGCGGCTCTGATGTGGAGGGGGAGACTGTTCCAGAGCCTAGGGGCGGCCTTAGAGAAGGCTGTCCCCTCTAGTATTTATTCAACTTTAACATCAACTAGTGGTGGTTGTGTGTAAGTAGCAGCTTAGCATTGTAAAGAGGGGGTCATTTAGGAGGTATTAAAGGCACGGCTGTTCTAGAAGCTGGTAGAGGAGCAAGAGAAGCGAGACCCAAAGCAAAGCTCTGGCTCAGTTCTGAGGGGGGCTGAGGGGTCACTTCCCCAGCAGACAGCATCTGGTACTAATAACACAACAAGGAAGACAACAGGTTAGCACTTCTGGACATTTGGGATTTGATTTGATTTGTATTTGTCCCAAACACAATAAACATATAAAAACATAAAAAGTTCAGAAGATTTTTTTTTTATCCAACACAAATTCACCGTGTGCAATTTACACTAGCGTGTTATTTCTGTCTCAAAGCTATGTATCTGTGTATTTTTTCTGGTTTTTTGTGCCATCCCACCGTTTTGCTCCATGGATATGATTTTGTTTGTGGTTGCTCTTATCTTATTGACATGTATTACGTGTTCTTTGTAGAAGAGATAGAGAATAGACACAGACCTTCTTCAGGCATAAAGCAGTGACAAGTGAATGCAGGAGTATAAAAGGTTCAAACAACATCACTTTATTAGCACACAACACACGTGTCAAATATGTCACCTAAAGGCTAGATATCTGGGGAATTGTAGTCCTAGATTTAGTGGACTACAAAAACACGTACACAACTGAACTGAATAGAAATACAAACATAACACTGAGACAACAAACTATGAGTATAAGTAAGTGATGTTAAAACTATTGTTTGTTACATTGAGGCTCTTCAACCTTTAACGTTTCATAACATCAAAAATAAGAAAATCCCATAAAAAAAATAAACATCATTAAACAATCTGTACACGCAGGCTAGAGGCCAATCTAACAAATGTGGGGGGAGGAACAGTGTTGGAGTACGTCCAATCGTATGTCCAGAAAATAAGCTGATCTAATAGAAAACTGAGAAGTGATAGGATGTATATCTTAATATGATAGGATGTACACAACATCTCAGACTTCCAGCTGAAACGTTAGGAGGATTTATTGCAAACATAACAACATACCAGTATTCAGTCACACTCGGCTTCTAAACACCAAGGCCACATCTGGGTGGAAGGGGCGGTGACCACATGACGCAGGAGGGGACAAGGACATCTCAACTCCTACGACCTCGATTCCTCCTTCACTCTCCAGGAGGGAGAGGAAGGGAGGAGAGGAAGGGAGGAGAGGAAGTGAAGAGAGGAAGGGAGGAGAGGAAGGAGGGAGAGGAAGGGAGGAGAGGAAGGGAAGAGAGGAGGGGGGAGAGGAAGAGAGGAAGGGGGAGGGGAGGAGAGGAAGGGAGGAGATGAGAGGAAGTGAAGAGAAGAAGGCAGGAGAGGATGGGAGGAGAGGAAGTGAAGAGAGGAGAGGGGAGGACGGAGGGAGAGGAAGGGAGGGTAGGAGGAGAGGACAGGAGGAATTGAGAGAAAATAATATAGAAAAGGCTCATGTTGTGACACAACCTTCTCCCTGATCCGATCAACAAGCACATGTACATACAGTAGATGATGGTGCAGCCAGCAGACCCCCCCCCCCCTTCTTCTTTAGGGCTCCTGCCACCTTTAAACACCTCCCACACTGGGAGCAGTCGTATTAACTAGTGTGTGTGTTCTCTGGTGTTTCTTTAGGGATCCTGCCTCACTGAAACTCTGCCCACAATGGGAGCAGCAGAATGGCTTCTCTCCTGTGTGTATTCTCTGGTGTTTCTTTAGGTCACCTGCTTCACTGAAACTCTTCCCACACTGGGAGCAGCAGAACGGCTTCTCTCCTGTGTGTATTCTCTGATGTCTCTTTAGTTCACCTGCGCGACTGAAACTCTTCCCACACTGGGAGCAGCAGAATGGCTTCTCTCCTGTGTGTATTGTCTGGTGTTTCTTTAGGTCACCTGCTTCACTGAAACTCTTCCCACACTGGGAGCAGCAGAACGGCTTCTCTCCTGTGTGTATTCTCTGATGTCTCTTTAGTTCACCTGCGCGACTAACACTCTTCCCACACTGGGAGCAGCAGAATGGCTTCTCTCCTGTGTGTATTCTCTGATGTCTCTTTAGGTCACCTGCTTCACTGAAACTCTTCCCACACTGGGAGCAGCAGAATGGCTTCTCTCCTGTGTGTATTCTCTGATGTCTCTTTAGGTCACCTGCTACATTGAAACTCTTCCCACACTGGGAGCAGCAGAATGGCTTCTCTCCTGTGTGTATTCTCTGGTGTTTCTTTAGGTCACCTGCTTCACTGAAACTCTTCCCACACTGGGAGCAGCAGAACGGCTTCTCTCCTGTGTGTATTCTCTGATGTCTCTTTAGTTCACCTGCGCGACTGAAACTCTTCCCACACTGGGAGCAGCAGAATGGCTTCTCTCCTGTGTGTATTCTCTGGTGTTTCTTTAGGTCACCTGCTTCACTGAAACTCTTCCCACACTGGGAGCAGCAGAATGGCTTCTCTCCTGTGTGTATTCTCTGATGTCTCTTTAGGTCACCTGCTACACTGAAACTCTTCCCACACTGGGAGCAGCAGAATGGCTTCTCTCCTGTGTGTATTCTCTGGTGTTTCTTTAGGTCACCTGCTTCACTGAAACTCTTCCCACACTGGGAGCAGCAGAATGGCTTCTCTCCTGTGTGTATTCTCTGATGTCTCTTTAGGTCACCTGCTACACTGAAACTCTTCCCACACTGGGAGCAGCAGAATGGCTTCTCTCCTGTGTGTATTCTCTGGTGTTTCTTTAGGTCACCTGCTTCACTGAAACTCTTCCCACACTGGGAGCAGCAGAATGGCTTCTCTCCTGTGTGTATTCTCTGATGTCTCTTTAGGTCACCTGCTACACTGAAACTCTTCCCACACTGGGAGCAGCAGAATGGCTTCTCTCCTGTGTGTATTCTCTGGTGTTTCTTTAGGTCACCTGCTTCACTGAAACTCTTCCCACACTGGGAGCAGCAGAACGGCTTCTCTCCTGTGTGTATTCTCTGATGTCTCTTTAGTTCACCTGCGCGACTGAAACTCTTCCCACACTGGGAGCAGCAGAATGGCTTCTCTCCTGTGTGAATTCTCTGATGGCTCTTTAGTTTGCTCATACAACCAAATCTCTTTCCACACTGAAGACAAGAGTGAGTCTTCTGTCCTCCTTGAGTCTGTGGTTGTGATTTAAGGTGAGTTGGACAAATGAAACTCTCACTGCAATCTAAACAGTGGTGATTCTTCTGTCTTGAGCTCCTCCTCCTCCGTCTGTGTTGTTTATGGCTTCCTGATGCGGTGGAGCTGGGCTCCATGTCTGAGTCTGGGTTGGAGCTCTCTCCTGTAAGAATAGGAACATATACAGGATTAGAAACAACATGAGAACAAGTGCCGCTTCCATAGACTCAGCAGTGCCAGAAGTAACACCACATCTCTGGAGTCTGCACACGCTGTGGGAACATGAAGTGTTCAGAGTGTTAGGATACCTGTAATGGAAACCTGTAATATTCCATCCTTGATAGAACTGTGTCATTTAAATAAAAAAAGGGATGCACACAATTGAAATTTCTTGTCCGAAGCTGAATTTAAGGAAACATTTGGCCGAATACTGAATGCGTACCGGCAGTTTTTCATTTATTTTTGTACCATTGGATACATTAAATAAATGTTGCTTTTCATTCATGCTTTTCAAAGAAAGAAATTGTGAAAACTTCTATTGATCACTTTTATTGAACACTCCAGAAGACATAAGGCTTTACCAACAAAGCACAATAACTGAAAATAAATAAATAAATAAGAACAGCATTGCACTGTTTGATCGCGTCATCAAAAACGTCTACTCAGGGTTTTTCTGCCACAAAATGAGGTTATGACAGAGAAAGTTTGTTAGTCCTTGTTAATGACAGTAGTACCATGTCAGTCCAAAACCTATTGTTGACTGTCTGATTAATACAACTTTTCAGCAATTGAAACCCCTGACAGACTTCAAAATGAAGATGTGAAGATAGGACAGGAAAGTAAGGAGGAGTGGGTATATCAGCAGGGCATGGACCGGATTCGAACCCATGCCAACATGGGCATGTGTGTGAATGAATGATGATCATTTTGCAAATAATACATTAGAAGGAGCACTGACTAACGCAGGTATAGACTCAAATTGTCATTCTGGATAATGAAACAGCAAGCCAACTAATGTGACTTTCGGGATTTTTGATATGAAATAACGTTTCGACCTAAAAGACTATTCTGACAGTTGACAAAGTGACAAGTGCGCAAGTCCAGGGCTCAACATGTTGCTGGCTGGTTCCTTGTTTTGTCTTCACTAGCAAACACCAAAGCTAAGCTTATTTGCAGCACAGCGCCACCAGGGTTAAGGTTAAATAGTGCCCCCGCCACCACATGGGCGCAATGCCGCAATTGCAGTTAGAAATGACAGAAATCCACAGAGTGCAACGCTTGTCGAAAATACGACTGTCAGAGTTTTGACGAGAGCTGGAGGCGGCAAGAAATATGACGGAGGCGGCCGCCTCATAATTCTCTATGCAGGAAAAACCCTGAAACCCTGAATCCCTGCTACTATTCACCTGTATAACCCTGCTACTATTCACCTGTATAACCCTGCTACTATTCACCTGTATAACCCTGCTACTATTCACCTGTATAACCCTAACTCTTTGACTTCAATAAATGGAATGATCATTTAAAAACTGCATTTTCTATTTACTCAGGTTATCTTTGTGTAATATTAAAATTGGTTTGATGATCTGAAACATTTAAGTGTGACAAACATGCAAAAACACACGGAATTGGGAATACTTTTTCACAGCACTGTATATGCGACCTGCCTGCTGAGACCGCAGTAGACATGACACATATCAGATTCATATCGGCCGGCATGAGATTGAGGCCTGAATGGGATCTGAGAATATCAGAGTCAATGTGCTTGTTTACTGCTTACACCTGCATGTTACATAACCCATCTGTGCCATATGAGAAAAAACGTGAGAAAAAAATCAGAATTGTGTCACTTGGACCTGCGGTGTAAATGCAGCCTAAATATCTGCCAGCGCCCTTTGATCTACTCATTAACCTGGCCTGGCCTTCGCCAAATACATAACATGAACTCACCATCCTCATCATCTTCATCATCCTCACCAACTTCATCATCTTCATCATCCTTGTCCTCTTCATCCTCCTCTTCCATCACCACATCTTTCTCCTCTACTTCCTCTTCTTTCACCATCACATCTTCCTTCTCCTCTTCCTCTCCCCTTTCTTCCTGTTCTTCTTTCACCATCACATCTTCCTTCTCTTCTTCCTCTCCCCTCTCTTCCTGTTCTTCTTTCACCATCACATCTTTCTTCTCTTTTTCCTCTCCCCTCTCTTCCTGTTCTTCTTTCACCATCACATCTTTCTTCTCTTCTTCCTCTCCCCTTTCTTCCTGTTCTTCTTTCACCATCACATCTTTCTTCTCTTCTCCTCCTTCCTCCTCCTCCTCCTCTTTAATTGCCACATTGAGTTTGAGTGTTTTCCTGCAGTCTTCCAGCTTCACTGCCACCATCCATCGGCCGTGTGTGCTTTCCAGGGCTGGAGAACCACAGCCAGAACCAGGGGACTGTGTGGACCTGGGGTCAGACATGGTAGCTGGGCTGTGAGGTGGATCTGTGCAGTGGAAACAAAGGAAGCAGAAACAGTGAAGAGTATATTTCTCAAACAATACCAACAACAACCCCTAACCAGACAGTGAACTCTCTACTCCCTCCACCTGTCATTCTAACCAGACACTTAACTCTTCTAACCAGACACCTAACCCTTCTACAGGGCTCGACAGTGCGACCATTTCACTCGCAATTGCGACTAAAAATAAATCTGTGCGACTAGAGAAATAAATTCACGAGCACACTGTGCGAGTACAGATATTTATTTTTTATTTTATTTTTTTTTATTCTAAAAATAAATCTGCGCGAACCGGGAAAATAATTCACGAGTGAAAGATTTCAGCCCACTATTGAAGGCAAACTCTACTGGCCATGTGCAGCAAGCAGCAGCAGCTGAACAGCACGCTCACTGTGTGTCTCCCTCTCGCTCTGCTGAGGGAGGGGGGCGTGACGTCACTGGCCGCGCGCTAGCCATGTGCTTATAGCTCACGTGGCCCCGCAGAGGGAGGGAGAGAGAGAGAGCGGAGGAGGAGAAAAAGAAAAAAGGGTGCAATCGGAGAATGGAGAAGGAGAAAGAGAAGGAGAGGCAGGAAAGGAAATAACTGGACGATGTAGTCGCTTTGCCGGTAGAAAAACAATCATGTGCGCTTTATTCTCACTCTCTGCATGCGTACTAAGCAGCCTGGGTGATTGAGTCAACACACGCCGTGAATTCTGAATACTTTGCACGCTAACGAGCGGTCACTACACTACAATATTTTTTTTTTTTTTAACTACAAGTCCCACATTCCACAAGGCTGCGGTCCAGGACGAGTGGCAGGGACTGAAAATCCTGGTCAGCCACAATTTCAAGAACAAGTCCTACAGTGGCCTGTGGGAGACCATGTTGACAAAGGACCCCTACAGGCAGGATTACAAGGTAGACCAACAGTACTGAGTGGTTATGTATGGTATCCATCTGTTGTTGGTTTTAATAAGTTAATGGTAAGAGTTAAATGAAATTGAAAGATATCATATTTTCCCTAGAACATACTGGAGTTGGTGCAGCTTATGCTGGTGCTGCCCATTTCAGCCGCCCAGTGTGAGCGAGGCTTCTCTGCGCAGAACCGCATTAAGAATTCAACAAGAAGCAGCCTTGGAGTCTCCACCACCGAAGACCTGATGAGGATCAGCCTGGAGGGGCCTTCTGTCGAGGACTTCGATCACACTCCTGCCGTGGACCGCTGGCTGACCTCTAAGCGTGCCAGACGGCCAACATACAAAAGCATATGGACAACTGATATCCTCTGCGTCTAGTAGGGCTGTAGGCATGGGCCAATGTGTGATTTTGGTGCAAAAATGGCAAAATCACTAATAAAAATGTGTTATTATAAAAAAAATTGCTGTGCTCCTAAATTTCTTTGTGTGCCCCTAACATTTTTCATTTAGGCGCACATGTGCTCCTAGTGAAAAAGGTTAGCGTAGAGCCCTGTTCTAACCAGACACCTAACCCTTCTAACCAGACACTTAACCCTTCTAACCAGACACCTAACCCTTCTAACCAGACACCTAACCCTTCTAACCAGACACCTAACCCTTCTAACCAGACAACTAACCCTTCTAACCAGACACCTAACCCTTCTAACCAGACACTTAACTCTTCTAACCAGACACTTAACCCTTCTAACCAGACACCTAACTAGGGATGCTCCGATTTATCGGCCACCGATTTAAATCGGCCGATTTCACTCCAAATGACTCGATCGGTGATCGGCAAAAATGGCCGATCGCAAAAACCGATCTTTTTTTTTTTTCCCCCTGGGGAAGACAGATAACTGAACAGAAAACATAGGAGGACGTAACAGTATGTAAACCATGAAGGCCACGTTTATGATGTCTTTTATACAGCCATATCGACTGACTTGGGCTTCAGGCCCTAACTGGGTGATAGGCCAGACCTTTACTATGCCATAAAAATGGGTCTGCGTTTGCTTGGTGCCTAATGGATCAAAACTTTTGTCTAAAAAGCAAAAAATATGTAGGCTATCCAGTCAGTAGGCCTACAGTTATGTATTTTTTTTAAAAATCGGTATCGGTATCGGTTGATCTTGAGGAAAAAAATCGGTGATCGGTATCGGCCCCAAAAATCCAGATCGGAGCATCCCTACACCTAACCCTTCTAACCAGACACCTAACCCTTCTAACCAGACACTTAACTCTCTACTCCCTCCACCTGTCATTCTAACCAGACACTTAACCCTTCCAAACCGGAGCTGTTGGCGCAGACAGGATTTTACAGCGTTCCTTCTAGGGGTGTAACGGATCACCTAACTCACGGATCGGATCGTGTCACGGTTTTTGAGTCACGGATCGGATCATTTTTCGGATCAACACAAAACATTTTTGTTTTTATAAAAACTGCTTTTTTCTTGAATTCTGTAAAAACACCACTTTTACTATGTGACAAAAACCAACAACATTCAAGATGTCAAAACTGGTAATATATATATATATACATACATATATATAATATATATATAACATATTCTACACTCAAACATTACATAATTATACTGAAATACACTCAATTTAAATGATAGGGGAGAGGGAGGAGGCGCCTGGTTGCAGCAGTGAATCACTGGGCTCTTTAAAGCAGATGAATAAACATGTTTTATGCCACTTTTAACTAAATAATAAAGTGAACCCTTATTTTGAACATGGTATGAAAAAAATGCCTACATTATCAGAAGTTGTTGAGCTACCTTTTTCGTGCCTCCCGCCATAGTTGACAGAGAAGCCAAAGTGCTCCCATACATGGGATTTAAATGACGAGGGAGGCATTTCGAGTTCTTCTCCGCCGAACAACGTAACATGATACACTTGGGCCGCGTTCGTAAATTCGCTTTGAGAGCGCCGGAGCGCACACTGGGTCCGACGTCATAAAGGGACCAAGTAATTTGATTGGACAAGAGGCGTTCCTTGAACGCTGATCAGATTCCAGAGCGGATTTACGAACGCAGCCTTGTTGTTGTGGATTCCCAGCTTCACGTGTAGTGAGCAAACAACGGATTCTTTTTCTTTCGCATTATCAACCTATCATTGCGCTTTAGAGTAAAACAAAGCCCGCAACTGTCGCGTCTATCTTTTCATGGCAACTCTACATTGTGATTTACAAGAGATATTAAGTAAGATATTAAGTAATATTATTACTTGTTAACATTTTGCAATTGATCCGCGGTACACATGCGTTCCGAACCGTGGAGGGCGATTCGAACCCCTAGTTCCTTCAAACCAAAATTCCTTCGTAATTCATTAAACTATATGCATATATGAACTATCATGAACTATGTAATTCATGAACTATATGCCCAATCTAAAAAATTCAAACAGTTTCTGAAAGCAGAGAAGTTGCTCGTCCTTTCTGTTTTAGGCTAATTACGGTAGTTCGCCAAAAAAAGAAAGCACAGTGCTCCACGTGTCAGGAGAACTAAAAATAGAATCAGGGCTTTAAAAAATAGAGCGGGGAGAGAGAAGCGGCGTTGTGCGAGTCGTGTTTTAGCAGTATTTAGCATTGGTATCTTAAAACGTTTTGTGAGTTTTTGTGAATTTCTGTAAATATATATATGAAAAATGTCACGAAGAACATCAAGAGTAACGAAACCACCCAAAAGGTTCGTTGAGGACGACAACGGACCGATTTCTTCTTCTGAACCTGGGTATGTTACGTTAGTTCTAGCGAATTTACATTACATGTAAACTGAGCTTTACTTCAGAATACCTCTACCTAGCGTACAGGGATATTAGCATTAGGGCTGCCACAAACGATTATTTTCATAGTCGACTAGTCACCGATTATTTTAACGATTAGTCGACTAATCGGATCATAAATTACAGCTTATCGCACAATTACTCAATCGCTCTTATTTAGCGATCATCTTCTAAATCAGCTTCTAAATTTAGCTTGAAGTTGTTAGTTGTTGTTGTAGGCATGTGCTAACTAAAAATAAAGACAATTAAAATGATTGTTCACTCAAAAATAGATATTTTAATGAACTTTGCAGATTTATTTCTGGCATCACTTGCATGTAATGTAAAGAGTAGTAGAGGGTGCAAACTGCTGAGTAAAATGAGGTAGGCTAGGCACTAGGCAACCAAAAGAATACAAAAACAAAAATAAATACTTGTACAGAGTACAAAAGTTTTGCTTTGCTTCACTCATCTATTGTGCAATATGACAACCCTAGTCGTCTATCTGTACAGTATAGTATAGTGGATAGTGTACATAGCCTTTATTTATGTAAACCAGCTCCTTCCCTTCTTGTGATGTTTTTAAAAGTTTTTTTTTTTTCTTTCCTAACACCAGGGGAGCCACCCCTCCTAAATTTCGTTGTTTGGTACCTGTACTGTAGCAATGACAATAAAGACCATTCATTCATTCATTCATTCATTCATCTCATAGTAGAACGCGCCTTCTTAGCACTGTAACGTTAAGACAACATTTTTAGCTATTTGATAAGTATCACTTTGATGACAACGTAAAATAATGTAAGAAGGCTTTTAACGTAACGATATCGTTAGCCAATAACAAGCTAACTAGCTTACCGAGACGAGCCATCGTCTTCCTCATCATCTGCCACAACGTGCTTCCTTTTTAGATGCTCACGCATCATAGACGTGCTGCCATGATAAGCGAGTTCAGCTTTGCAAATTTTACATTTTACATTCTTTTTTTCAACGTTGTGGTTGAAATGCTCCCACACTTTAGAGGTACGAGGACAGGAAGACATTTTTCTGTTTGTTTTTCCGGGGAAGTCACGTGTGCCCCGGATGACCGACACTGCGCATGTACATCAAAGACACTGGGAGACGCTAGCCAGTGGCAGCTTCAGGGAAGAAAAACGAATGCTTATCGAATGAAATGAATGGTCTTTATTGTCATTGATATAGTACAGGTACCAAACAACAAAATTTGGGAGGGGGGGCTCCCCTGGTGCTAGGCAAAAAAAAAAAAAAAAAAAAAAAAAAAACGCTTATTTCAGCTCCCAAAAAACATGCGACTACGGCGATTACCAAATATGTCGGCGACGATTTTGGTAGTCGACGTCGTCGTGACTAGTCGACTAATCGTGGCAGCCTTAATTAGCATTAGGTAGAATACCTCTACCTAGCGTACAGGGCTATTAGCATTAGGTAGAATACCTCTACCTAGCGTACAGGGCTATTAGCATTAGGTAGAATACCTCTACCTAGCGTACAGGGCTATTAGCATTAGGTAGAAATCTGTGTGTGTGGGGAGGGAGGGGGTGGGTGGAGTGTGTGTGTGTGTGTAGAGGTGTGTGTGTAGAGGTGTGTGCGTGTGTGTAGAGGTGTGTGTGGAAGTGTGTGTGTGTGTGTGTGTGTGTGGAGGGGGGATGTGGAGGTGTGTGTGTGGAGGGGGGATGTGGAGGTGTGTGTGTGTGTGTGTAGAGGTGTGTGTGCGTGTGTGTGGAGGTGTGTGCGTGTGTGTGTGGAGGTGGAGGTGTGTGTGTGTGTGTGTGTGTGTGTCTGTGTAGGTGTAGGTGTGTGTGTGTGTGTGTGTGTGTGTGTGTGTGTGTGTGTGTGTGGAAGTCTGACAACACACTGGGAGGAAGTGGAAGGCACATATTTTTTCAACTGCAGGTATGTTAATATCTTCAAACTTGCAGTGGCCTCAACAGTGTGTGTGTTTTAGTAAATATAGCCGACAACAGATATTGATTTAACTTTCTCATTTTCTCATTATCTATTTTTAGGACGTCTTCTGCTGGGACAGAGAACAGGCGGGGCCGTAGGCTCAGTCAGGGCCGTGGAGATGCTGGTGCCGGTGATGCTCCTAGCCGGTCACCAATTCGCCAGCCTAAACATGTTGTATTTATGCAATCACACTTTATTGTTCACTAAGTAAACTGTTATTACACTGTTATTACACTTTTATTACACTGTTATTACACTGTTATTACACTGTTAGCCAGCGAGGGGCGACAACGGTGCAAAATCTGCAATGTGAGCACTACTTGTTTCAGGGATTTCCACAAAGGCCCAACAGTGTGACATAGGCCTGTGTCTTCAGCCAGAGAGGCCCAACAGTGTGACATAGGCCTGTGTCTTCAGCCAGAGGCCCAACAGTGTGACATAGGCCTGTGTCTTCAGCCAGAGAGGAGAGTGTTCAAAAAACGCCTGTACATAGTTTTCTTTTTTTGGCCTGTTTTTCCAAAATAGCCCAATTTATACTTCTGCGTCAAATTTACGTGCGGCTACGCCGTAGCCTACGCAAGGGCTCTCCCAGTTTATAGTTCTGCGTTGGTCGGTCCGCGTCGCGTTGGTCGGTGTACTCATAGCGGCATAATAGCGATCAAAAAATGTATTTTTGTTATGCTTGTGTCTATGTCTATAATGCATTGAAATGACAGTAAACTAAGATAATAAGATGGTTATCATAATTTTTCAAATCTTTATTAATAAGTAATTACAGGGGGAAAAAATACATTTCTGTCATGACTTCCGCATTTACGAGAGAGAAAACCATAAAATAAATATGTTGTTCCAATTCATATTTTTTAAGTTCTCATCCTTGCATTAGAATTAGAGCAGTTAACAGTTTGATGGTATCATGTGGTAATGCTCTCTGAAATGAGTCCATGATAGACAGATTCATCCAATGCAAAGTATTTTTTAAAGTGCCCGCCCTTTTCCAAACAGCTTCCAATGAAGCTTTCCTAGATGGTTGTGTGAAACAAACCATCTGAGTCAGGTTAGTAATGCTCCATCACATGTATTACACAGTGAATCTTAAACTGAAGCTTGACTTTAAAGCAACTAGGGGTGGGCATCAATGATCGACGATCGATAATTGATCGATCACAACATATTTTGCTCGATAATCATTAATAAATTGGATTTATTTTTTTTAAGGACACTAACGTTTTCAGTCATCCTCCTATTTGTGAGTAACTGTTTTTTACTGCTCCTATGGTGAGTTACTTATTTTCTATATTTTTATTTATAACGTAAAATGTGTTTTTAAGTAAAACAATTTAGGCTACTCACTGCCTTGTTTAAGAGGATTGTTATCTGACTGTAGTGTCTAGTTTGAATGTGAATGAATGAATGTGTGCAATAGCAACACAAATAAAGTTTTTTCCCCAAGGAAAACATGCTTATTATTTATTTCTGCCCTATTGTTATTTCTGCCCTATTTTTTTTATTTAAAAAAAAAAAAAAAATCAAAAATGAAAAAAAGCTTATCAATTAATCGATAATTGATCGTTAATTCTTGCGATTATCGAAAAAGAAATTTTGATCGTTTGCCCAGCCCTAAAAGCAACCCAACGTAAGTTTCATGTAAGTTTAGTTCTTTCACTCGTAACTCGGGCTGTGGGGCTGCTAGAGACGGGAGCCAATTTGTGCTCCTAAGTCCCCTGAAGACGTACAAACAAACTGCACGTTGATACGACCTTCCTAGCCGGAGATATGGCCGCACTTTACAAAAACTTCTTTAAAAAAATAATAATCGCAAATTAAATCGCAATCGCAATATCTGTCAGAATAATCGCAATTCGATTTTTTTGCCCAAATCGTGCAGCCCTAGACGCTACCAAGCGGACCAATCACAGTTCTTATAGATAAATGTATGTAACCTGTGGGACACTAGGACCTAGGTGTTCAGAGCCAAATGTGGCTAAAGTCTATAAGGGAAGTCCCGGGAGACTTCAGAACTCACGTTTGTTCCCGTGCAAGCTTTCGGTGTCGAGCCCATGTGTTGAGATCAAAGAGTTTTGAAGTATTTGCGAGGTGAGGAGTTTATTATTTATTTAGTAAATGTCCGCTAATGTATTTACCTCCAACTCAAAGTCTTATCTTGACTGATTAGATATAGGCCTACCTGATGTGACTGAAATCAGCGAGACCAAAGAGTTTGGAAGTATTCGCGAGGTGAGGAGTTTATTATTTATTTAGTAAATGTTTGTTTATTTCTGTATTTTATGTCTGACGATGAGGT
This sequence comes from Nansenia antarctica, assembly GCF_963989245.1. Taxonomy (NCBI): domain Eukaryota; kingdom Metazoa; phylum Chordata; class Actinopteri; order Argentiniformes; family Microstomatidae; genus Nansenia; species Nansenia antarctica. The sequence continues at coordinate 10,742,573 of NC_137683.1, forward strand.
TTGAGGAAGGCCTAATCACCGCTTTGTATTTCCAGGCTGTATCGGCGCGTGTCAGCACGGCACACAGCCACTGTTTTTCCTCCTTAATATTAGTCATGCCTGATGTTATTTTATGAAGTCTAGATTTGAGCTGTAACTCTGTGCCTCGGATAGGAGCAATTTATCACTGTAATAACGTGCCACTGAACAGTCATTTTACATGGTTCATTCTGATTGCAGGGCTGTGATTTGGTGCACTTTTACATTTGCCGTGGTTATTTAAATATTAATATATTTATTTCATTTATTTATAAATAAACAGGATTGTATCTCGTAAATGTGAATCGCGCTCCTTATAGGAAGGCTGTGCCTGACGCTTCCATAGGGCGCTCCGTTGGAACGGTGTACTCATAGCGGCATAATTGCGATTATTTTTTTGTTACGCTTGTTGTAAATAAAAGTTCTATGATGCATTGAAATGACATTAAACTAAGATAATAGGATGGTTATCATAATTTTTCAAATCTTTATTAATAAGTAATTACAAAAAAAGTAAATGACATTTCTGTCATGGCTTCCGCATTTTGGCCTACGAGAGAGTCGGAATCATGTGCTACCAAGCGGACCAATCACAGTGCTTACGGTTGCGTAGGCACTGCCGTGTAGTTACATTTTTGGAGAGGTGCGTAGCCTACGGCGGGCCTACGCAAGCTACGGCATAGGTTACGCCGTCGATTTTACGCAGAAGTATACATTGGGCTCACCAACTTTCTTGGACAGATGTTTTACACTTATACTTTCAAATTGAACATGATAAATATGTTGTCTATGTGCAATCACAGTATCTATTTTACTAAAAACATGTCAAATCTAATTCTGATTTTGTGTTTTTTGGTTATTACACTGTTATTACACTGTTATAACATGCAGTCAGTTGTAAATAACTGACAGATTTGGAAAAATGGGCCAAAGCAGCCAGATGGTGTGGCGGGACGCGTGCTGACAGACTGCGCTGTAGGGCTGCCACAAACGATTATTTTCATAGTCGACTAGTCACCGATTATTTTAACGATTAGTCGACTAATCGGATCATAAATTACAGCTTATCGCACAATTACTCAATCGCTCTTATTTAGCTAGCATCTTCTAAATCAGCTTCTAAATTTAGCTTGAAGTTGTTAGTTGTTGTTGTAGGCATGTGCTAACTAAAAATAAAGACAATTAAAATGATTGTTCACTCAAAAATAGATATTTTTATGAACTTTGCAGATTTATTTCTGGCATCACTTGCATGTAATGTAATGTAAAGAGTAGTAGAGGGTGCAAACTGCTGAGTAAAATGAGGTAGGCTAGGCACTAGGCAACCAAAAGAATACAAAAACAAAAGTAAATACTTGTACAGAGTACAAAAGTTTTGCTTTGCTTCACTCATCTCATAGTAGAACGCGCCTTCTTAGCACTGTAACGTTAAGACAACATTTTTAGCTTTTAACGTAACGATATCGTTAGCCAATAACAAGCTAACATTTTTAGCTTTTAACGTAACGATATCGTTAGCCAATAACAAGCTAACTAGCTTACCGAGACGAGCCATCGTCTTCCTCGTCATCTGCCACAACGTGCTTCCTTTTTAGATGCTCGCGCATCATAGACGTGCTGCCATGATAAGCGAGTTCAGCTTTGCAAATTTTACATTTTACATTCTTTTTTTCAACGTTGTGGTTGAAATGCTCCCACACTTTAGAGGTACGAGGACAGGAAGACATTTCTCTGTTTGTTTTTCCGGGGAAGTCACGTGTGCCCCGGATGACCGACACTGCGCATGTACATCAAAGACACTGGGAGACGCTAGCCAGTGGCAGCTTCAGGGAAGAAAAACGAATGCTTATCGAATGAAATGAATGGTCTTTATTGTCATTGATATAGTACAGGTACCAAACAACGAAATTTGGGAGGGGGGGCTCCCCTGGTGCTAGGCGAAAAAAAAAAAAAAAAAAAAACGCTTATTTCAGCTAAAAAAAAACATGCGACTACGGCGATTACCAAATATGTCGGCGACGATTTTGGTAGTCGACGTCGTCGTGACTAGTCGACTAATCGTGGCAGCCTTACTGCGCTGACCAGCTGGCGGGGGAGAAACATGTATTTTATACAATAATGATGATCTTATCATTCACTGAAGACTGGATGAATAACAAGAATGGTATGTGACTAAAAGTGCAGGTGCTAGATAAAGAGAGACTCTCACTCCCTTCTCTCCAAGGCTAAAGTGAAATAGTTATGCTCTGTGTTATCTGTACCCACGTGATGTTGTACAAGAACTGAATGTTGAAACTAGAAGATGAACCAACCCCATAGAGAGGTGGGCTTTGTACTTTGGAACCCTATGTTGACTGGGGCCCACCCGCTGTGCCGACGGACCACGATGCCGACAGTTTATTAGCGGATTTCTGCGAGAGCTGACAAGACGGTACATGTGGGAAAACTAGGGTTAGGGTTAGGTGCTAGGGTGCTAGGGTTAAGGTTAGGGTTGGGGTTAGGGTTAGGGATAGGATTAGACATGCCAGCATGTACCAAGTCGACGTAGCACCTAACCCTAACCCTCGTTTTCCCACATGTACCTAGACAGAGAAGCGGAGAGCATTCACATGCAGGGAGGGCTGTCGGCATATTGATGCGGCACCATGTTGACTGTACAGAAGCTCCTCTTGCAAGATTGAAATAAACACTCTGAAATGACATTAGTTAGAAAGGGATACAATCAGTAGGCCTACAGACACATACAATCTCCTAACAGTCTTGTTAGTCTTCGTCCAGTGTCAAGTCAATCTTGTAACTATTTGAAGCCTCCAGTCATGTAAGTGTAGTCATTCTCCTAGTAGTCCAGACTGAGGAGGTTTATTTACTGTCAACAAACGGAATGAACGCGCAACTTCCACCAGAGAACCTACACGGACACTTTCACATAGCGGTTCATTTCCTCCATCTCAACAGTTCAGCACATAGCAGCTATGTAACTTAGAGCATCATGGACATTTCAGGTGAATGAACCAGCTGCATTACAGAGACGCTCATCTTTCTTACCTGCGCTCATGCGATATTCACCAACCTCCACGTTTCTAAAGTTGTTCTGATCGACCTGCTCAACTTCCTCACGACCAGGAAGAACTGTTACTACAACAACTTCCGCTTTGGAGGAAACGTCCCAATAAAAGCTCACATGTCTATTGAAACGTTGATAGAACATTTGATTAGGAACAGTATAGTAATACTATAGTATACAGTGTTTCCTCTACATGCATTTATTGGTGGCGGGCCGCCACGAATGAATTTCCTCCGCCACGAATTGATTCAGTCCACAAAAAAAGTTCTCCAAAAAAAAAAAAAAAAAAATCTGAACATTTTAGCTGATTAAAATATATCTGATCCTAGATCAGCGCTATAATGGATGTTGACTAAAAGTGCACCTAAATCCACGCCCATCTCTTTCTAACCGCTGATCCAAAATCAGATTAATGACATTCAGTTGACGACGTGACACAAGGGCTCCTGATTGGTCTAAATGTGAACTGTGGTATTATATCTATTATTATACTTAAAAATATCCAGGCATATTCTGATAGGTCTCGCGAGAGTTATCAAAAATAAGCCAGGATTTTCCTTTAGCGACGTTGATGGAATACCCCCCAGGACATGGTGTCAGAAGTCCTGTAAGTGAGTGTTAAGAGTAAGATCGGCCGACAAGTGTCATTTGAGCTCGTGACGGTGAGAAGGGAGAAGAAAAAATGGATGCTAATGCTAACGCGGGAGCAGCTGCAGTCCAGAGAGCTTCTTCGAAAAATTAAACGAAAACAGCGACAGATGGATGGATTTTTCAAGAAAAAAGATGTCCCAGACACTTCAAACATTGCTGAAGCTAGCAGTGGCTATGAGCGACCCGAAACTGCATGGCTGGCAGGACCAAAGAAGCTAGGTGGTGGATCAGCTAACAGCGTTTATGGCGGGGTACCACCACCACCAGCTACAACTACAACTACAGCGGGAGAGCCATCAGCATCGGCTAGCTGTGTTGGTGTATCAGCAGACATTAGCAAGTAAAAAAACTATTCTTATGTGCCGTCACTTTAGCAACGACACAGGATTGTCAAGGGGAAAAGAAGGGGAGACGATTTTTTTATTGACAACGGAATTACATGCTGGAAAAACATGCAGCTAAAATTCAGGGAACATTTGGACCTTCAGAGACACACGGGAGAAGTACGGGAAAACAGGGCCGATGTGGGTGTCATCAAAGGTAAGAGTTTGTTTTCTTTAACTCAGCTGATACTCAGCTGTTTACCGAATGCTCCATCTGACTGTGATTTTACTTCTGTAAGGTGGTGGGTTGACATAATTCACGCACGGAACTATAGGTTGAGAGTATTGTTCCATCCGCAGTTGAGTGCGTAGTACCCAAGTTGTTTAGACTGTTCTATTTACTGCTTGAGTGTGTTGTTGACAATCGTTCATGTCCTTCATTAAACGTTTAGCTTTGTCATTTGATACGCCGCCTACGACTACCATCTCTCTGCACTACAGTAAACAGTTAATCAGTAACGTTAGCCGCTTTTGTGCTCATGTAGGCCTACTTCGTATTATATTATAGCTGATGATCTTTGTGTGTGTGTATGTGACTGTCAGTCACACGTTTATATTCCAGTGTTTCCTCTACATGCATTTCATCGTGGCGGTCCGCCACGATGGAATTTCCTCCGCCACCATGCAGATTTCTCAACCAAAAAAAAAAAAAAAAGATTTAGGCCGCTTTTCAGACCTTCACAGCGCTAGACACACCCACAAGCGCGAAGCGACGCGCTTGCAAAACTGTTTTGTGATTCCTCATTTAAATTACGTTGTACCTGTTACAATGACAATAAAGATCATTCATCTTCATCAAGATGAGAGATGGAGCGATCCGCTCACACAGCTGTCCCGCATCCGCTAATCAGCGCAGCACCGAACCGCCGGGCTCGTTGAGCGGATGCGAGGCAGCTGTGCCCGGGACCGGCCACTTCACATAAAGGAAGGAAGGAAGGAAGGAAAGAAAGAAAGCCGTGCACAAACGAGAGCTAAGTCAGACCGGGACGCTGCCAGTATGTGTGAGAGCCGGACTGCCGGCGTGAACATTTGAACCGTGTCATTTTATTTAATGGACCATTTCGTTGTCTGGTACCTGTACTGTAGCAATGACAAATAAAGTCCATTCCATTCCATTCCAGAGAGGGACGGACGGACGGACTACCCTTGTTTTTAATTTACAGGAAAACATTTTATTTTCGAGTTTTGGCTGAAATGACGTCGTTGTTTTGAGCGCGCGTGCGCGTTTCATGCGCGTGCACGCGAAAAATCGCGCGCGCGCGATGCGCGCGTGCGCGGTCAGCACTACCCGCCACCATGGTAAAAATTCCTGGAGGAAACACTGTATTCTGTATATTCATTATTATTTTTTTGGCCATCCTCTAGTTTTGGCTGAAATGAGGTCGTTGTGTTGAAAAAAAAAAGGGAAAAAAAAAGCGTGCGAAAATATCGCACGCGCGGTCAGGGCTATCCGCCACCAATGTAAAAATTCCTGGAGGAAACACTGGTATAGTATTATAATATCATATATATTGTTATATATACACTACATAAACATATATAAACAAACAAAATTATTAATACACTCTGCAATTGGCTACTACAATGTTGCCAAAATCAACTATCTAATGTTCGAAAACGAGTGTACAAATATTAATCTGTGTATCTATGTAGGCTACAACCATCTTGCCTGTTGTGTATTACAGTTATTATTATTATACACAACAGTGTTGTGTTATGTGTTGTGTATATGTGAGTGAGACTGTGGTCTACAGTGATATACAAAAAAGACATTATATACAATATTATAAATATATATATTTTTATAATATACGTTGATGAGTACAGGCAGCACTATAGACAGGCAGCACTTCAAACGACTGAAGGGATTGGGAGACATACTGTACAGTTTATAATTTTCATAACTGTCTGTACATATACATATCTTATGTATCCCTATTGCTTTATTTAGCCTATATATGTTTACAAATATCAGTCTTATCCACTGAAGCCCCTTGTGTGTGTCCCCTTGTGTGTGTGTGAGTCCTTGCTCCCTCTGCTGATATAAAAGAGAATTGCAGCCTTGGAGAAAAAGATGGCAGCCGAATTCCAAGGCAAATACACAGACACATACAGAAATACTGCAAAATCGCTTTATACTAACTCGATTTTGAAAATGTAAAGATGCTGGGTGGTAGAACGCACATATCTAGGAAAAGTCATGAAAGGAGGGTCCTGAAATTTGATCGAGTGCAAAGGTCGATTTTTTTTTTGTACTCACTGGTGCTGTAGGGCTATAGGGATGCTCCGATTTATCGGCCACCGATTTAAATCGGCCGATTTCACTCCAAATGACTCGATCGGTGATCGGCAATAATGGCCGATCGCAAAAACCGATTATTTTTTTTTTTCTTTTTTCCTGGGGAAGACAGATAACTGAACAGAAAACATAGGAGGACGTAACAGTATGTAAACCATGAAGGCCACGTTTATGATGTATTTTATACAGCCATATCGACTGACTTGGGCTTCTGGCCCTAACTGGGTGATAGGCCAGACCTTTACTATGCCATAAAAATGGGTCTGCGTTTGCTTGGTGCCTAATGGATCAAAACTTTTGTCTAAAAAGCAAAAAATATGTAGGCTATCCAGTCAGTAGGCCTACAGTTATGTATTTAAAAATAAATCGGTATCGGTATCGGTTGATCTTGAGGGAAAAAATCGGTGATCGGTATCGGCCCCAAAAATCCAGATCGGAGCATCCCTACTGTTTAACACCTCACGGCTTTCCTAGTGTTAATTCATTACTTCTATTATTCAACCTTGTCATTATTTTGTTCACGTTTGCACAAGCTGTAATCAAAGATGCTCTGTCTACTTAATGTTAATTCACTGTATGATTTGTTTTTCACTGAGACTATTCGAACGGATTCTATGACATTGAAATTTATTTTTTACTGGATAGGATGCTATGGCCACACACACCCGTTGTCTATCCGTATCCATTCATTTCAATCCATTTGAGAGCTGTCCGTTGTCCGGACTGGCTAGATAAGGACACTTTCGTGACGTGAGCTGGGCAGGTATACAGTAGGATAGCTACAGGCTATCTGCACGTTCACACAGTGCATAATGTTGCTAACGAGCATTCAGATGAATTTCACAGTCACTTGCTATGTTAACTAACTAGTAAAGCAAGGCTCATTTTACCTGGAGTTCAGAGTACAACGCAGGGTAACGGTCACGGAGATGCACATGCAAATTGGACGTGTTTGCCCACGGGGCAGACACTTTCCTCCAGCAAGTTTGGCATGTTGGCTCTTCATCCTGGCGTTCTTGACTTGTGAAGCCAAAGTAGTTCCACACATCAGATTTAACTTTTTTATTTGGAGGATACAATGGACAAGGGGCCGATGCAGCCATGGTGAGTAGGCTAGCATACGTTACCTAGTGACTGACTGACAAGGCTGACTTGACAGTCACGTTACCCATGCAGGCTGAACAATAGCGCGAGACAAATTATGTGAGGATATTCGCGCGAGGCTCATGTGAGGAAACGCAATTATATTACAATTTATTTATAACATACGATTATGACGATTATTTAAATAATTAAAATTCTCCACGATTAAGTTATCGCGGGTGTTTTTATCGCGATTAACGACAAACACGATAATCGTCCCATCCCTAGTCACTGCACAGCATTTTCACGACTTTTGGTGCGTCCCGCAAATTGGGACGATGTCCCGCATATTTCATTTTGATTGCCTAAAACGCTTTTCTAAAATCTGATTTATCCAATGGCTGTGGAGAAAGCAGGGAAGGCTATCATTGCCGGGGCCAGTGTCCATCTAAGCGCCGCAACCAAGCGCCGGGGTTGCCAGCGATTTTACGTGTTCAGTTGCAGCAGAACGTCCAGATTCTATGGAACGTCTTCAGCCTATCAGGAAACAGCATTCATGTTCCCATGGTAACGGACATTGCCTCACGTGGACATAGGGAGCTGGCTGCATGTGCGAACCACCCGCTGACTCAAAGGGGTCGTAAAGTGAAAGATTATTGTGTCAACAATATCTAGTTTTAGTTTTTTTTTTTCATAACACCAACTTGAAGTTTTGAAGTACCCACTCGATATAATAAACAACAGTTACACGGTGACGAGCCCCCTACGGTAGCAAGCTATGTAGCTAGGCCCGCTACCTCGTCCTCGTAACGGATCCTATGACACACAGCAGCAGAGGGATGTGGTGGTATGTGCTGCCTCTGGCTCTGAACATGACAGTGCAAAACTCGTTTCGGTGCTGGCCTATGTACTGGTGCTAGCCTATGTACTGGTGCTAGCCTATGTATTGGTGCGCTGTCACAGTGTCACAAATAGGCCCTATATTTTCCCCATGTGTTAGGTGCGCTGTCACCTGGGCTATGTTTTCATCTGTGTTTCGGGTGCCCCGTCACCATAATGTAGGGTGTCCACCCACTGGTAATAGAACGTGCGAAAACTGGGTTCTGCTCGACTTAATCACCATTAAAAAAATACATTTTTGGTAGGGATGCACGATATTATCGGCACCGATATTTATCGGCCCGATAATGGGACATTAATGTTTATCGGTATTTATCAGTTTTATAAAATTTAGTCGATATTTAACCGATATTATGAAGCCGGAAATATTTCTGCTTCCGGTTTCCGCGCTCTGCTTCCGGTTTCCGCACTCAGGCACGCAGTTTGTTTTGACGAGACGCGAGCGAAACATGCCTTCCCCGGTGTGGACATTCTTCACAGTTTCTGAGGCAGATATTGCGTTTGCAATTTGCAACACATGTTCGACAAAAGTTCGGAGAGGAGGGCAAAGGTCTACGAGTTACAACACAACGACACATCTTGTAGCGGGTAGATAGTAATATCCCTCCCCTGGCCCCTCTGTTTTCCCTTGATAGCTGACAAGCTAACGGGTGAAGTAGCGAGGCCTGCTAGCAGCTAGCCTACAACCCCTAGCCAGCAATGGCTAACGTTGAGGCTAGCGGACCTAGCACAGCTAGCGGATCTAGCACAGCCGAGACGTAAATGGCTAGCTGGGACACCCACTCTAAGTGCGCAGCGTGTCTGGGATTAATCCACGACCAGGCCGCTGTTATCTCTACCGATGAGTGTATCCACTGTGCAGTGTTCCCCAAGAAACTTCTCCGCTGACGGCTAAGTCGCATGGCTAGCCTGTCGGGAGAAGATCCGCTGCCATCACAGTCTAACGCGGACATGTCTCCAGGTTTACAGACACCATGCTGGGCGGACTTAGTGCCACATAGCCCTGACATCGGTTTCCCGGTACTGGATGACAAGGGAATTGACAGCTTTACCGCTGCTCGCTATTGTAATGTTCTTGACAGACACGGACACGACTTTACTGTAGACAATGTGTAGTTTATTTCTGGTTGCTGGCCGCGACCTACGGCAACTCCGTTGGGACACGACGGATACAGAAAGCGAATCACATCAGTGTGTTAGTGTGGTGTAGTGAGACAACACACAGTATGTTACAGCTATGACCCTAGGAGAGACTCGGACAATGATGAGGTCGCACAACGCATCTAATTACTCTTAGGTGAGCCTTTTTTGTTTTCATAAAAGGAGGCCAGATCTTGGCTAAAAAACGCATTGTGCACTGTCTATAACAGATTTAGTTTGTTAGAGGAAATAATAAATGAACATTTGAAGAGTCAGAAGTGTTCTCTTTGTTGTGTTAACAATAGTGATGTAAGTTAGATTTGGTGAGATCACTATGGAATATTAAATCATCAATCTTTGCTCACTACATAGCCTTTCTTACCTTCAGGTGTGCATGAACTACAGGTTATCAACTGTGAAATTATATCTTAATGGTCTTTATTGTCATTGATATAGTACAGGTACCAAACAACGAAATTTGGGAGGGGGAGCTCCCCTGGGGCTAGGAAAGAAAAAATAAACTAATAATAATAATATCGGTATCGGTATCGGTTATCGGCCACGAGAAGCGGGTAAATATCGGTATCGGTTGGAAAAAATGCATATCGTGCATCCCTAATTTTTGGAAGATGTTGTCTTACATGTGTCAACATACATGTCCATATGTATTATAGTTAATGTTTGTGTTGCTGCGCTCTGTGTAGAGCGCGTTATAGGTGATACAACCATCCAACCTATATTGTAGGCTAGTCTGCAAAGTTTTGTTACGTTTCTGTGCGTACGTACTATGAAATCTAATCCTGCCGGCGCCACTGACAGGGAGGACCTGAACACACTCACTGTTACTAGGATAAAACACACACACATCAAGTATGTTGCTATATCATTTGATGTGTGACCAGAAAATGGGGCATAAAATAGTAAAATACATAAATATAACATATACGTATAAATATAGGCATATATGGCTTTTTCTGATGCAGTTACATGTGTCAAGACAATGAAGGCTTGTTGCTTTACCCAGTCTGTGACAGAAGAAAATGTTTGAGAAAGTCAGACAGATTTTATCCCAACAACCACCAATACCACACACACACACACACACACACACACACACACACACACACACACACACACACACACACACACACACACACACACACATGCTTTGTTCGTGGCTCTTAAATGAGCCGTTGTCATGTGTTATTCTCAAAACGTCTGATACTCCAAGCTAACTATTAAACACAAGTAGCAAGCTAGCCACTCTTCTAAAACACCACTCTGAGAGATTCATGTAAACAAGCTAACTATTATATGGTTTGTTTATAGAATTATATTGTATTTCATGTAAACAAACGCGCAGCTTCTGGGCGGGAAAGCACTGGTTTGTTATCAGCCCCCCCAGAGAGCCATACAGACAGAACCACGGTTCATCTCTTCAGATCAAACCTCGGCACATATTGGTCTAACTTAGAGCATCGTGGACATTTATTATATAATATAGCCTCCAGTCATGTAAGTGTAGTCATTCTCCTAGTAGTCCAGACTGAGGAGGTTTATTTACTGTCAACAAACGGAATGAACGCGCAACTTCCACCAGAGAACCTACACGGACACTTTCACATAGCGGTTCATTTCCTCCATCTCAACAGTTCAGCACATAGCAGCTATGTAACTTAGAGCATCATGGACATTTCAGGTGAATGAACCAGCTGCATTACAGAGACGCTCATCTTTCTTACCTGCGCTCATGCGATATTCACCAACCTCCACGTTTCTAAAGTTGTTCTGATCGACCTGCTCAACTTCCTCACGACCAGGAAGAACTGTTACTACAACAACTTCCGCTTTGGAGGAAACGTCACAATAAAAGCTCACATGTCTATTGAAACGTTGATAGAACATTTGATTAGGAACAGTATAGTAATACTATAGTATAGTATTATAATATCATATATATTATTATATATACACTACCGTTCAAATCTAACCTGCTCAACTTCCTCACGACCAGGATGCAGTCACTAGAAGACTTAAATGAACTTCCGGTTTTTCGGAGATTTCAAAATAAAAGCTCGAAATATAAAATGTCTATTAAAACGCGGATATAGATACTATTGGACCGTTTTCCACTGATATTGATGCAGTAATCACAATACATTCATTGCAAACTAAAGACACTTTTTAAATTAAATGTTTCCTCAAATTAACAAGACTGGATATTATTCTAATCTGCCATGTATACATTGGATATACAGACAAAACACAACTGAGTGTCTCAATGACAGTGGGTGGGAAATACTCAGCACAGTCCCTAGCAACCCATTGAATTTGAGCAAAAAGAGATGTCTTATAGATGTGTCTAAACCCCACCCATAGGGTCATTATGCAGTAGAGCTAGGCTATAACATACACCTAGGACAGCAGCTGGTGAAAGAGGGAACACATTGGCAACCTAACAAATGTTCACACACACACACACACACACACACACACTCACACACACACACACACACACACACACACACACACACATATGCACACACATGCACCCATGCACAGAAACACACACACACACACACACTCATGAAACAGCACAGGTAACACACTCACCACACACACACACACACACACTCATGAAACAGCACAGGTAGTAACACTCACACACACACACTCACACACACACACACACACACTCATGAAACAGCACAGGTAACACACACACACACACACACTCATACACACACACACACACACACACACACACACACACTCATGAAACAGCACAGGTAACACTCTCACACACACACACACACACACACACACTCATGAAACAGCACAGGTAACACTCACACTCACCACACACACACACACACACACACACACACACACACACACACACACATGAAACAGCACAGGTAACACTCACACTCACACACACATGAAACAGCACAGGTAACACTCACACACACACACACACACACACACACACACACACACACACACACACACACACACACACACACACACAGGGGCGCCGCTAGAGATTCTGGGCCCCATGACAGAATATCATTTTGGGCCCCCCCCACCTAAACCACCCATCAACCTAAACCCAGTTGAAGTTGATGAATTATTGATGCACTGCAAGAAATCCAATGATGGACATCTTTTGTAAATGTAATTTAAAATTACAGTTAATACAGGAATCAACAATTCAGCAAAGAAATCTCAACATTCTTTAACTTATTAAATTAAGACATGAACAACACAAGGACAAAAGTATAATTAAATGAAGATTGGAACCCAATTATAAAAGTATAAATCACACAAAAAGTAAAATATATAATTTTAATGGGGTGGTATTGTGTCTAAATAAATGTAGATCTTGTAAAGATCAGTTGGCCATAATACTGTCAGGATTAGATCAATGAAGAATTACAGCAGAGATATTTACTGACTCAGCATTGCTTGTTTCACACAAAGACAAACGTGTCTTATACAAGAGGGAGCAACACAGACATGGTGCCAGCGAAATTGAATAGTGAAATGGGAAGATTTTTATTTTTACACTGCGGCAGTACTGTGGAATAGTATACCTGGAGAGCTAAAAACTATATCTAGCCTAATGCACAACGATTCAAGATAGGAGTAAAGAGATCAAATCAAATCAAAGCTAAACGCGGGGCCTTCTTAGTAGCTAAATCTTTAATAAGATCCTTGAAATCTAGTGATGAAGCCAACTTGCTGTGCGGCTGTCATTGTCCTTTGTTACTTCTTGCTCTTCTTCTTCTGCCTCTTTACCTTTTATTTTTTTTAATTTTAATTAATTTTGCCATTTAGCAGACACTTTTAATCCAAACAATTACGAATTACAGGGACATTCCCCCTGGAGTAACTGAAGGCTAAGTGCCTTACTCAAGGGCACACTAGTAGTGGTGTGGTTTCAGGCGGGATTTGAACTCGCAACCTTCCGATCACAAGTCCAACTCACTATCCACTACTAGACCACCACTACCCCCCCACCTCTGCTCTCCTCTCTGGCTGCCTTGCTTGAAGAGGGCCCTGGCATGGAGTATCCATAGGTACATAATTCATAAGATGTCCTATAATAGTATTAACATAGTAATGCATACATTACACTAGATTAGCTAACTTAAATGTTATCTAGCTAGCAAACAATATTATTAAGATGCCAGTGGTCAATGTTATTGCAATTACTGGAAGAACTATTAACTAAATATGAATATTAGCTAAAGTTGTATTCAATGCTTGCATGGTAATGCAGCATACATTAAAATATTCAAAATATGTTTGTTAACCCCAAACTCCTACCGCTCACCTCCTTCTCCTTCAACTGGGAGGTGCATCTGTGCATGACGTCATTAGCATGTAACATTATACTAGTTAGCTAGCTAGTTATAGCAAGAGTGCATAGCTGCTGGATACAAATTCACTGAGCTCTAATAACCTATATTTGGACCAAAATTGCACTCATCTCATACATTTAACTGAAATTATACTGACAGTGCACTGTAAGTTAACTATACTTGAAGTTAATGTTAATTAGCTATAGCGAGCTAACTAGATCATCCGCGCAGTGATTAGATCACTAAACCACTGTTTTTAGTGATTTTTTTTACTTTTCTCTTTTGAGACCCTGACGTTGGCTTTGCCTTTCACGACATCGTCCACGCACGCACACGTACATTTGATGCATTTCCAATCTGGCTGTCCTCCATAAATAAATAAATAAATAATAAGGCTTCATTTTGTTAAACTCATAATTTGTTTCTTTTGTGACTTTTTTTTAATACATAGAATTATAATTTGAAGTCGGCTACATTAACGTCCTTATGATAATAATAATAATAATAATAATAATAATAATAATAATAATAATAATATTATTTATAAATATAATATATATAAAAATAAAAATAAATGATTCTCATGGGCCCCTGTCAGTGCTGGGCCCTTAGAATCGTCCTAACTTACCACCCCCTAGCGGCGCCCCTGCACACACACATGAAACAGCACAGGTAACACACTCACCACACACACACACACTCATGAAACAGCACAGGTAACACACTCACCACATGCTCACTTTGTGTATATTGTTACACCTCTAATATTGGAGTGAATCTCAACAATTCTTGTAAGACCCCTACCACACACTCACTCACTCTCTGTCTGTCTGTTTCTCTCTACTCTCTCATCTCTCTCTCCTTCCTGTCTGTCTCTCTCTCTCTCTTGTCTGTGTCTCTCTGTCTGTGTGTGTCTCTCTCTCCTGTCTGTCTGTCTCTCTCTCATGTCTGTGTCTCTCTCTCTCCCCGTCTCTCTCTCTCTCTCTCTCTCCTGTCTGTGTCTCTCTCCTGACTCTCTCTCCTGTCTCTCTCTCTCCTGTCTGTGTCTCTCTCCTGTCTCGCTCTCTCCTGTCTGTGTCTCTCTCCTGTCGCTCTCTCTCCTGTCTGTGTCTCTCTCCTGTCTGTATCTCTCTCCTGTCTCTCTCTCTCCTGTCTGTATCTCTCTCCTGTCTGTATCTCTCTCCTCTCTCTCTCCTGTCTGTGTCTCTCTCCTGTCTGTGTCTCTCCTGTCTGTGTCTCTCTCCTGTCTGTGTCTCTCTCCTGTCTCTCTCTCTCCTGTCTGTGTCTCTCTCCTGTCTGTATCTCTCTCCTGTCTCTCTCCTGTCTGTATCTCCCTCCTGTCTCTCTCCTGTCTGTGTCTCTCTCTCGTCTCTCTCCCTCTCTCTCCTGTCTCTCTCTCTCTCTCTCCTGTCTCTCTCTCTCTCTCTCTCTCTCTCTCTCTCCTGTCTGTGTCTCTGTCCTCAGATTAGATGGCAGCACTGAGCCGCCCAATGAGATCCTGGAGCAGGGGTCACATGACCGCCCACTGGTGGCACAGAACTACAGCACTGCCGTGACTAAAGGTAAACACACACACACACACACACTCCAAAGTACTTGTACGGTCACATAGTCGTAGTTTCTCATCTCATTCGAGGGGGAAATAAATAAATGAAATCCAGCATTTCCGTCATCATTTCCCCCCATTTTTGATGGTGAATTCCATTGGTTCGATGGACGGAGGCGAAGGTGACCCCCTGACCTTCTGTTGCTAGGTTACTGTGAGGAGCAGGGGGCGGTGGGCGGGGCCCGCCTGGAGGACGACCTCAGCGACCTCCGGCTGGACGAGGAGAACGAGCAGCCGCCCCTCATCCTGGAGACCGACTGACGCCCGCGGCAACCAATCAGAGGGCTCCTCTGGTGCTGCTATGAACATGTGACGCGAGTGGTGTGTGGGGGGGGGCGGGATTAAAGACGGGGGGGGGGGGGGCGAGGGGCTATTTAAACGCTCAGCGTCCTAGCCTCTCTCTGCGTCTCTGTCCGTTTGTACGTATACATGTATGTTTCTTATCTCCCCCCCCCCTCTCTCCCTCTCTCTCCTTCTACCCAGTTTAACTCTCTCTCCCCCCCCCAGGCCACCTGTGCAGGCCAACCTGTAGCTTTGCATGTACATGTGCCAAGAGTAGACCGCTAGAAAACATGCTTGAAGTGTGTGTGTGTGTGTGTGTGTTTGTATGCCCGCTCAAGCGTGCGTGTCGGGTCTCCTGTCAGAAGCTTACCGCTTTATTCAGTTACACACCATAGATACACACACACACACGCATACATGCATACATACCCCCCTCTGTGTTTTATGGAAGTGATGATGAACGTGTAAGTGCCTCTCTGCTCATCGTCATGGTTACGGCTGTAAGAGAGAGCCGACCCCTCCGCTAGCTTAATTAAAGCTGTCGATTTTGAGTTATTTGATCTTAAAGCTGTGTGTGTGTGTGTGTGTGTGTGTGTGTGTGTGTGTGTGTGTGTGTGTGTGTGTGTGTGTGTGTGTGTGTGTGAGTGTGTGAGTGTGTGTGAGAGAGAGAGAGAGAGAGAGAGAGAGAGACTGTCTGTCCCTTCTGCCCCCCCTACACACACACACACACACACACACACACACACACACACACTCTCTCTCTCTCTCTGTCCTCCCTGTGAGAATGCTGGTGTGTTCCATCAGTCGTGTTCTGATGTTGTTTCTGAGAGAATGTTCTTTCTTCTGCTTCTGACATCAGGCTGAGGGGGGAGCGGCTGAGCTACCGACTGTGTGAATGCAGGGCATGTACATTAGCATATGTTAGCATTAGCTTCCTCCTCGCTCACTTTATCCAATCAGATAGAGGCTCAGTGGACACGCCCCACCCCCACCCCCCCCTTCTCTCTGAGGCCTGCAGTCATTGGTTGATTTAACAACAATATCACTATTTTAATCTACGTAACCAATCAGACTTGCGTCTGATCCGTACTGTGAGAAACATGCATGGTGTTCTGACATGGTACTGTGTATGTTCAGGTGGCACCTGGTTGTCAATAGTCTCGTCAGATATACAGATGAAAATAATCAGAAAGAAGGTGTGCTTGAGAGTCCTACTCGAAATCATCACAACGCTTGATAATTTGAATATTATCTTGATTATTTCTCAATACTAATCGTCTTATCACGCCATGCAGCTGGATTTAACCGTTAAAAAAAGCAAACTCGGGGTTAGCTTTAACTCTGGGTTCTAGTTTGGTTGGCCACTCAGGCCGGGGCAGGTCCGCTGGGTCTCGTCCAGATGCATGATTTCCCATGATCCTCTGGTGTGAGGCGGCGGGAGCCGCTGAAGAAGGACGGGGTTCAGAGGTTGTCATGACGTTTTTCTAATGATTTTGTATAAAATGTGGAATGTTCATCTGAAACTAAATGATATTAAAATCCATGTTGATGTATGAGGGAGATGTCTGTGTTGTTCTTCCTCCAGGGGGGCGTTCCATCAACATCGCTAAAGGAAAATCCAGGCTTATTCTGATAAATCTCACGAGAGTTAACAAAAATAAGCCTGGATTTTCCTTTAGCAATGATAGTGCTCCTAATTCACTTGGATGAAGGGATGGGGTAGTGTCTGAAATAATGAGCTCTCATAGATCCTAACTAACCGTTACTAATAGTACTCATTTCAAATGTAAAGTTCTAGTCTAGGAAACTCACAAGGTAAGAAGTCGCTTATTAAAAAGAAGAAAAAAAACTCATAGAAATTGAATCCTATGACGGACCGCTTTGGCACCTGTTTTCTGAGCGTTCCACCATGATGGAGCCTGTGGTCTATTATGATCCAGCAGTGTCAGTGGGCTGTCATCTGCCTACCTACACTGATGCCATTTATCTTCATATTGGGGTAGGATTGGCAGAGGGCAGTATGCTAGGCAGTAGGGTCCAGATTTGTTTGGACACTTGCCCCACACAATCATGTTTGCTTTTTTAATTTGACAAGTTTCATTTAATTGGGGCCGTGTGTTTGAGGATCTGCTCAAACAATGTCTCTACGTAAATGGAACATCTCTGAGCAAACATCCCAACTATTACAAAAAGTCATTTAGCAGCTAACCTTACTATTCTCTTTTAGTCGAGAGAAAATTACATAAAAATCGTATGTTTGCTTCTTTTCCTTGATTCCTCACTAAAACAGACTATTTGTAGTTGTCAGTGAGGTCACCTTGTTGCGTCCTTCTGAAAGGTAACAAGTTCTACAGCAATAACTGTAAGCATCTTGTGCAGTGTTGGAATGTCGCAGCACAGCTGCAGGGCGGAATACCACTAAAGAAATAAACATGTGAATACCAAAGCATGTAATTGCAGCAATTTTCTGGGAGAAGTGGTGCATTATCTGACAGACGTGCAGGGGTGCCAATATTTTTGTCCATGACTATATAAACAAAACTAGGCGGGAACACAACACGTGAGAGCATGAACACAATAGTTTATGATGACATGTCCATGTAAGTCTCTCAACTCACCTGTCTGTGATTCTGTGAGAGTGTAGATGCTGTCTCTCTCTCCTTTATACTGTAAGTGTGATAGATGCCTGTTTGAGGACGATTTCTCAGGAGTTTGACAGTCTGCTCTCGTCCACAATACACTTTAGGTGTCTCCACAGTTTAGTTTCATTTCAGCAAACGACGTTGAAATGCTCCTCCCCACCCAATATAGCTCTTCTCCCTGGAACAGTTAACCCTTTACAGGGCTGATCTGTTTCTAACATGTGCTTTTACAGATACTCTCTTCTTACCTATCATTTCCAATCATCATATTGTTTCCAGTCAATATAAACTGTAATCAGAATAATATTTGTGAACTGGACTAAGGTTTCTACAGAGTGAAGTCTTTCTCTGGCATGGATCACCGTATGTGAACCTTGAGATTAAAACATTTCTTATAAAATGAAGGAATCAGAAGAGAAAATACTACACTGTTATTATGTGCAACTGTAAACCTTGGTATTTTTTGGCCGCAGCATTAAGTGTCACGTTAAGTGTCACATCTCTCAACAACTCCAACTCTACACCCCCCCCTCTCCGACCCGATCTGCCTCGCTGAATCTTTTCATCCCACTTTAATAACCGGACAGGACAGGACAAAAACACACTTCATCCTGAAAATGTGAAGTTTTCATACTGTTCCATACCGTTTAATTGTATTTCTATTTGATATATTTATATAAATGTAATAAATAAATAAATAAAAACATGAAAAACCGGCTTGTGGTACACACATAAGGATTTTCTGCGATTTCAGCGATTTTCGGATGGCTGAAAACAACAGAAAACGCCCGGTTATCAGATGGCTCTTAACATTTTCTTATAACAGAATCCTGGGGTGTGAGGTGTGTTAAGAGACAATTCTCTTCAATTGTGCAATCAACTCTCCCGACAACCTGCTCGGAAAATGGGCGTGGCCGGCAATCGTAAATGTGAAATGTTTTCAATACTTCCGACCAGAAACCATAGGGTTGCCAGATTGTTTGGTGGAATTTGCGGTTTTAGACTGTGGTTAGGGTGGAAAATGTCATTCCCATCTGGCAACCCTGCTCGCCAATCAAGAAGCAAGCTGACTTCTTCTTTTCGTTATTCAGCACTTTATTTGCCCTGTCGCACATGGTTGTCTCGTACAGGTCAGTCAGGGTACTACGTTAGATAATAATAATAATAATAATAATAATAATAATAATAATAACTTTATTTGTATAGCGCTTTTCCTGCAAACGTTGCGGCTCAAAGTGCTTTAATCATTATATAATCTTAATTTAATTATTTTGTAATTTAAAGGCAATATTAAAAGGATGGGTTCACGTGAGATTTCTGACTTGGCTCTAGAGAGTTTGGAATCTGTCGTTCCCCAAGCCCATTTTCCGAGCAGGTTGTCGGGAGAGTTGATCGCACAATTAATTGAGAGTTGATTGCACAAATAAGAGAATTGACTCTTAACACACCTCACACCACAGGATTTTGTTATAGGAAAATGTTAAGATCCGTCTGATAATTGGGCGTTTTCTGTCGTTTTCAGAGATCCGAAAATCGGAAAATCCTTATGTGTGTACCCCGCATTAATCGCCATCAACTACTAGCTGGAAGCTTATAAACAGGCATCAAATGTTATTTTCTAACTGACGTGATCCCAGGTTTCACCTCTATGTATAGTCTACCAATGCTAGTATGCCGTCATCCGCCTATGACATCACAAAGGCGCAAGACAGTTTTGACGTCACCATGGTCCGTGAACCTCAGGATAACTCGATATGTCATTTGTAAACACAAAACGAAATAACCAATAAAACGCATGCTCTTTGTATACATGCATATCTACTTGAAGTGAAGATGATATCTACAAGATATCTGAAGAGCATTGGCAAGCCAGGTGATGGCACAGGGACAGTGAGGTAAGTCATTTGGTTACACATAAACTCAGTCATCCAATATGTTCACCAGAATACTGTAGGATTCACAGTCATGAATTGGAGTTTGTAGATAAAGCACTGTCCATTTGAGAATCGCCTCTGTTTACCTTCTGAGAGGGAACATAAACATCACATTTATTTTTTGTTTATTTTTATTTTTACTACTCGATCTTTTCAGTTTGTAAAGCGTCTTTGAGTGTCTAGAAAAGTCTAATGTATTATTATTATTATTATTGTCTTAATCAGGAGTAGGCCTTAATAAAAGTTGTCAACCACCTTGGATTAATTGATGAGTATTTGAAGTTGGTAAACAGCTTCACTGAGTGTATGGCTAGACAGGTCATGCAAATCTGCTCTCTATACTTCCCCCATCGCAGTGTGCAGGGCGGTGGTGCGCTGCTGGGGGCGGACGTGCTGGACCGCTACCTCCCAGAGAGGAGGCTGGGCGTCTACATCGCCACGTGGAACATGCAGGGAGAGAAGGTGAAGGGTCAATGTGTTATTAAGTGTGCTTGCAGTAGCAAGCAGCGCTTATTAGTATTGTACATTTTCTTCTTTATTTATTATTCGAGCAAAATTGGACTCGGCTACTCGTCCCACAGTTTTGGCACTAGGTAGACATGAGAGGTCCATTTACCAAACCAACAGTAAATCATGTGTCATTTTCAGGGACTTCCAAACAACCTAGAGGATCTTTTGTTTGAGTCTGAGTCTCAAGACTTGTACATCATTGGAGTCCAGGAGGGATGTCCAAACAGGTGTGTATGAGATGGCATGATTATGTTAATGAGTTATAACGTCATAACAATGAGGTTAAGTGTTGTGAAAACTGAGGTGTGCATGTGCATGTGTGTATGTGTGTCTGCGTGTGTTTGCATGTGTGTGTGTGTGTGTGTGTGTGTGCGTGAATGCGTGTGCGTGTATGTGTGTCTGCATGTGTGTTTGCATGTGTGTGTGTGTGTATGTGCGTGTGTGTGCGTCTGCGTGTGTGTGTGTGTGTGTGTGTGTGCGTGAATGCGTGTGTGTATGTGCGTCTGCATGTGTGTGTGTGTGTGTATGTGCGTGTGTGTGCGTCTGCGTGTGTGTGTGTGTGTGTATGTGTGTGTGTGTGTTTGTGTGTGTGTGTTTGTGTGTGTGTGTGTCCGTGTGTGGGCGTGTGTGTGTGTGTATGTGTGTCTGCGTGTGTTTGCATGTGTGTGTGTGTGTGTGTGTGCGTGAATGCGTGTGTGTGTATGTGTGTCTGCATGTGTGTTTGCATGTGTGTGTGTGTGTGTATGTGCGTGTGTGTGCGTCTGCGTGTGTGTGTGTGTGCGTGAATG
Source organism: Nansenia antarctica (assembly GCF_963989245.1). Classification (NCBI taxonomy): domain Eukaryota; kingdom Metazoa; phylum Chordata; class Actinopteri; order Argentiniformes; family Microstomatidae; genus Nansenia; species Nansenia antarctica. Next base: position 10,764,240 of record NC_137683.1, read on the forward strand.
CGTGTGTGTATGTGCGTCTGCATGTGTGTGTGTGTGTATGTGCGTGTGTGTGCGTCTGCGTGTGTGTGTGTGTATGTGTGTGTGTGTTTGTGTGTGTTTGTGTGTGTGTGTCCGTGTGTGGGCCTGTGTGTGTGTATGTGTGTGTGTGTGTGTGTTTGCGTGTGTGTGTGTGTGTGTGTGTCACAGGCGGCAGTGGGAGGCCCGTCTCCAGGAGGTTCTGGGGTCGTGCTACGAGCTGCTCCACGACGCCGCCCACGGAGTTCTGTACCTCACCGTGTTCATCAGGAGGGACATCGCCTGGCTCTGCACAGGTCCGGTCCAGAGAATGTTGTGTCAGATAGAATGTTTCATTGAGTGTCATTGACATTGCAGATGTTATATAACATGATCTGTCTAGCTACTACTGTGCATACACGTTTATCAAGCTACAATGCACATTTGTTTAGTGTCATAGTCTGACTGTGCGTGTGTGTGTGTGTATGTATGTGCGTGTGCGTCTGCGTGTGTGTGTGTGTGTGCGTGCGTGAATGCGTGTGCGTGTATGTGTGTCTGCATGTGTGTTTGCATGTGTGTGTGTGTGTATGTGCGTGTGTGTGTGTGTGTGCGTCTGCGTCTGCGTGTGTGTGTGTGTGTGTGTGTGTCCCTGGCAGAGGCGGAGCATGCCACAGTCACTACGCGGGTCGTCCCTCTGATCAAGACCAAAGGGGCTCTGGGGATTGGTCTCACTTTCTTCGGAACTTCGTTCCTCTTCATCGCCTCCCATTTTACCTGTAAGAGAGGCCTCTGGGAAATGCAGTTCTGCTCAGGAAGAGATGCCATTGCATGACATGGGATTCTAAACAGGGAACAGAAAGCCCATTCCTTTTTTTTTTTATAGATTAGATTCAACTTTACTGTCATACTGTCTGGTACTGTCAAGTACCAGACAACAAAATGCGACCGAAATTTGCATCTAATAGATAAAACATGATAGTCATAGTGATAGGTACAGTACGGTAGTTAGAGGTATAGACAGGAGAGGATAGTAGTAAGCTATATACAGTTATGGTAGCTATGTACAGTATGGTGTATAAGGCTATATCAAAAAGAGTATGTGCACTGTGCAACAAAAAAAATGGTATGTGCAATGGTAGTACTTGTAAACAACAGTAGTGCAAAGGGTAATTGAGTGTTCACATTGACCAGGTGTGTGGTGCAACCAGCAGTAGTCTCAAGGCTAAAATGGTTGTCCGCAGTGTGTGTGTGTGTGTGTGTGTGGAGGGGGGGGGGGGGGGGGTACTGATAGTCAGTTTACCCCATGGGGTGTGGGGGTGGGGTGCTGAAAGAAGCTGTGAAAGAAGCTGTTCTGGAGCCAGTATGTGTCATCCAGCCATGATGAGTGCTGCCCTAAGTATGATTGTACTGATTAAGTGATTTGTCTTTAGATGATGTAGCATTGTAGCATTGTTGAGCTTTTTTTTGTTTTCATGTCCATGTGTTCCAGCCGGAAAATCCAAAGTGTCTAAGAGGATCCGGGAGTACAAGAAGATCATTAAAACACTTGCTCTTCCCAAATGCCGCCCTGACACACACCCTGACCTCTCCACAGCCTGTAAGTAGACCAGACTGAATGAATGAATGAATCTTTATTTCGAACAATGGTTTAAAAATAAAAAAAACTAATAAGGAAAAGTACAGGTATCACTGTTGGAAAGGGAGTAGGATGAAGCCTCAGCTTATCCTGTCCTACCCCTATCCCTCACTTCCAAGTGAGAACAATAATACTTACATTATATAATCCATGAATTAATACATAAATTACAGTATCCACAGTACTAATCATTTTCCATTCTTAATATTGAAACAACACAAAATAAATAAATAAACATAATTTTCCATTCTTAATATTGAAACAACACAAAATAAATAAACAGACTAAACTGTGTTCTGGTGTTTCTTTACAGGGAAAGGGAGTGCTAATGTATTACTCTTACTGCAATGTCATAGTCCATGGCTAATTAAGTCAGGGGGACTGCTCTGTTTGTTCTCTGAACAACCTTTAACAACAAGGTATTTGCGTGGAAACATCAGTGTTAATGTCCGACTGTGTTCTATGTCTCTCAGCTGATGTGACCACCCACTTTGATGAGGTCTTCTGGTTCGGGGACTTCAATTTCCGCCTCAGTAAAGACCGTGTAGGGGTGATGAACATTCTGGACAAGACTGAAGGCCCAGACATGTCTGCACTGCTCCAGCACGACCAACTCTCTCAGGAGATGAAGGATGGTATGTTTATATACATCTACACTACAGCTACAACTTGCAACATGCTAACACTAAAAAAGGACCCAAATGTGTTTTAAGGTTCAAGATATTAGATGGAGAATGATAACTTAAAATGCATTCTAATAATAATAATAATACATTAGACTTATATAGCGCTTTTCTAGACACTCAAAGACGCTTTACAAACTGAAAAGAGTAGTGAAATAAAAATAAAAAAATAAATAAAAGAAAGTATAGGGGTCTAATTCATTTTTAGATGACTAAATCTAAATCTAAGTGTCTTTGTAGGACAATGTACTCTGTATACGGCAAGTATATCTAGATTTCGTGCGGAGAAGCCGCGAAACGCCAGTGTCCTCTCTCGACCGGCATTGTGTATTGTGTACACAAAAGGAAGTCTTCTATGATCTATTTTTGCTCTAGGCACTATCTTTAAAGGCTTCCAGGAGGCACCGATTCACTTCCGCCCCTAACCCTAACCCTAGTTTTCCCACATGTACCGTATTCCCACATGTACCGTAACACATATATATATTTTCTTACTATCCTCCTCTTGGTATTGTTCAATGCTGTATGTAAAGCACTTTGAATTGCCTCTATTGTATGAAATGTGCTACAAATAAACTCACCTCGCCTTGCCTATGTGTCACCAGATATGAGGGTATGTGGCCCCTCCCCTTCCCATGTCTTGCCAAACTTTGACAAGGAGGATTATGGCTGCTTGGTGCGAGGGATCTGCACCAAACTGCTGGTGAATATATTTCCCGCCACATCTGCGAGAGACGTGAGTGAGAAGAGCAGAGGTGTCACAGCGTCGGTCCTCTCAGACTTCTGCGCAGCGTCACGCATCCCACGGACTCAGGCCTACCCTCGGGGTCTGGACATCCACAAGATCTACATGGATGTTCACAAGGAGCTTGTGCAACAGTTCGGTGGTGAGGAAGGCCTCAAGATGGCGGCTGAGTCCAAAGATCCAGCAATTGTCAATGTTTTGGAGACGTCATTGACGACGGAGCTTCTTGGTGCGTGTGGTGCAGCACAGGCAGCCAAGAAAGGAAGGAAGGGAAGACTATTCTCTCGCTGGAAGGTATATTACACATACTGAATGTATATCTTTCAAAATGTCAATTGATAACACTGCCTTGTCTTTAACTAATTGATACAGAATTACACATTTATATTCATATGTGTAGTATTTTAGTTTGTATAATTGCATTGCCTTATTGGGATTGATAAGCTGCAACAGGTATGGCATTTCCATTTGCACCTTTTCTCAACATTCAGGGCTCCAAGAAAATAGACGGCAGTCCTCCGAAATCGATGAAGAGCAAACCTCAAAGCTCTTCCAGGCCTGTATCCTCTACAGGTAAGTAAACCACTGCTCTGTCAAGATTATAAATATAGCCCCATGTGCTATTCCATTAAAAATGTTGCACATTCAACTGAATTGATGTTTTAAAAAAAGAAAAGAAGCTGCACACCTATACCATCCTCCTTTCTCTTCCTTCAAAGGGAAAGATGACTCCTCTCCTCGAACAGAGAAGAGCAGTAAAACGTCCCTCTTCACCAGGATGAAGAGAACAGGCTCCGAAGTTATATCCAGCCTGTTCAAATGCAGTGGATGATACCATCCTCCTTTCTCATCCTTCAAAGGGAAAGATGACTCCTCTCCTCCAACAGAGAAGAGCAGTAAAACTTCCCTCTTCACCAGGATGAAGAGAACAGGCTCCGAAGTTATATCCAGCCTGTTCAAATGCTCTGGATGATAATGATAATCACCAGCATATGTAGGCTAATAGAAAAGAATTGGGTTTATTTCAAAGGGAAAGATGACTCCTCTCCTCCAACAGAGAAGAGCAGTAAAACTTCCCTCTTCACCAGAATGTAGGCTAATAAAAAATAATTGGGTTTATTTCATTGCCATTCTTTATTGCAATAATAACTTCTTTAATTATTTTCTAACATGATCATTTGTATTGATTAGGGAGTGTGAAAGAGCAAGTAATTATGGACAATTGTGTTTTAACATTGGTACGGATTTTAAATTAAAAGACAGCACAGATCCCCTTTGTTCAGTTTGATGATTATAGAAATCCCACAATTGGTAATTGTAATTGTGACGATCCACACTTGAACCAATAGTGGGCGCTATACATCTGTTGTCCTGTTGACCTTCTCTCTTTGTTCCAGATGGGCACAGGTGGGGGTGATCATCCTAATTGTCCCAGGAACTTTAAGAGTGGGTCAAATTGATGGACTCGCTCTCTCTCTTCCTTTGTCGACCAGCAGCCGTTTTTGGTTGTTGTTACTATTTTCTTTATCATTATTTCCATTTAAACATTATATTCTTTAATAAATCTCCTATTATTGTTATCCATGTGTCGTCTCCCTTTTTGTCACCTTGTCAAGAGCCAGGCAAGCGTAACAAATTGGGTGCTCGTCCGGGAGTGAATTTGGTGAGAGCAATATTCTCTCCCTTTTCATAGTTGATATTCGGGATTGGATTGTTGGATGTGTCCAACTCTATATTGGGAGACTCGCATGGTTATTTGTTATAGTTATTGGGTTTTGGTTGGATTGGATGTAATGTATTGTTTAGTGTATTTGGTATGTTGGTTTGGGTGCTGGTGACGAGGGGGAGCTGGCCGTCCGACTGTGCTGACAAGGACGTAACTCTTGGTCTTGGCTGTGATCTTCGGATAGAGTTTGGTGAGTGCTGTGTTCTATGCAAAGCAGAGAAGGATAGGTAGGGCGGGTGGTTTAGATACCATCAGAGCTATACGTGAACCCCCGTGCGAGGAGGAGAAGCGCTTAACGCTTGTTTATTGTTTTTGTTTGTTATTTTTGGTGTGTTGAACGCGGGGGCGCCACCAGGCATTTGCCCGGTGGAAGAGTTGCATGTGAACGCACTGAAGACTAGCTGAGTGGTTAGTCAGTCATTGCTGAGTTAGATGCGGGGCAGCTCTTACGAAGTATGTTAGTTACTTTTCTGTTTTGTATGTGTGCACAGTTACTCGCTTTAAATGGGCTGAAGATTATGGCTGATATGGGAGTAGTTTATAGGAGGAGTTTGTAATAGGAGGGGAGATTCCCGTTTGTTAGGGTTGGTTAATATTGGTTATTTGATTATATTGAGTTATGGATGTTTTTGAGGAGTTTGTGGAAGCTCCGTCGGTTGATGGGTTGGTACGATTAACAAAGGAACAACTGTGGAAGGTTGTTGAACATTATGAGGTTAAGCTTGAGGTGGTGAAAGGCAGAGCAAAGTAACAGGACGTAGTAGAGGCTTTACAGAATACATTAATTCAAAGGGGCATACTAAAGGGTAAAATGTCTGTCCCTAAAATATCTGTTGGGGTTGCATCAGAGTTAACATTTGATCAACAGAAAGAATTGTTAGCATTACAGATGGAATCTCAGAGGCAAGAGCGTGAATCTCAGATGCAAGAGCGTGAATTTCAGACGCGAGAGCAGACGCGAGAGCGTGAATTTCAGACGCGAGAGCGTGAGTTTCAGTCACAAGAGCGTGCGAGGGACAGGGAATTGGAGTTGGATAAATTGGCTCTTGAACAGGAGCGCCTTAAGTTGATTGCTGAGGGAAAGTTATCTGACGGTGGAGGTGGCGATTGGAGTAATTCTAAGAGGGATAATTTGTCTGCCATGGTTCGACTGTTGCCAAAGTTTAATGAAAAAGATCCTGATATATTCTTTTCACTGTTTGAGAGTGTTGCCGACGATAGGGACTGGTCTACTTCAGACCGCACCGCATTACTACAGAGTGTGCTTATTGGCCGAGCTCAGGAAGCTTATATTGCTCTTAATGGTGGAGAGAGGAAAGATTATGATACAGTTAAGGCCGCTATCCTTAGGGCATATGAACTTGTTCCTGAAGCTTACAGACAGCGGTTTAGACAATGGAAGAAACATGATAAACAAACTCATGTTGAGGTTGTAAGAGAACTAACCAGCCATTTCAATCGTTGGTGCGTGGCGGTAGAGGTGAATACTCTGGAGGATCTGTCAAATTTGATTATTTTGGAACAGTTTAAAACCATTGTCCCTGATCGCATTGCCACTTACGTTAACGAACACAAGGTGAAAACAGCAGGTCAAGCCGCGGTGTTAGATGAATTTGTACTGACTCATAAGAGTCAGTTTGGTGACCATCGTTTTCGTAGCGAGGGGAGCCGTAGAAATAATCCGAACGTGACTGACCTATTGGTAAATCGTACACAATTCCCTAACGAAGTCCTGGTTATTCTGTCCCCTTTTCAAAGTCGGAGCATGGCAGTCAGAGTAGAGTAGATCCTAACTCGACATGCAATTATTGCCTTGAGAAGGGTCACTAGAAACAGGAGTGTCCTGTCCTAAAAGGAAAGAAAACCTACAGTGGGAAGGGGGGCTCTGTTAGACCGTCGGTTCTTGCAGCGCATGCTGGTGGGGCAGGAGGAAGAGTGTCTGGGGTTGCCGAGGGGTCTCCCTTTAAACCAGGGGTGATGGCATCCTCAGTATCCAGCCCACCTGCGGCTACTGAGTTGGCGGGGGCACTACAGGGCTCTGCCTCCATACAGATTAGCGAGGAGGATCCTGATTTTGGTCCGTTTATTACTACAGGTTTCGTTTCTCTGGTGGGTAGCCCACAGAAAGTGCCTGTCCAGATACTTCGTGATACGGGGGCTTCAGAATCTTTTATATTGGAATCGGTTTTAACATTCTCTCAGGAGTCAAGTGTGGGGACCAGCGTTTTGATTAGAGGGATGGGGATGCAGACTTTGTCTGTCCCCTTGCATGAAATTGAGCTTTACTCTGATCTGGTCCAGGGGGTAGTAACTATTGGTGTTCGACCCTCTCTGCCTGTGGTGGGTGTGGCAGTCATTTTAGGAAATAACCTGGCTGGAGGAAGAGTGTGGAGTGATGTGCCCCCACCTCTGGTTGTTAGTTCTGGGTTTACACGGCCAACAGGACCCGACCTTAGTGTGAAGGAGTTTCCTGAGGTTTTTACTGCCTGCGCCATGACTCGTGCTATGAGTTGCATGGACCCTAAAATTGATGATGGTAAAGAGTCTGATAAGTTCACTCCTGATAATTCTGTTTTTCAGTTTCCTGACCTGCCGCCGCCTTTGTCTCGGAGTGAGTTGATTTTAGCACAACAGGAGGATCCTGAGCTGAAGCTGCTGCTCAGTGGGATTCAGCCTAAGGATGAGCTGGAGAGCTCTGCAAGTGGTTATTTTCTCTTGGAGGATGTGTTGGTTCGTAAATGGCTTCCTCATAATGATTGTTCTGTGAGTGACCCAGTTTTTCAAGTTGTGGTACCTACTAAGTTTAGGAATGTGGTGTTGGAGACAGCACATGATGACGTGGCTGGGCATATGGGAGTTAAGAAGACTTGTGATAGAGTACTACGGTATTTCTTTTGGCCTCGGTTGAAGAGGGATGTTTCTAAGTTTATTAAGACCTGTCATACCTGTCAACTGATGGGAAAACCTAATCAGACTATTAAACCTGTGCCTCTTTATCCTATTCCAGCTGTGAGTGAACCATTTGAGCACCTCATCATCGATTGTGTTGGACCACTTCCTCCTTCTAAGTCTGGGTGTACTTATCTATTAACGGTAATGTGTCAAACCACTCGCTATCCGTCTGCGTACCCTCTTCGTACGATTACGACAAGATCAATAGTAAAGGCACTGACTCAGTTCATATCCATTTTCGGTATTCCTCGGGTCATACAGAGTGACCAAGGGACAAACTTTACATCGAAAATGTTTGCTGAAGTTTTGCGTCAGTTACGCGTTAAGCACAACACCGCCAGCGCGTATCATGCTCAGAGTCAGGGGGCCCTAGAGAGGTTTCATCAAACACTGAAGTCATTGTTGCGCTCTTATTGCATGGAGCTTAAGAGGGATTGGGAGGAGGGACTGCCTTGGCTCATGTTGGCAGCACGGGAGGTGGTACAGGAGAGTACAGGGTTTAGTCCAAGTGATTTGGTGTTTGGGCACAAGGTGAGGGGCCCACTTGCAGTGCTACAGGATGGTCTTAAGACCGCGGATCCACCTACCAACCTGATAGATTATGTGCATGGTTTTCACCTGAGGTTACATCTGGCGGGTAAAATGGCGAGTGAGCATTTGACTGTGGCACAAAGTAAAATGAAGAGACTGTTTGATCGCCGGACTGAACCACGAGTGTTCTGTCCTGGGGACCAAGTGTTGGCGTTATTGCCTATACCTGGTTCGCCATTCCAGGCGAAATTTACTGGTCCTTACTCTGTTGTAAGACAGGTGTCCGAACATAATTATTTGATCGATACTCCTAACCGTAGAAAGTCTACACAACTTTGTCACATACATTTATTAAAATGTTATTATTCTCGTTCACCTAGGGCCGGAGAAGATGCGGTCTTGGAGGTGAAGCCGGTTGTGTTGACCACAGTGAATGGGGTGTCTCCATCTCCATCCACTCCTGTGGTGGCAGCAGGGTGGGAGGAGGATGTGAGTGGGCCTGGAGACGGTGTTTTGCGTCCTCGGCTCAAGACTTCTGAGACGTTGGCTGATTTATGGGTATTGTTTGAGTACTGTTTGGTTTTTCTGGTTTGGGCTCTGCAGCACTTTGATGTTTATGTGGGAGGGGGGGTCACATCCAGTGGTCGTTTGTTCAGATCATAACCCCCTGACCTTTTTGCATTCTTTGCAGAGTCCGAGCCAGCGCCTTACCAGGTGAATCCTTGCTGCAGGTCTAAAACTCTTGTCCTAAATCTCTCTTTCTCTTGCTAGAGCTTTTCCCCAGGTACCAGGAATTGCTGGAGGGTGGGCAGGTTGTAGGGGAGGTTGGGATTTGACGATTAGGCTGTGTGGCGGAGATCACCGTTTTCTTTGTGCCGGTTGGTCAGATTGGCATAAATTATTGTTATAATTTGTATTTTTGATTAATCTAGTTTTTAAGTTAGGTTGTAATCTGGGAAACAGAATTTGCAGAGACCTTTTTAGTAGGCCTCTGTTTTAAGGGGGGGGATGTGACGATCCACACTTGAACCAATAGTGGGCGCTATACATCTGTTGTCCTGTTGACCTTCTCTCTTTGTTCCAGATGAGCACAGGTGGGGGTGATCATCCTAATTGTCATCCTAATTGTCCCAGGAACTTTAAGAGTGGGTCAAATTGATGGACTCGCTCTCTCTCTTCCTTTGTCGACCAGCAGCCGTTTTTGGTTGTCGTTACTATTTTCTTTATCATTATTTCCATTTAAACATTATATTCTTTAATAAATCTCCTATTATTGTTATCCATGTGTCGTCTCCCTTTTTGTCACCTTGTCAAGAGCCAGGCAAGCGTAACATAATGGAACGTTTTCCATGTATTACTGGGAGTCCTTCTTCTGCCACTAGGGGGCATAGTTGTTTTATCTTTAGAGTCTTTTGCCAAGGCCATCTACTAACCTCTAACCTCACCAACAGAAAGCTCTGGGACCTGTACTAGACTGATTATTAATTTGATCAGTCCAGATTAATTAAATTGTCTGAACATCCACAAATTCACTCGTAAAATATGTATACATTACAATGATAACTAGCTAATAATGAAAGTACAGTATGCTGAGAGCATCTGATTTATAATAATTTGAACACCCTGAGAAGTCAAACATTTAGTCATGTATATAGTCATATCTTCTTATGAGGCTGAAGAGGCTATATCTTACATTGCTGCTGCATATTCACCATCTCTAACAGATTCACTGATAACACACATTATATGATAGCGCTACAGGAAAGCGCTACAGAGAGTCGTGAGATCGGCCCAGAAGATCACCGGCGCCCCCCTCCCCTCTCTGGAAGAGCTGTACAACACACGCTGCCTCAGGAAGGCCTCCAAGATCTCCAGAGACCCATCCCACCCTGGGAACGAACACTTTGAACACCATTCAGGCCCTGAACACAGTAAAGACCTAGGTTCTAGGCCCTGGACAATCTAGACAATTTGATGGCAGCTACTAGATTGTAATCAAGTGCAATACTGAAACACAACTGTGAACATTTCAAACCTGCAAACTGCGACACTTTAAATGAATGTGCAATAACACTATGTGCAATATGACAACCCTCGGGTACACAAGGTTCAGAGATAGGAAATGTTAGGATATGTATAGCATAGCATAGAGTACAGCACAGTGTTTTATTTGTATAGTATAGTATAGTGGATAGTGTAGTTTATGTAAACCAGCTCTTTTCCCTTCTTGTTGTTTTTTTTTCTTTTTCCTAGCACCAGGGGAGCCCCCCCCACCCAAATTTCGTTGTATGGTACCTGTACTATATTAATGACAATAAAGACCATTCATTCATCATTCATGATAACAAACCAGATCAGACATTACTGTGTGGCGAAATATACCATAATCTTTCCTAAGTAGTGACGACACAAAGATAATTCTAAATTCCTGTGGCAGGAGAGATTATCAGAGGGGCAGAGTTTCTACAACCATCATTAGTACAGGCGCTGAAGTATGGATAGAGTTCCTCAGTGAAGGTGCAGCCAGTGAAAGAGTAGATCAGAGACCTGGCCAATAATTTAAATTGGCAATTAATCTGGCAAAACATATCCCTTTCCTCCAGAAATCCCAACCACCAGGTTATCCATTTCAATTGTACTCATAGGACATACTTTACTCCATATCTGCTACATAAAATAAAGACCATACCCTCACCTAACTGTACTCTGTGCACCCAAAATACAGTTGGCACCTTTTTTCATATGGTATTAGAGTGCCCTGGAGTGGCTGATTTCTGGAGGACGGTTAGTGATGTATTGTCCCTCATCCTATCCAAACAGATCCCACACCAGTGGCGGCTGGTGCTAAAATGTTTGGGTGGGGCACAGGTTATGGGGGCATGCTCCACGGGGAAGAATATCAACTTTAAAATCTGGATTTACAGTCAATTTTAGCATGAGAATAGCTCTACCCCCCTGTACAGACCTCGCCATCCCCTCTACCCCCCTGTACAGACCTCTTCATCCCCTCTACCCCCCTGTACAGACCTCTTCATCCCCTCTACCCACCTCTACAGACCTCTTCATCCCCTCTACCCCCCTGTACAGACCTCTTCATCCCCTCTACCCACCTCTACAGACCTCTTCATCCCCTCTACCCACCTCTACAGACCTCTTCATCCCCTCTACCCACCTCTACAGACCTCTCCATCCCCTCTACCCCCCTGTACAGACCTCTCCATCCCCTCTACCCCCTGTACAGACCTCTCCATCCCCTCTACCCCCTGTACAGACCTCTTCATCCCCTCTACCCTCCTCTACAGACCTCTTTATCCCCTCTACCCTCCTCTACAGACCTCTTCATCCCCTCTACCCCCCTGTACAGACCTCTTCATCCCCTCTACCCCCCTGTACAGACCTCTTCATCCCCTCTACCCCCCTGTACAGACCTCTTCATCCCCTCTACCCACCTCTACAGACCTCTTCATCCCCTCTACCCCCCTGTACAGACCTCTTCATCCCCTCTACCCACCTCTACAGACCTCTTCATCCCCTCTACCCACCTCTACAGACCTCTTCATCCCCTCTACCCACCTCTACAGACCTCTCCATCCCCTCTACCCCCCTGTACAGACCTCTCCATCCCCTCTACCCCCTGTACAGACCTCTCCATCCCCTCTACCCCCTGTACAGACCTCTTCATCCCCTCTACCCTCCTCTACAGACCTCTTTATCCCCTCTACCTTCCTCTACAGACCTCTTCATCCCCTCTACCCCCCTGTACAGACCTCTTCATCCCCTCTACCCCCCTGTACAGACCTCTTCATACCCTCTACCCCCCTGTACAGACCTCTTCATCCCCTCTACCCCCCTGTACAGACCTCTTCATCCCCTCTACCCCTCTGTACAGACCTCTTCATCCCCTCTACCCCTCTGTACAGACCTCTTCATCCCCTGTACAGACCTCTTCATCCCCTCTACCCCCCTGTACAGACCTCTTCATCCCCTCTACCCCCCCTGTACAGACCTCTTCATCCCCTCTACCCCCCTGTACAGACCTCTTCATCCCCTCTACCCCCCTGTACAGACCTCTCCATCCCCTCTACCCCCCCTGTACAGACCTCTTCATCACCTCTACCCCCCTGTACAGACCTCTTCATCACCTCTACCCCCCCTGTACAGACCTCTTCATCACCTCTACCCCCCCAGTTTTCTCTACAGTTTCTACACGTCAACGTGTACCGAAACACTTGTTTCCAACGTGGTCCTACGTTTCTCCTACACCAAGACACATACAAAGAGCATAGAAACATACAAAGAGCATAGAAGATACAATCAGAATACAGTCTGCCATTCCTTCTCCCAGCATCGATTTGGTTTTCCTATCATGACTGAAGGACAGATGATTCACTTACTTACACAAGTTTGACTTCGGTAATAGGTCCAGTTGCAATATCATCAAGTTGGGAACAAAAGATGCCTCCTTCTAATCCATTTGTTCAATTTGTTTACAAAGTCCGGTAGTGGAAAGCAACAACGCATTTGTTACTTCACATCCCGCTAGCCATGTTTTCTTTTCATACCAACCCCTCGTAAATCCTCGGTTATACGATTTTCCAATTTTCCCTGCCTTTGTATAAACTTGCTTTATAATTAAATTTGGTCTGGGTGGTCCTAATTCCTTTACTGTTAATTTCTCCTGGTTGCTACGACGGCTGAACGGTGTTTCTTTTAAAGATTCAACCGCAGGTGAACGAACGTGATCTGAAATGTAGGTTAAAGCTACGCCGGCCGTATGACATGACGTAAGCACGTACGATTCTTTGTGCATGTCCCAAAACCCCATAGACAAATGACCGAATGGCCTGAAGTTACCAAAATAGATTTTACATGCAAGTCTACGAGAACAGCCTAGTGCAATTTCGAGTAGACTGAAAGTTGCCCTGAAAGGGGCGGGACTTGAAGCTGATTGGAACATACTCCACAGAACACTAGCTGATTGGACTATGATATACTCCACAGAACACTAGCTGATTGGACTATGATATTCAGAAGCAACACTGTCTAGAAGTCATAGAAAAAAAATCTCTCTCTTCTCCCTTTGGTGGAGCATTGTCCAATTGCCCCTAATGAACCAGCCTCCCCTGTCCCACACTCACCAGCAGTCCTATTGTTAACACTAGAACAGCCGTGAGGTGTTAAACAGCACCAGTGAGTACAAAAAAATGTCTACCTTTGCACTCGATCACATTTCAGGACCTTCCTTTCATGACTTTTCCTAGATATGTGCGTTCTACCACCCAGCATTTTTACATTTTCAAAATCGAGTTAGTATAAAGCGTTTTAGCAGTATTTCTGTGTGTGTCTGTGTATTTGTGGCTGCCATCTTTTTCTCCAAGCCTGCAATTCTCTTTTATATCAGCAGAGGTAGCAAGGGGGCACACACTGTGCTCAAATTCAGGCTTCAGTGCTGAATGAGACACAGTGCATAAGACTGATAGTTGTGTTTATATATAGGCTACAATAACAATCAAAATAAGATATGTATATGTGCAGACAGTTATGAAAATGATAAACTGTACAGTATGTCTCCCAATCAATGTTCGTTCAGACAATACAACCAAAGGCGTAAAAATACTGATGTTCTCATAATGTAATTATAGATATAGCTAAATTAGACTGTAGACTGCTATGGAGGTATATTGAAACCAATATATAGATTATATATATAGATTATATATACAACCTGATTGGATTAAATAAGATTCTGTTGTGATTGTGTTGACATTGTTGTGATTGCAAAATAAATCTTGGTTATGTAATGTGTAAAGAACATGATGACACGAATGCCTATTATGATGATATGCAAAAGGGACAATCTGTCTATGAATCTTGAACAATCACCGGTTGAATATGCTAATATAGGAACAGTGCCTAAAACCCCACTTCAAAAGGTTGTTATTCAAAGGCAGCATCCAAAGCCTACTAACACATTGCACAGTAAAAGAGAACATGATCAAATGTCAACAATGAATAATCAGTCAACAATGGATAATCTTATCAATCAAGACACCATGTCCAATGTAGAGCAAAAACATGACATCGCTGATATCCTTCTTACTCAGCAGAAACTTTCCATGTTGAAAACTGGCCATCTGGCCCCATTTTGACCGACGTTGATTCAAATGTGAATGGACACATTCCAATGTTGATGGGTTTTTGAATTGGTCGTTGATGGTAACGATCGCCAAGCCATCATGTCGCTTCCCGCCTTGTAAAATACAATGCATTACTTTCGAGTATGTCTGGCATATATCGGACCTCCGTTTTATATTGAAAAATATGGTGAGCATCCAAAGCCTACTAACACATTCCACAGTAAAAGAGAACATGATCAAATGTCAACAATGAATAATCAGTCAACAATGGATAATCTTATCAATCAAGACACCATGTCCAATGTAGAGCAAAAACATGACATCGCTGATATCCTTCTTACTCAGCAGAAACTTGCTTTACTTCCTGTGAGGGAAATGAATACATTTGATGGAGACCCAATGAATTTCCTACCCTTTATGCGTGCTTTTGAACATTGTATTGAGGACAAGACAAGTAGCAATCCAGACAGGCTTTATTTCCTGGAACAGTACACCACTGGACAGTCACGAGACTTGGTGCGTAGCTGCATGATGATTGAAACGTTCCATGTTGAAAACTGGCCATCTGGCCCCATTTTGACCGACGTTGATTCAAATGTGAATGGACACATTCCAATGTTGATGGGTTTTTGAATTGGTCGTTGATGGTAACGATCGCAAAGCCATCATGTAGCTTCCCGCCTTGTAAAATACAATGCATTACTTTCGAGTATGTCTGGCATATATCGGACCTCCGTTTTATATTGAAAAATATGGTGATATACATAGGCGAACCGATCGAGAAATGATCAACCATCCCCCCTATAGCCTATCAACATGACAAATAAACTCCATTGTATGTTTGCATATGAACACACCTATTCCTATAAATTAGCCTGCATTACAGTCTAGAGAGCACACCTCCTCGTTATTTTTGCTGTGATGAGTCGTCCAGAGTTCCAGAGACGCCATTGGCAACCTGATGAGGTTTTAGCATTCATACATGACGTGCAAGCGGATCAGTCCGATGGAGGATCAGGAGATGATGAGCGAATTATCATGGTAAGATAACAACACTGTCCCAAATTGCATCATATAGGCTATTGTTTTTCTGTGCATAATTACATTAAAACAATGTGAAATGTTTTTACATAAGGCTTATCTTGGAAAAGTCAAGATATTTATGTGCAATAGGACAACCCATATTTACATAAGGTTTATATAGGAAAAGTTAGGATATTTATATGTTTACATAAGGTTTAGGAAAAGTTAGGGTATTTACAGCATAGTGAAATGGTTTATGATAGGAAAAGATAGGATATTTATATGTTTACAGGAAAAGTTATTCCTTATTTATAGCATAGCGTACAGCAAGTGTTTCTATAGTAGATTGTACGGTACTTGTTACCCTAAATGACAATAAAGACCATTCATTCGTTCAACTAATAGTTTCTTGTGTCTTACAGGCAGCAGGCGATCATGTCATTGAATCAGACGCAGATGCTTCCGAATGCGACTGTGACACTGAGGACGCATGTGAAGCCACGAAAGAGAAGGGCCGAGACGGCACAGTGTGGACTGAGCAACCAGGCCGAACACAGCGCAACCCAGGCGCTCGGAGAGGCAGAGAACGACAGGCCAATATCATAAAGACAGCTCCAGGCCCGACACGTTATGCCAAATCGAACATTACAAGTCCGTTGAGCAGTCTACTGTGTCTGATTGACACGGAAATGTGGCAACAGATTCTAAAGTACACTCAGGCAGAAGCTGACCGGAGTAATGCTGAGAAGTTCAATTTGACAATGGACGAACTAAAGGCATTCGTGGGTCTCCTTTACTTCAAAGGAGTTTATTATGCCAAGTCCGTGAGGATGGATGACTGCTGGTCATCACATCTCGGAGTCGATTTCTACAAGGACACAATGAGTCGCCAGAAGTTCCGAGATATCATGCGCTATCTACGCTTTGACGACAAGAACACACGAGCCGCCCGCGTTCCGGTGGATAGATTTGCCATGATTTCAGAAATGTTTGATAAATTTGTGAAAAACAGCATTGCATCATACACACCTGGTGACAACATCACCGTGGATGAACAGTTGTTCCCGACCAAAGCAAGATGTCGTTTCACACAATACATGGCCAATAAACCTGACAAATTTGGCATAAAGTTCTGGGTTGCAGCGGACGTCGACAGCAAATACATGTTGAACGCACATCCCTACCTAGGGAAAGATGCAAGCAGGCCGGCCGGTCAGCGGTTATCAGACAATGTTGTGCTGCGTCTGATGGAGCCGTTCGTGGGCAAAGGAAGAAATGTCACGACAGACAATTACTTCACCTCCTTGCCACTGGCAAACACCCTTTTGGCCCAACAAACCACAATTGTTGGCACAATTAATAAAATCAGACGGGAGTTGCCCCCATGTACACGGGCACAGACTGAAAGATTTTCCAGCAAGGTGCTGAGGGCTGGAGAAGCCACACTCACAGTTTACCAGGCGAAACCTAAAAAAAATGTTTGCCTCCTCAGCACACTGCATCAAACCGTTTATACTGATGATGGCCCAAAGAAACTGCCCGAAACGGTTGCTTACTACAACAGCACTAAGTGCGGTGTTGATGTTCTGGACCAGATGACGAGGAAATATACAGTAAAAGGAGGGACCCGCCGTTGGCCTGTAGCTGTGTTTTACAACATTTTGGACATGGCTGCAATTAATGCACACATTCTGTACAGCCAGTGCATGGGCATCAGTATAACCAGGAAGCAATTCATTCATAAGCTAGCAGGGGAGCTGTGTGAGCCACTGGTAATGACAAGGCTTCCTTCTACACCAGCAGCGAGAAGGCGACTGCAACTCGACAGGCCACCTACACCCCCACAGGTGAAAAAAAAAAAGTGTCAAGGCGCCAGTAGGGGTGTAACGATACATCGATTCACATCGATGCATCGATTCATTGACTAACGATCTGATTACATCGACGCAATGTAAAAACATCGATCTATATCGTCATCTTAAAGATACACCTTTATTTTGAAATGGCACATTCTGCGTGACTGTCACCATTATATATGAGTTGCCTCTACCAAATCCGTCTAAAAAAGTCACGAGGAAAGTCCTGTCTTTCGCTTTTTAGCTTGAGGTGCGCTTGTTTTGGAATTCCATTCGCTGCAGCGGCCGCGCTCACCCCGCCCCCGTCCAGTTTCTCAACTGGATTGGACAGCGCCTTCGCCTGTCTGGGGGACATCGCTTGGCCGCGCCATTTTGTTTCATAGGACATTAATGTTTTAAAGCTGAATATCTCTTGTTTGTGAGACTAGTGAACGGGTCTATTTTTCTTTTTGTAACAGAAGAATACTGTATAATACAATATGATTTAAATGCTGGATACCTGGAAGAGCTCACAAATAAAATGGTCAAATCATATTCTAGTTGTTTTTGTGAGTTGATAATTGTGTTAGATTGGCATATGATATCGCGTCATATCGATCATATCGTCATATCGATCTTGAATCGAATCGAATCGAAATCGTATCGTGACTGACATTGTGATATCGTCAAACATTGTATCGTCATACAAACAAATCGATATAATATCGTATCGTGATGAAGCTGGTGATTTACACCCCTAGGCGCCAGGTGTCATGGGAACAAAGCGATCAAGATCTGCCAGTCGTGTGGAAGATTTGTCTGTGGTACATGCACACAGCCAGCAACGGTGTGCTGGAAGTGCTGACTGTTCTATATTTACACAGTGTGTGTCCCCTTTTTTATATATTGGTGTTTATTTGTTACCATACTTTGTATTTGGAATAATTGACGTGAACATTGCAAGTAAATAAAAATGTTCCTTGAAATATCTGTCTCTCCGTGTTCGTCCGTAGTATGCCTGGATAATTTCCACTCATCTTCAAAAATTCCCAGAATATTCTGTTCTATGAATATGTAATCACAAGAAAGACCTTCTTCCTGCACACAAAATCTTCTTCCTATAGTCAGACCTGCTAGTCAGAGGCTATACGCGCTCCTGTGAGATCACTCAAGCCTCAAGTTTATTTGTCACTACATTACACTACATTACACTACAAGTGTACAGCCACATTATGCAATCAAAACAAAACGAACGAACCCCCGTGAGCAGTTGCAGGGGCTGGCTGACAATATTATTACTAAATAATATTGTATATAATAATATTGTTTATATATATAAACCAATAACATTACATTACACTACAAGTGTACAGCCACATTATGCAATCAAAACAAAACGAACGAACCCCCGTGAGCCATGTGTAGCCTATGTACAGTTATGAATGATACACTGCACAGTATGTACCTATCAAGCTGTGTGGTATTACATAGGTACCGCAGCAAAGTAGTTCATCAACGAATATTATATAACAAACGGATATTTATAATATTGTATATAATGTCTTTTTTGTATATCACTGTAGACCACGTTGTAGTAGTAGCCAATTGCAGAGTGTATTAATTATTTTGTTTGTTTGAATCCTCACTGTGTTCATGTTGTGCAGTGAACAAACAATTGTTGGGTGAATAAACTGTCTCTTGCCGTGAAATGTGTACATCAAATAAAATGATGTCGGCGATGATTATGCCTGTAATCATCAAAGATATAACGAACTGATATTTCTGAGTGGGGCAGTCCCAGATATAGTGAAGACAGACAGGAAAGTAAGGAGAAGAAGGGAGAGAATATTGACAATTGATAATAAGATATTGATAATGTATTTCGCTGTCGACCAAAATCGTTTGAAATTACGTGCTTGTGCATTGAATGACACTATGTACAGCGCTGTCAATTTTCATAGGACGGCCAATGTAATGCGTTGTTTTTTGATTTTACATTCCTTGTTTCGTGGTAAACTAATCGTCCCGTTCACAAAAACCTAAGGTGAAAATTACTTGGAACTATGTGTGAAAGGCTTGATGGCTCTCCGGTCAATGAACAAAGAGATCGGGTTTCCCCCGCTGCACCACGTCCCAACGGTGTGTTTCTGTAACCATTTTCACCTCCACCTTCCCAGACCACTATTTATAAATAATAATCCACAGATAGGCACAGTCACAGTGCTACATGAAAATATCTAGCCACACACCACATATCATAGCTCCGCCCTATATGTATTTATCATAATATTTCTCAATATAAAACGGAGGTACGATATATGGCAGATATATGTATGGTATATCAAAGAATATAATATAAAACGCATCACATGTTTGTCATTGTGTGAAAATGTTTCTGTAGCGAAGAACCTTGGTTCAATCTGGAGCTGATCAACTCCGGACGGCAATAGCACGTTGTGGGTGCAATTGTGCAATAATAACACTATTTACAGCGCTGTCTTTTATTGCTATATTTATTACTGTTATATATAAATGTGAACATTACAGATACCTGGTCAACACAGCTTGGGATTCCAAGAAAATTACTTGGAAGTATGTGTGAAAGGCTTGATGGCTCTCCGATCAATGAACAAAGAGATCGGGTTTCCCCCGCTGCACCACGTCCCAACGGTGTGTTTCTGTAACCATTTTTACCTCCACCTTCCCAGACCACTATTTATAAATAATAATCCACAGATAGGCACAGTCACAGTGCTACATGAAAATATCTAGCCACACACCACATATCATAGCTCCGCCCTATATGTATTTATCATAATATTTCTCAATATAAAATGGAGGTACGATATATGGCAGATATATGTATGGTATATCAAAGAATATAATATAAAACGCATCACATGTTTGTCATTGTGTGAAAATGTTTCTGTAGCGAAGAACCTTGGTTCAATCTGGAGCTTAACAACTCCGGACGGCAATAGCACGTTGTGGGTGCAATTGTGCAATAATAACACTATTTACAGCGCTGTCTTTTATTGCTATATTTATTACTGTTATATATAAATGTGAACATTACAGATACCTGGTCAACACAGCTTGGGATTCCAAGAAAATTACTTGGAAGTATGTGTGAAAGGCTTGATGGCTCTCCGATCAATGAACAAAGAGATCGGGTTTCCCCCGCTGCACCACGTCCCAACGGTGAGTTTCTGTAACCATTTTCACCTCCACCTTCCCAGACCACTATTTATAAATAATAATCCACAGATAGGCACAGTCACAGTGCTACATGAAAATATCTAGCCACACACCACATATCATAGCTCCGCCCTATATGTATTTATCATCATATTTCTCAATATAAAACGGAGGTACGATATATGGCAGATATATGTATGGTATATCAAAGAATATAATATAAAACGCATCACATGTTTGTCATTGTGTGAAAATGTTTCTGTAGCGAAGAACCTTGGTTCAATCTGGAGCTGATCAACTCTGGACGGCAATAGCACGTTGTGGGTGCAATTGTGCAATAATAACACTATTTACAGCGCTGTCTTTTATTGCTATATTTATTACTGTTATATATAAATGTGAACATTACAGATACCTGGTCAACACAGCTTGGGATTCCAAGAAAATTACTTGGAAGTATGTGTGAAAGGCTTGATGGCTCTCCGATCAATGAACAAAGAGATCGGGTTTCCCCCGCTGCACCACGTCCCAACGGTGTGTTTCTGTAACCATTTTCACCTCCACCTTCCCAGACCACTATTTATAAATAATAATCCACAGATAGGCACAGTCACAGTGCTACATGAAAATATCTAGCCACACACCACATATCATAGCTCCGCCCTATATGTATTTATCATAATATTTCTTAATATAAAACGGAGGTACGATATATGGCAGATATATGTATGTGTAACGATGGTCAAACAGCCAAACTTCTTTCAATCAATTCTTTTATTTGACCTGCAGAGAAGACATATAGAACACAATTCTTCTCTGGTCTGCTTGTGAATCCATTAAGATGGCGGCCATGTTCTGGTACCACCGTCTATGTATATTTCACATCAGGATAATTTGTTCACAGAAAGAACACAAATTTCCCTCAAACATTACAAATAACAATTACAAACAACATGTGGAGCAACATACCTGCAGAGAAGACATATAGAACACAATTCTTCTCTGGTCTGCTTGTGATTCTGCACGTTCAAAATAACATACAATAAATGTTCTGTTTCACATCATCACAATACATCACATCATCACAATACATGTAAAAACAAACAACACAGTACTACACCAACATTTTCACCCTTCATTACAAGATTCTCCATACAAACAACAAAACACGAGGAGCATTTTACATCACGCACATACCCATTAAGATGGCGGCCATGTTCTGGTACCACTGTCAGTACGGCAACAAGAGAAGGACAAAAGAACGTGCAGACCTGCAGTACACCCAAACTCCAAAGGGGGGCTCTAACAACAACCAGGGCTGCTCAAGCACGGCGAAACTCATCTACATTCACCACAACTAAACATACATTCCCAACTCTGTTACACCCACCTCCCCTGAATTTCGCCAACCTTGAGCAGCAACTATACATTTAAATACTACTTTTAACTTTTTACACTATTACATAGGGCCGCCAAAGGACAGGACAGCCAACTTGAAAAGTATCCTATAAGGATGAAGTGGAAAGAGAGGTAAACTATCTCTCCAACCAACTACTGGCGGTAGGATGCGTTCTACACCCCACAAGACCCTTTTTTCACTGTGTATTACTAGCCTTCAAGAGGCCACAACCTCTTATGAAACAATCAGAATAACGAACAAACCTATATGTCATAGGATGTCAGTGTGCACAGTGTATACATGCACTGAACTGAGCTTCGGCTTATCTAACTGTGGAAAGCCTGGAACACTGACCTACAAACAGCTCGAATGTTCGACTTAGTGTCTTGGATAATGTCTTGTCCTGACATAGTATAAATCAATCTGTCAACTGGTTTGATAAGGCGACCAAACTTGGACTTGACCTGTGTGACTGTACTAGGATGTTCACACTGTGTGACAGAAGCTAGAGTGTCAGTACGCTGTGTGTCACTAGCATCATCTGTCTGATTTGTGTTACCAGAAACATCAGTACAATCATCAGTGCTTACCACAAATCTAGAATCAGAGTTAATGGACTGATCTACCATTTGCTCCTCAGCCATCTGCTCGGGAACCCTCTGAGGGGCAAACGAGACTGAAGACACTACAGTGTTAGTAGCCTCTGTCCGTGAGTGGTCAGGGAATGGTAACTGGGTGACCCACTCCAGGGTTCTTCCCTTGGGATCCTTGGGCTCTGGAACAGTCAAGGGAACATCCCTCTCCCGAACAGCTCTTCCCCCATACTCCATGTCTTCAACCTCCCCTCCCTCACTCCCAGGACAGGAATCCACTCTCTCCGACTCGAACGCGGTTCCTCTACTCACTTCCCCAGGCAAGGAATCCTGTTCCACTTCCGACACGGACATGTCACTTGGCTCGTTTGATGTATGAACAGCAGAGAGGGATGAAACTGGGTCAGAGATCACACTCGTATCATACACCGGCAGAAAGTTCACCAACATCAATAGATTACGGTGGACTACCTTCTCTCGTCCAGTGACAGTGTCTTGTATCCTATATGTGTGAGTCTCAGAGTTCCTATCCACCACAGTGTATACAGTAGACTCCCAACGGTCAGCCACCTTTCTCTTTCCTCTCTCCCTCTTGTTCGCCAACAGCACACGGTCTCCGACATCAATGGTGGGCCCTTTCACTCGTCTGTTGTAGAGCTCTGTGTGACGGTGCTGTTCTTTTATGACATGTTCCTGGGCTATGACCATAGCTTCTCTCAGATCCTTCGTGAGAGACATCACATACTTGTCATAGCTGACCACAGCTGGATCATTCAGGACTGTCCGGAAGAGTATATCGACAGGGAGACGAGGAGTACGCCCGAACATCAGATAGAAAGGTGCATAGCCAGTTGACTCATGCGCTGTGCTATTGTACATGAACGTCAGAGTTTGCAAACGCCTCGGCCAGTTGATTTTTGCCTCTGGTTCAAGCGCTCGGATCATGTTACCGAGAGTTCTATTGAAACGTTCCACACTACCGTTACCCATCGGGTGATACGGGGTTGTGTGCGACTTTCTGACACCGGAGACTCTGAGCAGCTCACTCACTAGTTGACTCTCGAAGCTAGCTCCCTGGTCGCTATGGATACGTTCTGGGAACCCAAAGACGCAGAAGAACTTGTCCCATAGAACTCTCGCCACCTGTTTGGCTGACTGATCTTTGCAGGGGAATGCCTGGGCCATTCTTGTAAAATGGTCAGTAACAACTAACACATCAACTGACTTGTTCCTTGAGTCCTCCGCTGACCAGAAATCAATGCAAACCAGCTGAAGTGGCCTGGTTGATGTGATACTCTGCAAAGGCGCCCTCGCAGCAGGTTCAACAGTCTTACTGACAATACACCGCTGGTAGTTACGGACGTAGTCTCTTACGTCTCTGTCGAGGTTGAGCCAGAAGAACCTCTGTCTGGCCAAGCCAAGACTCCTGAACTGACCTTGATGGCCGGCATGGTCATGAACACCTCTCAGAACTTCAACTTTCTTAGACTCAGGAACCACATACTGGCGGCGTTTTGACTTCACGACTTGATCCCTCGAGACTCTGTAGAGCAGGGGTCGGCAACCTATGGCACGCGTGCCAGCAGTGGCACGCGACAGCTTAAACAGTGGCACGCGACAGCTAATCAATAAGTGCGAGAATGGGAGAATGTTTTATTTTTATTTTTATGTTGGCCGCGTTCGTAAATTCGCGCACACTGGGTTCAATGTCACAATGGGACCAAGTAGGATCAGGCCCGTGAATGAGTTCTCTCTTGCCCGCGGGATGATATTTAATTACTATTAAAACCGGCCCGCAGTATTATGTGCCCGCAGCACCATAATACTACAAGTCCCAAGATGCATTGGCGCGTACCGAGTGCCCGCGAGCGAGCGCGACCCCGCGTCTTCTCTTCACTTCAGTACTCGTCATGAGCAGCAGCAGCACAGTCACAGTGGAGGCCGAAACATCGCCGTCAATTCCCGAGTGTTCCCGAGTGTTCCCGAGTACAGTTTGCTGACAAACTCGGCATACTTGCTGCCGAATTCAGGCGGAGATTTTCCGACTTTGAAGCCCAAAAAAGCAGGCCTCAACTGCTCAGCAATCCATTTGCAGTTGATGTGGAAAGTGCACCAGCAAATCTCCAAATGGCGCTGATTGAGCTCCAGTGTAATGACACATTGAAGGCAAAATATGAGTCCGTGGCGCTGCTGAGTTTGCTCGTTTCATCCCCGACACAATGCCTGAGCTGCGCACCCAAGTTGCTCGCACGCCGTCTATGTTTGGCAGCACATACGTGTGTGAACTACTGTTTTCGTTGATGAAACTAAACAAAACATCACATAGGAGTCGTCTTAGTGATGAACATCTGAACTCAATCCTGAGGATTTCCTCAGCTCAGAGCCTGACCCCAAACATTAATGAACTTGTACTCAAGATGAGACACCAAGTATCGGGCTCAGCCTCAGACAAGTGAGCAGAAAGGACTTGGACTTGATATTTCTTTGAAGGGAATTATTATTTTTTTCTCCAGTTGAATGGACCCAGGGACATGTTGCCTAAGAAATTAATGCAACTGTTTTGCACTTTTGCAAGTTTGCACTAACTTTTCAAATTTTATTATAGAAGACAGTCATTGGTGAGGATCGGAGCAGCACACTGATTTGTTTTTAATGCATGCTGTTTCATTTTTGCATTTATCTTTCCATTGAGCGTTGAATGAAAATTACATTTAGCTGTTTACCTGTTAAAAAAAATAAAAAATAAAACGTTTTCAATGTATTACTGAAAGAGCCTTGAGAAAATATTGCAACTGATTTTATTTATGTTTTACTTAATTTAATGTAATGATTAATGTTAAGTGCAATATAGGCTGTGTTATTGGTATTGGTTCAATATGTGCAATAATTGCGAGTTTTAATAACATTGAACCAGCCCGGCCCTCCACTTGTACCATTTTTAAATGTTGGCCCCCTGTGTATTTGACTTTGACATGACTGGACTAGAGGCAGTCTCTGGGACGCTCCGGCGCTCTCAGGGCGAATTTACGAATGCAGCCCTAGTCTCATCCACTCCACGAGAGCCGTATTCTGGCGCCAATTTTCAAAGTAAAATTCTGAATTCGATTCGATACTTGTATCAATATAACTCAAGTCGTTCAAGGATGAAGCAGACAAGGCCGAATCAATAAGACGTGCTGTGTCAAGGTATGGGAAGCAGGCCAGCACCTTTAAAGCATTTGCCACTGCTAAAAATCACGCAACTGAAGCAAGCTTTCGCATTGCTCATTGCATTGCGAAACGTGGAAAGCCATTCACTGATGGAGAATATATTAAGGAGGCTTTCCTCTGTAGCTCAGATGTTTTGTTTGAAGGCTTATCAAACAAAGACACAATAAAATCAAGAATAAAAGACATCCCAGTGTCAGACAGAAGTGTGGAACGAAGAATAGGAGAAATGGCAGAAAACGTGAAAGCGCAGCAGACCGTTGGTTTGAAAGATGCGACGGTGTTTAGCCTCGCACTTGATGAGAGCGTAGATGTGAATGACATGCCACGTCTGGCTGTCATAGCAAGATACTGTGATTCTGCTGTAAGGGAGGAGCTCTGCTGCCTAAAACCAATGCCAGAAACAACAAAAGGTGAGGACATCGCTAAAGTTCTTATCGAGCATTTTGTGGAGCGAGGGATTGACATTAGCAGGATTTTTGCAGTGACAACAGATGGTGCCCCTGCCATGGTCGGGAAACAGAGGGGAGCGGTTGCATTAATTGTGTGCAACTTAAAGTGACCAAGTACCACCCCCAGATAATGGAGTTGAGCTAAGGAAAACAGGGCCAGGGATCACGACATTGATTGTTAGGACTGTTTACATGGCTTTGCATACATAGCTCTTTGCAACCCCCAAAAAATATATGTTTGTTGTGGTTGGAATAAAAGAATAAAATGTAAGTAATAACCAAATAATTATATGAATATAAATTATAATTCATACAAGTAAGACCCTTGTATAATCACCCTCCAGTTAGGCCTACTTATTAAAATGATAACCATAGGGAGCGCAGTTAGCAACTTTGGTAGAAATTGAGCGCTCCAATTTGCTTAAAGTTGTGCTACGCATCACAACGTTTAGTTGTCTTAGATGTTATGTTGGTAATTTTGTTCAAGTTTCAGTTAGTTACATTTTTAGGTTTATTTAGCATACATGGCTTTGCATACATAGCTCTTTGCTGAAAATTGTTGTTCATGTTGTGGAATAAAATTGCAGATCTGTTGGTCTGTTTGGTTTGGTTTGATGTCGAGTCATAATTAATGTTGATATTGTGGTTGGCACACTGACTAACAAGAAAATTTAAAAATGGCACTTCATATCAAAAAGGTTGCCTACCCCTGCTGTAGAGTATCCCATTGCTCACAACAAGTTTCTCCCAGTGCTTCAGGTACCTCATGACTGTGACTGATTCCTTACCTCTCTCTCTCCTGGAGGGTCTCCGATGTCTCTCCACATAGTACAAGACTCGAGAGAGAGTTCTGTCTCTGAGCTGTTCATCCCGGAGTTCCTTCTCACTGTAAGCAGGAAGTGAGTCCTGACCACCTGGGACTAACTGAGGCAAATGGTGCAAGACTGCTACAGCGCGCGTTCTTGCTCCGACCTCCCACAGATCGTCATATGACTGTAGAACAACAGACACTTCATCCATCTCCATAGACTGAGCGTGGACATGCAGAGGTGATGGGACACTTTGAGCGTAACTCTCTGCCTGGCGTGGAGTGTCACCACTATCATTGGACGACCGGAAGGCGTCCTGTACAGAAGCACTCGACACATCCTGGACTTCGGAGAGGAGATTCTTGTAGGGCTCTTCAAGTAATCTGTGACTGACTCTCTGCTTGACGAAAGGCACACGACTCAAGGCATCAGCGACAACATTCTGTGGGCCTGGCACGTACTTGATGTCGAAGTTATAGCTCGCTAACTTAGCCACCCATCGTTGCTCGCAGCAGTCCAGCTTGGGCTTCGTCATGATATGAGTCAATGGATTATTGTCCGTCCAAACAGTGAAATCATGCCCCTTCAACCAATGGCTGAACTTGTCACAGACACTCCACTTCAAGGCTAGGAATTCCAACCGATGGGCTGGGTAGTTTCTCTGAGACTGAGAGAGGGACTTGCTGGCGAATGCGATTGGCCTCGCTCGGTCTTCACCCTCTTGGATCTGCGACAGGACAGCACCGATGCCATCAAGGGACGCGTCCGTTGACAGCATGAAGGGACGGCTGAAGTCAGGGTGAGCCAGGACAGCCGTCTCAACCAGCGCCGTTTTCAGCTTCTGGAAAGCCTGCTCCGTTTCGGGGGTCCAGTCAGTAACATTCAACTTCCTGCTTTGTGACCTTTGTTTGGACTGTTTCACCTTCCCTTTTTTCTTCTGGCCCGTCAACAGAGAGAAGAGAGGCTTTGCAATAGCGGAGAAGCTAGGCACAAAGTGCTGGTAATAATTGATCATCCCCAAGAAAGATCTGATTCGTTTCTGTGAGGGGGTTACACCATCCGCTTCCATCAGGTCAGCACTTGTCATCTTTGCGATGCTCTCAACTTTGCTGGGATCAGTCAACACACCGTTGTCATTAATTATGTGGCCGAGGAATTTGACGGATTTCCGGAGAAAAAAACACTTCTTGGGGGCCAATTTCAGGTTATGACCACGCAGTCTACTGAACACCATCTCCAAGCGTTCCAGAGCTGTCCTCTCATCAGGGGCATACACCAATAAATCATCCAGATAAACCAGTAAGCTCAGATAGTTCTGGTCTCCGAAAATGCTAGTCATCATACGCATGAAGCTCCCAGGACTATTACAGAGGCCCTGCGGGAGGCGATTATACTCATACAAGCCCATAGGTGTTGTAAAGGCAGAGTACTTTCTGTCATCCTCGTGTAGTGGCATGTTATAAAACCCTGAGGTTAGATCCATAGTACTAAACAAGGAGTTACCTCCAAGTGCAGCTAAGCAGTCGGCCTGGTGAGGGAGAGGGTGAGCATCCTTCAGGGTCCTCTTGTTCAGCCAGCGAAAGTCTGTACAGATACGGAGATCTCCGTTCTTTTTCCATACAAGAACCAACGGAGATGCATATTCACTGGTTGACTTCCTGATTATATCTTTCTCCTCCATCTCACTCAGTACTTGGCGCAACTTCTGATACTGACTGGGGGGCACTCGTCTGAATGGGAGCCGGAATGGCCTGTGATCTGAGAGGTGAATGCGATGTATGAAGCCCTTTGCCTCTCCACAATCCAGGTGATGGCGTGAGAAGATGTCCTTGTAGCGCACAACCAGGTCAGCCATCTTGCTTCTACACTGTTCAGACACGTCACAGGAGTGTATGTCGAGCCCACTCAATCCCATGTACTTCAGTTCCTCATCAACAGTGCGGGCCGCATTTTCACTGGACGGGGTTACTTGACAGCAACTGAGTAGTGGGACCTCAGCAGGTCCGGTCTCATCCATGTCCTCGAGCGCAATGCAGGAGAAGACGTCGGCCAATTTAGCATTGCGTCTTACCAAGACGGGCCTGTCGGACGAGTTGATCAGCTTCAATGGAACCCATCCGTCTCCCCACAAAGGAGTAACAACTCTGGCCACCAGAACCCCTCTTGGAGCTGAGCGACACGAAGTACCTTGGAGTGCGCCTGGATCGGACATTATCCTTCAAGCAACACCTGGAAGAAGTCAAGGCCAAAGTGACATCCAGGGCCGCGCTGATCCGCCGCCTTGCTGGTACAACCTGGGGAGCCTCCGCTAAGACGCTAAGAATATCCACCCAAGCCCTGGTCTTCTCTGCAGCGGAATACTGCGCCCCAGTCTGGAGCAGAAGCCCTCATGCGAGAAAGGTCGACGTGGCTATCAATACCTCCCTGAGAATAATAACTGGATGCTTGAAGCCTACCCCTGTGTCCCTCTTGCCAGTCCTCGCGGGAATAGCACCGGCCGGCCTCCGACGGGAGGCTGCCACCCTCGTCCTGGCCAGGAAGGCACAAAAGCATGACTGGCACATCCTGCACAACACCACCATAACACCAGCACCTCCAAGCCGACTCAAGACCCGCCACCCTTACAACAAGGCAGCACAAGCCATGCTCAACTCCACCTCTGAGGACATCTCCAGAGATGCATGGTTGGCAGCAGCTTGGAAGCAGGAGTGGGAGTCAGCCGGGCCCTCCCGAATCCACCGCTACATCTGGGACCCAGGAGATGGCGCCATTGGAGGAGACGACCTACCACGCCGGCAATGGACCACACTGAACCGTCTACGAACTGGTGTCGGTCGCTTTAAAACATCAATGAAGGCGTGGGGCCTGGCGGACAGTGCGGCATGCGAGTGCGGTGACCCAGAGCAGACCGCCGACCACATAATCACCATCTGCCCCTTATATAGACCACCCTCAGAAGCCAGCCTCTTCGACCTAGAACCAGAGATGCGGGCATGGCTACGCGACACCGAGTTGGACCTCTGACGTTACACGAAAGAAGAAGAAGACACGATGTGGGCTCTGTCATCACAGCGCTACCAGGAGACACAATAGTGGACTTGGGTAGCTTGCCCCACATCAGGTACTCCTGACCAGGCTCAAGACACACGGCTGAGTTGCACCTGACTGTGCCTATCTTGTCAGGTATGACGTCACCTCGCCAACGGTTCAGACCAGCGAGCATCGAGAGAAACTGTTCAGATTCTGGATCGCCAGCAGGACAGGGCGTAGACACAGCCTTCCAGTAGCCATCACATTGCTTATACTGCCGGAGGATATATTTAATAACATTGGTGCCTAGTATCAACTCATCATGCTGGCCTTCAACTACCAGAGTGGGAACCATAATCCTACAGCCATACACCTCCATTTCCACGTTGAAAGCTGACTCAGGCTTGACACGGCGACCACCACAGCCAACAAGCACCACATTTGAACTGAACTGGTTATGCTCTG
The DNA here is from genome assembly GCF_963989245.1 of Nansenia antarctica. NCBI lineage: Eukaryota > Metazoa > Chordata > Actinopteri > Argentiniformes > Microstomatidae > Nansenia > Nansenia antarctica. The sequence continues at coordinate 10,794,655 of NC_137683.1, forward strand.
TAGCAACTCCAACCTCTCTAAGCTTTCCCTCTGCCGTCTTACTCATTGTACAAGCCATAGACCCACTGTCTAGCATAGCATTTAGAGTCACTGTATTACCAACTGTCACAGGTGTGTAGAAAAGGCTGTCACTACCACTAATTGTATGCGTATTCTGATAAACAATATCTTCAGAGTTATCACTTGAGCTTTTGAGAGCTATATACACTGTCTCAGCACTAGATTCGTCCTCACAATTGGAGTTTACTTGGCGACCTATACTTTCTCCCTCTGAATACAGGCCACCTAGTTTCCCTGAGGCTGAGGTGCTCGGGACGACCTGGTGGGACACTCAACTTTTGTGTGACCTGGGGCTAAACAGACAAAGCACAGCTTCTCTGACATGCAGTGTGAGATGGTAGTGTGTCTACTGTCATCACAGACTCGGCAGGCCTTCTCACGGGCGCCACCCTGGTATCTTCCGCCACGAGGAGCACTGTCACGCTGCTGCACTTTCCCCATCATCTGCTCCAGCCTCTCCATAATGCGAGCAAGAATCCTGTCTTCAGATTGCTGAGTGTTCTGGGCCACAGCAGTCGCGGAGGAGGGGCACGGAAGCTGGCCTAAAGCATGGTCCTGGGAAGGAATGAGGGTAGAAGGCGGACACTGTGAGTGGTACACTGGACTATGGGCAGGAGCAGGGGGGTACTGGGTGGAACACTGCTCAGATACAGACTGAATCAAAGGCTCTGGATGAGACTGCACAGTGTGGAGGGCGGTGGCATGGCTCTTCAATGGCACAGAACTACCGGTCCTGCCAGAGGCTCTCAGCTCTCTCTGATAATTATCAATCTTCAACTGTATGTCTCGTGAGCTCCACTCCTCAATAGCCTTGCATTCCAGAATACGGGATAGTCCAGAGTCCGGGCAATGCCTGACAAACATCCGTGCTACCTCTTCACCCACGTTCTCCATCCTCCTACCTTGTCTGCGAAGGCCCTCACCAGCTACATCAGCTGCTTTGTTGATCCTCAACCAGTAGTCTACAGGGTTCTCATTGGGTCTGGGTAGAGTGGCATAGAAATCTGACAACGGGAGGCATGATGACACATCACTGAAGTACTTGAGAAGGATATCATAGATGAGATCAGGGTTCTGCTTCACATCAAGTGTCTGATCGCTACGCAAACCAACCCTCACGACATCCTTTGCCTTACCCATCAGCCTTGCCAGTATCTCCTCAGCCTGTTCATGCATTGGACATTTCTGCTTTCTCAGATAAGCTTTAGACATGTCAATCCAGTCCTGGACTGAACACTTATCAGAACTATCACCTCGGAACATTGGTGGTTCCCTGTCTGATTTTACATTCACAGTAACGCGCGGAACCTCCTGTCTAACAACATTAGGATCAGTTACAGGATCTGGAGGCGATGTGCAGTTGAGGTGTGCACTGCTCATACTACTTGAGTGAACTACACCAGCTGAAATTAACTTGGTTACAATGGACTCGCCAATCTGAGCACCTAGCTGACCCATCATGTCTGAAAGGTGATGAAGAGCTTCAGTGTCATTAACACTGGGTGTGGATGTGGGAGGAGCCTCCCCTGTAAACTGCCCGACAGCAGCACAACCTGGGTCCTGACTTGACCCTGTGCCTCTACCACTGTCAGTAAACAACTGGGAACACCCCACCTCCCTACTATTCAACCCACCGATGACAGCACTGTCTGCTCTGCTCTGACATGCCCCCCATGCACCCCTCCCCATAGGCAACACTGGACTGGCAAAAATCTCATCATTAAAACCTGGCCTCTGAGCCATAGTGGTACAGACTTGCGTTGTGTAATATTACTGAATGAAAAAAAATAATAATAATAATAATGTTTAAAAAATATATATAAAGTTACAGCAGGGCATAAAAAACAAAACAATCAAAGCACTTTTTAAACTGATGTAATCACAGACCTCAGACTGAATGACCATTTACTATAATACTCTGACCACACTTGATCTATCACACTAAGACCTGGCATCCACGCAGCATCCACGGAGATCGGCGTTCAGCTGATCTTGAGATCGACGTGTCACGGCACCAGTGTAACGATGGTCAAACAGCCAAACTTCTTTCAATCAATTCTTTTATTTGACCTGCAGAGAAGACATATAGAACACAATTCTTCTCTGGTCTGCTTGTGAATCCATTAAGATGGCGGCCATGTTCTGGTACCACCGTCTATGTATATTTCACATCAGGATAATTTGTTCACAGAAAGAACACAAATTTCCCTCAAACATTACACATAACAATTACAAACAACATGTGGAGCAACATACCTGCAGAGAAGACATATAGAACACAATTCTTCTCTGGTCTGCTTGTGAATCTGCACGTTCAAAATAACATACAATAAATGTTCTGTTTCACATCATCACAATACATCACATCATCACAATACATGTAAAAACAAACAACACAGTACTACACCAACATTTTCACCCTTCATTACAAGATTCTCCATACAAACAACAAAACACGAGGAGCATTTTACATCACGCACATACCCATTAAGATGGCGGCCATGTTCTGGTACCACTGTCAGTACGGCAACAAGAGAAGGACAAAAGAACGCGCAGACCTGCAGTACACCCAAACTCCAAAGGGGGGCTCTAACAACAACCAGGGCTGCTCAAGCACGGCGAAACTCATCTACATTCACCACAACTAAACATACATTCCCAACTCTGTTACATATGGTATATCAAAGAATATAATATAAAACGCATCACATGTTTGTCATTGTGTGAAAATGTTTCTGTAGCGAAGAACCTTGGTTCAATCTGGAGCTGATCAACTCCGGACGGCAATAGCACGTTGTGGGTGCAATTGTGCAATAATAACACTATTTACAGCGCTGTCTTTTATTGCTATATTTATTACTGTTATATATAAATGTGAACATTACAGATACCTGGTCAACACAGCTTGGGATTCCAAGAAAATTACTTGGAAGTATGTGTGAAAGGCTTGATGGCTCTCCGATCAATGAACAAAGAGATCGGGTTTCCCCCGCTGCACCACGTCCCAACGGTGTGTTTCTGTAACCATTTTCACCTCCACCTTCCCAGACCACTATTTATAAATAATAATCCACAGATAGGCACAGTCACAGTGCTACATGAAAATATCTAGCCACACACCACATATCATAGCTCCGCCCTATATGTATTTATCATCATATTTCTCAATATAAAACGGAGGTACGATATATGGCAGATATATGTATGGTATATCAAAGAATATAATAGAAAACGCATCACATGTTTGTCATTGTGTGAAAATGTTTCTGTAGCGAAGAACCTTGGTTCAATCTGGAGCTGATCAACTCCGGACTGCAATAGCACGTTGTGGGTGCAATTGTGCAATAATAACACTATTTACAGCGCTGTCTTTTATTGCTATATTTATTACTGTTATATATAAATGTGAACATTACAGATACCTGGTCAACACAGCTTGGGATTCCAAGAAAATTACTTGGAAGTATGTGTGAAAGGCTTGATGGCTCTCCGATCAATGAACAAAGAGATCGGGTTTCCCCCGCTGCACCACGTCCCAACGGTGTGTTTCTGTAACCATTTTCACCTCCACCTTCCCAGACCACTATTTATAAATAATAATCCACAGATAGGCACAGTCACAGTGCTACATGAAAATATCTAGCCACACACCACATATCATAGCTCCGCCCTATATGTATTTATCATAATATTTCTCAATATAAAACGGAGGTACGATATATGGCAGATATATGTATGGTATATCAAAGAATATAATATAAAACGCATCACATGTTTGTCATTGTGTGAAAATGTTTCTGTAGCGAAGAACCTTGGTTCAATCTGGAGCTGATCAACTCCGGACGGCAATAGCACGTTGTGGGTGCAATTGTGCAATAATAACACTATTTACAGCGCTGTCTTTTATTGCTATATTTATTAGTGTTATATATAAATGTGAACATTACAGATACCTGGTCAACACAGCTTGGGATTCCAAGAAAATTACTTGGAAGTATGTGTGAAAGGCTTGATGGCTCTCCGATCAATGAACAAAGAGATCGGGTTTCCCCCGCGGTGTGTTGCGTGTTCACGCTTCTTGCGTGACATCGCCCTCCAGCGATCTTTGTGCGTCAGTACACTCTTCTCTATGTTAAACTATCATAGTGCTGAAGCACACCTCATCGCGATGGAATAAGGTCGCGATCCGCGGCTCTCCTAGTGTTAAATGACAGTTCAACCCTAGACTTAAACATCAAACAAAGACACATCTGGCTGGCCGGCCTAACAGCGGCCAAAAGGCTTATTGCTTGCAGGTGGAAGTCACCCCATTTCTTGACCACGCAGAGGTGGATATTAGACTATATAGACATAGCCAGCATGGAACACTGGATTGCCAACAGGCATCAGGCAATCTCTGACAATGTTTCATGCTGGGACCAAACTATAACCATTCTCAATAGGCTAATCTATTTGCTCCTTCCATAGGGTCCTGTATGGTGGGGGGTGGGGGGCTGTGATTGGGCGTGTGGGTTGGAGGTATTTGGCGGGAGGGACATTTGAATGAATGAATGAATGAATGGTCTTTGTTGTCATTGATATAGTACAGGTACCAAACAACGAAATTTGGGAGGGGGGGCTCCCCTGGTGCTAGGAAAGAAAAAAACTAAAAAACAAGAAGGGAAAGGAGCTGGTTTACATAAATAAAGGCTATGTACACTATCCACTATACTATACAAATAAAACACTGTGCTGTACTCTATGCTATGCTATACCTATTCTAACATTTCCTATTCTCTGCAACCTTATGTACCCTAGGGTTGTCATATTGCACATAGTGTTATTGCACATTCATTTAAAGTGTCGCAGTTTGCAGGCTTGAAATGTACACATTTGTGCCTCAGCACTACACCTGATTTCAATCCAGCAGCTGCCATCAATCCGTCCAGACTGTCCAGGGCCCAGAACCTAGGTCTTTGCTGTGTTCAGGGCCTGAATGGCCCTGGGGTAGAAGCTGAGCTTCAGTCTGTTTGTCCTTGCGAACATGGTCCTGAACCGCCTGTTCGAGGGCAGCCGAGCAAAGTGTTCGTACCCAGGGTGGGATGGGTCTCTGGAGATCTTGGAGGCCTTCCTGAGGCAGTGTGTGTTGTACAGCTCTTCCATGAATGAATGAATGGTCTTTATTGTCATTGCTACAGTACAGGTACCAAACAACGAAATGTAGGAGGGGTGGCTCCCCTGGTGTTAGGAAAGAAAAAAATAAAAACTTTTAAAAAGAACACAAGAAGGGAAGGAGCTGGTTTACATAAATAAAGGCTATGTACACTATCCACTATACTATACTGTACAGATAGACGACTAGGGTTGTCATATTGCACAATAGTGTTATTGCACATTTATTTAAAGTGTCGCAGTTTGCAGGCTTGAAATGTACATATTTGTGCCTCAGCACTACACCTGATTTTTTCAGACCAGCAGCTGCCATCAATCCGTCCAGACTGTCCAGGGCCCAGAACCTAGGTCTTTGCTGTGTTCAGGGCCTGGACGGCCCTGTGGTAGAAGCTGTTCTTCAGTCTGTTTGTCCTTGCGGCCATGGTCCTGAACCGCCTTTTCGAGGGCAGCCGGGTAAAGTGTTCGTACCCAGGGTGGGTTGGGTCCCTGGAGATCTTGGAGGCCTTCCTGAGACAGCGTGTGTTGTACAGCTCTTCCAGAGAGGGGAGGGGGGCGCCGGTGATCTTCTGGGCTGTTCTCACGACTCTCTGTAGCGCATTTCTCTCCGCGGTTGTGCAGCTGGAGAACCAGTTGCAGATGCCGTAGTTGAGGATGCTCTCCACTGCGCCGAGGTAGAAGGTCACCAGTATCTCCTGCTTGCTGTGTTCCTTCCTGAGGACTCTCAGGATGTATAGCCGCTGTTGTGCCAGCTGTTTTCCCTTGAAAAAGAGGGGGCCACATATTAAAGAGCTGTAATTCCTAGACCCTTCCTCCAATTTGGATGTGAATACCATCAAATTAAAGAGGGTATTTAGTCTGCACTTTAAGGCCATATGCATTCTATAACTGCAACTTGAATATGTTTTGGTAAACAGCTAAAATGTCCAAAATGCATATATATATATATATATATATATATATATATATATATATATATATGTATATATGGACCTACATATAGCTTGGCTACTGTTTTCCACTTCTGGTAAAAAAATAACATAACATATGTTTTGATTACATTTCTTCACTCTTGTTTTAATATTTTGATTGATTGATTGATTGATTGAAAACTTTATTAGAAGATTTGCAGAAGTAGGTACATGAAAGTACATATTACATACAAGGTCAACTAACAGGATAAAAACCCAAGAAAGCCACTGGCTTATTTCAATTGGGGTCCTTGATTCTCAATTCATCGTTACATGTAAGACAGACAAAAAACTAGTACTATCTACAAGATAATACAGACAAATAACTAGTACTATCTACAAGATAAACATACATCCAACATGGGAAGAACAATACAACAAAACATAAGGTATGTACAGCAGGTAGGACAGGTGGGGACATACACCACAGGTGGGGGCGGGGGACAAAACACAAAGTATGTACAGTGGGTAGTTCGGGCAGGGGGACAGACATATAATATGTACAATGGGTAGTTCGGGCGGGGGGACAAAACAACAAGTATGTACAGTGTGTGGTCATGGTGGGGGGGGGGGTACAAAAACACCAGTAGATTTAGGCGGGGGGGAGGGGGGGGGGGGCGACATAATAACATTGCGTTTGCTCAGAGTGTAGACCAGGTAGGGGGGTGGGACAAAACAACTAGTATGTGCAGAGGGTATTTCGGGTGTGGGGGGGGGGGGGGGTGGGAGACATAACAACAAAACAACAAGAATATATAGAGGGTAGTCCAGGTGGGGGTGTAGTCTTTTAATTTGATTTTTGATTTAGAGGGTCCAGTTACGGATTGCAGCCTCCTGTAAATGTTTTTTGAGAGTGGTTTTGAAGGTGGGCAGTGTTTTGCACTCCTTTAAGATTATAGGAAGGGCGTTCCACATTTTTACTGCATAGTTTGCAAACAAGTTTAACCCCTTGTTTGTGGTGCAACGCGGTTGAACGTGGTTCGTGGAGCTTCCTCTGGTATTGTATGTGTGGACGTTGTTCACTTTTCGGAAGTATGTTGACAGGTACTTGGGTGTCTTTGTGGTGTAGCGTATCTTGAAGACCAGGCCCAGTGCAAGCTGCTGCACTCTGTCAACTACTCGTAGCCAATCAAGGCTCAAAAAATGAGCAGCGGTTAGATGTGTCCTAGGGTTGAGGCCTAGCAGAAGCCTAACCAGTTTATTTTGGGCTGTCTGGAGTCTTGTTTTTAGGGCCTTTGTGGTTCTATAGTACCATGATGTTACGGCACAGTCGAAGTGAATGAGAGCTCCTGATAGGGTCCTCAGTGTGTTTTTACTGACAAGTGAGGATATCCTGTACAAGAATCTAGTTCTATGGTTAACTTTTTTGATTACTTTTGCTGCCATTTTATCTCCGGAAAGATTTGCCTCTAAGATGGAGCCCAGGTATGTAATATCCTCTTTTCTTGTGATAGTAATGTTACCCACTTTTATATTGTAATTTGATCATCTTTATTCGTAGGATTCCCTGCACTGTGAACTCCCCATCTGGGCAATGATGGATGCTTCTGCTTGACGCATGCGCCAGTGCTACGTCCAGTGTGGGAAGAAACTAAACATGGCGGATATTGTGAAAATACGACAGCGAATTAGAAAAGGAGGACAACACCATTGTGGCACAACTGATCAGTAAGTCATACACATGCTGTGAATCCTGTCCACAAGTAGCCTATTGTGTTCACAGGGTTCGACAGTAACGCTTGTCCGGAGCAAGTAAAAAAATCGCCGGGTTTGTTGCTGGTCCTGGATATTTTTAACTGTGTGCAGGAAGAACAACAGACGGCATAATAATAATATATTCATTCCACGATCATCTAGTCTGGTCTGGCGCCTGCGCCGTCTGTTGTTCTTCCTGCACACAGGTAAAAATATCCAGGATCCAGCAGCGTTGTCGGGCTCGCGCAAACAAATCCGGTGAATTTTTTACTTACGCTTCGTGCACACCGCGGACCGTGACCCACCGTTCTGGCGCAACCTGGTGGAATGGGCTTGAAGTACGTCAACGTGCGATGCAGACGCAACAACACAGCGGTAATATATATGTCCGGAGGAGATAGCAAAGATGGCGCCGTTAGCATCACAAACACTATGCCATACAAGTTAGCATCAGAGGTAGACTAATATCCTCAACTTATGTCCTAATCACACTACTGTCATACAAGTCGTACCTTCTCCTTGACATGGACATAAACACCTGCTACCTTCTTTGAAAGAAATCGCGATTTATTCAGTGAAAACTAGTACACCATTCAGATAGCATAACAATAGCATAGCATTCGCGGACACAGTCAGTATGTTAACATCAGATATATAAACGGGTTATTTTGATAAACTGGACACATTTTGTGAATATATATGGTTACTTTCTCGCCTGAAAACATATAAAAACTTCATAAAATGACATATTAACACTTGTAGAGCCAAATTAAAGATTTTCGCCAATGGCGGATTTTACATCTGAGGTGAAAGCTCTGGTCAAGAAACTACTTCCGGTTTACTTCCGGTTGTTTTGACGGATCCAACGCAACGCAAAAGCTGAAATATTTTGACTGATTACCGCACCCTGACGGACAAGAAACGCAATGCAGAGCAACGCAACGGATCAACGCAACTGCCCCATTGAGATGAATGACTTCCGGTGCAACGCAATGACCTGGTGTGCATGCAGCTTTACTCCGGGCAAGCGTTACTGTCGAACCCTGGTTCAATAATTCACCATAGGGTGCCAGGTGTACAGTATGCTAATGGTGGTCATTGAATTGATATGATGAATTATATTGCCAGGTGCATAACTATAATCTTAGCCAAGTCATTGTATTAGCTCAGTACATTTCAGCAGCAGCTAAACAGTTGGTAATTAAAGGGCAGAACTATAAGCACATCTAATAGATGAATGTCATGTATGATAACGCAGCAAGCTTGCTTGAAAGGGAGCTGCCAGTCAAGCGTGCAAAGTCCACGCCCATACAGCCCTCTGTCTGACCAGGAAGTTAAGCCTAACTAGAAGATTATTGTCATTTTTTCTTGTGTAAAGTATTGGACACAAAATACAATTGGAACCGTTTAATGTCTATTTTCCAGACCCTTTAATTACAAAGAAATGCAATCAGTAATCCTTAGATGATTGCATTTGCAGGACATGTCCTGTCAGTCTAGATGGGCTTTCAGTGAACTGGTTGGCTGTCATTTATAATTGACTCTGCACTGTTTGTGCCTCCATTGTTTCTAGCTGCAGGTCCTCTTCAGCTCATGTAACCATGTATGAACCAGTCCACAGAGTCCCCCGGATCTGGCTGTGGTTCTCCAGCCCTGAAAATTACACAGTGGGGTCCAGAGGTGGTTTTAGTGAAGCTGGAGGAAGAAGATGTAGAGGAGAATGGTGTGATGGTGAAAGAAGAAGTGGAGGAGAAGAGAGTGATGGTAAAAGAAGAAGATGGAGGAGAAGAAATGAGGGAGGAGGGAGTGATGGTGAAACAAGAGGTCGAAGTAGAAGTGGAGATTGAAGACACGGATGGTAAGTCTTTGTTGTATAGTGGTGAGGGTCATTGCACTGCTGTAAAATCAATGCTGCCAGATGCAAGGCAAGTTTATTTGTATGGCACATTTCATACAACAAGGGCAATTCAAAGTGCTTTACATACATTATTTAAAAATACAGCAAGAGGAGCATAGCAAGAAAATAAAAACGACTGAATAAAAGCAAATATAAGAGGTAAATAGATAAAACATTTAATAAGACAATAGTTAATGGATAAAAGACATTGATAGAAGTCTTTAATCATAACTGCTGCAAAACATGAAGGTTTTCAGCTTAGATTTAAATATGTTTAGGGTTTGCGCCTGTTGATTTCTTCAGGGAGTTTGTTCCAGGAGCATGCAGCAGCGTGACTGAAAGCTGCTGCACCGTGTTTTGTTTTTACTCTTGGAATTATTAGCTGATTAGTCTCAGCTGACCTTAGGGGCCTAGCGGGAATATAGGATGGGAGGAGATCTGATATGTATTTTGGTCCAAGACCATTTTCTATGAGAGACTGGTAGCCAGTGTAGGGATCTCAGGATTTGTGTAATGTGTTCAAACGTATTAATTTTTGTTAGGACCCTAGCAGTTGCGTTTTGGATGAGCTGCAGCTTACGAACAGCCCCTTTAGATAGGCCTATTAGTAGACCATTACAATAATCAAGTCTACTCGAAACAAATGCATGGATGAGGTTTTTTTCAAGGTCTTATTTGGACATGAAACCTCTCATTCTTGTTATGTTTTTCAGGTGATAGTAGGCTGATTTAGTTATCGAGTTCATGTGGCTGTTGAAGTTTAGAGTCTAGAATTACACTAAGATTTCTGACCTGTTTTTTAGTTTAGAGAGAGAATCAAGTTTTGCACTGACTTTCGATCTTTTGTCAGGTTTACCGAATACAATTATCTCTGTTTTGTCCTTGTTTAATGAAGAATGGACAGACTCTCACATGTTCATTCTTCCCACGGGCAGTTCAGTTTAAACCCTGTATGTCTGATATGTTTGGAGACCATGGCGATTATTAAAAGCGGCAATGTAAAGCGTTACGAGACTAAACCCATCTTTTGAGCAGAAACATACACACTCAAATCTGAACCGAGGACAGAGAAAATACACGATACAGAGCCCAATATGATCGATCCACCAGAATTCAAACACATTCATTCACTGCCCAACAACGTGCTAATGAATGTTCCCTTAAAGTTGTTTGCGTTTTGCGTCAACATAAAACACATTTACTGACGGTCAAGGAGTGCATCAGTGGTAGCTGAAACCTTCCTTGAGGGGAAACAAAAATAAGAGTTTTGTGAAAAGATCAAGCCGATAGCGATGTACCTATGTAGGTGTACAGATACCTACGTCAGCATCATCAGCCACAAGGGAAACCGAAATATTAACATGCTAGCAAAACAGAAGAGAGAGGGAAACTCAAGCTACACTTTATATTACGTTTTTAAATTTATTTTTCAAAAATTAAGCACTTTATTTTAAGATGCACATTTTTCAAAAGCTCTGTTATGTATCTTTACATTTAAATGCAGCCCTTATTTTACATGAGAAAAGAACATTTATTAGTACTTCAGTGTTTCCCCTACAATTGCCTTGGGGGGGCGGGCCGCCCTCCCAACGGAACCCCCCGCCCCCCCAAGAAAGAGGAATTATTACTGACGGAGACACCAAACATCTGACAAGCAGGCTAAAATATCCGCGTTTTTTTTTTACATTTGTTTTTCAGATTTTATCCCTTTTTCACACAATTTGGTATCCAATTGAACCCAACCTAGCATCCAATTATCCCCTGCCTATTGCGTAGGATCCGCCGCCCGACCCCGTAGCCGGCAGCCCCAGAGGAGATCGCCAGGCAGACTAGCTGACTGGCTCCTCGAGCCCGACACCGTTATTCCGGCACCCAGGGGGCGGTGTTGCGCGACGGATCCTTGTCCGGAAATAGTCCTATACCGCCCTCGGGAGCGGCCGCTCAATATGCCGCTCCCTGTGTGCCCTGGCCATATCCGGGTCTGGCGAGACCGGGATTCGATCCCAGTCCCCGGTGGGCAGCTTGCACTAGTGGCTAGTGCTTAGACCGCTACGCCACCGCGGGGCAAATATCCGTGTTTTTTAAACGCAACCAACCCGAATCTGGCGAGTGGCAAGCCCATAGGCTCGTTGGTAACGTTAGTCCGCCGTAGTCTCGCATAGCCAGACCTATCTCCACACTTCGCGCTGTGCCAGCGCTGGAGAATAATACAAGATTGTGTGCAAGTGTGCGCGCGAGACGCGAGAGTTTTTGCCGGCTGTGATGTCTGCAGATTGAAAGTAAGCAAGTTGACACGTTAGCAAATATAATTGCTGAGTGTTCTGACAGAGAAAGTTGGTTAAAATTGGTCGTTATTATTGTGACTAGAAAGTGTCTGACTCTAGTTCCATAGTGTAAATAGTGTCAAAGAACTAGCAAGCTAGCTAGCTCAGAGGTGATGAGATGAGCTAGTCTCCTTGCACACTTGCCAGCTAAAGAGCTAACTGGAGGCACTTTATTATTTTACTCAAAGTAGATATACTATCTTTCTTATTCTGCTAGAGTTGGGCTTCATGGTAATACCATAATGGCATATTTACAGTACATGGACAGTTGATTGAAGCATTGGAAATGTCAGTTTTTTTATAGTTGAGAGAGTAGGTGAGAGAGTAAAGTCAAAATGACATTATCTGACTGGATTGCCCACAGCAATCCAATATTCAATTATAATTATGTTATAAATTGATATGGATCAATTTATGCCTCTTATTAGATTATAAATACTCTGGCTGTTTTTTTTACCTTTTGGTTGACAGCAAAAGGGAGAGAGGAGGATAGGGAGGGAGAGAAAGAGAGAGAGAGCAGGATGGTGTCGGCACACCAGAGAGAGAGAGAGCAAGAACCAGGTGAGAAAGTGGACAGGTAGTCAAGACCACAGTCAAGTAAGTAGCCTTGAGAACCGATGGTTCTGGAGCCTAATGGCCCATAGGGCAGGAGCCTATCTCCTGTTTCCGTAGCGTGAGGCGGCTTAATGTACAAGTACACCCCTGGACATGACGCTGGTATGAGGCAGGGTCTTACCCCTGGGGGGGGGGTCCATGCCACCCCCCCAAGGCAGCAAACCTAGGGGAAACACTGCTATGAGAAGCCTCCAGTCATGTAAGTGTAGTCATTCTCCTAGTAGTCCAGACTGAGGAGGTTTATTTACTGTCAACAAACGGAATGAACGCGCAACTTCCACCAGAGAACCTACACGGACACTTTCACATAGCGGTTAATTTCCTCCATATCAACTTCAGCACATAGCAGCTATGTAACTTAGAGCATCATGGACATTTCAGGTGAATGAACCAGCTGCATTACAGAGACGCTCATGTTTCTTACCTGCGCTCATGCGATATTCACCAACCTCCACGTTTCTAAAGTTGTTCTGATCGACCTGCTCAACTTCCTCACGACCAGGAAGAACTGTTACTACAACAACTTCCGCTTTGGAGGAAACGTCACAATAAAAGCTCCAATGTCTATTGAAACGTTGATAGAACATTTGATTAGGAACAGTATGGCAGGGTTAGGGCTAACATGCTAACGTTAGCAGTGTCTTGTAAGGTCAGCTGTAACCTAGCAACGGTGTTATAGTAACACTGTAACCTAGCAACGGTGTTATTACAGTTTTTCTCAGTCGCTTTGGTGCATTTCTCACATCACTATTAACATTTGCACAACAGTTAGTGCATTTCTCAAAACAATTAGTACAAACTGCAAAACCTAGTTGATAACCTGCAAAAGCGTTTCACTTGCTCAAAATGGATAGTTCATTCCTCAAAAGCAAGTATTCATGTCAATGAAAGTGTCAGTGTCATCAAAATGAAAAGTCCTGACACCATTGTTTATGAACAAGATAGTCAAATGGCTTTGTCGTGTTTTCATTATGACAGTTCACTCTGTAAGTGTTTTCCAATGCAAAAAAGTCAGATCTTGGTGACACTACCTGAAAATGCTCAAGACAGTACTATACACTATTTGCACAGCCATTTGAAATGGGTTACACATTACTGTATTTAGTGAGGTAAATGAGTACAAGACACTGAATACGTATGTTTCACATTTTTACTGCATATGCTCTTTGCAATTCTAATTTGTTCACAGCATTGTGCAAAAGAAAAATACTAACTTATTTACAACAAACATAAGAAACAGAGCTGTGCACAACTGTAAACAATATTGCAGTACATATTGGAACTGAATTGGAACATACAACATACAGAGAACTGTAAATCATTCATTCACATCCAGACGTTCCTGTACCAAGACAGGGTATATGGGTGAGGGCGCCGTTTTCTGAGATGGCTGCACACATTGTAATATTCCCTCCTCGTTGGCCTGGGAATGGTTGCTCTCTGTCCAATGTGATTTTTTCCACGCCTTCTACCTTTTGCCAGATTGAAACCCGCCTCATCAACGTATATGAATGTGTGCAGCGGTTCCCTGGCCTCCAGCTCCAGTACACGCTTTATCCCAGAATAGAGAGAGAGAGAAAAACGGTCATCCTCTATAACAGCGCTTTGTATCTCTCTCAACCTTATGGCATTGTTCGCAATCACCATTGCACAAATGGCTTCCTCTTGTTGTCGAGTAAAAAGAGGCCCTTTTCCACCTCTGCGAGGTTGTCTTGCAATCCTATGTGGTACAGAGTAAAATTACAGTAATGTACAGTACACATGAGATATACTGCTTTAACCATATTACTGTAGTGTACAATAACAGTGCTTCCCACTTGTAAAATGCTGCAGTACAGTACCATACTGTAAATATGGCAAATCTTTACTGTAACACTACTTTACACTACAATACAGTAAATCTATGCTGCAGTAAAGCTGTACGTCTAAATGTAAAATGTGACAAGTTCTTGTCCCACTGTAAGCTTCATGTATGACACAATGACAGTAGTGCAGTGCAGATTTAGTGCTGAATAACTGTCCAATATACACACCTGTTCTCCCGACTAAATGTTTGAATAATTGAATTTACAGTGGTTCTCCCAACATTTGGCTGCAGCCTTCGACCAGCCTCAGCCATCGTGAGGCCGTGATTGACAACATGGTCCACAATTGTAGCCCTAATTTCATGCACTTGGCCTCTTCTTCCTCTTCCCGTTTTGTCCCCTCCCCGCATCCTCACCCCTCTTCCACGATACTGACCTTCCATTTCTGTGTCACAGTATTGGCAAAATGGTACACACTATGTCCTGCTCGGTTCATAATGCTTGCCAATTGAGGGTTCATGGGATTCAGCTCTGAATGACTGGAGAAGAGGCTTATCATTGGTTACAATTAATGCTTCACACACTCCTCCTCATCAGTGAAAGCTGAGGTTCACCAGAGATAAATTGTTTTTTCAGGAAGAAATGATAAAGAAATGTATAGTTCATTTTGACTGACATGACATAAGCAAATGATAATGTTATAAAACAGCAGAGAATTGTATGAAAGCAATTGATGAATGAATGAATGAATGAATGGACTTTATTGTCATTGCTACAGTACAGGTACCAAACAACGAAATTTAGGAGGGGTGGCTCCCCTGGTGTTAGGAAGGGAAAAAAAAAAATGCATGTCCAAAAGCATTTGCAATTTGTTTGGAATGAGAAACTGCTACTATGATGTGCACAAATGACTAAATGTTGTGGAGGTTGAACTAACAGTTATGAGAATTTTAATTCTGATCAGAGAAATGCACCAAAGCAATTGAGAAAAACTGTAACTATTGGGCCAAGTTCGTAAATTTGCCGCAGCGCACACTGGTTTCAATGTCATAAAGGGACCATGTAATTTGATTGGACAAGAGGCAGTCACGTGGACGCTCCGGTGCTCTCAGAGCGAATTTACGAACGCGCCCTTGGTGTCATGCTTATTGGTGAGCTGTCTATGGATATGGTTCGATCGATTTGATTGATATCTACGGATATTGTTGTTAAATATATTGTTTATGAGCTATGTTGTGCAAACTGTGACAACATGTTTTGTTTTATTTTATTCAGCTCTTACAGTGTGTTAATGAAGAAAAACAACATATCCCATCAGACCAAGAGTCAGTAACCGTCACTCAGCTGGGAACAGACAGAAACATCCCTTTGAGAATCTGGTCCTGAAACTAATAAATTAAAATAAGCAATGGAACAAGACATCTCAGTCTTCCAGCTGAAACGTTAGGAGGATTTATTGCAAACATAACAACATACCAGTATTCAGTCACACTCGGCTTCTAAACACCAAGGCCACATCTGGGTGGAAGGGGCGGTGACCACATGACGCAGGAGGGGACAAGGACATCTCAACTCCTACGACCTTGATTCCTCCTTAACTCTCCAGGAGGGAGAGGAAGGGAGGAGAGGAAGGGAGGAGAGGAAGTGAAGAGAGGAAGGGAGGAGAGGAAGGAGGGAGAGGAAGGGAGGAGAGGAAGGGAAGAGAGGAGGGGGGAGAGGAAGAGAGGAAGGGGGAGGGGAGGAGAGGAAGGGAGGAGATGAGAGGAAGTGAAGAGAAGAAGGCAGGAGAGGATGGGAGGAGAGGAAGTGAAGAGAGGAGAGGGGAGGACGGAGGGAGAGGAAGGGAGGGTAGGAGGAGAGGACAGGAGGAATTGAGAGAAAATAATATAGAAAAGGCTCATGTTGTGACACAACCTTCTCCCTGATCCGATCAACAAGCACATGTACATACAGTAGATGATGGTGCAGCCAGCAGACCCCCCCCCCCCTTCTTCTTTAGGGCTCCTGCCACCTTTAAACACCTCCCACACTGGGAGCAGTCGTATTAACTAGTGTGTGTGTTCTCTGGTGTTTCTTTAGGGATCCTGCCTCACTGAAACTCTGCCCACAATGGGAGCAGCAGAATGGCTTCTCTCCTGTGTGTATTCTCTGGTGTTTCTTTAGGTCACCTGCTTCACTGAAACTCTTCCCACACTGGGAGCAGCAGAACGGCTTCTCTCCTGTGTGTATTCTCTGATGTCTCTTTAGTTCACCTGCGCGACTGAAACTCTTCCCACACTGGGAGCAGCAGAATGGCTTCTCTCCTGTGTGTATTGTCTGGTGTTTCTTTAGGTCACCTGCTTCACTGAAACTCTTCCCACACTGGGAGCAGCAGAACGGCTTCTCTCCTGTGTGTATTCTCTGATGTCTCTTTAGTTCACCTGCGCGACTAACACTCTTCCCACACTGGGAGCAGCAGAATGGCTTCTCTCCTGTGTGTATTCTCTGATGTCTCTTTAAGTCACCTGCTTCACTGAAACTCTTCCCACACTGGGAGCAGCAGAATGGCTTCTCTCCTGTGTGTATTCTCTGATGTCTCTTTAGGTCACCTGCTACATTGAAACTCTTCCCACACTGGGAGCAGCAGAATGGCTTCTCTCCTGTGTGTATTCTCTGGTGTTTCTTTAGGTCACCTGCTTCACTGAAACTCTTCCCACACTGGGAGCAGCAGAACGGCTTCTCTCCTGTGTGTATTCTCTGATGTCTCTTTAGTTCACCTGCGCGACTGAAACTCTTCCCACACTGGGAGCAGCAGAATGGCTTCTCTCCTGTGTGTATTCTCTGGTGTTTCTTTAGGTCACCTGCTTCACTGAAACTCTTCCCACACTGGGAGCAGCAGAATGGCTTCTCTCCTGTGTGTATTCTCTGATGTCTCTTTAGGTCACCTGCTACACTGAAACTCTTCCCACACTGGGAGCAGCAGAATGGCTTCTCTCCTGTGTGTATTCTCTGGTGTTTCTTTAGGTCACCTGCTTCACTGAAACTCTTCCCACACTGGGAGCAGCAGAATGGCTTCTCTCCTGTGTGTATTCTCTGATGTCTCTTTAGGTCACCTGCTACACTGAAACTCTTCCCACACTGGGAGCAGCAGAATGGCTTCTCTCCTGTGTGTATTCTCTGGTGTTTCTTTAGGTCACCTGCTTCACTGAAACTCTTCCCACACTGGGAGCAGCAGAATGGCTTCTCTCCTGTGTGTATTCTCTGATGTCTCTTTAGGTCACCTGCTACACTGAAACTCTTCCCACACTGGGAGCAGCAGAATGGCTTCTCTCCTGTGTGTATTCTCTGGTGTTTCTTTAGGTCACCTGCTTCACTGAAACTCTTCCCACACTGGGAGCAGCAGAACGGCTTCTCTCCTGTGTGTATTCTCTGATGTCTCTTTAGTTCACCTGCGCGACTGAAACTCTTCCCACACTGGGAGCAGCAGAATGGCTTCTCTCCTGTGTGAATTCTCTGATGGCTCTTTAGTTTGCTCATACAACCAAATCTCTTTCCACACTGAAGACAAGAGTGAGTCTTCTGTCCTCCTTGAGTCTGTGGTTGTGATTTAAGGTGAGTTGGACAAATGAAACTCTCACTGCAATCTAAACAGTGGTGATTCTTCTGTCTTGAGCTCCTCCTCCTCCGTCTGTGTTGTTTATGGCTTCCTGATGCGGTGGAGCTGGGCTCCATGTCTGAGTCTGGGTTGGAGCTCTCTCCTGTAAGAATAGGAACATATACAGGATTAGAAACAACATGAGAACAAGTGCCGCTTCCATAGACTCAGCAGTGCCAGAAGTAACACCACATCTCTGGAGTCTGCACACGCTGTGGGAACATGAAGTGTTCAGAGTGTTAGGATACCTGTAATGGAAACCTGTAATATTCCATCCTTGATAGAACTGTGTCATTTAAATAAAAAAAGGGATGCACACAATTGAAATTTCTTGTCCGAAGCTGAATTTAAGGAAACATTTGGCCGAATACTGAATGCGTACCGGCAGTTTTTCATTTATTTTTGTACCATTGGATACATTAAATAAATGTTGCTTTTCATTCATGCTTTTCAAAGAAAGAAATTGTGAAAACTTCTATTGATCACTTTTATTGAACACTCCAGAAGACATAAGGCTTTACCAACAAAGCACAATAACTGAAAATAAATAAATAAATAAGAACAGCATTGCACTGTTTGATCGCGTCATCAAAAACGTCTACTCAGGGTTTTTCTGCCACAAAATGAGGTTATGACAGAGAAAGTTTGTTAGTCCTTGTTAATGACAGTAGTACCATGTCAGTCCAAAACCTATTGTTGACTGTCTGATTAATACAACTTTTCAGCAATTGAAACCCCTGACAGACTTCAAAATGAAGATGTGAAGATAGGACAGGAAAGTAAGGAGGAGTGGGTATATCAGCAGGGCATGGACCGGATTCGAACCCATGCCAACATGGGCATGTGTGTGAATGAATGATGATCATTTTGCAAATAATACATTAGAAGGAGCACTGACTAACGCAGGTATAGACTCAAATTGTCATTCTGGATAATGAAACAGCAAGCCAACTAATGTGACTTTCGGGATTTTTGATATGAAATAACGTTTCGACCTAAAATACTATTCTGACAGTTGACAAAGTGACAAGTGCGCAAGTCCAGGGCTCAACATGTTGCTGGCTGGTTCCTTGTTTTGTCTTCACTAGCAAACACCAAAGCTAAGCTTATTTGCAGCACAGCGCCACCAGGGTTAAGGTTAAATAGTGCCCCCGCCACCACATGGGCGCAATGCCGCAATTGCAGTTAGAAATGACAGAAATCCACAGAGTGCAACGCTTGTCGAAAATACGACTGTCAGAGTTTTGACGAGAGCTGGAGGCGGCAAGAAATATGACGGAGGCGGCCGCCTCATAATTCTCTATGCAGGAAAAACCCTGAAACCCTGAATCCCTGCTACTATTCACCTGTATAACCCTGCTACTATTCACCTGTAT
The DNA here is from genome assembly GCF_963989245.1 of Nansenia antarctica. Classification (NCBI taxonomy): domain Eukaryota; kingdom Metazoa; phylum Chordata; class Actinopteri; order Argentiniformes; family Microstomatidae; genus Nansenia; species Nansenia antarctica. The sequence goes on from NC_137683.1 coordinate 10,814,180, forward strand.
AACCCTGCTACTATTCACCTGTATAACCCTGCTACTATTCACCTGTATAACCCTAACTCTTTGACTTCAATAAATGGAATGATCATTTAAAAACTGCATTTTCTATTTACTCAGGTTATCTTTGTGTAATATTAAAATTGGTTTGATGATCTGAAACATTTAAGTGTGACAAACATGCAAAAACACACGGAATTGGGAATACTTTTTCACAGCACTGTATATGCGACCTGCCTGCTGAGACCGCAGTAGACATGACACATATCAGATTCATATCGGCCGGCATGAGATTGAGGCCTGAATGGGATCTGAGAATATCAGAGTCAATGTGCTTGTTTACTGCTTACACCTGCATGTTACATAACCCATCTGTGCCATATGAGAAAAAACGTGAGAAAAAAATCAGAATTGTGTCACTTGGACCTGCGGTGTAAATGCAGCCTAAATATCTGCCAGCGCCCTTTGATCTACTCATTAACCTGGCCTGGCCTTCGCCAAATACATAACATGAACTCACCATCCTCATCATCTTCATCATCCTCACCAACTTCATCATCTTCATCATCCTTGTCCTCTTCATCCTCCTCTTCCATCACCACATCTTTCTCCTCTACTTCCTCTTCTTTCACCATCACATCTTCCTTCTCCTCTTCCTCTCCCCTTTCTTCCTGTTCTTCTTTCACCATCACATCTTCCTTCTCTTCTTCCTCTCCCCTCTCTTCCTGTTCTTCTTTCACCATCACATCTTTCTTCTCTTTTTCCTCTCCCCTCTCTTCCTGTTCTTCTTTCACCATCACATCTTTCTTCTCTTCTTCCTCTCCCCTTTCTTCCTGTTCTTCTTTCACCATCACATCTTTCTTCTCTTCTCCTCCTTCCTCCTCCTCCTCCTCTTTAATTGCCACATTGAGTTTGAGTGTTTTCCTGCAGTCTTCCAGCTTCACTGCCACCATCCATCGGCCGTGTGTGCTTTCCAGGGCTGGAGAACCACAGCCAGAACCAGGGGACTGTGTGGACCTGGGGTCAGACATGGTAGCTGGGCTGTGAGGTGGATCTGTGCAGTGGAAACAAAGGAAGCAGAAACAGTGAAGAGTATATTTCTCAAACAATACCAACAACAACCCCTAACCAGACAGTGAACTCTCTACTCCCTCCACCTGTCATTCTAACCAGACACTTAACTCTTCTAACCAGACACCTAACCCTTCTACAGGGCTCGACAGTGCGACCATTTCACTCGCAATTGCGACTAAAAATAAATCTGTGCGACTAGAGAAATAAATTCACGAGCACACTGTGCGAGTACAGATATTTATTTTTTATTTTATTTTTTTTTATTCTAAAAATAAATCTGCGCGAACCGGGAAAATAATTCACGAGTGAAAGATTTCAGCCCACTATTGACGGCAAACTCTACTGGCCATGTGCAGCAAGCAGCAGCAGCTGAACAGCACGCTCACTGTGTGTCTCCCTCTCGCTCTGCTGAGGGAGGGGGGCGTGACGTCACTGGCCGCGCGCTAGCCATGTGCTTATAGCTCACGTGGCCCCGCAGAGGGAGGGAGAGAGAGAGAGCGGAGGAGGAGAAAAAGAAAAAAGGGTGCAATCGGAGAATGGAGAAGGAGAAAGAGAAGGAGAGGCAGGAAAGGAAATAACTGGACGATGTAGTCGCTTTGCCGGTAGAAAAACAATCATGTGCGCTTTATTCTCACTCTCTGCATGCGTACTAAGCAGCCTGGGTGATTGAGTCAACACACGCCGTGAATTCTGAATACTTTGCACGCTAACGAGCGGTCACTACACTACAATATTTTTTTTTTTTTTAACTACAAGTCCCACATTCCACAAGGCTGCGGTCCAGGACGAGTGGCAGGGACTGAAAATCCTGGTCAGCCACAATTTCAAGAACAAGTCCTACAGTGGCCTGTGGGAGACCATGTTGACAAAGGACCCCTACAGGCAGGATTACAAGGTAGACCAACAGTACTGAGTGGTTATGTATGGTATCCATCTGTTGTTGGTTTTAATAAGTTAATGGTAAGAGTTAAATGAAATTGAAAGATATCATATTTTCCCTAGAACATACTGGAGTTGGTGCAGCTTATGCTGGTGCTGCCCATTTCAGCCGCCCAGTGTGAGCGAGGCTTCTCTGCGCAGAACCGCATTAAGAATTCAACAAGAAGCAGCCTTGGAGTCTCCACCACCGAAGACCTGATGAGGATCAGCCTGGAGGGGCCTTCTGTCGAGGACTTCGATCACACTCCTGCCGTGGACCGCTGGCTGACCTCTAAGCGTGCCAGACGGCCAACATACAAAAGCATATGGACAACTGATATCCTCTGCGTCTAGTAGGGCTGTAGGCATGGGCCAATGTGTGATTTTGGTGCAAAAATGGCAAAATCACTAATAAAAATGTGTTATTATAAAAAAAATTGCTGTGCTCCTAAATTTCTTTGTGTGCCCCTAACATTTTTCATTTAGGCGCACATGTGCTCCTAGTGAAAAAGGTTAGCGTAGAGCCCTGTTCTAACCAGACACCTAACCCTTCTAACCAGACACTTAACCCTTCTAACCAGACACCTAACCCTTCTAACCAGACACCTAACCCTTCTAACCAGACACCTAACCCTTCTAACCAGACAACTAACCCTTCTAACCAGACACCTAACCCTTCTAACCAGACACTTAACTCTTCTAACCAGACACTTAACCCTTCTAACCAGACACCTAACTAGGGATGCTCCGATTTATCGGCCACCGATTTAAATCGGCCGATTTCACTCCAAATGACTCGATCGGTGATCGGCAAAAATGGCCGATCGCAAAAACCGATCTTTTTTTTTTTTCCCCCTGGGGAAGACAGATAACTGAACAGAAAACATAGGAGGACGTAACAGTATGTAAACCATGAAGGCCACGTTTATGATGTCTTTTATACAGCCATATCGACTGACTTGGGCTTCAGGCCCTAACTGGGTGATAGGCCAGACCTTTACTATGCCATAAAAATGGGTCTGCGTTTGCTTGGTGCCTAATGGATCAAAACTTTTGTCTAAAAAGCAAAAAATATGTAGGCTATCCAGTCAGTAGGCCTACAGTTATGTATTTTTTTTAAAAATCGGTATCGGTATCGGTTGATCTTGAGGAAAAAAATCGGTGATCGGTATCGGCCCCAAAAATCCAGATCGGAGCATCCCTACACCTAACCCTTCTAACCAGACACCTAACCCTTCTAACCAGACACTTAACTCTCTACTCCCTCCACCTGTCATTCTAACCAGACACTTAACCCTTCCAAACCGGAGCTGTTGGCGCAGACAGGATTTTACAGCGTTCCTTCTAGGGGTGTAACGGATCACCTAACTCACGGATCGGATCGTGTCACGGTTTTTGAGTCACGGATCGGATCATTTTTCGGATCAACACAAAACATTTTTGTTTTTATAAAAACTGCTTTTTTCTTGAATTCTGTAAAAACACCACTTTTACTATGTGACAAAAACCAACAACATTCAAGATGTCAAAACTGGTAATATATATATATATACATACATATATATAATATATATATAACATATTCTACACTCAAACATTACATAATTATACTGAAATACACTCAATTTAAATGATAGGGGAGAGGGAGGAGGCGCCTGGTTGCAGCAGTGAATCACTGGGCTCTTTAAAGCAGATGAATAAACATGTTTTATGCCACTTTTAACTAAATAATAAAGTGAACCCTTATTTTGAACATGGTATGAAAAAAATGCCTACATTATCAGAAGTTGTTGAGCTACCTTTTTCGTGCCTCCCGCCATAGTTGACAGAGAAGCCAAAGTGCTCCCATACATGGGATTTAAATGACGAGGGAGGCATTTCGAGTTCTTCTCCGCCGAACAACGTAACATGATACACTTGGGCCGCGTTCGTAAATTCGCTTTGAGAGCGCCGGAGCGCACACTGGGTCCGACGTCATAAAGGGACCAAGTAATTTGATTGGACAAGAGGCGTTCCTTGAACGCTGATCAGATTCCAGAGCGGATTTACGAACGCAGCCTTGTTGTTGTGGATTCCCAGCTTCACGTGTAGTGAGCAAACAACGGATTCTTTTTCTTTCGCATTATCAACCTATCATTGCGCTTTAGAGTAAAACAAAGCCCGCAACTGTCGCGTCTATCTTTTCATGGCAACTCTACATTGTGATTTACAAGAGATATTAAGTAAGATATTAAGTAATATTATTACTTGTTAACATTTTGCAATTGATCCGCGGTACACATGCGTTCCGAACCGTGGAGGGCGATTCGAACCCCTAGTTCCTTCAAACCAAAATTCCTTCGTAATTCATTAAACTATATGCATATATGAACTATCATGAACTATGTAATTCATGAACTATATGCCCAATCTAAAAAATTCAAACAGTTTCTGAAAGCAGAGAAGTTGCTCGTCCTTTCTGTTTTAGGCTAATTACGGTAGTTCGCCAAAAAAAGAAAGCACAGTGCTCCACGTGTCAGGAGAACTAAAAATAGAATCAGGGCTTTAAAAAATAGAGCGGGGAGAGAGAAGCGGCGTTGTGCGAGTCGTGTTTTAGCAGTATTTAGCATTGGTATCTTAAAACGTTTTGTGAGTTTTTGTGAATTTCTGTAAATATATATATGAAAAATGTCACGAAGAACATCAAGAGTAACGAAACCACCCAAAAGGTTCGTTGAGGACGACAACGGACCGATTTCTTCTTCTGAACCTGGGTATGTTACGTTAGTTCTAGCGAATTTACATTACATGTAAACTGAGCTTTACTTCAGAATACCTCTACCTAGCGTACAGGGATATTAGCATTAGGGCTGCCACAAACGATTATTTTCATAGTCGACTAGTCACCGATTATTTTAACGATTAGTCGACTAATCGGATCATAAATTACAGCTTATCGCACAATTACTCAATCGCTCTTATTTAGCTATCATCTTCTAAATCAGCTTCTAAATTTAGCTTGAAGTTGTTAGTTGTTGTTGTAGGCATGTGCTAACTAAAAATAAAGACAATTAAAATGATTGTTCACTCAAAAATAGATATTTTAATGAACTTTGCAGATTTATTTCTGGCATCACTTGCATGTAATGTAAAGAGTAGTAGAGGGTGCAAACTGCTGAGTAAAATGAGGTAGGCTAGGCACTAGGCAACCAAAAGAATACAAAAACAAAAATAAATACTTGTACAGAGTACAAAAGTTTTGCTTTGCTTCACTCATCTATTGTGCAATATGACAACCCTAGTCGTCTATCTGTACAGTATAGTATAGTGGATAGTGTACATAGCCTTTATTTATGTAAACCAGCTCCTTCCCTTCTTGTGATGTTTTTAAAAGTTTTTTTTTTTTTCTTTCCTAACACCAGGGGAGCCACCCCTCCTAAATTTCGTTGTTTGGTACCTGTACTGTAGCAATGACAATAAAGACCATTCATTCATTCATTCATTCATTCATCTCATAGTAGAACGCGCCTTCTTAGCACTGTAACGTTAAGACAACATTTTTAGCTATTTGATAAGTATCACTTTGATGACAACGTAAAATAATGTAAGAAGGCTTTTAACGTAACGATATCGTTAGCCAATAACAAGCTAACTAGCTTACCGAGACGAGCCATCGTCTTCCTCATCATCTGCCACAACGTGCTTCCTTTTTAGATGCTCACGCATCATAGACGTGCTGCCATGATAAGCGAGTTCAGCTTTGCAAATTTTACATTTTACATTCTTTTTTTCAACGTTGTGGTTGAAATGCTCCCACACTTTAGAGGTACGAGGACAGGAAGACATTTTTCTGTTTGTTTTTCCGGGGAAGTCACGTGTGCCCCGGATGACCGACACTGCGCATGTACATCAAAGACACTGGGAGACGCTAGCCAGTGGCAGCTTCAGGGAAGAAAAACGAATGCTTATCGAATGAAATGAATGGTCTTTATTGTCATTGATATAGTACAGGTACCAAACAACAAAATTTGGGAGGGGGGGCTCCCCTGGTGCTAGGCAAAAAAAAAAAAAAAAAAAAAAAAAAACGCTTATTTCAGCTCCCAAAAAACATGCGACTACGGCGATTACCAAATATGTCGGCGACGATTTTGGTAGTCGACGTCGTCGTGACTAGTCGACTAATCGTGGCAGCCTTAATTAGCATTAGGTAGAATACCTCTACCTAGCGTACAGGGCTATTAGCATTAGGTAGAATACCTCTACCTAGCGTACAGGGCTATTAGCATTAGGTAGAATACCTCTACCTAGCGTACAGGGCTATTAGCATTAGGTAGAAATCTGTGTGTGTGGGGAGGGAGGGGGTGGGTGGAGTGTGTGTGTGTGTGTAGAGGTGTGTGTGTAGAGGTGTGTGCGTGTGTGTAGAGGTGTGTGTGGAAGTGTGTGTGTGTGTGTGTGTGTGTGTGTGTGTGGAGGGGGGATGTGGAGGTGTGTGTGTGGAGGGGGGATGTGGAGGTGTGTGTGTGTGTGTGTGTAGAGGTGTGTGTGCGTGTGTGTGGAGGTGTGTGCGTGTGTGTGTGGAGGTGGAGGTGTGTGTGTGTGTGTGTGTGTGTGTCTGTGTAGGTGTAGGTGTGTGTGTGTGTGTGTGTGTGTGTGTGTGTGTGTGTGTGTGTGTGGAAGTCTGACAACACACTGGGAGGAAGTGGAAGGCACATATTTTTTCAACTGCAGGTATGTTAATATCTTCAAACTTGCAGTGGCCTCAACAGTGTGTGTGTTTTAGTAAATATAGCCGACAACAGATATTGATTTAACTTTCTCATTTTCTCATTATCTATTTTTAGGACGTCTTCTGCTGGGACAGAGAACAGGCGGGGCCGTAGGCTCAGTCAGGGCCGTGGAGATGCTGGTGCCGGTGATGCTCCTAGCCGGTCACCAATTCGCCAGCCTAAACATGTTGTATTTATGCAATCACACTTTATTGTTCACTAAGTAAACTGTTATTACACTGTTATTACACTTTTATTACACTGTTATTACACTGTTATTACACTGTTAGCCAGCGAGGGGCGACAACGGTGCAAAATCTGCAATGTGAGCACTACTTGTTTCAGGGATTTCCACAAAGGCCCAACAGTGTGACATAGGCCTGTGTCTTCAGCCAGAGAGGCCCAACAGTGTGACATAGGCCTGTGTCTTCAGCCAGAGGCCCAACAGTGTGACATAGGCCTGTGTCTTCAGCCAGAGAGGAGAGTGTTCAAAAAACGCCTGTACATAGTTTTCTTTTTTTGGCCTGTTTTTCCAAAATAGCCCAATTTATACTTCTGCGTCAAATTTACGTGCGGCTACGCCGTAGCCTACGCAAGGGCTCTCCCAGTTTATAGTTCTGCGTTGGTCGGTCCGCGTCGCGTTGGTCGGTGTACTCATAGCGGCATAATAGCGATCAAAAAATTTATTTTTGTTATGCTTGTGTCTATGTCTATAATGCATTGAAATGACAGTAAACTAAGATAATAAGATGGTTATCATAATTTTTCAAATCTTTATTAATAAGTAATTACAGGGGGAAAAAATACATTTCTGTCATGACTTCCGCATTTACGAGAGAAAACCATAAAATAAATATGTTGTTCCAATTCATATTTTTTAAGTTCTCATCCTTGCATTAGAATTAGAGCAGTTAACAGTTTGATGGTATCATGTGGTAATGCTCTCTGAAATGAGTCCATGATAGACAGATTCATCCAATGCAAAGTATTTTTTAAAGTGCCCGCCCTTTTCCAAACAGCTTCCAATGAAGCTTTCCTAGATGGTTGTGTGAAACAAACCATCTGAGTCAGGTTAGTAATGCTCCATCACATGTATTACACAGTGAATCTTAAACTGAAGCTTGACTTTAAAGCAACTAGGGGTGGGCATCAATGATCGACGATCGATAATTGATCGATCACAACATATTTTGCTCGATAATCATTAATAAATTGGATTTATTTTTTTTAAGGACACTAACGTTTTCAGTCATCCTCCTATTTGTGAGTAACTGTTTTTTACTGCTCCTATGGTGAGTTACTTATTTTCTATATTTTTATTTATAACGTAAAATGTGTTTTTAAGTAAAACAATTTAGGCTACTCACTGCCTTGTTTAAGAGGATTGTTATCTGACTGTAGTGTCTAGTTTGAATGTGAATGAATGAATGTGTGCAATAGCAACACAAATAAAGTTTTTTCCCCAAGGAAAACATGCTTATTATTTATTTCTGCCCTATTGTTATTTCTGCCCTATTTTTTTTATTTAAAAAAAAAAAAAAAATCAAAAATGAAAAAAAGCTTATCAATTAATCGATAATTGATCGTTAATTCTTGCGATTATCGAAAAAGAAATTTTGATCGTTTGCCCAGCCCTAAAAGCAACCCAACGTAAGTTTCATGTAAGTTTAGTTCTTTCACTCGTAACTCGGGCTGTGGGGCTGCTAGAGACGGGAGCCAATTTGTGCTCCTAAGTCCCCTGAAGACGTACAAACAAACTGCACGTTGATACGACCTTCCTAGCCGGAGATATGGCCGCACTTTACAAAAACTTCTTTAAAAAAATAATAATCGCAAATTAAATCGCAATCGCAATATCTGTCAGAATAATCGCAATTCGATTTTTTTGCCCAAATCGTGCAGCCCTAGACGCTACCAAGCGGACCAATCACAGTTCTTATAGATAAATGTATGTAACCTGTGGGACACTAGGACCTAGGTGTTCAGAGCCAAATGTGGCTAAAGTCTATAAGGGAAGTCCCGGGAGACTTCAGAACTCACGTTTGTTCCCGTGCAAGCTTTCGGTGTCGAGCCCATGTGTTGAGATCAAAGAGTTTTGAAGTATTTGCGAGGTGAGGAGTTTATTATTTATTTAGTAAATGTCCGCTAATGTATTTACCTCCAACTCAAAGTCTTATCTTGACTGATTAGATATAGGCCTACCTGATGTGACTGAAATCAGCGAGACCAAAGAGTTTGGAAGTATTCGCGAGGTGAGGAGTTTATTATTTATTTAGTAAATGTTTGTTTATTTCTGTATTTTATGTCTGACGATGAGGTTTGAGGAAGGCCTAATCACCGCTTTGTATTTCCAGGCTGTATCGGCGCGTGTCAGCACGGCACACAGCCACTGTTTTTCCTCCTTAATATTAGTCATGCCTGATGTTATTTTATGAAGTCTAGATTTGAGCTGTAACTCTGTGCCTCGGATAGGAGCAATTTATCACTGTAATAACGTGCCACTGAACAGTCATTTTACATGGTTCATTCTGATTGCAGGGCTGTGATTTGGTGCACTTTTACATTTGCCGTGGTTATTTAAATATTTATATATTTATTTCATTTATTTATAAATAAACAGGATTGTATCTCGTAAATGTGAATCGCGCTCCTTATAGGAAGGCTGTGCCTGACGCTTCCATAGGGCGCTCCGTTGGAACGGTGTACTCATAGCGGCATAATTGCGATTATTTTTTTGTTACGCTTGTTGTAAATAAAAGTTCTATGATGCATTGAAATGACATTAAACTAAGATAATAGGATGGTTATCATAATTTTTCAAATCTTTATTAATAAGTAATTACAAAAAAAGTAAATGACATTTCTGTCATGGCTTCCGCATTTTGGCCTACGAGAGAGTCGGAATCATGTGCTACCAAGCGGACCAATCACAGTGCTTACGGTTGCGTAGGCACTGCCGTGTAGTTACATTTTTGGAGAGGTGCGTAGCCTACGGCGGGCCTACGCAAGCTACGGCATAGGTTACGCCGTCGATTTTACGCAGAAGTATACATTGGGCTCACCAACTTTCTTGGACAGATGTTTTACACTTATACTTTCAAATTGAACATGATAAATATGTTGTCTATGTGCAATCACAGTATCTATTTTACTAAAAACATGTCAAATCTAATTCTGATTTTGTGTTTTTTGGTTATTACACTGTTATTACACTGTTATAACATGCAGTCAGTTGTAAATAACTGACAGATTTGGAAAAATGGGCCAAAGCAGCCAGATGGTGTGGCGGGACGCGTGCTGACAGACTGCGCTGTAGGGCTGCCACAAACGATTATTTTCATAGTCGACTAGTCACCGATTATTTTAACGATTAGTCGACTAATCGGATCATAAATTACAGCTTATCGCACAATTACTCAATCGCTCTTATTTAGCTAGCATCTTCTAAATCAGCTTCTAAATTTAGCTTGAAGTTGTTAGTTGTTGTTGTAGGCATGTGCTAACTAAAAATAAAGACAATTAAAATGATTGTTCACTCAAAAATAGATATTTTTATGAACTTTGCAGATTTATTTCTGGCATCACTTGCATGTAATGTAATGTAAAGAGTAGTAGAGGGTGCAAACTGCTGAGTAAAATGAGGTAGGCTAGGCACTAGGCAACCAAAAGAATACAAAAACAAAAGTAAATACTTGTACAGAGTACAAAAGTTTTGCTTTGCTTCACTCATCTCATAGTAGAACGCGCCTTCTTAGCACTGTAACGTTAAGACAACATTTTTAGCTTTTAACGTAACGATATCGTTAGCCAATAACAAGCTAACATTTTTAGCTTTTAACGTAACGATATCGTTAGCCAATAACAAGCTAACTAGCTTACCGAGACGAGCCATCGTCTTCCTCGTCATCTGCCACAACGTGCTTCCTTTTTAGATGCTCGCGCATCATAGACGTGCTGCCATGATAAGCGAGTTCAGCTTTGCAAATTTTACATTTTACATTCTTTTTTTCAACGTTGTGGTTGAAATGCTCCCACACTTTAGAGGTACGAGGACAGGAAGACATTTCTCTGTTTGTTTTTCCGGGGAAGTCACGTGTGCCCCGGATGACCGACACTGCGCATGTACATCAAAGACACTGGGAGACGCTAGCCAGTGGCAGCTTCAGGGAAGAAAAACGAATGCTTATCGAATGAAATGAATGGTCTTTATTGTCATTGATATAGTACAGGTACCAAACAACGAAATTTGGGAGGGGGGGCTCCCCTGGTGCTAGGCGAAAAAAAAAAAAAAAAAAAAACGCTTATTTCAGCTAAAAAAAAACATGCGACTACGGCGATTACCAAATATGTCGGCGACGATTTTGGTAGTCGACGTCGTCGTGACTAGTCGACTAATCGTGGCAGCCTTACTGCGCTGACCAGCTGGCGGGGGAGAAACATGTATTTTATACAATAATGATGATCTTATCATTCACTGAAGACTGGATGAATAACAAGAATGGTATGTGACTAAAAGTGCAGGTGCTAGATAAAGAGAGACTCTCACTCCCTTCTCTCCAAGGCTAAAGTGAAATAGTTATGCTCTGTGTTATCTGTACCCACGTGATGTTGTACAAGAACTGAATGTTGAAACTAGAAGATGAACCAACCCCATAGAGAGGTGGGCTTTGTACTTTGGAACCCTATGTTGACTGGGGCCCACCCGCTGTGCCGACGGACCACGATGCCGACAGTTTATTAGCGGATTTCTGCGAGAGCTGACAAGACGGTACATGTGGGAAAACTAGGGTTAGGGTTAGGTGCTAGGGTGCTAGGGTTAAGGTTAGGGTTGGGGTTAGGGTTAGGGATAGGATTAGACATGCCAGCATGTACCAAGTCGACGTAGCACCTAACCCTAACCCTCGTTTTCCCACATGTACCTAGACAGAGAAGCGGAGAGCATTCACATGCAGGGAGGGCTGTCGGCATATTGATGCGGCACCATGTTGACTGTACAGAAGCTCCTCTTGCAAGATTGAAATAAACACTCTGAAATGACATTAGTTAGAAAGGGATACAATCAGTAGGCCTACAGACACATACAATCTCCTAACAGTCTTGTTAGTCTTCGTCCAGTGTCAAGTCAATCTTGTAACTATTTGAAGCCTCCAGTCATGTAAGTGTAGTCATTCTCCTAGTAGTCCAGACTGAGGAGGTTTATTTACTGTCAACAAACGGAATGAACGCGCAACTTCCACCAGAGAACCTACACGGACACTTTCACATAGCGGTTCATTTCCTCCATCTCAACAGTTCAGCACATAGCAGCTATGTAACTTAGAGCATCATGGACATTTCAGGTGAATGAACCAGCTGCATTACAGAGACGCTCATCTTTCTTACCTGCGCTCATGCGATATTCACCAACCTCCACGTTTCTAAAGTTGTTCTGATCGACCTGCTCAACTTCCTCACGACCAGGAAGAACTGTTACTACAACAACTTCCGCTTTGGAGGAAACGTCCCAATAAAAGCTCACATGTCTATTGAAACGTTGATAGAACATTTGATTAGGAACAGTATAGTAATACTATAGTATACAGTGTTTCCTCTACATGCATTTATTGGTGGCGGGCCGCCACGAATGAATTTCCTCCGCCACGAATTGATTCAGTCCACAAAAAAAGTTCTCCAAAAAAAAAAATAAAAAAATCTGAACATTTTAGCTGATTAAAATATATCTGATCCTAGATCAGCGCTATAATGGATGTTGACTAAAAGTGCACCTAAATCCACGCCCATCTCTTTCTAACCGCTGATCCAAAATCAGATTAATGACATTCAGTTGACGACGTGACACAAGGGCTCCTGATTGGTCTAAATGTGAACTGTGGTATTATATCTATTATTATACTTAAAAATATCCAGGCATATTCTGATAGGTCTCGCGAGAGTTATCAAAAATAAGCCAGGATTTTCCTTTAGCGACGTTGATGGAATACCCCCCAGGACATGGTGTCAGAAGTCCTGTAAGTGAGTGTTAAGAGTAAGATCGGCCGACAAGTGTCATTTGAGCTCGTGACGGTGAGAAGGGAGAAGAAAAAATGGATGCTAATGCTAACGCGGGAGCAGCTGCAGTCCAGAGAGCTTCTTCGAAAAATTAAACGAAAACAGCGACAGATGGATGGATTTTTCAAGAAAAAAGATGTCCCAGACACTTCAAACATTGCTGAAGCTAGCAGTGGCTATGAGCGACCCGAAACTGCATGGCTGGCAGGACCAAAGAAGCTAGGTGGTGGATCAGCTAACAGCGTTTATGGCGGGGTACCACCACCACCAGCTACAACTACAACTACAGCGGGAGAGCCATCAGCATCGGCTAGCTGTGTTGGTGTATCAGCAGACATTAGCAAGTAAAAAAACTATTCTTATGTGCCGTCACTTTAGCAACGACACAGGATTGTCAAGGGGAAAAGAAGGGGAGACGATTTTTTTATTGACAACGGAATTACATGCTGGAAAAACATGCAGCTAAAATTCAGGGAACATTTGGACCTTCAGAGACACACGGGAGAAGTACGGGAAAACAGGGCCGATGTGGGTGTCATCAAAGGTAAGAGTTTGTTTTCTTTAACTCAGCTGATACTCAGCTGTTTACCGAATGCTCCATCTGACTGTGATTTTACTTCTGTAAGGTGGTGGGTTGACATAATTCACGCACGGAACTATAGGTTGAGAGTATTGTTCCATCCGCAGTTGAGTGCGTAGTACCCAAGTTGTTTAGACTGTTCTATTTACTGCTTGAGTGTGTTGTTGACAATCGTTCATGTCCTTCATTAAACGTTTAGCTTTGTCATTTGATACGCCGCCTACGACTACCATCTCTCTGCACTACAGTAAACAGTTAATCAGTAACGTTAGCCGCTTTTGTGCTCATGTAGGCCTACTTCGTATTATATTATAGCTGATGATCTTTGTGTGTGTGTATGTGACTGTCAGTCACACGTTTATATTCCAGTGTTTCCTCTACATGCATTTCATCGTGGCGGTCCGCCACGATGGAATTTCCTCCGCCACCATGCAGATTTCTCAACCAAAAAAAAAAAAAAAAGATTTAGGCCGCTTTTCAGACCTTCACAGCGCTAGACACACCCACAAGCGCGAAGCGACGCGCTTGCAAAACTGTTTTGTGATTCCTCATTTAAATTACGTTGTACCTGTTACAATGACAATAAAGATCATTCATCTTCATCAAGATGAGAGATGGAGCGATCCGCTCACACAGCTGTCCCGCATCCGCTAATCAGCGCAGCACCGAACCGCCGGGCTCGTTGAGCGGATGCGAGGCAGCTGTGCCCGGGACCGGCCACTTCACATAAAGGAAGGAAGGAAGGAAGGAAAGAAAGAAAGCCGTGCACAAACGAGAGCTAAGTCAGACCGGGACGCTGCCAGTATGTGTGAGAGCCGGACTGCCGGCGTGAACATTTGAACCGTGTCATTTTATTTAATGGACCATTTCGTTGTCTGGTACCTGTACTGTAGCAATGACAAATAAAGTCCATTCCATTCCATTCCAGAGAGGGACGGACGGACGGACTACCCTTGTTTTTAATTTACAGGAAAACATTTTATTTTCGAGTTTTGGCTGAAATGACGTCGTTGTTTTGAGCGCGCGTGCGCGTTTCATGCGCGTGCACGCGAAAAATCGCGCGCGCGCGATGCGCGCGTGCCCGGTCAGCACTACCCGCCACCATGGTAAAAATTCCTGGAGGAAACACTGTATTCTGTATATTCATTATTATTTTTTTGGCCATCCTCTAGTTTTGGCTGAAATGAGGTCGTTGTGTTGAAAAAAAAAAAGGGAAAAAAAAAGCGTGCGAAAATATCGCACGCGCGGTCAGGGCTATCCGCCACCAATGTAAAAATTCCTGGAGGAAACACTGGTATAGTATTATAATATCATATATATTGTTATATATACACTACATAAACATATATAAACAAACAAAATTATTAATACACTCTGCAATTGGCTACTACAATGTTGCCAAAATCAACTATCTAATGTTCGAAAACGAGTGTACAAATATTAATCTGTGTATCTATGTAGGCTACAACCATCTTGCCTGTTGTGTATTACAGTTATTATTATTATACACAACAGTGTTGTGTTATGTGTTGTGTATATGTGAGTGAGACTGTGGTCTACAGTGATATACAAAAAAGACATTATATACAATATTATAAATATATATATTTTTATAATATACGTTGATGAGTACAGGCAGCACTATAGACAGGCAGCACTTCAAACGACTGAAGGGATTGGGAGACATACTGTACAGTTTATAATTTTCATAACTGTCTGTACATATACATATCTTATGTATCCCTATTGCTTTATTTAGCCTATATATGTTTACAAATATCAGTCTTATCCACTGAAGCCCCTTGTGTGTGTCCCCTTGTGTGTGTGTGAGTCCTTGCTCCCTCTGCTGATATAAAAGAGAATTGCAGCCTTGGAGAAAAAGATGGCAGCCGAATTCCAAGGCAAATACACAGACACATACAGAAATACTGCAAAATCGCTTTATACTAACTCGATTTTGAAAATGTAAAGATGCTGGGTGGTAGAACGCACATATCTAGGAAAAGTCATGAAAGGAGGGTCCTGAAATTTGATCGAGTGCAAAGGTCGATTTTTTTTTTGTACTCACTGGTGCTGTAGGGCTATAGGGATGCTCCGATTTATCGGCCACCGATTTAAATCGGCCGATTTCACTCCAAATGACTCGATCGGTGATCGGCAATAATGGCCGATCGCAAAAACCGATTATTTTTTTTTTTCTTTTTTCCTGGGGAAGACAGATAACTGAACAGAAAACATAGGAGGACGTAACAGTATGTAAACCATGAAGGCCACGTTTATGATGTATTTTATACAGCCATATCGACTGACTTGGGCTTCTGGCCCTAACTGGGTGATAGGCCAGACCTTTACTATGCCATAAAAATGGGTCTGCGTTTGCTTGGTGCCTAATGGATCAAAACTTTTGTCTAAAAAGCAAAAAATATGTAGGCTATCCAGTCAGTAGGCCTACAGTTATGTATTTAAAAATAAATCGGTATCGGTATCGGTTGATCTTGAGGGAAAAAATCGGTGATCGGTATCGGCCCCAAAAATCCAGATCGGAGCATCCCTACTGTTTAACACCTCACGGCTTTCCTAGTGTTAATTCATTACTTCTATTATTCAACCTTGTCATTATTTTGTTCACGTTTGCACAAGCTGTAATCAAAGATGCTCTGTCTACTTAATGTTAATTCACTGTATGATTTGTTTTTCACTGAGACTATTCGAACGGATTCTATGACATTGAAATTTATTTTTTACTGGATAGGATGCTATGGCCACACACACCCGTTGTCTATCCGTATCCATTCATTTCAATCCATTTGAGAGCTGTCCGTTGTCCGGACTGGCTAGATAAGGACACTTTCGTGACGTGAGCTGGGCAGGTATACAGTAGGATAGCTACAGGCTATCTGCACGTTCACACAGTGCATAATGTTGCTAACGAGCATTCAGATGAATTTCACAGTCACTTGCTATGTTAACTAACTAGTAAAGCAAGGCTCATTTTACCTGGAGTTCAGAGTACAACGCAGGGTAACGGTCACGGAGATGCACATGCAAATTGGACGTGTTTGCCCACGGGGCAGACACTTTCCTCCAGCAAGTTTGGCATGTTGGCTCTTCATCCTGGCGTTCTTGACTTGTGAAGCCAAAGTAGTTCCACACATCAGATTTAACTTTTTTATTTGGAGGATACAATGGACAAGGGGCCGATGCAGCCATGGTGAGTAGGCTAGCATACGTTACCTAGTGACTGACTGACAAGGCTGACTTGACAGTCACGTTACCCATGCAGGCTGAACAATAGCGCGAGACAAATTATGTGAGGATATTCGCGCGAGGCTCATGTGAGGAAACGCAATTATATTACAATTTATTTATAACATACGATTATGACGATTATTTAAATAATTAAAATTCTCCACGATTAAGTTATCGCGGGTGTTTTTATCGCGATTAACGACAAACACGATAATCGTCCCATCCCTAGTCACTGCACAGCATTTTCACGACTTTTGGTGCGTCCCGCAAATTGGGACGATGTCCCGCATATTTCATTTTGATTGCCTAAAACGCTTTTCTAAAATCTGATTTATCCAATGGCTGTGGAGAAAGCAGGGAAGGCTATCATTGCCGGGGCCAGTGTCCATCTAAGCGCCGCAACCAAGCGCCGGGGTTGCCAGCGATTTTACGTGTTCAGTTGCAGCAGAACGTCCAGATTCTATGGAACGTCTTCAGCCTATCAGGAAACAGCATTCATGTTCCCATGGTAACGGACATTGCCTCACGTGGACATAGGGAGCTGGCTGCATGTGCGAACCACCCGCTGACTCAAAGGGGTCGTAAAGTGAAAGATTATTGTGTCAACAATATCTAGTTTTAGTTTTTTTTTTTCATAACACCAACTTGAAGTTTTGAAGTACCCACTCGATATAATAAACAACAGTTACACGGTGACGAGCCCCCTACGGTAGCAAGCTATGTAGCTAGGCCCGCTACCTCGTCCTCGTAACGGATCCTATGACACACAGCAGCAGAGGGATGTGGTGGTATGTGCTGCCTCTGGCTCTGAACATGACAGTGCAAAACTCGTTTCGGTGCTGGCCTATGTACTGGTGCTAGCCTATGTACTGGTGCTAGCCTATGTATTGGTGCGCTGTCACAGTGTCACAAATAGGCCCTATATTTTCCCCATGTGTTAGGTGCGCTGTCACCTGGGCTATGTTTTCATCTGTGTTTCGGGTGCCCCGTCACCATAATGTAGGGTGTCCACCCACTGGTAATAGAACGTGCGAAAACTGGGTTCTGCTCGACTTAATCACCATTAAAAAAATACATTTTTGGTAGGGATGCACGATATTATCGGCACCGATATTTATCGGCCCGATAATGGGACATTAATGTTTATCGGTATTTATCAGTTTTATAAAATTTAGTCGATATTTAACCGATATTATGAAGCCGGAAATATTTCTGCTTCCGGTTTCCGGTTTCCGCGCTCTGCTTCCGGTTTCCGCACTCAGGCACGCAGTTTGTTTTGACGAGACGCGAGCGAAACATGCCTTCCCCGGTGTGGACATTCTTCACAGTTTCTGAGGCAGATATTGCGTTTGCAATTTGCAACACATGTTCGACAAAAGTTCGGAGAGGAGGGCAAAGGTCTACGAGTTACAACACAACGACACATCTTGTAGCGGGTAGATAGTAATATCCCTCCCCTGGCCCCTCTGTTTTCCCTTGATAGCTGACAAGCTAACGGGTGAAGTAGCGAGGCCTGCTAGCAGCTAGCCTACAACCCCTAGCCAGCAATGGCTAACGTTGAGGCTAGCGGACCTAGCACAGCTAGCGGATCTAGCACAGCCGAGACGTAAATGGCTAGCTGGGACACCCACTCTAAGTGCGCAGCGTGTCTGGGATTAATCCACGACCAGGCCGCTGTTATCTCTACCGATGAGTGTATCCACTGTGCAGTGTTCCCCAAGAAACTTCTCCGCTGACGGCTAAGTCGCATGGCTAGCCTGTCGGGAGAAGATCCGCTGCCATCACAGTCTAACGCGGACATGTCTCCAGGTTTACAGACACCATGCTGGGCGGACTTAGTGCCACATAGCCCTGACATCGGTTTCCCGGTACTGGATGACAAGGGAATTGACAGCTTTACCGCTGCTCGCTATTGTAATGTTCTTGACAGACACGGACACGACTTTACTGTAGACAATGTGTAGTTTATTTCTGGTTGCTGGCCGCGACCTACGGCAACTCCGTTGGGACACGACGGATACAGAAAGCGAATCACATCAGTGTGTTAGTGTGGTGTAGTGAGACAACACACAGTATGTTACAGCTATGACCCTAGGAGAGACTCGGACAATGATGAGGTCGCACAACGCATCTAATTACTCTTAGGTGAGCCTTTTTTGTTTTCATAAAAGGAGGCCAGATCTTGGCTAAAAAACGCATTGTGCACTGTCTATAACAGATTTAGTTTGTTAGAGGAAATAATAAATGAACATTTGAAGAGTCAGAAGTGTTCTCTTTGTTGTGTTAACAATAGTGATGTAAGTTAGATTTGGTGAGATCACTATGGAATATTAAATCATCAATCTTTGCTCACTACATAGCCTTTCTTACCTTCAGGTGTGCATGAACTACAGGTTATCAACTGTGAAATTATATCTTAATGGTCTTTATTGTCATTGATATAGTACAGGTACCAAACAACGAAATTTGGGAGGGGGAGCTCCCCTGGGGCTAGGAAAGAAAAAATAAACTAATAATAATAATATCGGTATCGGTATCGGTTATCGGCCACGAGAAGCGGGTAAATATCGGTATCGGTTGGAAAAAATGCATATCGTGCATCCCTAATTTTTGGAAGATGTTGTCTTACATGTGTCAACATACATGTCCATATGTATTATAGTTAATGTTTGTGTTGCTGCGCTCTGTGTAGAGCGCGTTATAGGTGATACAACCATCCAACCTATATTGTAGGCTAGTCTGCAAAGTTTTGTTACGTTTCTGTGCGTACGTACTATGAAATCTAATCCTGCCGGCGCCACTGACAGGGAGGACCTGAACACACTCACTGTTACTAGGATAAAACACACACACATCAAGTATGTTGCTATATCATTTGATGTGTGACCAGAAAATGGGGCATAAAATAGTAAAATACATAAATATAACATATACGTATAAATATAGGCATATATGGCTTTTTCTGATGCAGTTACATGTGTCAAGACAATGAAGGCTTGTTGCTTTACCCAGTCTGTGACAGAAGAAAATGTTTGAGAAAGTCAGACAGATTTTATCCCAACAACCACCAATACCACACACACACACACACACACACACACACACACACACACACACACACACACACACACACACACACACACATGCTTTGTTCGTGGCTCTTAAATGAGCCGTTGTCATGTGTTATTCTCAAAACGTCTGATACTCCAAGCTAACTATTAAACACAAGTAGCAAGCTAGCCACTCTTCTAAAACACCACTCTGAGAGATTCATGTAAACAAGCTAACTATTATATGGTTTGTTTATAGAATTATATTGTATTTCATGTAAACAAACGCGCAGCTTCTGGGCGGGAAAGCACTGCTTTGTTATCAGCCCCCCCAGAGAGCCATACAGACAGAACCACGGTTCATCTCTTCAGATCAAACCTCGGCACATATTGGTCTAACTTAGAGCATCGTGGACATTTATTATATAATATAGCCTCCAGTCATGTAAGTGTAGTCATTCTCCTAGTAGTCCAGACTGAGGAGGTTTATTTACTGTCAACAAACGGAATGAACGCGCAACTTCCACCAGAGAACCTACACGGACACTTTCACATAGCGGTTCATTTCCTCCATCTCAACAGTTCAGCACATAGCAGCTATGTAACTTAGAGCATCATGGACATTTCAGGTGAATGAACCAGCTGCATTACAGAGACGCTCATCTTTCTTACCTGCGCTCATGCGATATTCACCAACCTCCACGTTTCTAAAGTTGTTCTGATCGACCTGCTCAACTTCCTCACGACCAGGAAGAACTGTTACTACAACAACTTCCGCTTTGGAGGAAACGTCACAATAAAAGCTCACATGTCTATTGAAACGTTGATAGAACATTTGATTAGGAACAGTATAGTAATACTATAGTATAGTATTATAATATCATATATATTATTATATATACACTACCGTTCAAATCTAACCTGCTCAACTTCCTCACGACCAGGATGCAGTCACTAGAAGACTTAAATGAACTTCCGGTTTTTCGGAGATTTCAAAATAAAAGCTCGAAATATAAAATGTCTATTAAAACGCGGATATAGATACTATTGGACCGTTTTCCACTGATATTGATGCAGTAATCACAATACATTCATTGCAAACTAAAGACACTTTTTAAATTAAATGTTTCCTCAAATTAACAAGACTGGATATTATTCTAATCTGCCATGTATACATTGGATATACAGACAAAACACAACTGAGTGTCTCAATGACAGTGGGTGGGAAATACTCAGCACAGTCCCTAGCAACCCATTGAATTTGAGCAAAAAGAGATGTCTTATAGATGTGTCTAAACCCCACCCATAGGGTCATTATGCAGTAGAGCTAGGCTATAACATACACCTAGGACAGCAGCTGGTGAAAGAGGGAACACATTGGCAACCTAACAAATGTTCACACACACACACACACACACACACACACACACACACACTCACACACACACACACACACACACACACACACACACACACATATGCACACACATGCACCCATGCACAGAAACACACACACACACACACACACTCATGAAACAGCACAGGTAACACACTCACCACACACACACACACACACACACTCATGAAACAGCACAGGTAGTAACACTCACACACACACACTCACACACACACACACACACACTCATGAAACAGCACAGGTAACACACACACACACACACACTCATACACACACACACACACACACACACACACACACACACACACTCATGAAACAGCACAGGTAACACTCTCACACACACACACACACACACACACTCATGAAACAGCACAGGTAACACTCACACTCACCACACACACACACACACACACACACACACACACACACACACATGAAACAGCACAGGTAACACTCACACTCACACACACATGAAACAGCACAGGTAACACTCACACACACACACACACACACACACACACACACACACACACACAGGGGCGCCGCTAGAGATTCTGGGCCCCATGACAGAATATCATTTTGGGCCCCCCCCACCTAAACCACCCATCAACCTA
Organism: Nansenia antarctica; assembly: GCF_963989245.1. Lineage (NCBI taxonomy): Eukaryota > Metazoa > Chordata > Actinopteri > Argentiniformes > Microstomatidae > Nansenia > Nansenia antarctica. The sequence continues at coordinate 10,835,869 of NC_137683.1, forward strand.
AACCCAGTTGAAGTTGATGAATTATTGATGCACTGCAAGAAATCCAATGATGGACATCTTTTGTAAATGTAATTTAAAATTACAGTTAATACAGGAATCAACAATTCAGCAAAGAAATCTCAACATTCTTTAACTTATTAAATTAAGACATGAACAACACAAGGACAAAAGTATAATTAAATGAAGATTGGAACCCAATTATAAAAGTATAAATCACACAAAAAGTAAAATATATAATTTTAATGGGGTGGTATTGTGTCTAAATAAATGTAGATCTTGTAAAGATCAGTTGGCCATAATACTGTCAGGATTAGATCAATGAAGAATTACAGCAGAGATATTTACTGACTCAGCATTGCTTGTTTCACACAAAGACAAACGTGTCTTATACAAGAGGGAGCAACACAGACATGGTGCCAGCGAAATTGAATAGTGAAATGGGAAGATTTTTATTTTTACACTGCGGCAGTACTGTGGAATAGTATACCTGGAGAGCTAAAAACTATATCTAGCCTAATGCACAACGATTCAAGATAGGAGTAAAGAGATCAAATCAAATCAAAGCTAAACGCGGGGCCTTCTTAGTAGCTAAATCTTTAATAAGATCCTTGAAATCTAGTGATGAAGCCAACTTGCTGTGCGGCTGTCATTGTCCTTTGTTACTTCTTGCTCTTCTTCTTCTGCCTCTTTACCTTTTATTTTTTTTAATTTTAATTAATTTTGCCATTTAGCAGACACTTTTAATCCAAACAATTACGAATTACAGGGACATTCCCCCTGGAGTAACTGAAGGCTAAGTGCCTTACTCAAGGGCACACTAGTAGTGGTGTGGTTTCAGGCGGGATTTGAACTCGCAACCTTCCGATCACAAGTCCAACTCACTATCCACTACTAGACCACCACTACCCCCCCACCTCTGCTCTCCTCTCTGGCTGCCTTGCTTGAAGAGGGCCCTGGCATGGAGTATCCATAGGTACATAATTCATAAGATGTCCTATAATAGTATTAACATAGTAATGCATACATTACACTAGATTAGCTAACTTAAATGTTATCTAGCTAGCAAACAATATTATTAAGATGCCAGTGGTCAATGTTATTGCAATTACTGGAAGAACTATTAACTAAATATGAATATTAGCTAAAGTTGTATTCAATGCTTGCATGGTAATGCAGCATACATTAAAATATTCAAAATATGTTTGTTAACCCCAAACTCCTACCGCTCACCTCCTTCTCCTTCAACTGGGAGGTGCATCTGTGCATGACGTCATTAGCATGTAACATTATACTAGTTAGCTAGCTAGTTATAGCAAGAGTGCATAGCTGCTGGATACAAATTCACTGAGCTCTAATAACCTATATTTGGACCAAAATTGCACTCATCTCATACATTTAACTGAAATTATACTGACAGTGCACTGTAAGTTAACTATACTTGAAGTTAATGTTAATTAGCTATAGCGAGCTAACTAGATCATCCGCGCAGTGATTAGATCACTAAACCACTGTTTTTAGTGATTTTTTTTACTTTTCTCTTTTGAGACCCTGACGTTGGCTTTGCCTTTCACGACATCGTCCACGCACGCACACGTACATTTGATGCATTTCCAATCTGGCTGTCCTCCATAAATAAATAAATAAATAATAAGGCTTCATTTTGTTAAACTCATAATTTGTTTCTTTTGTGACTTTTTTTTAATACATAGAATTATAATTTGAAGTCGGCTACATTAACGTCCTTATGATAATAATAATAATAATAATAATAATAATAATAATAATAATAATAATATTATTTATAAATATAATATATATAAAAATAAAAATAAATGATTCTCATGGGCCCCTGTCAGTGCTGGGCCCTTAGAATCGTCCTAACTTACCACCCCCTAGCGGCGCCCCTGCACACACACATGAAACAGCACAGGTAACACACTCACCACACACACACACACTCATGAAACAGCACAGGTAACACACTCACCACATGCTCACTTTGTGTATATTGTTACACCTCTAATATTGGAGTGAATCTCAACAATTCTTGTAAGACCCCTACCACACACTCACTCACTCTCTGTCTGTCTGTTTCTCTCTACTCTCTCATCTCTCTCTCCTTCCTGTCTGTCTCTCTCTCTCTCTTGTCTGTGTCTCTCTGTCTGTGTGTGTCTCTCTCTCCTGTCTGTCTGTCTCTCTCTCATGTCTGTGTCTCTCTCTCTCCCCGTCTCTCTCTCTCTCTCTCTCCTGTCTGTGTCTCTCTCCTGACTCTCTCTCCTGTCTCTCTCTCTCCTGTCTGTGTCTCTCTCCTGTCTCGCTCTCTCCTGTCTGTGTCTCTCTCCTGTCGCTCTCTCTCCTGTCTGTGTCTCTCTCCTGTCTGTATCTCTCTCCTGTCTCTCTCTCTCCTGTCTGTATCTCTCTCCTGTCTGTATCTCTCTCCTCTCTCTCTCCTGTCTGTGTCTCTCTCCTGTCTGTGTCTCTCCTGTCTGTGTCTCTCTCCTGTCTGTGTCTCTCTCCTGTCTCTCTCTCTCCTGTCTGTGTCTCTCTCCTGTCTGTATCTCTCTCCTGTCTCTCTCCTGTCTGTATCTCCCTCCTGTCTCTCTCCTGTCTGTGTCTCTCTCTCGTCTCTCTCCCTCTCTCTCCTGTCTCTCTCTCTCTCTCTCCTGTCTCTCTCTCTCTCTCTCTCTCTCTCCTGTCTGTGTCTCTGTCCTCAGATTAGATGGCAGCACTGAGCCGCCCAATGAGATCCTGGAGCAGGGGTCACATGACCGCCCACTGGTGGCACAGAACTACAGCACTGCCGTGACTAAAGGTAAACACACACACACACACACACTCCAAAGTACTTGTACGGTCACATAGTCGTAGTTTCTCATCTCATTCGAGGGGGAAATAAATAAATGAAATCCAGCATTTCCGTCATCATTTCCCCCCATTTTTGATGGTGAATTCCATTGGTTCGATGGACGGAGGCGAAGGTGACCCCCTGACCTTCTGTTGCTAGGTTACTGTGAGGAGCAGGGGGCGGTGGGCGGGGCCCGCCTGGAGGACGACCTCAGCGACCTCCGGCTGGACGAGGAGAACGAGCAGCCGCCCCTCATCCTGGAGACCGACTGACGCCCGCGGCAACCAATCAGAGGGCTCCTCTGGTGCTGCTATGAACATGTGACGCGAGTGGTGTGTGGGGGGGGGCGGGATTAAAGACGGGGGGGGGGGGGGCGAGGGGCTATTTAAACGCTCAGCGTCCTAGCCTCTCTCTGCGTCTCTGTCCGTTTGTACGTATACATGTATGTTTCTTATCTCCCCCCCCCCTCTCTCCCTCTCTCTCCTTCTACCCAGTTTAACTCTCTCTCCCCCCCCCAGGCCACCTGTGCAGGCCAACCTGTAGCTTTGCATGTACATGTGCCAAGAGTAGACCGCTAGAAAACATGCTTGAAGTGTGTGTGTGTGTGTGTGTGTTTGTATGCCCGCTCAAGCGTGCGTGTCGGGTCTCCTGTCAGAAGCTTACCGCTTTATTCAGTTACACACCATAGATACACACACACACACGCATACATGCATACATACCCCCCTCTGTGTTTTATGGAAGTGATGATGAACGTGTAAGTGCCTCTCTGCTCATCGTCATGGTTACGGCTGTAAGAGAGAGCCGACCCCTCCGCTAGCTTAATTAAAGCTGTCGATTTTGAGTTATTTGATCTTAAAGCTGTGTGTGTGTGTGTGTGTGTGTGTGTGTGTGTGTGTGTGTGTGTGTGTGTGAGTGTGTGAGTGTGTGTGAGAGAGAGAGAGAGAGAGAGAGAGAGACTGTCTGTCCCTTCTGCCCCCCCTACACACACACACACACACACACACACACACACACACACACTCTCTCTCTCTCTCTGTCCTCCCTGTGAGAATGCTGGTGTGTTCCATCAGTCGTGTTCTGATGTTGTTTCTGAGAGAATGTTCTTTCTTCTGCTTCTGACATCAGGCTGAGGGGGGAGCGGCTGAGCTACCGACTGTGTGAATGCAGGGCATGTACATTAGCATATGTTAGCATTAGCTTCCTCCTCGCTCACTTTATCCAATCAGATAGAGGCTCAGTGGACACGCCCCACCCCCACCCCCCCCTTCTCTCTGAGGCCTGCAGTCATTGGTTGATTTAACAACAATATCACTATTTTAATCTACGTAACCAATCAGACTTGCGTCTGATCCGTACTGTGAGAAACATGCATGGTGTTCTGACATGGTACTGTGTATGTTCAGGTGGCACCTGGTTGTCAATAGTCTCGTCAGATATACAGATGAAAATAATCAGAAAGAAGGTGTGCTTGAGAGTCCTACTCGAAATCATCACAACGCTTGATAATTTGAATATTATCTTGATTATTTCTCAATACTAATCGTCTTATCACGCCATGCAGCTGGATTTAACCGTTAAAAAAAGCAAACTCGGGGTTAGCTTTAACTCTGGGTTCTAGTTTGGTTGGCCACTCAGGCCGGGGCAGGTCCGCTGGGTCTCGTCCAGATGCATGATTTCCCATGATCCTCTGGTGTGAGGCGGCGGGAGCCGCTGAAGAAGGACGGGGTTCAGAGGTTGTCATGACGTTTTTCTAATGATTTTGTATAAAATGTGGAATGTTCATCTGAAACTAAATGATATTAAAATCCATGTTGATGTATGAGGGAGATGTCTGTGTTGTTCTTCCTCCAGGGGGGCGTTCCATCAACATCGCTAAAGGAAAATCCAGGCTTATTCTGATAAATCTCACGAGAGTTAACAAAAATAAGCCTGGATTTTCCTTTAGCAATGATAGTGCTCCTAATTCACTTGGATGAAGGGATGGGGTAGTGTCTGAAATAATGAGCTCTCATAGATCCTAACTAACCGTTACTAATAGTACTCATTTCAAATGTAAAGTTCTAGTCTAGGAAACTCACAAGGTAAGAAGTCGCTTATTAAAAAGAAGAAAAAAAACTCATAGAAATTGAATCCTATGACGGACCGCTTTGGCACCTGTTTTCTGAGCGTTCCACCATGATGGAGCCTGTGGTCTATTATGATCCAGCAGTGTCAGTGGGCTGTCATCTGCCTACCTACACTGATGCCATTTATCTTCATATTGGGGTAGGATTGGCAGAGGGCAGTATGCTAGGCAGTAGGGTCCAGATTTGTTTGGACACTTGCCCCACACAATCATGTTTGCTTTTTTAATTTGACAAGTTTCATTTAATTGGGGCCGTGTGTTTGAGGATCTGCTCAAACAATGTCTCTACGTAAATGGAACATCTCTGAGCAAACATCCCAACTATTACAAAAAGTCATTTAGCAGCTAACCTTACTATTCTCTTTTAGTCGAGAGAAAATTACATAAAAATCGTATGTTTGCTTCTTTTCCTTGATTCCTCACTAAAACAGACTATTTGTAGTTGTCAGTGAGGTCACCTTGTTGCGTCCTTCTGAAAGGTAACAAGTTCTACAGCAATAACTGTAAGCATCTTGTGCAGTGTTGGAATGTCGCAGCACAGCTGCAGGGCGGAATACCACTAAAGAAATAAACATGTGAATACCAAAGCATGTAATTGCAGCAATTTTCTGGGAGAAGTGGTGCATTATCTGACAGACGTGCAGGGGTGCCAATATTTTTGTCCATGACTATATAAACAAAACTAGGCGGGAACACAACACGTGAGAGCATGAACACAATAGTTTATGATGACATGTCCATGTAAGTCTCTCAACTCACCTGTCTGTGATTCTGTGAGAGTGTAGATGCTGTCTCTCTCTCCTTTATACTGTAAGTGTGATAGATGCCTGTTTGAGGACGATTTCTCAGGAGTTTGACAGTCTGCTCTCGTCCACAATACACTTTAGGTGTCTCCACAGTTTAGTTTCATTTCAGCAAACGACGTTGAAATGCTCCTCCCCACCCAATATAGCTCTTCTCCCTGGAACAGTTAACCCTTTACAGGGCTGATCTGTTTCTAACATGTGCTTTTACAGATACTCTCTTCTTACCTATCATTTCCAATCATCATATTGTTTCCAGTCAATATAAACTGTAATCAGAATAATATTTGTGAACTGGACTAAGGTTTCTACAGAGTGAAGTCTTTCTCTGGCATGGATCACCGTATGTGAACCTTGAGATTAAAACATTTCTTATAAAATGAAGGAATCAGAAGAGAAAATACTACACTGTTATTATGTGCAACTGTAAACCTTGGTATTTTTTGGCCGCAGCATTAAGTGTCACGTTAAGTGTCACATCTCTCAACAACTCCAACTCTACACCCCCCCCTCTCCGACCCGATCTGCCTCGCTGAATCTTTTCATCCCACTTTAATAACCGGACAGGACAGGACAAAAACACACTTCATCCTGAAAATGTGAAGTTTTCATACTGTTCCATACCGTTTAATTGTATTTCTATTTGATATATTTATATAAATGTAATAAATAAATAAATAAAAACATGAAAAACCGGCTTGTGGTACACACATAAGGATTTTCTGCGATTTCAGCGATTTTCGGATGGCTGAAAACAACAGAAAACGCCCGGTTATCAGATGGCTCTTAACATTTTCTTATAACAGAATCCTGGGGTGTGAGGTGTGTTAAGAGACAATTCTCTTCAATTGTGCAATCAACTCTCCCGACAACCTGCTCGGAAAATGGGCGTGGCCGGCAATCGTAAATGTGAAATGTTTTCAATACTTCCGACCAGAAACCATAGGGTTGCCAGATTGTTTGGTGGAATTTGCGGTTTTAGACTGTGGTTAGGGTGGAAAATGTCATTCCCATCTGGCAACCCTGCTCGCCAATCAAGAAGCAAGCTGACTTCTTCTTTTCGTTATTCAGCACTTTATTTGCCCTGTCGCACATGGTTGTCTCGTACAGGTCAGTCAGGGTACTACGTTAGATAATAATAATAATAATAATAATAATAATAATAATAATAATAACTTTATTTGTATAGCGCTTTTCCTGCAAACGTTGCGGCTCAAAGTGCTTTAATCATTATATAATCTTAATTTAATTATTTTGTAATTTAAAGGCAATATTAAAAGGATGGGTTCACGTGAGATTTCTGACTTGGCTCTAGAGAGTTTGGAATCTGTCGTTCCCCAAGCCCATTTTCCGAGCAGGTTGTCGGGAGAGTTGATCGCACAATTAATTGAGAGTTGATTGCACAAATAAGAGAATTGACTCTTAACACACCTCACACCACAGGATTTTGTTATAGGAAAATGTTAAGATCCGTCTGATAATTGGGCGTTTTCTGTCGTTTTCAGAGATCCGAAAATCGGAAAATCCTTATGTGTGTACCCCGCATTAATCGCCATCAACTACTAGCTGGAAGCTTATAAACAGGCATCAAATGTTATTTTCTAACTGACGTGATCCCAGGTTTCACCTCTATGTATAGTCTACCAATGCTAGTATGCCGTCATCCGCCTATGACATCACAAAGGCGCAAGACAGTTTTGACGTCACCATGGTCCGTGAACCTCAGGATAACTCGATATGTCATTTGTAAACACAAAACGAAATAACCAATAAAACGCATGCTCTTTGTATACATGCATATCTACTTGAAGTGAAGATGATATCTACAAGATATCTGAAGAGCATTGGCAAGCCAGGTGATGGCACAGGGACAGTGAGGTAAGTCATTTGGTTACACATAAACTCAGTCATCCAATATGTTCACCAGAATACTGTAGGATTCACAGTCATGAATTGGAGTTTGTAGATAAAGCACTGTCCATTTGAGAATCGCCTCTGTTTACCTTCTGAGAGGGAACATAAACATCACATTTATTTTTTGTTTATTTTTATTTTTACTACTCGATCTTTTCAGTTTGTAAAGCGTCTTTGAGTGTCTAGAAAAGTCTAATGTATTATTATTATTATTATTGTCTTAATCAGGAGTAGGCCTTAATAAAAGTTGTCAACCACCTTGGATTAATTGATGAGTATTTGAAGTTGGTAAACAGCTTCACTGAGTGTATGGCTAGACAGGTCATGCAAATCTGCTCTCTATACTTCCCCCATCGCAGTGTGCAGGGCGGTGGTGCGCTGCTGGGGGCGGACGTGCTGGACCGCTACCTCCCAGAGAGGAGGCTGGGCGTCTACATCGCCACGTGGAACATGCAGGGAGAGAAGGTGAAGGGTCAATGTGTTATTAAGTGTGCTTGCAGTAGCAAGCAGCGCTTATTAGTATTGTACATTTTCTTCTTTATTTATTATTCGAGCAAAATTGGACTCGGCTACTCGTCCCACAGTTTTGGCACTAGGTAGACATGAGAGGTCCATTTACCAAACCAACAGTAAATCATGTGTCATTTTCAGGGACTTCCAAACAACCTAGAGGATCTTTTGTTTGAGTCTGAGTCTCAAGACTTGTACATCATTGGAGTCCAGGAGGGATGTCCAAACAGGTGTGTATGAGATGGCATGATTATGTTAATGAGTTATAACGTCATAACAATGAGGTTAAGTGTTGTGAAAACTGAGGTGTGCATGTGCATGTGTGTATGTGTGTCTGCGTGTGTTTGCATGTGTGTGTGTGTGTGTGTGTGTGTGCGTGAATGCGTGTGCGTGTATGTGTGTCTGCATGTGTGTTTGCATGTGTGTGTGTGTGTATGTGCGTGTGTGTGCGTCTGCGTGTGTGTGTGTGTGTGTGTGTGTGTGCGTGAATGCGTGTGTGTATGTGCGTCTGCATGTGTGTGTGTGTGTGTATGTGCGTGTGTGTGCGTCTGCGTGTGTGTGTGTGTGTGTATGTGTGTGTGTGTGTTTGTGTGTGTGTGTTTGTGTGTGTGTGTGTCCGTGTGTGGGCGTGTGTGTGTGTGTATGTGTGTCTGCGTGTGTTTGCATGTGTGTGTGTGTGTGTGTGTGCGTGAATGCGTGTGTGTGTATGTGTGTCTGCATGTGTGTTTGCATGTGTGTGTGTGTGTGTATGTGCGTGTGTGTGCGTCTGCGTGTGTGTGTGTGTGCGTGAATGCGTGTGTGTATGTGCGTCTGCATGTGTGTGTGTGTGTATGTGCGTGTGTGTGCGTCTGCGTGTGTGTGTGTGTATGTGTGTGTGTGTTTGTGTGTGTTTGTGTGTGTGTGTCCGTGTGTGGGCCTGTGTGTGTGTATGTGTGTGTGTGTGTGTGTTTGCGTGTGTGTGTGTGTGTGTGTGTCACAGGCGGCAGTGGGAGGCCCGTCTCCAGGAGGTTCTGGGGTCGTGCTACGAGCTGCTCCACGACGCCGCCCACGGAGTTCTGTACCTCACCGTGTTCATCAGGAGGGACATCGCCTGGCTCTGCACAGGTCCGGTCCAGAGAATGTTGTGTCAGATAGAATGTTTCATTGAGTGTCATTGACATTGCAGATGTTATATAACATGATCTGTCTAGCTACTACTGTGCATACACGTTTATCAAGCTACAATGCACATTTGTTTAGTGTCATAGTCTGACTGTGCGTGTGTGTGTGTGTATGTATGTGCGTGTGCGTCTGCGTGTGTGTGTGTGTGTGCGTGCGTGAATGCGTGTGCGTGTATGTGTGTCTGCATGTGTGTTTGCATGTGTGTGTGTGTGTATGTGCGTGTGTGTGTGTGTGTGCGTCTGCGTCTGCGTGTGTGTGTGTGTGTGTGTGTGTCCCTGGCAGAGGCGGAGCATGCCACAGTCACTACGCGGGTCGTCCCTCTGATCAAGACCAAAGGGGCTCTGGGGATTGGTCTCACTTTCTTCGGAACTTCGTTCCTCTTCATCGCCTCCCATTTTACCTGTAAGAGAGGCCTCTGGGAAATGCAGTTCTGCTCAGGAAGAGATGCCATTGCATGACATGGGATTCTAAACAGGGAACAGAAAGCCCATTCCTTTTTTTTTTTATAGATTAGATTCAACTTTACTGTCATACTGTCTGGTACTGTCAAGTACCAGACAACAAAATGCGACCGAAATTTGCATCTAATAGATAAAACATGATAGTCATAGTGATAGGTACAGTACGGTAGTTAGAGGTATAGACAGGAGAGGATAGTAGTAAGCTATATACAGTTATGGTAGCTATGTACAGTATGGTGTATAAGGCTATATCAAAAAGAGTATGTGCACTGTGCAACAAAAAAAATGGTATGTGCAATGGTAGTACTTGTAAACAACAGTAGTGCAAAGGGTAATTGAGTGTTCACATTGACCAGGTGTGTGGTGCAACCAGCAGTAGTCTCAAGGCTAAAATGGTTGTCCGCAGTGTGTGTGTGTGTGTGTGTGTGTGGAGGGGGGGGGGGGGGGGGTACTGATAGTCAGTTTACCCCATGGGGTGTGGGGGTGGGGTGCTGAAAGAAGCTGTGAAAGAAGCTGTTCTGGAGCCAGTATGTGTCATCCAGCCATGATGAGTGCTGCCCTAAGTATGATTGTACTGATTAAGTGATTTGTCTTTAGATGATGTAGCATTGTAGCATTGTTGAGCTTTTTTTTGTTTTCATGTCCATGTGTTCCAGCCGGAAAATCCAAAGTGTCTAAGAGGATCCGGGAGTACAAGAAGATCATTAAAACACTTGCTCTTCCCAAATGCCGCCCTGACACACACCCTGACCTCTCCACAGCCTGTAAGTAGACCAGACTGAATGAATGAATGAATCTTTATTTCGAACAATGGTTTAAAAATAAAAAAAACTAATAAGGAAAAGTACAGGTATCACTGTTGGAAAGGGAGTAGGATGAAGCCTCAGCTTATCCTGTCCTACCCCTATCCCTCACTTCCAAGTGAGAACAATAATACTTACATTATATAATCCATGAATTAATACATAAATTACAGTATCCACAGTACTAATCATTTTCCATTCTTAATATTGAAACAACACAAAATAAATAAATAAACATAATTTTCCATTCTTAATATTGAAACAACACAAAATAAATAAACAGACTAAACTGTGTTCTGGTGTTTCTTTACAGGGAAAGGGAGTGCTAATGTATTACTCTTACTGCAATGTCATAGTCCATGGCTAATTAAGTCAGGGGGACTGCTCTGTTTGTTCTCTGAACAACCTTTAACAACAAGGTATTTGCGTGGAAACATCAGTGTTAATGTCCGACTGTGTTCTATGTCTCTCAGCTGATGTGACCACCCACTTTGATGAGGTCTTCTGGTTCGGGGACTTCAATTTCCGCCTCAGTAAAGACCGTGTAGGGGTGATGAACATTCTGGACAAGACTGAAGGCCCAGACATGTCTGCACTGCTCCAGCACGACCAACTCTCTCAGGAGATGAAGGATGGTATGTTTATATACATCTACACTACAGCTACAACTTGCAACATGCTAACACTAAAAAAGGACCCAAATGTGTTTTAAGGTTCAAGATATTAGATGGAGAATGATAACTTAAAATGCATTCTAATAATAATAATAATACATTAGACTTATATAGCGCTTTTCTAGACACTCAAAGACGCTTTACAAACTGAAAAGAGTAGTGAAATAAAAATAAAAAAATAAATAAAAGAAAGTATAGGGGTCTAATTCATTTTTAGATGACTAAATCTAAATCTAAGTGTCTTTGTAGGACAATGTACTCTGTATACGGCAAGTATATCTAGATTTCGTGCGGAGAAGCCGCGAAACGCCAGTGTCCTCTCTCGACCGGCATTGTGTATTGTGTACACAAAAGGAAGTCTTCTATGATCTATTTTTGCTCTAGGCACTATCTTTAAAGGCTTCCAGGAGGCACCGATTCACTTCCGCCCCTAACCCTAACCCTAGTTTTCCCACATGTACCGTATTCCCACATGTACCGTAACACATATATATATTTTCTTACTATCCTCCTCTTGGTATTGTTCAATGCTGTATGTAAAGCACTTTGAATTGCCTCTATTGTATGAAATGTGCTACAAATAAACTCACCTCGCCTTGCCTATGTGTCACCAGATATGAGGGTATGTGGCCCCTCCCCTTCCCATGTCTTGCCAAACTTTGACAAGGAGGATTATGGCTGCTTGGTGCGAGGGATCTGCACCAAACTGCTGGTGAATATATTTCCCGCCACATCTGCGAGAGACGTGAGTGAGAAGAGCAGAGGTGTCACAGCGTCGGTCCTCTCAGACTTCTGCGCAGCGTCACGCATCCCACGGACTCAGGCCTACCCTCGGGGTCTGGACATCCACAAGATCTACATGGATGTTCACAAGGAGCTTGTGCAACAGTTCGGTGGTGAGGAAGGCCTCAAGATGGCGGCTGAGTCCAAAGATCCAGCAATTGTCAATGTTTTGGAGACGTCATTGACGACGGAGCTTCTTGGTGCGTGTGGTGCAGCACAGGCAGCCAAGAAAGGAAGGAAGGGAAGACTATTCTCTCGCTGGAAGGTATATTACACATACTGAATGTATATCTTTCAAAATGTCAATTGATAACACTGCCTTGTCTTTAACTAATTGATACAGAATTACACATTTATATTCATATGTGTAGTATTTTAGTTTGTATAATTGCATTGCTTTATTGGGATTGATAAGCTGCAACAGGTATGGCATTTCCATTTGCACCTTTTCTCAACATTCAGGGCTCCAAGAAAATAGACGGCAGTCCTCCGAAATCGATGAAGAGCAAACCTCAAAGCTCTTCCAGGCCTGTATCCTCTACAGGTAAGTAAACCACTGCTCTGTCAAGATTATAAATATAGCCCCATGTGCTATTCCATTAAAAATGTTGCACATTCAACTGAATTGATGTTTTAAAAAAAGAAAAGAAGCTGCACACCTATACCATCCTCCTTTCTCTTCCTTCAAAGGGAAAGATGACTCCTCTCCTCGAACAGAGAAGAGCAGTAAAACGTCCCTCTTCACCAGGATGAAGAGAACAGGCTCCGAAGTTATATCCAGCCTGTTCAAATGCAGTGGATGATACCATCCTCCTTTCTCATCCTTCAAAGGGAAAGATGACTCCTCTCCTCCAACAGAGAAGAGCAGTAAAACTTCCCTCTTCACCAGGATGAAGAGAACAGGCTCCGAAGTTATATCCAGCCTGTTCAAATGCTCTGGATGATAATGATAATCACCAGCATATGTAGGCTAATAGAAAAGAATTGGGTTTATTTCAAAGGGAAAGATGACTCCTCTCCTCCAACAGAGAAGAGCAGTAAAACTTCCCTCTTCACCAGAATGTAGGCTAATAAAAAATAATTGGGTTTATTTCATTGCCATTCTTTATTGCAATAATAACTTCTTTAATTATTTTCTAACATGATCATTTGTATTGATTAGGGAGTGTGAAAGAGCAAGTAATTATGGACAATTGTGTTTTAACATTGGTACGGATTTTAAATTAAAAGACAGCACAGATCCCCTTTGTTCAGTTTGATGATTATAGAAATCCCACAATTGGTAATTGTAATTGTGACGATCCACACTTGAACCAATAGTGGGCGCTATACATCTGTTGTCCTGTTGACCTTCTCTCTTTGTTCCAGATGGGCACAGGTGGGGGTGATCATCCTAATTGTCCCAGGAACTTTAAGAGTGGGTCAAATTGATGGACTCGCTCTCTCTCTTCCTTTGTCGACCAGCAGCCGTTTTTGGTTGTTGTTACTATTTTCTTTATCATTATTTCCATTTAAACATTATATTCTTTAATAAATCTCCTATTATTGTTATCCATGTGTCGTCTCCCTTTTTGTCACCTTGTCAAGAGCCAGGCAAGCGTAACAAATTGGGTGCTCGTCCGGGAGTGAATTTGGTGAGAGCAATATTCTCTCCCTTTTCATAGTTGATATTCGGGATTGGATTGTTGGATGTGTCCAACTCTATATTGGGAGACTCGCATGGTTATTTGTTATAGTTATTGGGTTTTGGTTGGATTGGATGTAATGTATTGTTTAGTGTATTTGGTATGTTGGTTTGGGTGCTGGTGACGAGGGGGAGCTGGCCGTCCGACTGTGCTGACAAGGACGTAACTCTTGGTCTTGGCTGTGATCTTCGGATAGAGTTTGGTGAGTGCTGTGTTCTATGCAAAGCAGAGAAGGATAGGTAGGGCGGGTGGTTTAGATACCATCAGAGCTATACGTGAACCCCCGTGCGAGGAGGAGAAGCGCTTAACGCTTGTTTATTGTTTTTGTTTGTTATTTTTGGTGTGTTGAACGCGGGGGCGCCACCAGGCATTTGCCCGGTGGAAGAGTTGCATGTGAACGCACTGAAGACTAGCTGAGTGGTTAGTCAGTCATTGCTGAGTTAGATGCGGGGCAGCTCTTACGAAGTATGTTAGTTACTTTTCTGTTTTGTATGTGTGCACAGTTACTCGCTTTAAATGGGCTGAAGATTATGGCTGATATGGGAGTAGTTTATAGGAGGAGTTTGTAATAGGAGGGGAGATTCCCGTTTGTTAGGGTTGGTTAATATTGGTTATTTGATTATATTGAGTTATGGATGTTTTTGAGGAGTTTGTGGAAGCTCCGTCGGTTGATGGGTTGGTACGATTAACAAAGGAACAACTGTGGAAGGTTGTTGAACATTATGAGGTTAAGCTTGAGGTGGTGAAAGGCAGAGCAAAGTAACAGGACGTAGTAGAGGCTTTACAGAATACATTAATTCAAAGGGGCATACTAAAGGGTAAAATGTCTGTCCCTAAAATATCTGTTGGGGTTGCATCAGAGTTAACATTTGATCAACAGAAAGAATTGTTAGCATTACAGATGGAATCTCAGAGGCAAGAGCGTGAATCTCAGATGCAAGAGCGTGAATTTCAGACGCGAGAGCAGACGCGAGAGCGTGAATTTCAGACGCGAGAGCGTGAGTTTCAGTCACAAGAGCGTGCGAGGGACAGGGAATTGGAGTTGGATAAATTGGCTCTTGAACAGGAGCGCCTTAAGTTGATTGCTGAGGGAAAGTTATCTGACGGTGGAGGTGGCGATTGGAGTAATTCTAAGAGGGATAATTTGTCTGCCATGGTTCGACTGTTGCCAAAGTTTAATGAAAAAGATCCTGATATATTCTTTTCACTGTTTGAGAGTGTTGCCGACGATAGGGACTGGTCTACTTCAGACCGCACCGCATTACTACAGAGTGTGCTTATTGGCCGAGCTCAGGAAGCTTATATTGCTCTTAATGGTGGAGAGAGGAAAGATTATGATACAGTTAAGGCCGCTATCCTTAGGGCATATGAACTTGTTCCTGAAGCTTACAGACAGCGGTTTAGACAATGGAAGAAACATGATAAACAAACTCATGTTGAGGTTGTAAGAGAACTAACCAGCCATTTCAATCGTTGGTGCGTGGCGGTAGAGGTGAATACTCTGGAGGATCTGTCAAATTTGATTATTTTGGAACAGTTTAAAACCATTGTCCCTGATCGCATTGCCACTTACGTTAACGAACACAAGGTGAAAACAGCAGGTCAAGCCGCGGTGTTAGATGAATTTGTACTGACTCATAAGAGTCAGTTTGGTGACCATCGTTTTCGTAGCGAGGGGAGCCGTAGAAATAATCCGAACGTGACTGACCTATTGGTAAATCGTACACAATTCCCTAACGAAGTCCTGGTTATTCTGTCCCCTTTTCAAAGTCGGAGCATGGCAGTCAGAGTAGAGTAGATCCTAACTCGACATGCAATTATTGCCTTGAGAAGGGTCACTAGAAACAGGAGTGTCCTGTCCTAAAAGGAAAGAAAACCTACAGTGGGAAGGGGGGCTCTGTTAGACCGTCGGTTCTTGCAGCGCATGCTGGTGGGGCAGGAGGAAGAGTGTCTGGGGTTGCCGAGGGGTCTCCCTTTAAACCAGGGGTGATGGCATCCTCAGTATCCAGCCCACCTGCGGCTACTGAGTTGGCGGGGGCACTACAGGGCTCTGCCTCCATACAGATTAGCGAGGAGGATCCTGATTTTGGTCCGTTTATTACTACAGGTTTCGTTTCTCTGGTGGGTAGCCCACAGAAAGTGCCTGTCCAGATACTTCGTGATACGGGGGCTTCAGAATCTTTTATATTGGAATCGGTTTTAACATTCTCTCAGGAGTCAAGTGTGGGGACCAGCGTTTTGATTAGAGGGATGGGGATGCAGACTTTGTCTGTCCCCTTGCATGAAATTGAGCTTTACTCTGATCTGGTCCAGGGGGTAGTAACTATTGGTGTTCGACCCTCTCTGCCTGTGGTGGGTGTGGCAGTCATTTTAGGAAATAACCTGGCTGGAGGAAGAGTGTGGAGTGATGTGCCCCCACCTCTGGTTGTTAGTTCTGGGTTTACACGGCCAACAGGACCCGACCTTAGTGTGAAGGAGTTTCCTGAGGTTTTTACTGCCTGCGCCATGACTCGTGCTATGAGTTGCATGGACCCTAAAATTGATGATGGTAAAGAGTCTGATAAGTTCACTCCTGATAATTCTGTTTTTCAGTTTCCTGACCTGCCGCCGCCTTTGTCTCGGAGTGAGTTGATTTTAGCACAACAGGAGGATCCTGAGCTGAAGCTGCTGCTCAGTGGGATTCAGCCTAAGGATGAGCTGGAGAGCTCTGCAAGTGGTTATTTTCTCTTGGAGGATGTGTTGGTTCGTAAATGGCTTCCTCATAATGATTGTTCTGTGAGTGACCCAGTTTTTCAAGTTGTGGTACCTACTAAGTTTAGGAATGTGGTGTTGGAGACAGCACATGATGACGTGGCTGGGCATATGGGAGTTAAGAAGACTTGTGATAGAGTACTACGGTATTTCTTTTGGCCTCGGTTGAAGAGGGATGTTTCTAAGTTTATTAAGACCTGTCATACCTGTCAACTGATGGGAAAACCTAATCAGACTATTAAACCTGTGCCTCTTTATCCTATTCCAGCTGTGAGTGAACCATTTGAGCACCTCATCATCGATTGTGTTGGACCACTTCCTCCTTCTAAGTCTGGGTGTACTTATCTATTAACGGTAATGTGTCAAACCACTCGCTATCCGTCTGCGTACCCTCTTCGTACGATTACGACAAGATCAATAGTAAAGGCACTGACTCAGTTCATATCCATTTTCGGTATTCCTCGGGTCATACAGAGTGACCAAGGGACAAACTTTACATCGAAAATGTTTGCTGAAGTTTTGCGTCAGTTACGCGTTAAGCACAACACCGCCAGCGCGTATCATGCTCAGAGTCAGGGGGCCCTAGAGAGGTTTCATCAAACACTGAAGTCATTGTTGCGCTCTTATTGCATGGAGCTTAAGAGGGATTGGGAGGAGGGACTGCCTTGGCTCATGTTGGCAGCACGGGAGGTGGTACAGGAGAGTACAGGGTTTAGTCCAAGTGATTTGGTGTTTGGGCACAAGGTGAGGGGCCCACTTGCAGTGCTACAGGATGGTCTTAAGACCGCGGATCCACCTACCAACCTGATAGATTATGTGCATGGTTTTCACCTGAGGTTACATCTGGCGGGTAAAATGGCGAGTGAGCATTTGACTGTGGCACAAAGTAAAATGAAGAGACTGTTTGATCGCCGGACTGAACCACGAGTGTTCTGTCCTGGGGACCAAGTGTTGGCGTTATTGCCTATACCTGGTTCGCCATTCCAGGCGAAATTTACTGGTCCTTACTCTGTTGTAAGACAGGTGTCCGAACATAATTATTTGATCGATACTCCTAACCGTAGAAAGTCTACACAACTTTGTCACATACATTTATTAAAATGTTATTATTCTCGTTCACCTAGGGCCGGAGAAGATGCGGTCTTGGAGGTGAAGCCGGTTGTGTTGACCACAGTGAATGGGGTGTCTCCATCTCCATCCACTCCTGTGGTGGCAGCAGGGTGGGAGGAGGATGTGAGTGGGCCTGGAGACGGTGTTTTGCGTCCTCGGCTCAAGACTTCTGAGACGTTGGCTGATTTATGGGTATTGTTTGAGTACTGTTTGGTTTTTCTGGTTTGGGCTCTGCAGCACTTTGATGTTTATGTGGGAGGGGGGGTCACATCCAGTGGTCGTTTGTTCAGATCATAACCCCCTGACCTTTTTGCATTCTTTGCAGAGTCCGAGCCAGCGCCTTACCAGGTGAATCCTTGCTGCAGGTCTAAAACTCTTGTCCTAAATCTCTCTTTCTCTTGCTAGAGCTTTTCCCCAGGTACCAGGAATTGCTGGAGGGTGGGCAGGTTGTAGGGGAGGTTGGGATTTGACGATTAGGCTGTGTGGCGGAGATCACCGTTTTCTTTGTGCCGGTTGGTCAGATTGGCATAAATTATTGTTATAATTTGTATTTTTGATTAATCTAGTTTTTAAGTTAGGTTGTAATCTGGGAAACAGAATTTGCAGAGACCTTTTTAGTAGGCCTCTGTTTTAAGGGGGGGGATGTGACGATCCACACTTGAACCAATAGTGGGCGCTATACATCTGTTGTCCTGTTGACCTTCTCTCTTTGTTCCAGATGAGCACAGGTGGGGGTGATCATCCTAATTGTCATCCTAATTGTCCCAGGAACTTTAAGAGTGGGTCAAATTGATGGACTCGCTCTCTCTCTTCCTTTGTCGACCAGCAGCCGTTTTTGGTTGTCGTTACTATTTTCTTTATCATTATTTCCATTTAAACATTATATTCTTTAATAAATCTCCTATTATTGTTATCCATGTGTCGTCTCCCTTTTTGTCACCTTGTCAAGAGCCAGGCAAGCGTAACATAATGGAACGTTTTCCATGTATTACTGGGAGTCCTTCTTCTGCCACTAGGGGGCATAGTTGTTTTATCTTTAGAGTCTTTTGCCAAGGCCATCTACTAACCTCTAACCTCACCAACAGAAAGCTCTGGGACCTGTACTAGACTGATTATTAATTTGATCAGTCCAGATTAATTAAATTGTCTGAACATCCACAAATTCACTCGTAAAATATGTATACATTACAATGATAACTAGCTAATAATGAAAGTACAGTATGCTGAGAGCATCTGATTTATAATAATTTGAACACCCTGAGAAGTCAAACATTTAGTCATGTATATAGTCATATCTTCTTATGAGGCTGAAGAGGCTATATCTTACATTGCTGCTGCATATTCACCATCTCTAACAGATTCACTGATAACACACATTATATGATAGCGCTACAGGAAAGCGCTACAGAGAGTCGTGAGATCGGCCCAGAAGATCACCGGCGCCCCCCTCCCCTCTCTGGAAGAGCTGTACAACACACGCTGCCTCAGGAAGGCCTCCAAGATCTCCAGAGACCCATCCCACCCTGGGAACGAACACTTTGAACACCATTCAGGCCCTGAACACAGTAAAGACCTAGGTTCTAGGCCCTGGACAATCTAGACAATTTGATGGCAGCTACTAGATTGTAATCAAGTGCAATACTGAAACACAACTGTGAACATTTCAAACCTGCAAACTGCGACACTTTAAATGAATGTGCAATAACACTATGTGCAATATGACAACCCTCGGGTACACAAGGTTCAGAGATAGGAAATGTTAGGATATGTATAGCATAGCATAGAGTACAGCACAGTGTTTTATTTGTATAGTATAGTATAGTGGATAGTGTAGTTTATGTAAACCAGCTCTTTTCCCTTCTTGTTGTTTTTTTTTCTTTTTCCTAGCACCAGGGGAGCCCCCCCCACCCAAATTTCGTTGTATGGTACCTGTACTATATTAATGACAATAAAGACCATTCATTCATCATTCATGATAACAAACCAGATCAGACATTACTGTGTGGCGAAATATACCATAATCTTTCCTAAGTAGTGACGACACAAAGATAATTCTAAATTCCTGTGGCAGGAGAGATTATCAGAGGGGCAGAGTTTCTACAACCATCATTAGTACAGGCGCTGAAGTATGGATAGAGTTCCTCAGTGAAGGTGCAGCCAGTGAAAGAGTAGATCAGAGACCTGGCCAATAATTTAAATTGGCAATTAATCTGGCAAAACATATCCCTTTCCTCCAGAAATCCCAACCACCAGGTTATCCATTTCAATTGTACTCATAGGACATACTTTACTCCATATCTGCTACATAAAATAAAGACCATACCCTCACCTAACTGTACTCTGTGCACCCAAAATACAGTTGGCACCTTTTTTCATATGGTATTAGAGTGCCCTGGAGTGGCTGATTTCTGGAGGACGGTTAGTGATGTATTGTCCCTCATCCTATCCAAACAGATCCCACACCAGTGGCGGCTGGTGCTAAAATGTTTGGGTGGGGCACAGGTTATGGGGGCATGCTCCACGGGGAAGAATATCAACTTTAAAATCTGGATTTACAGTCAATTTTAGCATGAGAATAGCTCTACCCCCCTGTACAGACCTCGCCATCCCCTCTACCCCCCTGTACAGACCTCTTCATCCCCTCTACCCCCCTGTACAGACCTCTTCATCCCCTCTACCCACCTCTACAGACCTCTTCATCCCCTCTACCCCCCTGTACAGACCTCTTCATCCCCTCTACCCACCTCTACAGACCTCTTCATCCCCTCTACCCACCTCTACAGACCTCTTCATCCCCTCTACCCACCTCTACAGACCTCTCCATCCCCTCTACCCCCCTGTACAGACCTCTCCATCCCCTCTACCCCCTGTACAGACCTCTCCATCCCCTCTACCCCCTGTACAGACCTCTTCATCCCCTCTACCCTCCTCTACAGACCTCTTTATCCCCTCTACCCTCCTCTACAGACCTCTTCATCCCCTCTACCCCCCTGTACAGACCTCTTCATCCCCTCTACCCCCCTGTACAGACCTCTTCATCCCCTCTACCCCCCTGTACAGACCTCTTCATCCCCTCTACCCACCTCTACAGACCTCTTCATCCCCTCTACCCCCCTGTACAGACCTCTTCATCCCCTCTACCCACCTCTACAGACCTCTTCATCCCCTCTACCCACCTCTACAGACCTCTTCATCCCCTCTACCCACCTCTACAGACCTCTCCATCCCCTCTACCCCCCTGTACAGACCTCTCCATCCCCTCTACCCCCTGTACAGACCTCTCCATCCCCTCTACCCCCTGTACAGACCTCTTCATCCCCTCTACCCTCCTCTACAGACCTCTTTATCCCCTCTACCTTCCTCTACAGACCTCTTCATCCCCTCTACCCCCCTGTACAGACCTCTTCATCCCCTCTACCCCCCTGTACAGACCTCTTCATACCCTCTACCCCCCTGTACAGACCTCTTCATCCCCTCTACCCCCCTGTACAGACCTCTTCATCCCCTCTACCCCTCTGTACAGACCTCTTCATCCCCTCTACCCCTCTGTACAGACCTCTTCATCCCCTGTACAGACCTCTTCATCCCCTCTACCCCCCTGTACAGACCTCTTCATCCCCTCTACCCCCCCTGTACAGACCTCTTCATCCCCTCTACCCCCCTGTACAGACCTCTTCATCCCCTCTACCCCCCTGTACAGACCTCTCCATCCCCTCTACCCCCCCTGTACAGACCTCTTCATCACCTCTACCCCCCTGTACAGACCTCTTCATCACCTCTACCCCCCCTGTACAGACCTCTTCATCACCTCTACCCCCCCAGTTTTCTCTACAGTTTCTACACGTCAACGTGTACCGAAACACTTGTTTCCAACGTGGTCCTACGTTTCTCCTACACCAAGACACATACAAAGAGCATAGAAACATACAAAGAGCATAGAAGATACAATCAGAATACAGTCTGCCATTCCTTCTCCCAGCATCGATTTGGTTTTCCTATCATGACTGAAGGACAGATGATTCACTTACTTACACAAGTTTGACTTCGGTAATAGGTCCAGTTGCAATATCATCAAGTTGGGAACAAAAGATGCCTCCTTCTAATCCATTTGTTCAATTTGTTTACAAAGTCCGGTAGTGGAAAGCAACAACGCATTTGTTACTTCACATCCCGCTAGCCATGTTTTCTTTTCATACCAACCCCTCGTAAATCCTCGGTTATACGATTTTCCAATTTTCCCTGCCTTTGTATAAACTTGCTTTATAATTAAATTTGGTCTGGGTGGTCCTAATTCCTTTACTGTTAATTTCTCCTGGTTGCTACGACGGCTGAACGGTGTTTCTTTTAAAGATTCAACCGCAGGTGAACGAACGTGATCTGAAATGTAGGTTAAAGCTACGCCGGCCGTATGACATGACGTAAGCACGTACGATTCTTTGTGCATGTCCCAAAACCCCATAGACAAATGACCGAATGGCCTGAAGTTACCAAAATAGATTTTACATGCAAGTCTACGAGAACAGCCTAGTGCAATTTCGAGTAGACTGAAAGTTGCCCTGAAAGGGGCGGGACTTGAAGCTGATTGGAACATACTCCACAGAACACTAGCTGATTGGACTATGATATACTCCACAGAACACTAGCTGATTGGACTATGATATTCAGAAGCAACACTGTCTAGAAGTCATAGAAAAAAAATCTCTCTCTTCTCCCTTTGGTGGAGCATTGTCCAATTGCCCCTAATGAACCAGCCTCCCCTGTCCCACACTCACCAGCAGTCCTATTGTTAACACTAGAACAGCCGTGAGGTGTTAAACAGCACCAGTGAGTACAAAAAAATGTCTACCTTTGCACTCGATCACATTTCAGGACCTTCCTTTCATGACTTTTCCTAGATATGTGCGTTCTACCACCCAGCATTTTTACATTTTCAAAATCGAGTTAGTATAAAGCGTTTTAGCAGTATTTCTGTGTGTGTCTGTGTATTTGTGGCTGCCATCTTTTTCTCCAAGCCTGCAATTCTCTTTTATATCAGCAGAGGTAGCAAGGGGGCACACACTGTGCTCAAATTCAGGCTTCAGTGCTGAATGAGACACAGTGCATAAGACTGATAGTTGTGTTTATATATAGGCTACAATAACAATCAAAATAAGATATGTATATGTGCAGACAGTTATGAAAATGATAAACTGTACAGTATGTCTCCCAATCAATGTTCGTTCAGACAATACAACCAAAGGCGTAAAAATACTGATGTTCTCATAATGTAATTATAGATATAGCTAAATTAGACTGTAGACTGCTATGGAGGTATATTGAAACCAATATATAGATTATATATATAGATTATATATACAACCTGATTGGATTAAATAAGATTCTGTTGTGATTGTGTTGACATTGTTGTGATTGCAAAATAAATCTTGGTTATGTAATGTGTAAAGAACATGATGACACGAATGCCTATTATGATGATATGCAAAAGGGACAATCTGTCTATGAATCTTGAACAATCACCGGTTGAATATGCTAATATAGGAACAGTGCCTAAAACCCCACTTCAAAAGGTTGTTATTCAAAGGCAGCATCCAAAGCCTACTAACACATTGCACAGTAAAAGAGAACATGATCAAATGTCAACAATGAATAATCAGTCAACAATGGATAATCTTATCAATCAAGACACCATGTCCAATGTAGAGCAAAAACATGACATCGCTGATATCCTTCTTACTCAGCAGAAACTTTCCATGTTGAAAACTGGCCATCTGGCCCCATTTTGACCGACGTTGATTCAAATGTGAATGGACACATTCCAATGTTGATGGGTTTTTGAATTGGTCGTTGATGGTAACGATCGCCAAGCCATCATGTCGCTTCCCGCCTTGTAAAATACAATGCATTACTTTCGAGTATGTCTGGCATATATCGGACCTCCGTTTTATATTGAAAAATATGGTGAGCATCCAAAGCCTACTAACACATTCCACAGTAAAAGAGAACATGATCAAATGTCAACAATGAATAATCAGTCAACAATGGATAATCTTATCAATCAAGACACCATGTCCAATGTAGAGCAAAAACATGACATCGCTGATATCCTTCTTACTCAGCAGAAACTTGCTTTACTTCCTGTGAGGGAAATGAATACATTTGATGGAGACCCAATGAATTTCCTACCCTTTATGCGTGCTTTTGAACATTGTATTGAGGACAAGACAAGTAGCAATCCAGACAGGCTTTATTTCCTGGAACAGTACACCACTGGACAGTCACGAGACTTGGTGCGTAGCTGCATGATGATTGAAACGTTCCATGTTGAAAACTGGCCATCTGGCCCCATTTTGACCGACGTTGATTCAAATGTGAATGGACACATTCCAATGTTGATGGGTTTTTGAATTGGTCGTTGATGGTAACGATCGCAAAGCCATCATGTAGCTTCCCGCCTTGTAAAATACAATGCATTACTTTCGAGTATGTCTGGCATATATCGGACCTCCGTTTTATATTGAAAAATATGGTGATATACATAGGCGAACCGATCGAGAAATGATCAACCATCCCCCCTATAGCCTATCAACATGACAAATAAACTCCATTGTATGTTTGCATATGAACACACCTATTCCTATAAATTAGCCTGCATTACAGTCTAGAGAGCACACCTCCTCGTTATTTTTGCTGTGATGAGTCGTCCAGAGTTCCAGAGACGCCATTGGCAACCTGATGAGGTTTTAGCATTCATACATGACGTGCAAGCGGATCAGTCCGATGGAGGATCAGGAGATGATGAGCGAATTATCATGGTAAGATAACAACACTGTCCCAAATTGCATCATATAGGCTATTGTTTTTCTGTGCATAATTACATTAAAACAATGTGAAATGTTTTTACATAAGGCTTATCTTGGAAAAGTCAAGATATTTATGTGCAATAGGACAACCCATATTTACATAAGGTTTATATAGGAAAAGTTAGGATATTTATATGTTTACATAAGGTTTAGGAAAAGTTAGGGTATTTACAGCATAGTGAAATGGTTTATGATAGGAAAAGATAGGATATTTATATGTTTACAGGAAAAGTTATTCCTTATTTATAGCATAGCGTACAGCAAGTGTTTCTATAGTAGATTGTACGGTACTTGTTACCCTAAATGACAATAAAGACCATTCATTCGTTCAACTAATAGTTTCTTGTGTCTTACAGGCAGCAGGCGATCATGTCATTGAATCAGACGCAGATGCTTCCGAATGCGACTGTGACACTGAGGACGCATGTGAAGCCACGAAAGAGAAGGGCCGAGACGGCACAGTGTGGACTGAGCAACCAGGCCGAACACAGCGCAACCCAGGCGCTCGGAGAGGCAGAGAACGACAGGCCAATATCATAAAGACAGCTCCAGGCCCGACACGTTATGCCAAATCGAACATTACAAGTCCGTTGAGCAGTCTACTGTGTCTGATTGACACGGAAATGTGGCAACAGATTCTAAAGTACACTCAGGCAGAAGCTGACCGGAGTAATGCTGAGAAGTTCAATTTGACAATGGACGAACTAAAGGCATTCGTGGGTCTCCTTTACTTCAAAGGAGTTTATTATGCCAAGTCCGTGAGGATGGATGACTGCTGGTCATCACATCTCGGAGTCGATTTCTACAAGGACACAATGAGTCGCCAGAAGTTCCGAGATATCATGCGCTATCTACGCTTTGACGACAAGAACACACGAGCCGCCCGCGTTCCGGTGGATAGATTTGCCATGATTTCAGAAATGTTTGATAAATTTGTGAAAAACAGCATTGCATCATACACACCTGGTGACAACATCACCGTGGATGAACAGTTGTTCCCGACCAAAGCAAGATGTCGTTTCACACAATACATGGCCAATAAACCTGACAAATTTGGCATAAAGTTCTGGGTTGCAGCGGACGTCGACAGCAAATACATGTTGAACGCACATCCCTACCTAGGGAAAGATGCAAGCAGGCCGGCCGGTCAGCGGTTATCAGACAATGTTGTGCTGCGTCTGATGGAGCCGTTCGTGGGCAAAGGAAGAAATGTCACGACAGACAATTACTTCACCTCCTTGCCACTGGCAAACACCCTTTTGGCCCAACAAACCACAATTGTTGGCACAATTAATAAAATCAGACGGGAGTTGCCCCCATGTACACGGGCACAGA
Organism: Nansenia antarctica; assembly: GCF_963989245.1. NCBI lineage: Eukaryota > Metazoa > Chordata > Actinopteri > Argentiniformes > Microstomatidae > Nansenia > Nansenia antarctica. The sequence continues at coordinate 10,861,692 of NC_137683.1, forward strand.
CTGAAAGATTTTCCAGCAAGGTGCTGAGGGCTGGAGAAGCCACACTCACAGTTTACCAGGCGAAACCTAAAAAAAATGTTTGCCTCCTCAGCACACTGCATCAAACCGTTTATACTGATGATGGCCCAAAGAAACTGCCCGAAACGGTTGCTTACTACAACAGCACTAAGTGCGGTGTTGATGTTCTGGACCAGATGACGAGGAAATATACAGTAAAAGGAGGGACCCGCCGTTGGCCTGTAGCTGTGTTTTACAACATTTTGGACATGGCTGCAATTAATGCACACATTCTGTACAGCCAGTGCATGGGCATCAGTATAACCAGGAAGCAATTCATTCATAAGCTAGCAGGGGAGCTGTGTGAGCCACTGGTAATGACAAGGCTTCCTTCTACACCAGCAGCGAGAAGGCGACTGCAACTCGACAGGCCACCTACACCCCCACAGGTGAAAAAAAAAAAGTGTCAAGGCGCCAGTAGGGGTGTAACGATACATCGATTCACATCGATGCATCGATTCATTGACTAACGATCTGATTACATCGACGCAATGTAAAAACATCGATCTATATCGTCATCTTAAAGATACACCTTTATTTTGAAATGGCACATTCTGCGTGACTGTCACCATTATATATGAGTTGCCTCTACCAAATCCGTCTAAAAAAGTCACGAGGAAAGTCCTGTCTTTCGCTTTTTAGCTTGAGGTGCGCTTGTTTTGGAATTCCATTCGCTGCAGCGGCCGCGCTCACCCCGCCCCCGTCCAGTTTCTCAACTGGATTGGACAGCGCCTTCGCCTGTCTGGGGGACATCGCTTGGCCGCGCCATTTTGTTTCATAGGACATTAATGTTTTAAAGCTGAATATCTCTTGTTTGTGAGACTAGTGAACGGGTCTATTTTTCTTTTTGTAACAGAAGAATACTGTATAATACAATATGATTTAAATGCTGGATACCTGGAAGAGCTCACAAATAAAATGGTCAAATCATATTCTAGTTGTTTTTGTGAGTTGATAATTGTGTTAGATTGGCATATGATATCGCGTCATATCGATCATATCGTCATATCGATCTTGAATCGAATCGAATCGAAATCGTATCGTGACTGACATTGTGATATCGTCAAACATTGTATCGTCATACAAACAAATCGATATAATATCGTATCGTGATGAAGCTGGTGATTTACACCCCTAGGCGCCAGGTGTCATGGGAACAAAGCGATCAAGATCTGCCAGTCGTGTGGAAGATTTGTCTGTGGTACATGCACACAGCCAGCAACGGTGTGCTGGAAGTGCTGACTGTTCTATATTTACACAGTGTGTGTCCCCTTTTTTATATATTGGTGTTTATTTGTTACCATACTTTGTATTTGGAATAATTGACGTGAACATTGCAAGTAAATAAAAATGTTCCTTGAAATATCTGTCTCTCCGTGTTCGTCCGTAGTATGCCTGGATAATTTCCACTCATCTTCAAAAATTCCCAGAATATTCTGTTCTATGAATATGTAATCACAAGAAAGACCTTCTTCCTGCACACAAAATCTTCTTCCTATAGTCAGACCTGCTAGTCAGAGGCTATACGCGCTCCTGTGAGATCACTCAAGCCTCAAGTTTATTTGTCACTACATTACACTACATTACACTACAAGTGTACAGCCACATTATGCAATCAAAACAAAACGAACGAACCCCCGTGAGCAGTTGCAGGGGCTGGCTGACAATATTATTACTAAATAATATTGTATATAATAATATTGTTTATATATATAAACCAATAACATTACATTACACTACAAGTGTACAGCCACATTATGCAATCAAAACAAAACGAACGAACCCCCGTGAGCCATGTGTAGCCTATGTACAGTTATGAATGATACACTGCACAGTATGTACCTATCAAGCTGTGTGGTATTACATAGGTACCGCAGCAAAGTAGTTCATCAACGAATATTATATAACAAACGGATATTTATAATATTGTATATAATGTCTTTTTTGTATATCACTGTAGACCACGTTGTAGTAGTAGCCAATTGCAGAGTGTATTAATTATTTTGTTTGTTTGAATCCTCACTGTGTTCATGTTGTGCAGTGAACAAACAATTGTTGGGTGAATAAACTGTCTCTTGCCGTGAAATGTGTACATCAAATAAAATGATGTCGGCGATGATTATGCCTGTAATCATCAAAGATATAACGAACTGATATTTCTGAGTGGGGCAGTCCCAGATATAGTGAAGACAGACAGGAAAGTAAGGAGAAGAAGGGAGAGAATATTGACAATTGATAATAAGATATTGATAATGTATTTCGCTGTCGACCAAAATCGTTTGAAATTACGTGCTTGTGCATTGAATGACACTATGTACAGCGCTGTCAATTTTCATAGGACGGCCAATGTAATGCGTTGTTTTTTGATTTTACATTCCTTGTTTCGTGGTAAACTAATCGTCCCGTTCACAAAAACCTAAGGTGAAAATTACTTGGAACTATGTGTGAAAGGCTTGATGGCTCTCCGGTCAATGAACAAAGAGATCGGGTTTCCCCCGCTGCACCACGTCCCAACGGTGTGTTTCTGTAACCATTTTCACCTCCACCTTCCCAGACCACTATTTATAAATAATAATCCACAGATAGGCACAGTCACAGTGCTACATGAAAATATCTAGCCACACACCACATATCATAGCTCCGCCCTATATGTATTTATCATAATATTTCTCAATATAAAACGGAGGTACGATATATGGCAGATATATGTATGGTATATCAAAGAATATAATATAAAACGCATCACATGTTTGTCATTGTGTGAAAATGTTTCTGTAGCGAAGAACCTTGGTTCAATCTGGAGCTGATCAACTCCGGACGGCAATAGCACGTTGTGGGTGCAATTGTGCAATAATAACACTATTTACAGCGCTGTCTTTTATTGCTATATTTATTACTGTTATATATAAATGTGAACATTACAGATACCTGGTCAACACAGCTTGGGATTCCAAGAAAATTACTTGGAAGTATGTGTGAAAGGCTTGATGGCTCTCCGATCAATGAACAAAGAGATCGGGTTTCCCCCGCTGCACCACGTCCCAACGGTGTGTTTCTGTAACCATTTTTACCTCCACCTTCCCAGACCACTATTTATAAATAATAATCCACAGATAGGCACAGTCACAGTGCTACATGAAAATATCTAGCCACACACCACATATCATAGCTCCGCCCTATATGTATTTATCATAATATTTCTCAATATAAAATGGAGGTACGATATATGGCAGATATATGTATGGTATATCAAAGAATATAATATAAAACGCATCACATGTTTGTCATTGTGTGAAAATGTTTCTGTAGCGAAGAACCTTGGTTCAATCTGGAGCTTAACAACTCCGGACGGCAATAGCACGTTGTGGGTGCAATTGTGCAATAATAACACTATTTACAGCGCTGTCTTTTATTGCTATATTTATTACTGTTATATATAAATGTGAACATTACAGATACCTGGTCAACACAGCTTGGGATTCCAAGAAAATTACTTGGAAGTATGTGTGAAAGGCTTGATGGCTCTCCGATCAATGAACAAAGAGATCGGGTTTCCCCCGCTGCACCACGTCCCAACGGTGAGTTTCTGTAACCATTTTCACCTCCACCTTCCCAGACCACTATTTATAAATAATAATCCACAGATAGGCACAGTCACAGTGCTACATGAAAATATCTAGCCACACACCACATATCATAGCTCCGCCCTATATGTATTTATCATCATATTTCTCAATATAAAACGGAGGTACGATATATGGCAGATATATGTATGGTATATCAAAGAATATAATATAAAACGCATCACATGTTTGTCATTGTGTGAAAATGTTTCTGTAGCGAAGAACCTTGGTTCAATCTGGAGCTGATCAACTCTGGACGGCAATAGCACGTTGTGGGTGCAATTGTGCAATAATAACACTATTTACAGCGCTGTCTTTTATTGCTATATTTATTACTGTTATATATAAATGTGAACATTACAGATACCTGGTCAACACAGCTTGGGATTCCAAGAAAATTACTTGGAAGTATGTGTGAAAGGCTTGATGGCTCTCCGATCAATGAACAAAGAGATCGGGTTTCCCCCGCTGCACCACGTCCCAACGGTGTGTTTCTGTAACCATTTTCACCTCCACCTTCCCAGACCACTATTTATAAATAATAATCCACAGATAGGCACAGTCACAGTGCTACATGAAAATATCTAGCCACACACCACATATCATAGCTCCGCCCTATATGTATTTATCATAATATTTCTTAATATAAAACGGAGGTACGATATATGGCAGATATATGTATGTGTAACGATGGTCAAACAGCCAAACTTCTTTCAATCAATTCTTTTATTTGACCTGCAGAGAAGACATATAGAACACAATTCTTCTCTGGTCTGCTTGTGAATCCATTAAGATGGCGGCCATGTTCTGGTACCACCGTCTATGTATATTTCACATCAGGATAATTTGTTCACAGAAAGAACACAAATTTCCCTCAAACATTACAAATAACAATTACAAACAACATGTGGAGCAACATACCTGCAGAGAAGACATATAGAACACAATTCTTCTCTGGTCTGCTTGTGATTCTGCACGTTCAAAATAACATACAATAAATGTTCTGTTTCACATCATCACAATACATCACATCATCACAATACATGTAAAAACAAACAACACAGTACTACACCAACATTTTCACCCTTCATTACAAGATTCTCCATACAAACAACAAAACACGAGGAGCATTTTACATCACGCACATACCCATTAAGATGGCGGCCATGTTCTGGTACCACTGTCAGTACGGCAACAAGAGAAGGACAAAAGAACGTGCAGACCTGCAGTACACCCAAACTCCAAAGGGGGGCTCTAACAACAACCAGGGCTGCTCAAGCACGGCGAAACTCATCTACATTCACCACAACTAAACATACATTCCCAACTCTGTTACACCCACCTCCCCTGAATTTCGCCAACCTTGAGCAGCAACTATACATTTAAATACTACTTTTAACTTTTTACACTATTACATAGGGCCGCCAAAGGACAGGACAGCCAACTTGAAAAGTATCCTATAAGGATGAAGTGGAAAGAGAGGTAAACTATCTCTCCAACCAACTACTGGCGGTAGGATGCGTTCTACACCCCACAAGACCCTTTTTTCACTGTGTATTACTAGCCTTCAAGAGGCCACAACCTCTTATGAAACAATCAGAATAACGAACAAACCTATATGTCATAGGATGTCAGTGTGCACAGTGTATACATGCACTGAACTGAGCTTCGGCTTATCTAACTGTGGAAAGCCTGGAACACTGACCTACAAACAGCTCGAATGTTCGACTTAGTGTCTTGGATAATGTCTTGTCCTGACATAGTATAAATCAATCTGTCAACTGGTTTGATAAGGCGACCAAACTTGGACTTGACCTGTGTGACTGTACTAGGATGTTCACACTGTGTGACAGAAGCTAGAGTGTCAGTACGCTGTGTGTCACTAGCATCATCTGTCTGATTTGTGTTACCAGAAACATCAGTACAATCATCAGTGCTTACCACAAATCTAGAATCAGAGTTAATGGACTGATCTACCATTTGCTCCTCAGCCATCTGCTCGGGAACCCTCTGAGGGGCAAACGAGACTGAAGACACTACAGTGTTAGTAGCCTCTGTCCGTGAGTGGTCAGGGAATGGTAACTGGGTGACCCACTCCAGGGTTCTTCCCTTGGGATCCTTGGGCTCTGGAACAGTCAAGGGAACATCCCTCTCCCGAACAGCTCTTCCCCCATACTCCATGTCTTCAACCTCCCCTCCCTCACTCCCAGGACAGGAATCCACTCTCTCCGACTCGAACGCGGTTCCTCTACTCACTTCCCCAGGCAAGGAATCCTGTTCCACTTCCGACACGGACATGTCACTTGGCTCGTTTGATGTATGAACAGCAGAGAGGGATGAAACTGGGTCAGAGATCACACTCGTATCATACACCGGCAGAAAGTTCACCAACATCAATAGATTACGGTGGACTACCTTCTCTCGTCCAGTGACAGTGTCTTGTATCCTATATGTGTGAGTCTCAGAGTTCCTATCCACCACAGTGTATACAGTAGACTCCCAACGGTCAGCCACCTTTCTCTTTCCTCTCTCCCTCTTGTTCGCCAACAGCACACGGTCTCCGACATCAATGGTGGGCCCTTTCACTCGTCTGTTGTAGAGCTCTGTGTGACGGTGCTGTTCTTTTATGACATGTTCCTGGGCTATGACCATAGCTTCTCTCAGATCCTTCGTGAGAGACATCACATACTTGTCATAGCTGACCACAGCTGGATCATTCAGGACTGTCCGGAAGAGTATATCGACAGGGAGACGAGGAGTACGCCCGAACATCAGATAGAAAGGTGCATAGCCAGTTGACTCATGCGCTGTGCTATTGTACATGAACGTCAGAGTTTGCAAACGCCTCGGCCAGTTGATTTTTGCCTCTGGTTCAAGCGCTCGGATCATGTTACCGAGAGTTCTATTGAAACGTTCCACACTACCGTTACCCATCGGGTGATACGGGGTTGTGTGCGACTTTCTGACACCGGAGACTCTGAGCAGCTCACTCACTAGTTGACTCTCGAAGCTAGCTCCCTGGTCGCTATGGATACGTTCTGGGAACCCAAAGACGCAGAAGAACTTGTCCCATAGAACTCTCGCCACCTGTTTGGCTGACTGATCTTTGCAGGGGAATGCCTGGGCCATTCTTGTAAAATGGTCAGTAACAACTAACACATCAACTGACTTGTTCCTTGAGTCCTCCGCTGACCAGAAATCAATGCAAACCAGCTGAAGTGGCCTGGTTGATGTGATACTCTGCAAAGGCGCCCTCGCAGCAGGTTCAACAGTCTTACTGACAATACACCGCTGGTAGTTACGGACGTAGTCTCTTACGTCTCTGTCGAGGTTGAGCCAGAAGAACCTCTGTCTGGCCAAGCCAAGACTCCTGAACTGACCTTGATGGCCGGCATGGTCATGAACACCTCTCAGAACTTCAACTTTCTTAGACTCAGGAACCACATACTGGCGGCGTTTTGACTTCACGACTTGATCCCTCGAGACTCTGTAGAGCAGGGGTCGGCAACCTATGGCACGCGTGCCAGCAGTGGCACGCGACAGCTTAAACAGTGGCACGCGACAGCTAATCAATAAGTGCGAGAATGGGAGAATGTTTTATTTTTATTTTTATGTTGGCCGCGTTCGTAAATTCGCGCACACTGGGTTCAATGTCACAATGGGACCAAGTAGGATCAGGCCCGTGAATGAGTTCTCTCTTGCCCGCGGGATGATATTTAATTACTATTAAAACCGGCCCGCAGTATTATGTGCCCGCAGCACCATAATACTACAAGTCCCAAGATGCATTGGCGCGTACCGAGTGCCCGCGAGCGAGCGCGACCCCGCGTCTTCTCTTCACTTCAGTACTCGTCATGAGCAGCAGCAGCACAGTCACAGTGGAGGCCGAAACATCGCCGTCAATTCCCGAGTGTTCCCGAGTGTTCCCGAGTACAGTTTGCTGACAAACTCGGCATACTTGCTGCCGAATTCAGGCGGAGATTTTCCGACTTTGAAGCCCAAAAAAGCAGGCCTCAACTGCTCAGCAATCCATTTGCAGTTGATGTGGAAAGTGCACCAGCAAATCTCCAAATGGCGCTGATTGAGCTCCAGTGTAATGACACATTGAAGGCAAAATATGAGTCCGTGGCGCTGCTGAGTTTGCTCGTTTCATCCCCGACACAATGCCTGAGCTGCGCACCCAAGTTGCTCGCACGCCGTCTATGTTTGGCAGCACATACGTGTGTGAACTACTGTTTTCGTTGATGAAACTAAACAAAACATCACATAGGAGTCGTCTTAGTGATGAACATCTGAACTCAATCCTGAGGATTTCCTCAGCTCAGAGCCTGACCCCAAACATTAATGAACTTGTACTCAAGATGAGACACCAAGTATCGGGCTCAGCCTCAGACAAGTGAGCAGAAAGGACTTGGACTTGATATTTCTTTGAAGGGAATTATTATTTTTTTCTCCAGTTGAATGGACCCAGGGACATGTTGCCTAAGAAATTAATGCAACTGTTTTGCACTTTTGCAAGTTTGCACTAACTTTTCAAATTTTATTATAGAAGACAGTCATTGGTGAGGATCGGAGCAGCACACTGATTTGTTTTTAATGCATGCTGTTTCATTTTTGCATTTATCTTTCCATTGAGCGTTGAATGAAAATTACATTTAGCTGTTTACCTGTTAAAAAAAATAAAAAATAAAACGTTTTCAATGTATTACTGAAAGAGCCTTGAGAAAATATTGCAACTGATTTTATTTATGTTTTACTTAATTTAATGTAATGATTAATGTTAAGTGCAATATAGGCTGTGTTATTGGTATTGGTTCAATATGTGCAATAATTGCGAGTTTTAATAACATTGAACCAGCCCGGCCCTCCACTTGTACCATTTTTAAATGTTGGCCCCCTGTGTATTTGACTTTGACATGACTGGACTAGAGGCAGTCTCTGGGACGCTCCGGCGCTCTCAGGGCGAATTTACGAATGCAGCCCTAGTCTCATCCACTCCACGAGAGCCGTATTCTGGCGCCAATTTTCAAAGTAAAATTCTGAATTCGATTCGATACTTGTATCAATATAACTCAAGTCGTTCAAGGATGAAGCAGACAAGGCCGAATCAATAAGACGTGCTGTGTCAAGGTATGGGAAGCAGGCCAGCACCTTTAAAGCATTTGCCACTGCTAAAAATCACGCAACTGAAGCAAGCTTTCGCATTGCTCATTGCATTGCGAAACGTGGAAAGCCATTCACTGATGGAGAATATATTAAGGAGGCTTTCCTCTGTAGCTCAGATGTTTTGTTTGAAGGCTTATCAAACAAAGACACAATAAAATCAAGAATAAAAGACATCCCAGTGTCAGACAGAAGTGTGGAACGAAGAATAGGAGAAATGGCAGAAAACGTGAAAGCGCAGCAGACCGTTGGTTTGAAAGATGCGACGGTGTTTAGCCTCGCACTTGATGAGAGCGTAGATGTGAATGACATGCCACGTCTGGCTGTCATAGCAAGATACTGTGATTCTGCTGTAAGGGAGGAGCTCTGCTGCCTAAAACCAATGCCAGAAACAACAAAAGGTGAGGACATCGCTAAAGTTCTTATCGAGCATTTTGTGGAGCGAGGGATTGACATTAGCAGGATTTTTGCAGTGACAACAGATGGTGCCCCTGCCATGGTCGGGAAACAGAGGGGAGCGGTTGCATTAATTGTGTGCAACTTAAAGTGACCAAGTACCACCCCCAGATAATGGAGTTGAGCTAAGGAAAACAGGGCCAGGGATCACGACATTGATTGTTAGGACTGTTTACATGGCTTTGCATACATAGCTCTTTGCAACCCCCAAAAAATATATGTTTGTTGTGGTTGGAATAAAAGAATAAAATGTAAGTAATAACCAAATAATTATATGAATATAAATTATAATTCATACAAGTAAGACCCTTGTATAATCACCCTCCAGTTAGGCCTACTTATTAAAATGATAACCATAGGGAGCGCAGTTAGCAACTTTGGTAGAAATTGAGCGCTCCAATTTGCTTAAAGTTGTGCTACGCATCACAACGTTTAGTTGTCTTAGATGTTATGTTGGTAATTTTGTTCAAGTTTCAGTTAGTTACATTTTTAGGTTTATTTAGCATACATGGCTTTGCATACATAGCTCTTTGCTGAAAATTGTTGTTCATGTTGTGGAATAAAATTGCAGATCTGTTGGTCTGTTTGGTTTGGTTTGATGTCGAGTCATAATTAATGTTGATATTGTGGTTGGCACACTGACTAACAAGAAAATTTAAAAATGGCACTTCATATCAAAAAGGTTGCCTACCCCTGCTGTAGAGTATCCCATTGCTCACAACAAGTTTCTCCCAGTGCTTCAGGTACCTCATGACTGTGACTGATTCCTTACCTCTCTCTCTCCTGGAGGGTCTCCGATGTCTCTCCACATAGTACAAGACTCGAGAGAGAGTTCTGTCTCTGAGCTGTTCATCCCGGAGTTCCTTCTCACTGTAAGCAGGAAGTGAGTCCTGACCACCTGGGACTAACTGAGGCAAATGGTGCAAGACTGCTACAGCGCGCGTTCTTGCTCCGACCTCCCACAGATCGTCATATGACTGTAGAACAACAGACACTTCATCCATCTCCATAGACTGAGCGTGGACATGCAGAGGTGATGGGACACTTTGAGCGTAACTCTCTGCCTGGCGTGGAGTGTCACCACTATCATTGGACGACCGGAAGGCGTCCTGTACAGAAGCATTCGACACATCCTGGACTTCGGAGAGGAGATTCTTGTAGGGCTCTTCAAGTAATCTGTGACTGACTCTCTGCTTGACGAAAGGCACACGACTCAAGGCATCAGCGACAACATTCTGTGGGCCTGGCACGTACTTGATGTCGAAGTTATAGCTCGCTAACTTAGCCACCCATCGTTGCTCGCAGCAGTCCAGCTTGGGCTTCGTCATGATATGAGTCAATGGATTATTGTCCGTCCAAACAGTGAAATCATGCCCCTTCAACCAATGGCTGAACTTGTCACAGACACTCCACTTCAAGGCTAGGAATTCCAACCGATGGGCTGGGTAGTTTCTCTGAGACTGAGAGAGGGACTTGCTGGCGAATGCGATTGGCCTCGCTCGGTCTTCACCCTCTTGGATCTGCGACAGGACAGCACCGATGCCATCAAGGGACGCGTCCGTTGACAGCATGAAGGGACGGCTGAAGTCAGGGTGAGCCAGGACAGCCGTCTCAACCAGCGCCGTTTTCAGCTTCTGGAAAGCCTGCTCCGTTTCGGGGGTCCAGTCAGTAACATTCAACTTCCTGCTTTGTGACCTTTGTTTGGACTGTTTCACCTTCCCTTTTTTCTTCTGGCCCGTCAACAGAGAGAAGAGAGGCTTTGCAATAGCGGAGAAGCTAGGCACAAAGTGCTGGTAATAATTGATCATCCCCAAGAAAGATCTGATTCGTTTCTGTGAGGGGGTTACACCATCCGCTTCCATCAGGTCAGCACTTGTCATCTTTGCGATGCTCTCAACTTTGCTGGGATCAGTCAACACACCGTTGTCATTAATTATGTGGCCGAGGAATTTGACGGATTTCCGGAGAAAAAAACACTTCTTGGGGGCCAATTTCAGGTTATGACCACGCAGTCTACTGAACACCATCTCCAAGCGTTCCAGAGCTGTCCTCTCATCAGGGGCATACACCAATAAATCATCCAGATAAACCAGTAAGCTCAGATAGTTCTGGTCTCCGAAAATGCTAGTCATCATACGCATGAAGCTCCCAGGACTATTACAGAGGCCCTGCGGGAGGCGATTATACTCATACAAGCCCATAGGTGTTGTAAAGGCAGAGTACTTTCTGTCATCCTCGTGTAGTGGCATGTTATAAAACCCTGAGGTTAGATCCATAGTACTAAACAAGGAGTTACCTCCAAGTGCAGCTAAGCAGTCGGCCTGGTGAGGGAGAGGGTGAGCATCCTTCAGGGTCCTCTTGTTCAGCCAGCGAAAGTCTGTACAGATACGGAGATCTCCGTTCTTTTTCCATACAAGAACCAACGGAGATGCATATTCACTGGTTGACTTCCTGATTATATCTTTCTCCTCCATCTCACTCAGTACTTGGCGCAACTTCTGATACTGACTGGGGGGCACTCGTCTGAATGGGAGCCGGAATGGCCTGTGATCTGAGAGGTGAATGCGATGTATGAAGCCCTTTGCCTCTCCACAATCCAGGTGATGGCGTGAGAAGATGTCCTTGTAGCGCACAACCAGGTCAGCCATCTTGCTTCTACACTGTTCAGACACGTCACAGGAGTGTATGTCGAGCCCACTCAATCCCATGTACTTCAGTTCCTCATCAACAGTGCGGGCCGCATTTTCACTGGACGGGGTTACTTGACAGCAACTGAGTAGTGGGACCTCAGCAGGTCCGGTCTCATCCATGTCCTCGAGCGCAATGCAGGAGAAGACGTCGGCCAATTTAGCATTGCGTCTTACCAAGACGGGCCTGTCGGACGAGTTGATCAGCTTCAATGGAACCCATCCGTCTCCCCACAAAGGAGTAACAACTCTGGCCACCAGAACCCCTCTTGGAGCTGAGCGACACGAAGTACCTTGGAGTGCGCCTGGATCGGACATTATCCTTCAAGCAACACCTGGAAGAAGTCAAGGCCAAAGTGACATCCAGGGCCGCGCTGATCCGCCGCCTTGCTGGTACAACCTGGGGAGCCTCCGCTAAGACGCTAAGAATATCCACCCAAGCCCTGGTCTTCTCTGCAGCGGAATACTGCGCCCCAGTCTGGAGCAGAAGCCCTCATGCGAGAAAGGTCGACGTGGCTATCAATACCTCCCTGAGAATAATAACTGGATGCTTGAAGCCTACCCCTGTGTCCCTCTTGCCAGTCCTCGCGGGAATAGCACCGGCCGGCCTCCGACGGGAGGCTGCCACCCTCGTCCTGGCCAGGAAGGCACAAAAGCATGACTGGCACATCCTGCACAACACCACCATAACACCAGCACCTCCAAGCCGACTCAAGACCCGCCACCCTTACAACAAGGCAGCACAAGCCATGCTCAACTCCACCTCTGAGGACATCTCCAGAGATGCATGGTTGGCAGCAGCTTGGAAGCAGGAGTGGGAGTCAGCCGGGCCCTCCCGAATCCACCGCTACATCTGGGACCCAGGAGATGGCGCCATTGGAGGAGACGACCTACCACGCCGGCAATGGACCACACTGAACCGTCTACGAACTGGTGTCGGTCGCTTTAAAACATCAATGAAGGCGTGGGGCCTGGCGGACAGTGCGGCATGCGAGTGCGGTGACCCAGAGCAGACCGCCGACCACATAATCACCATCTGCCCCTTATATAGACCACCCTCAGAAGCCAGCCTCTTCGACCTAGAACCAGAGATGCGGGCATGGCTACGCGACACCGAGTTGGACCTCTGACGTTACACGAAAGAAGAAGAAGACACGATGTGGGCTCTGTCATCACAGCGCTACCAGGAGACACAATAGTGGACTTGGGTAGCTTGCCCCACATCAGGTACTCCTGACCAGGCTCAAGACACACGGCTGAGTTGCACCTGACTGTGCCTATCTTGTCAGGTATGACGTCACCTCGCCAACGGTTCAGACCAGCGAGCATCGAGAGAAACTGTTCAGATTCTGGATCGCCAGCAGGACAGGGCGTAGACACAGCCTTCCAGTAGCCATCACATTGCTTATACTGCCGGAGGATATATTTAATAACATTGGTGCCTAGTATCAACTCATCATGCTGGCCTTCAACTACCAGAGTGGGAACCATAATCCTACAGCCATACACCTCCATTTCCACGTTGAAAGCTGACTCAGGCTTGACACGGCGACCACCACAGCCAACAAGCACCACATTTGAACTGAACTGGTTATGCTCTGTAGCAACTCCAACCTCTCTAAGCTTTCCCTCTGCCGTCTTACTCATTGTACAAGCCATAGACCCACTGTCTAGCATAGCATTTAGAGTCACTGTATTACCAACTGTCACAGGTGTGTAGAAAAGGCTGTCACTACCACTAATTGTATGCGTATTCTGATAAACAATATCTTCAGAGTTATCACTTGAGCTTTTGAGAGCTATATACACTGTCTCAGCACTAGATTCGTCCTCACAATTGGAGTTTACTTGGCGACCTATACTTTCTCCCTCTGAATACAGGCCACCTAGTTTCCCTGAGGCTGAGGTGCTCGGGACGACCTGGTGGGACACTCAACTTTTGTGTGACCTGGGGCTAAACAGACAAAGCACAGCTTCTCTGACATGCAGTGTGAGATGGTAGTGTGTCTACTGTCATCACAGACTCGGCAGGCCTTCTCACGGGCGCCACCCTGGTATCTTCCGCCACGAGGAGCACTGTCACGCTGCTGCACTTTCCCCATCATCTGCTCCAGCCTCTCCATAATGCGAGCAAGAATCCTGTCTTCAGATTGCTGAGTGTTCTGGGCCACAGCAGTCGCGGAGGAGGGGCACGGAAGCTGGCCTAAAGCATGGTCCTGGGAAGGAATGAGGGTAGAAGGCGGACACTGTGAGTGGTACACTGGACTATGGGCAGGAGCAGGGGGGTACTGGGTGGAACACTGCTCAGATACAGACTGAATCAAAGGCTCTGGATGAGACTGCACAGTGTGGAGGGCGGTGGCATGGCTCTTCAATGGCACAGAACTACCGGTCCTGCCAGAGGCTCTCAGCTCTCTCTGATAATTATCAATCTTCAACTGTATGTCTCGTGAGCTCCACTCCTCAATAGCCTTGCATTCCAGAATACGGGATAGTCCAGAGTCCGGGCAATGCCTGACAAACATCCGTGCTACCTCTTCACCCACGTTCTCCATCCTCCTACCTTGTCTGCGAAGGCCCTCACCAGCTACATCAGCTGCTTTGTTGATCCTCAACCAGTAGTCTACAGGGTTCTCATTGGGTCTGGGTAGAGTGGCATAGAAATCTGACAACGGGAGGCATGATGACACATCACTGAAGTACTTGAGAAGGATATCATAGATGAGATCAGGGTTCTGCTTCACATCAAGTGTCTGATCGCTACGCAAACCAACCCTCACGACATCCTTTGCCTTACCCATCAGCCTTGCCAGTATCTCCTCAGCCTGTTCATGCATTGGACATTTCTGCTTTCTCAGATAAGCTTTAGACATGTCAATCCAGTCCTGGACTGAACACTTATCAGAACTATCACCTCGGAACATTGGTGGTTCCCTGTCTGATTTTACATTCACAGTAACGCGCGGAACCTCCTGTCTAACAACATTAGGATCAGTTACAGGATCTGGAGGCGATGTGCAGTTGAGGTGTGCACTGCTCATACTACTTGAGTGAACTACACCAGCTGAAATTAACTTGGTTACAATGGACTCGCCAATCTGAGCACCTAGCTGACCCATCATGTCTGAAAGGTGATGAAGAGCTTCAGTGTCATTAACACTGGGTGTGGATGTGGGAGGAGCCTCCCCTGTAAACTGCCCGACAGCAGCACAACCTGGGTCCTGACTTGACCCTGTGCCTCTACCACTGTCAGTAAACAACTGGGAACACCCCACCTCCCTACTATTCAACCCACCGATGACAGCACTGTCTGCTCTGCTCTGACATGCCCCCCATGCACCCCTCCCCATAGGCAACACTGGACTGGCAAAAATCTCATCATTAAAACCTGGCCTCTGAGCCATAGTGGTACAGACTTGCGTTGTGTAATATTACTGAATGAAAAAAAATAATAATAATAATAATGTTTAAAAAATATATATAAAGTTACAGCAGGGCATAAAAAACAAAACAATCAAAGCACTTTTTAAACTGATGTAATCACAGAC
This sequence comes from Nansenia antarctica, assembly GCF_963989245.1. Classification (NCBI taxonomy): domain Eukaryota; kingdom Metazoa; phylum Chordata; class Actinopteri; order Argentiniformes; family Microstomatidae; genus Nansenia; species Nansenia antarctica. The sequence goes on from NC_137683.1 coordinate 10,877,226, forward strand.
CTCAGACTGAATGACCATTTACTATAATACTCTGACCACACTTGATCTATCACACTAAGACCTGGCATCCACGCAGCATCCACGGAGATCGGCGTTCAGCTGATCTTGAGATCGACGTGTCACGGCACCAGTGTAACGATGGTCAAACAGCCAAACTTCTTTCAATCAATTCTTTTATTTGACCTGCAGAGAAGACATATAGAACACAATTCTTCTCTGGTCTGCTTGTGAATCCATTAAGATGGCGGCCATGTTCTGGTACCACCGTCTATGTATATTTCACATCAGGATAATTTGTTCACAGAAAGAACACAAATTTCCCTCAAACATTACACATAACAATTACAAACAACATGTGGAGCAACATACCTGCAGAGAAGACATATAGAACACAATTCTTCTCTGGTCTGCTTGTGAATCTGCACGTTCAAAATAACATACAATAAATGTTCTGTTTCACATCATCACAATACATCACATCATCACAATACATGTAAAAACAAACAACACAGTACTACACCAACATTTTCACCCTTCATTACAAGATTCTCCATACAAACAACAAAACACGAGGAGCATTTTACATCACGCACATACCCATTAAGATGGCGGCCATGTTCTGGTACCACTGTCAGTACGGCAACAAGAGAAGGACAAAAGAACGCGCAGACCTGCAGTACACCCAAACTCCAAAGGGGGGCTCTAACAACAACCAGGGCTGCTCAAGCACGGCGAAACTCATCTACATTCACCACAACTAAACATACATTCCCAACTCTGTTACATATGGTATATCAAAGAATATAATATAAAACGCATCACATGTTTGTCATTGTGTGAAAATGTTTCTGTAGCGAAGAACCTTGGTTCAATCTGGAGCTGATCAACTCCGGACGGCAATAGCACGTTGTGGGTGCAATTGTGCAATAATAACACTATTTACAGCGCTGTCTTTTATTGCTATATTTATTACTGTTATATATAAATGTGAACATTACAGATACCTGGTCAACACAGCTTGGGATTCCAAGAAAATTACTTGGAAGTATGTGTGAAAGGCTTGATGGCTCTCCGATCAATGAACAAAGAGATCGGGTTTCCCCCGCTGCACCACGTCCCAACGGTGTGTTTCTGTAACCATTTTCACCTCCACCTTCCCAGACCACTATTTATAAATAATAATCCACAGATAGGCACAGTCACAGTGCTACATGAAAATATCTAGCCACACACCACATATCATAGCTCCGCCCTATATGTATTTATCATCATATTTCTCAATATAAAACGGAGGTACGATATATGGCAGATATATGTATGGTATATCAAAGAATATAATAGAAAACGCATCACATGTTTGTCATTGTGTGAAAATGTTTCTGTAGCGAAGAACCTTGGTTCAATCTGGAGCTGATCAACTCCGGACTGCAATAGCACGTTGTGGGTGCAATTGTGCAATAATAACACTATTTACAGCGCTGTCTTTTATTGCTATATTTATTACTGTTATATATAAATGTGAACATTACAGATACCTGGTCAACACAGCTTGGGATTCCAAGAAAATTACTTGGAAGTATGTGTGAAAGGCTTGATGGCTCTCCGATCAATGAACAAAGAGATCGGGTTTCCCCCGCTGCACCACGTCCCAACGGTGTGTTTCTGTAACCATTTTCACCTCCACCTTCCCAGACCACTATTTATAAATAATAATCCACAGATAGGCACAGTCACAGTGCTACATGAAAATATCTAGCCACACACCACATATCATAGCTCCGCCCTATATGTATTTATCATAATATTTCTCAATATAAAACGGAGGTACGATATATGGCAGATATATGTATGGTATATCAAAGAATATAATATAAAACGCATCACATGTTTGTCATTGTGTGAAAATGTTTCTGTAGCGAAGAACCTTGGTTCAATCTGGAGCTGATCAACTCCGGACGGCAATAGCACGTTGTGGGTGCAATTGTGCAATAATAACACTATTTACAGCGCTGTCTTTTATTGCTATATTTATTAGTGTTATATATAAATGTGAACATTACAGATACCTGGTCAACACAGCTTGGGATTCCAAGAAAATTACTTGGAAGTATGTGTGAAAGGCTTGATGGCTCTCCGATCAATGAACAAAGAGATCGGGTTTCCCCCGCGGTGTGTTGCGTGTTCACGCTTCTTGCGTGACATCGCCCTCCAGCGATCTTTGTGCGTCAGTACACTCTTCTCTATGTTAAACTATCATAGTGCTGAAGCACACCTCATCGCGATGGAATAAGGTCGCGATCCGCGGCTCTCCTAGTGTTAAATGACAGTTCAACCCTAGACTTAAACATCAAACAAAGACACATCTGGCTGGCCGGCCTAACAGCGGCCAAAAGGCTTATTGCTTGCAGGTGGAAGTCACCCCATTTCTTGACCACGCAGAGGTGGATATTAGACTATATAGACATAGCCAGCATGGAACACTGGATTGCCAACAGGCATCAGGCAATCTCTGACAATGTTTCATGCTGGGACCAAACTATAACCATTCTCAATAGGCTAATCTATTTGCTCCTTCCATAGGGTCCTGTATGGTGGGGGGTGGGGGGCTGTGATTGGGCGTGTGGGTTGGAGGTATTTGGCGGGAGGGACATTTGAATGAATGAATGAATGAATGGTCTTTGTTGTCATTGATATAGTACAGGTACCAAACAACGAAATTTGGGAGGGGGGGCTCCCCTGGTGCTAGGAAAGAAAAAAACTAAAAAACAAGAAGGGAAAGGAGCTGGTTTACATAAATAAAGGCTATGTACACTATCCACTATACTATACAAATAAAACACTGTGCTGTACTCTATGCTATGCTATACCTATTCTAACATTTCCTATTCTCTGCAACCTTATGTACCCTAGGGTTGTCATATTGCACATAGTGTTATTGCACATTCATTTAAAGTGTCGCAGTTTGCAGGCTTGAAATGTACACATTTGTGCCTCAGCACTACACCTGATTTCAATCCAGCAGCTGCCATCAATCCGTCCAGACTGTCCAGGGCCCAGAACCTAGGTCTTTGCTGTGTTCAGGGCCTGAATGGCCCTGGGGTAGAAGCTGAGCTTCAGTCTGTTTGTCCTTGCGAACATGGTCCTGAACCGCCTGTTCGAGGGCAGCCGAGCAAAGTGTTCGTACCCAGGGTGGGATGGGTCTCTGGAGATCTTGGAGGCCTTCCTGAGGCAGTGTGTGTTGTACAGCTCTTCCATGAATGAATGAATGGTCTTTATTGTCATTGCTACAGTACAGGTACCAAACAACGAAATGTAGGAGGGGTGGCTCCCCTGGTGTTAGGAAAGAAAAAAATAAAAACTTTTAAAAAGAACACAAGAAGGGAAGGAGCTGGTTTACATAAATAAAGGCTATGTACACTATCCACTATACTATACTGTACAGATAGACGACTAGGGTTGTCATATTGCACAATAGTGTTATTGCACATTTATTTAAAGTGTCGCAGTTTGCAGGCTTGAAATGTACATATTTGTGCCTCAGCACTACACCTGATTTTTTCAGACCAGCAGCTGCCATCAATCCGTCCAGACTGTCCAGGGCCCAGAACCTAGGTCTTTGCTGTGTTCAGGGCCTGGACGGCCCTGTGGTAGAAGCTGTTCTTCAGTCTGTTTGTCCTTGCGGCCATGGTCCTGAACCGCCTTTTCGAGGGCAGCCGGGTAAAGTGTTCGTACCCAGGGTGGGTTGGGTCCCTGGAGATCTTGGAGGCCTTCCTGAGACAGCGTGTGTTGTACAGCTCTTCCAGAGAGGGGAGGGGGGCGCCGGTGATCTTCTGGGCTGTTCTCACGACTCTCTGTAGCGCATTTCTCTCCGCGGTTGTGCAGCTGGAGAACCAGTTGCAGATGCCGTAGTTGAGGATGCTCTCCACTGCGCCGAGGTAGAAGGTCACCAGTATCTCCTGCTTGCTGTGTTCCTTCCTGAGGACTCTCAGGATGTATAGCCGCTGTTGTGCCAGCTGTTTTCCCTTGAAAAAGAGGGGGCCACATATTAAAGAGCTGTAATTCCTAGACCCTTCCTCCAATTTGGATGTGAATACCATCAAATTAAAGAGGGTATTTAGTCTGCACTTTAAGGCCATATGCATTCTATAACTGCAACTTGAATATGTTTTGGTAAACAGCTAAAATGTCCAAAATGCATATATATATATATATATATATATATATATATGTATATATGGACCTACATATAGCTTGGCTACTGTTTTCCACTTCTGGTAAAAAAATAACATAACATATGTTTTGATTACATTTCTTCACTCTTGTTTTAATATTTTGATTGATTGATTGATTGATTGAAAACTTTATTAGAAGATTTGCAGAAGTAGGTACATGAAAGTACATATTACATACAAGGTCAACTAACAGGATAAAAACCCAAGAAAGCCACTGGCTTATTTCAATTGGGGTCCTTGATTCTCAATTCATCGTTACATGTAAGACAGACAAAAAACTAGTACTATCTACAAGATAATACAGACAAATAACTAGTACTATCTACAAGATAAACATACATCCAACATGGGAAGAACAATACAACAAAACATAAGGTATGTACAGCAGGTAGGACAGGTGGGGACATACACCACAGGTGGGGGCGGGGGACAAAACACAAAGTATGTACAGTGGGTAGTTCGGGCAGGGGGACAGACATATAATATGTACAATGGGTAGTTCGGGCGGGGGGACAAAACAACAAGTATGTACAGTGTGTGGTCATGGTGGGGGGGGGGGTACAAAAACACCAGTAGATTTAGGCGGGGGGGAGGGGGGGGGGGGCGACATAATAACATTGCGTTTGCTCAGAGTGTAGACCAGGTAGGGGGGTGGGACAAAACAACTAGTATGTGCAGAGGGTATTTCGGGTGTGGGGGGGGGGGGGGGGTGGGAGACATAACAACAAAACAACAAGAATATATAGAGGGTAGTCCAGGTGGGGGTGTAGTCTTTTAATTTGATTTTTGATTTAGAGGGTCCAGTTACGGATTGCAGCCTCCTGTAAATGTTTTTTGAGAGTGGTTTTGAAGGTGGGCAGTGTTTTGCACTCCTTTAAGATTATAGGAAGGGCGTTCCACATTTTTACTGCATAGTTTGCAAACAAGTTTAACCCCTTGTTTGTGGTGCAACGCGGTTGAACGTGGTTCGTGGAGCTTCCTCTGGTATTGTATGTGTGGACGTTGTTCACTTTTCGGAAGTATGTTGACAGGTACTTGGGTGTCTTTGTGGTGTAGCGTATCTTGAAGACCAGGCCCAGTGCAAGCTGCTGCACTCTGTCAACTACTCGTAGCCAATCAAGGCTCAAAAAATGAGCAGCGGTTAGATGTGTCCTAGGGTTGAGGCCTAGCAGAAGCCTAACCAGTTTATTTTGGGCTGTCTGGAGTCTTGTTTTTAGGGCCTTTGTGGTTCTATAGTACCATGATGTTACGGCACAGTCGAAGTGAATGAGAGCTCCTGATAGGGTCCTCAGTGTGTTTTTACTGACAAGTGAGGATATCCTGTACAAGAATCTAGTTCTATGGTTAACTTTTTTGATTACTTTTGCTGCCATTTTATCTCCGGAAAGATTTGCCTCTAAGATGGAGCCCAGGTATGTAATATCCTCTTTTCTTGTGATAGTAATGTTACCCACTTTTATATTGTAATTTGATCATCTTTATTCGTAGGATTCCCTGCACTGTGAACTCCCCATCTGGGCAATGATGGATGCTTCTGCTTGACGCATGCGCCAGTGCTACGTCCAGTGTGGGAAGAAACTAAACATGGCGGATATTGTGAAAATACGACAGCGAATTAGAAAAGGAGGACAACACCATTGTGGCACAACTGATCAGTAAGTCATACACATGCTGTGAATCCTGTCCACAAGTAGCCTATTGTGTTCACAGGGTTCGACAGTAACGCTTGTCCGGAGCAAGTAAAAAAATCGCCGGGTTTGTTGCTGGTCCTGGATATTTTTAACTGTGTGCAGGAAGAACAACAGACGGCATAATAATAATATATTCATTCCACGATCATCTAGTCTGGTCTGGCGCCTGCGCCGTCTGTTGTTCTTCCTGCACACAGGTAAAAATATCCAGGATCCAGCAGCGTTGTCGGGCTCGCGCAAACAAATCCGGTGAATTTTTTACTTACGCTTCGTGCACACCGCGGACCGTGACCCACCGTTCTGGCGCAACCTGGTGGAATGGGCTTGAAGTACGTCAACGTGCGATGCAGACGCAACAACACAGCGGTAATATATATGTCCGGAGGAGATAGCAAAGATGGCGCCGTTAGCATCACAAACACTATGCCATACAAGTTAGCATCAGAGGTAGACTAATATCCTCAACTTATGTCCTAATCACACTACTGTCATACAAGTCGTACCTTCTCCTTGACATGGACATAAACACCTGCTACCTTCTTTGAAAGAAATCGCGATTTATTCAGTGAAAACTAGTACACCATTCAGATAGCATAACAATAGCATAGCATTCGCGGACACAGTCAGTATGTTAACATCAGATATATAAACGGGTTATTTTGATAAACTGGACACATTTTGTGAATATATATGGTTACTTTCTCGCCTGAAAACATATAAAAACTTCATAAAATGACATATTAACACTTGTAGAGCCAAATTAAAGATTTTCGCCAATGGCGGATTTTACATCTGAGGTGAAAGCTCTGGTCAAGAAACTACTTCCGGTTTACTTCCGGTTGTTTTGACGGATCCAACGCAACGCAAAAGCTGAAATATTTTGACTGATTACCGCACCCTGACGGACAAGAAACGCAATGCAGAGCAACGCAACGGATCAACGCAACTGCCCCATTGAGATGAATGACTTCCGGTGCAACGCAATGACCTGGTGTGCATGCAGCTTTACTCCGGGCAAGCGTTACTGTCGAACCCTGGTTCAATAATTCACCATAGGGTGCCAGGTGTACAGTATGCTAATGGTGGTCATTGAATTGATATGATGAATTATACTGCCAGGTGCATAACTATAATCTTAGCCAAGTCATTGTATTAGCTCAGTACATTTCAGCAGCAGCTAAACAGTTGGTAATTAAAGGGCAGAACTATAAGCACATCTAATAGATGAATGTCATGTATGATAACGCAGCAAGCTTGCTTGAAAGGGAGCTGCCAGTCAAGCGTGCAAAGTCCACGCCCATACAGCCCTCTGTCTGACCAGGAAGTTAAGCCTAACTAGAAGATTATTGTCATTTTTTCTTGTGTAAAGTATTGGACACAAAATACAATTGGAACCGTTTAATGTCTATTTTCCAGACCCTTTAATTACAAAGAAATGCAATCAGTAATCCTTAGATGATTGCATTTGCAGGACATGTCCTGTCAGTCTAGATGGGCTTTCAGTGAACTGGTTGGCTGTCATTTATAATTGACTCTGCACTGTTTGTGCCTCCATTGTTTCTAGCTGCAGGTCCTCTTCAGCTCATGTAACCATGTATGAACCAGTCCACAGAGTCCCCCGGATCTGGCTGTGGTTCTCCAGCCCTGAAAATTACACAGTGGGGTCCAGAGGTGGTTTTAGTGAAGCTGGAGGAAGAAGATGTAGAGGAGAATGGTGTGATGGTGAAAGAAGAAGTGGAGGAGAAGAGAGTGATGGTAAAAGAAGAAGATGGAGGAGAAGAAATGAGGGAGGAGGGAGTGATGGTGAAACAAGAGGTCGAAGTAGAAGTGGAGATTGAAGACACGGATGGTAAGTCTTTGTTGTATAGTGGTGAGGGTCATTGCACTGCTGTAAAATCAATGCTGCCAGATGCAAGGCAAGTTTATTTGTATGGCACATTTCATACAACAAGGGCAATTCAAAGTGCTTTACATACATTATTTAAAAATACAGCAAGAGGAGCATAGCAAGAAAATAAAAACGACTGAATAAAAGCAAATATAAGAGGTAAATAGATAAAACATTTAATAAGACAATAGTTAATGGATAAAAGACATTGATAGAAGTCTTTAATCATAACTGCTGCAAAACATGAAGGTTTTCAGCTTAGATTTAAATATGTTTAGGGTTTGCGCCTGTTGATTTCTTCAGGGAGTTTGTTCCAGGAGCATGCAGCAGCGTGACTGAAAGCTGCTGCACCGTGTTTTGTTTTTACTCTTGGAATTATTAGCTGATTAGTCTCAGCTGACCTTAGGGGCCTAGCGGGAATATAGGATGGGAGGAGATCTGATATGTATTTTGGTCCAAGACCATTTTCTATGAGAGACTGGTAGCCAGTGTAGGGATCTCAGGATTTGTGTAATGTGTTCAAACGTATTAATTTTTGTTAGGACCCTAGCAGTTGCGTTTTGGATGAGCTGCAGCTTACGAACAGCCCCTTTAGATAGGCCTATTAGTAGACCATTACAATAATCAAGTCTACTCGAAACAAATGCATGGATGAGGTTTTTTTCAAGGTCTTATTTGGACATGAAACCTCTCATTCTTGTTATGTTTTTCAGGTGATAGTAGGCTGATTTAGTTATCGAGTTCATGTGGCTGTTGAAGTTTAGAGTCTAGAATTACACTAAGATTTCTGACCTGTTTTTTAGTTTAGAGAGAGAATCAAGTTTTGCACTGACTTTCGATCTTTTGTCAGGTTTACCGAATACAATTATCTCTGTTTTGTCCTTGTTTAATGAAGAATGGACAGACTCTCACATGTTCATTCTTCCCACGGGCAGTTCAGTTTAAACCCTGTATGTCTGATATGTTTGGAGACCATGGCGATTATTAAAAGCGGCAATGTAAAGCGTTACGAGACTAAACCCATCTTTTGAGCAGAAACATACACACTCAAATCTGAACCGAGGACAGAGAAAATACACGATACAGAGCCCAATATGATCGATCCACCAGAATTCAAACACATTCATTCACTGCCCAACAACGTGCTAATGAATGTTCCCTTAAAGTTGTTTGCGTTTTGCGTCAACATAAAACACATTTACTGACGGTCAAGGAGTGCATCAGTGGTAGCTGAAACCTTCCTTGAGGGGAAACAAAAATAAGAGTTTTGTGAAAAGATCAAGCCGATAGCGATGTACCTATGTAGGTGTACAGATACCTACGTCAGCATCATCAGCCACAAGGGAAACCGAAATATTAACATGCTAGCAAAACAGAAGAGAGAGGGAAACTCAAGCTACACTTTATATTACGTTTTTAAATTTATTTTTCAAAAATTAAGCACTTTATTTTAAGATGCACATTTTTCAAAAGCTCTGTTATGTATCTTTACATTTAAATGCAGCCCTTATTTTACATGAGAAAAGAACATTTATTAGTACTTCAGTGTTTCCCCTACAATTGCCTTGGGGGGGCGGGCCGCCCTCCCAACGGAACCCCCCGCCCCCCCAAGAAAGAGGAATTATTACTGACGGAGACACCAAACATCTGACAAGCAGGCTAAAATATCCGCGTTTTTTTTTTACATTTGTTTTTCAGATTTTATCCCTTTTTCACACAATTTGGTATCCAATTGAACCCAACCTAGCATCCAATTATCCCCTGCCTATTGCGTAGGATCCGCCGCCCGACCCCGTAGCCGGCAGCCCCAGAGGAGATCGCCAGGCAGACTAGCTGACTGGCTCCTCGAGCCCGACACCGTTATTCCGGCACCCAGGGGGCGGTGTTGCGCGACGGATCCTTGTCCGGAAATAGTCCTATACCGCCCTCGGGAGCGGCCGCTCAATATGCCGCTCCCTGTGTGCCCTGGCCATATCCGGGTCTGGCGAGACCGGGATTCGATCCCAGTCCCCGGTGGGCAGCTTGCACTAGTGGCTAGTGCTTAGACCGCTACGCCACCGCGGGGCAAATATCCGTGTTTTTTAAACGCAACCAACCCGAATCTGGCGAGTGGCAAGCCCATAGGCTCGTTGGTAACGTTAGTCCGCCGTAGTCTCGCATAGCCAGACCTATCTCCACACTTCGCGCTGTGCCAGCGCTGGAGAATAATACAAGATTGTGTGCAAGTGTGCGCGCGAGACGCGAGAGTTTTTGCCGGCTGTGATGTCTGCAGATTGAAAGTAAGCAAGTTGACACGTTAGCAAATATAATTGCTGAGTGTTCTGACAGAGAAAGTTGGTTAAAATTGGTCGTTATTATTGTGACTAGAAAGTGTCTGACTCTAGTTCCATAGTGTAAATAGTGTCAAAGAACTAGCAAGCTAGCTAGCTCAGAGGTGATGAGATGAGCTAGTCTCCTTGCACACTTGCCAGCTAAAGAGCTAACTGGAGGCACTTTATTATTTTACTCAAAGTAGATATACTATCTTTCTTATTCTGCTAGAGTTGGGCTTCATGGTAATACCATAATGGCATATTTACAGTACATGGACAGTTGATTGAAGCATTGGAAATGTCAGTTTTTTTATAGTTGAGAGAGTAGGTGAGAGAGTAAAGTCAAAATGACATTATCTGACTGGATTGCCCACAGCAATCCAATATTCAATTATAATTATGTTATAAATTGATATGGATCAATTTATGCCTCTTATTAGATTATAAATACTCTGGCTGTTTTTTTTACCTTTTGGTTGACAGCAAAAGGGAGAGAGGAGGATAGGGAGGGAGAGAAAGAGAGAGAGAGCAGGATGGTGTCGGCACACCAGAGAGAGAGAGAGCAAGAACCAGGTGAGAAAGTGGACAGGTAGTCAAGACCACAGTCAAGTAAGTAGCCTTGAGAACCGATGGTTCTGGAGCCTAATGGCCCATAGGGCAGGAGCCTATCTCCTGTTTCCGTAGCGTGAGGCGGCTTAATGTACAAGTACACCCCTGGACATGACGCTGGTATGAGGCAGGGTCTTACCCCTGGGGGGGGGGTCCATGCCACCCCCCCAAGGCAGCAAACCTAGGGGAAACACTGCTATGAGAAGCCTCCAGTCATGTAAGTGTAGTCATTCTCCTAGTAGTCCAGACTGAGGAGGTTTATTTACTGTCAACAAACGGAATGAACGCGCAACTTCCACCAGAGAACCTACACGGACACTTTCACATAGCGGTTAATTTCCTCCATATCAACTTCAGCACATAGCAGCTATGTAACTTAGAGCATCATGGACATTTCAGGTGAATGAACCAGCTGCATTACAGAGACGCTCATGTTTCTTACCTGCGCTCATGCGATATTCACCAACCTCCACGTTTCTAAAGTTGTTCTGATCGACCTGCTCAACTTCCTCACGACCAGGAAGAACTGTTACTACAACAACTTCCGCTTTGGAGGAAACGTCACAATAAAAGCTCCAATGTCTATTGAAACGTTGATAGAACATTTGATTAGGAACAGTATGGCAGGGTTAGGGCTAACATGCTAACGTTAGCAGTGTCTTGTAAGGTCAGCTGTAACCTAGCAACGGTGTTATAGTAACACTGTAACCTAGCAACGGTGTTATTACAGTTTTTCTCAGTCGCTTTGGTGCATTTCTCACATCACTATTAACATTTGCACAACAGTTAGTGCATTTCTCAAAACAATTAGTACAAACTGCAAAACCTAGTTGATAACCTGCAAAAGCGTTTCACTTGCTCAAAATGGATAGTTCATTCCTCAAAAGCAAGTATTCATGTCAATGAAAGTGTCAGTGTCATCAAAATGAAAAGTCCTGACACCATTGTTTATGAACAAGATAGTCAAATGGCTTTGTCGTGTTTTCATTATGACAGTTCACTCTGTAAGTGTTTTCCAATGCAAAAAAGTCAGATCTTGGTGACACTACCTGAAAATGCTCAAGACAGTACTATACACTATTTGCACAGCCATTTGAAATGGGTTACACATTACTGTATTTAGTGAGGTAAATGAGTACAAGACACTGAATACGTATGTTTCACATTTTTACTGCATATGCTCTTTGCAATTCTAATTTGTTCACAGCATTGTGCAAAAGAAAAATACTAACTTATTTACAACAAACATAAGAAACAGAGCTGTGCACAACTGTAAACAATATTGCAGTACATATTGGAACTGAATTGGAACATACAACATACAGAGAACTGTAAATCATTCATTCACATCCAGACGTTCCTGTACCAAGACAGGGTATATGGGTGAGGGCGCCGTTTTCTGAGATGGCTGCACACATTGTAATATTCCCTCCTCGTTGGCCTGGGAATGGTTGCTCTCTGTCCAATGTGATTTTTTCCACGCCTTCTACCTTTTGCCAGATTGAAACCCGCCTCATCAACGTATATGAATGTGTGCAGCGGTTCCCTGGCCTCCAGCTCCAGTACACGCTTTATCCCAGAATAGAGAGAGAGAGAAAAACGGTCATCCTCTATAACAGCGCTTTGTATCTCTCTCAACCTTATGGCATTGTTCGCAATCACCATTGCACAAATGGCTTCCTCTTGTTGTCGAGTAAAAAGAGGCCCTTTTCCACCTCTGCGAGGTTGTCTTGCAATCCTATGTGGTACAGAGTAAAATTACAGTAATGTACAGTACACATGAGATATACTGCTTTAACCATATTACTGTAGTGTACAATAACAGTGCTTCCCACTTGTAAAATGCTGCAGTACAGTACCATACTGTAAATATGGCAAATCTTTACTGTAACACTACTTTACACTACAATACAGTAAATCTATGCTGCAGTAAAGCTGTACGTCTAAATGTAAAATGTGACAAGTTCTTGTCCCACTGTAAGCTTCATGTATGACACAATGACAGTAGTGCAGTGCAGATTTAGTGCTGAATAACTGTCCAATATACACACCTGTTCTCCCGACTAAATGTTTGAATAATTGAATTTACAGTGGTTCTCCCAACATTTGGCTGCAGCCTTCGACCAGCCTCAGCCATCGTGAGGCCGTGATTGACAACATGGTCCACAATTGTAGCCCTAATTTCATGCACTTGGCCTCTTCTTCCTCTTCCCGTTTTGTCCCCTCCCCGCATCCTCACCCCTCTTCCACGATACTGACCTTCCATTTCTGTGTCACAGTATTGGCAAAATGGTACACACTATGTCCTGCTCGGTTCATAATGCTTGCCAATTGAGGGTTCATGGGATTCAGCTCTGAATGACTGGAGAAGAGGCTTATCATTGGTTACAATTAATGCTTCACACACTCCTCCTCATCAGTGAAAGCTGAGGTTCACCAGAGATAAATTGTTTTTTCAGGAAGAAATGATAAAGAAATGTATAGTTCATTTTGACTGACATGACATAAGCAAATGATAATGTTATAAAACAGCAGAGAATTGTATGAAAGCAATTGATGAATGAATGAATGAATGAATGGACTTTATTGTCATTGCTACAGTACAGGTACCAAACAACGAAATTTAGGAGGGGTGGCTCCCCTGGTGTTAGGAAGGGAAAAAAAAAAATGCATGTCCAAAAGCATTTGCAATTTGTTTGGAATGAGAAACTGCTACTATGATGTGCACAAATGACTAAATGTTGTGGAGGTTGAACTAACAGTTATGAGAATTTTAATTCTGATCAGAGAAATGCACCAAAGCAATTGAGAAAAACTGTAACTATTGGGCCAAGTTCGTAAATTTGCCGCAGCGCACACTGGTTTCAATGTCATAAAGGGACCATGTAATTTGATTGGACAAGAGGCAGTCACGTGGACGCTCCGGTGCTCTCAGAGCGAATTTACGAACGCGCCCTTGGTGTCATGCTTATTGGTGAGCTGTCTATGGATATGGTTCGATCGATTTGATTGATATCTACGGATATTGTTGTTAAATATATTGTTTATGAGCTATGTTGTGCAAACTGTGACAACATGTTTTGTTTTATTTTATTCAGCTCTTACAGTGTGTTAATGAAGAAAAACAACATATCCCATCAGACCAAGAGTCAGTAACCGTCACTCAGCTGGGAACAGACAGAAACATCCCTTTGAGAATCTGGTCCTGAAACTAATAAATTAAAATAAGCAATGGAACAAGACATCTCAGTCTTCCAGCTGAAACGTTAGGAGGATTTATTGCAAACATAACAACATACCAGTATTCAGTCACACTCGGCTTCTAAACACCAAGGCCACATCTGGGTGGAAGGGGCGGTGACCACATGACGCAGGAGGGGACAAGGACATCTCAACTCCTACGACCTTGATTCCTCCTTAACTCTCCAGGAGGGAGAGGAGGGGAGGAGAGGAGGAGGGGAGGAAGGGGGGAGAGGAAGTGAAGAGAAGAAGGGAGGAGAGGAAGGGGGAGAGGAAGGGAGGAGAGGAAGGGGGGAGAGGAAGGGAGGAGAGGAAGGGAAGAGAGGAAGGGAGGAGAGGAAGGGGGAGAGGAATGGAGGAGGGGAAATGAAGAGAGGAAGGGAGGAGAGGAAGGAGGGAGAGGAAGGGAGGGTAGGAGGAGAGGACAGGAGAAATTGAGAGAAAAGAATCAAGAAAAGGCTCATGTTGTGACACAACCTTCTCGCTGATCTGATCAACAAGTAAATATCCATACAGTATATGATGGTGTAGCCAGCCTTCTTCTTTAGGGCTCCTGTCTCCTTTAAACACCTCCCACACTGGGAGCAGTCGTGTTAACTAGTGTATGTGTTCTCTGATGTTTCTTTAGGGATCCTGCCTGACTGAAACTCTTCCCACACAGGGAGCAGCAGAATGGCTTCTCTCCTGTGTGTATTCTCTGGTGTGTCTTTAGGGATCCTGCCTCACTGAAACTCTTCCCACACTGGGAGCAGCTGAATGGCTTCTCTCCTGTGTGTATTCTCTGGTGTGTCTTTAGGGATCCTGCCTGACTGAAACTCTTCCCACACAGGGAGCAGCTGAATGGCTTCTCCCCTGTGTGTATTCTCTGGTGTTTCTTTAGGGATCCTGCCTGACTGTAACTCTTCCCACACTGGGAGCAGCAGAATGGCTTCTCTCCTGTGTGTATTCTCTGGTGTTTCTTTAGGTCACCTGCTTCACTGAAACTCTTCCCACACTGGGAGCAGCAGAACGGCTTCTCTCCTGTGTGTATTCTCTGATGGCTCTTTAGGTGTTCTACCCGACTGAAACTCTGCCCACACTGGGAGCAGCAGAATGGCTTCTCTCCTGTGTGTATTCTCTGGTGTCTCTTTAGGTGTTCTACCCGACTGAAACTCTGCCCACACTGGGAGCAGCAGAATGGCTTCTCTCCTGTGTGTATTCTCTGGTGTCTCTTTAGTTCATCTGCCTGACTGAAACTCTGCCCACACTGGGAGCAGCAGTATGGCTTCTCTCCTGTGTGTATTCTCTGGTGTTTCTTTAGGGATGCTGCCTGACTGAAACTCTTCCCACACTGGGAGCAGCAGAACGGCTTCTCTCCTGTGTGTATTCTCTGGTGTCTCTTTAGGTCACCTGCTTCACTGAAACTCTTCCCACACTGGGAGCAGCAGAATGGCTTCTCTCCTGTGTGTGCTCTCTGGTGTTTCTTTAGTTCACTCATACAACCAAATCTCTTTCCACACTGAAGACAAGAGTGAGTCTTCTGTCCTCCTTGAGTCTGTGGTTGTGATTTAAGGTGAGTTGGACAAATGAAACTCTCACTGCAATCTAAACAGTGGTGATTCTTCTGTCTTGAGCTCCTCCTCCTCCGTCTGTGTTGTTTATGGCTTCCTGATGCGGTGGAGCTGGGCTCCATGTCTGAGTCTGGGTTGGAGCTCTCTCCTGTAAGAATAGGAACATATACAGGATTAGAAACAACATGAGAACAAGTGCTGCTTCCATAGACTCAGCAGTGCCAGAAGTAACACCACATCTCTGGAGTCTGCACACGCTGTGGGAACATGAAGTGTTCAGAGTGTTAGGATACCTGTAATGGAAACCTGTAATATTCCATCCTTGATAGAACTGTGTCATTTAAATTAGGGATGCAAACAATTGAAATGTCTTGTCCGAAGCTGAATTTAAGGAAACATTTGTCAGAATACCGAATGCGTACCGGCAGTTTTTCATTTCACTATTGATCACTTTTATTGAACACTCCAGCAGACATTAGGCTATACCAACAAAGCACAATAACTGAAAATAAATAAATAAATAAGAACAGTTTGATTGCGTCATCAAAAACGTCTACTCAGGGTTTTTCTGCCACAAAATGAGGTTATGACAGAGAAAGTTTGTTAGTCCTTGTTAATGACAGTAGTACCATGTCAGTCCAAAACCTATTGTTGACTGTCTGATTAATACAACTTTTCAGCAATTGAAACCCCTGACAGACTTCAAAACTGATCATTTTGCAAATAATACATTAAAAGGAGCACTGACTAACACAGGTATAGACTCAACTTGTCATTCTGGATAATGGAACAGCAAGCCAACTAATGTGACTTTCAGGATTTTTGATATGAAATAACGTTTCGACCTAAAAGACTATTCTGACAGTTGACAAAGTGACAAGTGTGCAAGTCCAGGGCTCAACATGTTGCTGGCTGGTTCCTTGTTTTGTCTTCGCTAGCAAACACCAAAGCTAAGCTTATTTGCAGCACAGCGCCACCAGGGTTAAGGTTAAATAGCGCCCCCGCCACCACATGGGCGCAGTGCCGCAATTGCAGTTAGAAATGACAGAAATCCACGCAAGTGCAACGCTTGTCGAAAATACGACCGTCAGAGTTTTGACGAGAGCTGGTGGCGGCTAGAAATATGACGGAGGCGGCCGCCTTATAATTCTCTATGCAGGAAAACCCCTGAAACCCTGCTACTATTCACCTGTATAACCCTGCTACTATTCACCTGTATAACCCTGCTACTATTCACCTGTATAACCCTAACTCTTTGACTTCAATAAATGGAATGATCATTTAAAAACTGCATTTTCTATTTACTCAGGTTATCTTTGTGTAATATTAAAATTGGTTTGATGATCTGAAACATTTAAGTGTGACAAACATGCAAAAACACACGGAATTGGGAAGGGGGCAAATACTTTTTCACAGCACTGTATATGCGACCTGCCTGCTGAGACCGCAGTAGACATGACACATATCAGATTCATATCTGATAGAGGCTGGCATGAGATTGAGGCCTGAATGGGATCTGAGAATATCAGAGTCAATGTGCTTGTTTACTGCTTACACCTGCATGTTACATAACCCATCTGTGCCACACGAGAAAAAAAAATCTGAATTGTGTCACTTGGACCTGCGGTGTAAATGCAGCCTAAATATCTGCCAGCGCCCTTTGATCTACTCAGTAACCTGGCCTGGCCTTCGCCAAATACATAACATGAACTCACCATCCTCATCATCTTCACCAACTTCATCATCTTCATCATCCTTGTCCTCTTCATCCTCCTCTTCCATCACCACATCCATCTCCTCTACTTCCTCTTCTTTCACCATCACATCTTTCTTCTCTTCTTCCTCTCCTCCTTCTTCCTGTTCTTCTTTCACCATCACATCTTTCTTCTCTTCTTCCTCTCCTCCTTCTTCCTGTTCTTCTTTCACCATCACATCTTTCTTCTCTTCTTCCTGTTCTTCTTCCATCATCAATTCTTCCTCCTCTACTTCCTCTTCTTTCACCATCACATCTTTCTTCTCTTCTTCCTCTCCTCCTTCTTCCTGTTCTTCTTTCACCATCACATCTTTCTTCCCTTCTTCCTCTCCCCTTTCTTCCTGTTCTTCTTTCACCATCACATCTTTCTTCTCTTCTCCTCCTTCCTCCTCCTCTTTAATTGCCACATTGAGTTTGAGTGTTTTCCTGCAGTCTTCCAGCTTCACTGCCACCATCCATCGGCCGTGTGTGCTTTCCAGGGCTGGAGAACCACAGCCAGAACCAGGGGACTGTGTGGACCTGGGGTCAGACATGGTAGCTGCGCTGTGAGGTGGATCTGTGCAGTGGAAACAAAGGAAGCAGAAGCAGTGAAGAGTATATTTCTCAAACAAAAACAACCCCTAACCAGACACTTAACTCTCTACTCCCTCCACCTGTCATTCTAACCAGACACTTAACCCTTCTAACCAGACACCTAACCCTTCTAACCAGACACCTAACCCTTCTAACCAGACACCTAACCAGACACCTAACCCTTCTAACCAGACACTCAACCCTTCTAACCAGACACTTAACCCTTCTAACCAGACACTTAACCCTTCTAACCAGACACCTAACCCTTCTAACCAGACACCTAACCCTTCTAACCAGACACCTAACCCTTCTAACCAGACACTTAACTCTCTACTCCCTCCACCTGTCATTCTAACCAGCCTGGGAGTAACTCTACCAACAACCTAACAGGGAGCAGTGGCGCCGGCAGCCGGAATCCTGTACGCACTGTGCGTACAATTTTTTTAACGTTTTTTTTTTCTGTAATAAACACGCTTAACGCAACTCTTTCACGTTGCGTTCAGCCAATCACTCAACCCGTTAGTTTGAAACATGACATAAAGGCCAATGATTGGTGTTTACGTCACTGTCACTACTGTAAATACATTTGATTTGATTTGTCACTGACTCATTTGATCTTGATTTCTGGCGCTCAAATCATTTTCATTCAACTAGCTGCCTAAGTTAGTGTCTAGTGTAGGGTGACCAGATGTCACTGCTAGGGGTGGGACGATTAGAAAATGTCATGTCACGATTATTGTAGGCAAAATAATCGCGATCCACGATATTATCGCGAGAATTAAAAAATGTTTTGGGGAATGCCAATAAAACACACTGCAATCACTAGATTTTGTTGTATTTTTATTGAATCATGTTAATAACATTAACATCATTTTAAAAACATCTTGACAAAAATAAAAATCTTTAATAAAATCTTAAATAAGGTAATGATAAATTATAAGGTATCCCTGCATAAATAAAGGAAAAAAATACTGTCAAACAAAACTTAGCAAACTTAGAACACTGACAATTTTCTGTCATCAAACTGAGTGCTAGCCTTGTGGCTTAGAGACTTGAAAGCTTCAAGATAGGTTAAAGTGTCTTTGTCATTACTTCTATTATATACTTTTAATTCATTACTTCTATTATTCAACCTTGTCATTATTTTGTTCACTTTTGCACAAGCTGTAATCAAAGATGCTCTGTCTACTTAATGTTAATTCACTGTATGATTTGTTTTTCACTGAGACTATTCTAACGAATTCTATGACATTGAAAATGATTTTTGACTGGATAGGATGCTATGGCCACACACACCCGTTGTCTATCTGTATCCATTCATTTCAATCCATTTGAGAGCTGTCCGTTGTCCGGACTGGCTAGATAAGGACACTTTCGTGACGTGAGCTGGGCAGGTATACAGTAGGATAGCTACAGGCTATCCGCACGTTCACACAGTGCATAATGTTGCTAACAAGCATTCAGATGAATTTCACAGTCACTTGCTATGTTAACTAGGGCTGTTACGATTATTCGACGTCATCGACGTCATCGACTACGTCAATACGTCGGTTTGCGTAATATGCGTCGGTTAGTCGTAAATAAACAAAATGGCTGCGACCAGTGCAAACACGGAGAGAGTTAGCGATTAGCGATGTTAGCTTATAGCCAGTTTAACAGAAGTAACTTCACTTTTAACATTACTTCCCGTGGTCGTAGCGGGCTGGCTGACGGCTTAAAATGACCGTGATGACCTGTAGACCTTATCCAGCTATAGTCTTGTGTTTCTACCCCGGGGCATAGCCCTATTATCTCCATATTTATCTCCTAAAACAGTACTAGCTAAGCTGTTGTGTTTACCACAGTCCTGTTCTGACTGGTCGCGGGCCGTAAGTGATGCTTGTCTCACAACGGAACAGTTTGTCAGTGTGTGTGTGTGTGTGTGTGTGTGTGTGTGTGTGTGTGTATGTGTCACGCATGTGTGTGTATCTTTGTCTCTGTGTGTCTGTGTGTGAGTGTGACATGCTCACATTCCTCCACAGTAATGCCTAAGGTGGAGGGGGGAGAAGGGAGAGAGCTAAGGGGGGAGAGAGCTAAGGGGGGAGGGGGAGAGAGCTAAGGGGGGAGGGGGAGAGCAGAGAGAGGGGGAGAATGTTATGTTTGTTATTGAGATTGTTATTGTTAAAGATTGTTACTGAGAGGTATACGGTATTCCGGTTAGAATTTCGCTTTTTTACAGAATTTACTGCATTACTTGCACTTTTCCTTTTACTTGAAGTTAACTTTTATATTTTATAATATTATATTTTATGTTGGACTGTAAGAAAGAGAGGATCTTTTTTGTTGTGTGGAATATTGCCCTGCAGTGCAAGAATAATTGAATAAAATACTGAAATGTTGATAAGAGAAGTTTTTGACATTTATTTGGGGGAAATTAAGTGATACATTAACCGAACAGCAAAAAATAATCGTTAGACTAATCGATAAATTAGTCGTTAGAATAACCGACTAATCGAACAAATAATCGATAGATTAATCGTTAGAAAAATAGTCGTTTGGGACAGCCCTAATGTTAACTAACTAGTAAAGCAAGGCTCATTTTACCTGGAGTTCAGAGTACAACGCAGGGTAACGGTCACGGAGATGCACATGCAAATTGGACGTGTTTGCCCTCGGGGCAGACACTTTCCTCCAGCAAGTTCGGCATGTTGGCTCTTCATCCTGGCGTTCTTGACTTGTGAAGCCAAAGTAGTTCCACACATCAGATTTAACTTTTTTATTTGGAGGATACAATGGACAAGGGGCCGATGCAGCCATGGTGAGTAGGCTAGCATACGTTACCTAGTGACTGACTGACAAGGCTGACTTGACAGTCACGTTACCCATGCAGGCTGAACAATAGCGCGAGACAAATTATGTGAGGATATTCGCGCGCGGCTCATGTGAGGAAACGCAATTATATTACTATTTATTTATAACATACGATTATGACGATTATTTAAATAATTAAAATTCTCCACGATTAAGTTATCGCGGGTGTTTTTATCGCGATTAACAATAAACACGATAATCGTCCCATCCCTAGTCACTGCACAGCATTTTCACGACTTTTGGTGCGTCCCGCAAATTGGGACGATGTCCCGCATATTTCATTTTGATTGCCTAAAACGCTTTTCTAAAATCTGATTTATCCAATGGCTGTGGAGAAAGCAGGGAAGGCTATCATCGCCGGGGCCAGTGTCCATCTAAGCGCCGCAACCAAGCGCCGGGGTTGCCAGCGATTTTACGTGTTCAGTTGCAGCAGAACGTCCAGATTCTATGGAACGTCTTCAGCCTATCAGGAAACAGCATTCATGTTCCCATGGCAACGGACATTGCCTCACGTGGACATAGGGAGCTGGCTGCATGTGCGAACCACCCGCTGACTCAAAGGGGTCGTAAAGTGAAAGATTATTGTGTCAACAATATCTAGTTTTAGTTTTTTTTTTTCATAACACCAACTTGAAGTTTTGAAGTACCCACTCGATATAATAAACAACAGTTACACGGTGACGAGCCCCCTACGGTAGCAAGCTATGTAGCTAGGCCCGCTACCTCGTCCTCGTAACGGATCCTAGGACACACAGCAGCAGAGGGATGTGGTGGTATGTGCTGCCTCTGGCTCTGAACATGACAGTGCAAAACTCGTTTCGGTGCTGGCCTATGTACTGGTGCTAGCCTATGTACTGGTGCTAGCCTATGTACTGGTGCTAGCCTATGTAATGGACGGTGCTAGCCTATGTATTGGTGCGCTGTCACAGTGTCACAAATAGGCCCTATGTTTTCCCCATGTGTTAGGTGCGCTGTCACCTGGGCTATGTTTTCATCTGTGTTTCGGGTGCCCCGTCACCATAATGTAGGGTGTCCACCCACTGGTAATAGAACGTGCGAAAACGGGGTTCTGCTCGACTTAATCACCATTAAAAAAAGATGTTGAAAGAACATGTTGTCTTACATGTGTCAACATACATGTCCATATGTATTATAGTTAATCTTTGTGTTGCTGCGCTCTGTGTAGAGCGCGTTATAGGTGATACAACCATCCAACCTATATTGTAGGCTAGTCTGCAAAGTTTTGTTACGTTTCTGTGCGTACTATGAAATCTAATCCTGCCGGCGCCACTGACAGGGAGGACCTGAACACACTCACTGTTACTAGGATAAAACACACACACATCAAGTATGTTGCTATATCATTTGATGTGTGACCAGAAAATGGGGCATAAAATAGTAAAATACATAAATATAACATATATGTATACATATAGGCATATATGGCTTTTTCTGATGCAGTTACATGTGTCAAGACAATGAAGGCTTGTTGCTTTACCCAGTCTGTGACAGAAGAAAATGTTTGAGAAAGTCAGACAGATTTTATCCCAACAACCACCAATACCCCCCCCCCCCCCCACACACACACACACACACACACACACACACACACACACACACACACACACACACACACACACACACACACACACACACACACACACACACACACACACACACATGCTTTGTTCGTGGCTCTTAAATGAGCCGTTGTCATGTGTTATTCTCAAAACGTCTGATACTCCAAGCTAACTATTAAACACAAGTAGCAAGCTAGCCACTCTTCTAAAACACCACTCTGAGAGATTCATGTAAACAAGCTAACTATTATATGGTTTGTTTATAGAATTATATTGTATTTCATGTAAACAAACGCGCAGCTTCTGGGCGGGAAAGCACTGCTTTGTTATCAGCCCCCCCAGAGAGCCATACAGACAGAACCACGGTTCATCTCTTCAGATCAAACCTCAGCACATATTGGTCTAACTTAGAGCATCGTGGACATTTATTATATAATATAGCCTCCAGTCATGTAAGTGTAGTCATTCTCCTAGTAGTCCAGACTGAGGAGGTTTATTTACTGTCAACAAACGGAATGAACGCGCAACTTCCACCAGAGAACCTACACGGACACTTTCACATAGCGGTTCATTTCCTCCATCTCAACAGTTCAACACATAGCAGCTATGTAACTTAGAGCATCATGGACATTTCAGGTGAATGAACCAGCTGCATTACAGAGACGCTCATGTTTCTTACCTGCGCTCATGCGATATTTACCAACCTCCACGTTTCTAAAGTTGTTCTGATCCACCTGCTCAACTTCCTCACGACCAGGAAGAACTGTTACTACAACAACTTCCGCTTTGGAGGAAACGTCCCAATAAAAGCTCACATGTCTATTGAAACGTTGATAGAACATTTGATTAGGAACAGTATAGTAATACTATACTATAGTATTATAATATCATATATATTATTATATATACACTACCGTTCAAATCTAACCTGCTCAACTTCCTCACGACCAGGAAGCAGTCACTAGAAGACTTAAATGAACTTCCGGTTTTTCGGAGATTTCAAAATAAAAGCTCGAAATATAAAATGTCTATTAAAACGCGGATATAGATACTATTGGACCGTTTTCCACTGATATTGACGCAGTAATCACAATACATTCATTGCAAACTAAAGACACTTTTTAAATTAAATGTTTCCTCAAATTAACAAGACTTGATATTATTCTAATCTGCCATGTATACATTGGATATACAGACAAAACACAACTGAGTGTCTCAATGACAGTGGGTGGGAAATACTCAGCACAGTCCCTAGCAGCCCATTGAATTTGAGCAAAAAGAGATGTCTTATAGATGTGTCTAAACCCCACCCATAGGGTCATTATGCAGTAGAGCTAGGCTATAACATACACCTAGGACAGCAGCTGGTGAAAGAGGGAACACGTTGACAACCTAACAAATGTTCACACACACACACACACACACACACACACATATGCACCCATGCACAGAAACACACACACACACACACACACACACACACACTCATGAAACAGCACAGGTAACACACTCACCACACACACACACACACACACACACACACACACACACACTCATGAAACAGCACAGGTAGTAACACTCACACACACACACTCACACAAACACACACACACACACACACACACTCATGAAACAGCACAGGTAACACACACACACACACACACACACACTCATACACACACACACACACACACACACACACACACACACACTCATGAAACAGCACAGGTAACACTCACACACACACACACACACACACACACACTCATGAAACAGCACAGGTAACACTCACACTCACCACACACACACACACACACACACATGAAACAGCACAGGTAACACTCACACTCACACACACATGAAACACTACAGGTAACACTCACACACACACACACACACACACACACACACATGAAACAGCACAGGTAACACACTCACCACACACACACACACACACACACACTCATGAAACAGCACAGGTAACACACTGTCGGGTTCTGGTTAGGGTTCAATGCTATATTCTGTTCAGCTTGGTTGTAAAGCAAGCCATGCTAACCCATCGCTTAGTTCAAACAGACCGTAGTAGACTTTAAACAACAAAGAGACACGGAATCAATCATGATTATTATTTACTTGCAAGGAGGACGAATATAAGGCCTCTCCTGAGAGAGAGACCCCATATTCATACTAATCTCTCCTCCTGTAAGCCAGTCTTTTATTCTCATACAGAATGGAAAGGAGGAGGCAGTTTGTGATCCTATCAGTCTCCTAGAAAAGGGGGGGTGGTGTTCAGAATGAATCATTAACAGATGTGGCCGTGAGCGACCAAAACCTGTTTTCGAAAAGTGACCTCTGATAAGCAGGGGAGAGAAGGGGCGAGCTGACCATCTCTGTTTTGGTTGGCTCAGGGACAATAACACGAGGGGTAATGGGTGAGGAAAAGTTCATAAACAGAGTCCAGAGTACAAGGGTGTACAAGGTTCATGGTGTACAAGGTTCATATACAGAGCCCAGAGACAGGCTGTACAGAGTTTACACAGTGATACACAGAATTATATAGAGTATCCTGTTTTAACCTTATTTAACATTATGACAACATCGTCTTAACCCTAACATTTCCCTGCTGTTTTTCATATTTTATCACGATACAAACATTCGTCTCTTTATTCAGGTAGAGCTATCTTGTTTCCACATTTTCTAGTTCAACCGTCATTCAACGTCGCCGTACAGATCACACATGAATCTCAACTTGGATTAGAGTTTCTCAAATTGGGTTAGGTACTTAGGTTCCATCATAATTTCTTGAATCAACATTTGTTTGTACAAGTATTTCTGAAATCAGTTTGTTAGTCATAGCTCTGAAGCAGGGGAAGACACAACAAACAATCATGTGATGTCAAGCATCACACATGTTCCTCCTGCCACTGCAGTCGATAGGTCAAGAGTCATTCAGTTCTGGAGTGTCATCAGTCTGATCTGATCGATTTCGCGTTTCTGGGCTTCGTTTATCGTAAGGGATGCGTTTACAAATGTCTCTGATTGATAGTTCAGGGTTTCTTGTCATCTGGGACATTACTGCCCCAGACTGGGTCGTGTGCCTGGACGGGCGTCTCGTTTGGGTCGTCGGGAGGATTTGGTCCCCTCATTCTAAGAGGTAGTGGATCTGAAGAATTCTTCACCGGGTTTGAGACGTAATATTCACTAAATGAATAACCCCTTTGTAGCCCGGGCTTCCACCACTACCCGTCGTTCGAGGGGAACAATGTCACTTTCTTTCAATGGCTTTTGTGTATCTCATTCTGCGATCTTGACAGCAGTTGAGATGCTCAGCAGCACCCCAAATGGCCCAACCCACCGCGGGCTGCGCCAGTGTTATGATGAGGATCTGGTCACCAGGTTGTATCCTCGAATCCTGTAGGAAACAGAAGGGACTGGCAGATCATTTGTTCTGGCTATTTCCTATTTCCTAAATAGCCATCCACTTGGCCAGTGTGTTTTCTGTTTCTGCCAAATCTGCTGTCTTTACATATAACGATGAATTGAGTATCAAGGACCCCACTGAAATATGTACTTTCATGTCACTTGCTTCTGCAAATCTTCTAATAAAGTTTTCAATCAATCAATCAATACTTCCCTATTGTCGTCTACTATGGGTAGTCTAAACCCCTTCTCCCATTTACTATTTCAAATTCATTAATTTAATTTATTTCATTCATTCATTCATTCATTCATTCATTCAATCAAACCCATAGGTCTCAATTTTATTGTCATGTGTGTTTCCATTAGAGAAACACACTCTTCAATGTCCAGGTGTTTGGACACTGTGTTTGATCAATTCGTTCACGAAATGTGCGCCATTATCACTATATTTTTTTTTTTAAATTGTGTGTAATTATATACGTGAAAATGTGCGTTAACCCCTGTCAATCACCTTCCCTCCTGTTTGATACATGTAATTAAAAAGACCATGTATCAAATGAGCTGCTGTTTATTCTATACATTTTGTCATTCGTCCAAATTCGTGTGTGTGTGTGTGTGTGTGTTATAAGCCATGCTAGGCTTTTTCGTTCTGTCTGTTCCTTTGGTGTGTGTATGTGTGTGTGTGCGTGTGTGCGTGTGTGTGGTGTGTTATAATGGAGGTTCACTGCCCTCCAACCCCTTCTTGGGTCAGAGTCAGTCTACCCCCACCCTCTCTCTCTGTCTGTCTCTCTCTGTCTCTGTCTGTCTCTCTCTCTGTGTGTCTGTGTCTGTCTGTCTCTCTCTCTCCTTCTCTCTCTCTGTCTCTCTCTCTCTCTATCTCTCTCTCTGTCTCTCTCTCTCTGTCTGTCTGTCCGTCTGTCTCTCTCTGTCTGTCTGTCCGTCTGTCTCTCTCTCTGTCTGTCTGTCTGTCTCCTGTCTGTCTGTCTATTCCTCTCTCTCTGTCTGTCTGTCTATTTCTCTCTCTCTCTCTCTGTCTGTCTGTCTGTCTCCCTCTCTGTCTGTCTCCCTGTCTGTCTGTCTATTCCTCTCTCTCTGTCTGTCTGTCTATTTCTCTCTCTCTCTGTCTGTCTGTCTCCTGTCTGTCTGTCTATTCCTCTCTCTCTGTCTGTCTGTCTATTTCTCTCTCTCTGTCTGTCTGTCTATCTCTCTCTCTCTGCCTGTTCCTCTCGCTCTGTCTCTGTCTCCTAGTTTCCTCTCCTAGTCTCCTCTCCTTGTCTCCTCTCCTTGTCTCCTAGTCTCCTCTCCTCGTCTCCTCTACTCGTCTCCTAGTCTCCTCGTCTCCTCTCCTAGTCTCCTAGTCTCCTCGTCTCCTCTCCTTGTCTCCTAGTCTCCTCGTCTCCTCTCCTTGTCTCCTCTCCTTGTCTTCTAGTCTCCTCGTCTCCTCTCCTTGTCTCCTAGTCTCCTCTCCTCGTCTCCTCTCCTCGTCTCCTAGTCTCCTCGTCTCCTCTCCTAGTCTCCTAGTCTCCTCGTCTCCTCTCCTTGTCTCCTCTCCTCGTCTCCTCTCCTAGTCTCCTAGTCTCCTCTCCTCGTCTTCTAGTCTCCTCTGTTCTGCTCTCTGTCTGTTGTTCCATGCTCCCTGTTTCCTGTTCTGTGTCACACTCTCTCAAATAGCCCCCACCCGTGCACTTCTCTTCTGCCTCAAACGCACACAGTTCATAGTCCCCTCCCGTGTGTTTCTCCTCTGCTCTCTCTGTCTCTCACTGATCATACAGTAACCCTAATCTTGAGACTAATTCTAACACATAACCTTTCTAATTCTACACTTTTCTAATTCTCACAAGCATTCACTTTCAGTCATAGTTTCAGTTCCATTCTTAGTCTACTGTTTACATAGCATAAAAAGATATACATCTGTCTTTCGAAATGGATTCCTTTTGCATGTCAAACAATTCCTATTTTGTACAATTTAGGATAGATAGACTATTCATTTCGATTGCAATCTTTCTTTTTCTATTATAATTCACTTTCATTCATAGTTTCTATTATATTTACTGGTCTTTGTTGCTTATGTCTTGGTCTGGATCTCGTCAGCCGTCCTTTTGGAGGAGAAAGGTTCGACATCTAACGTCACCGGCCTGGAGCGAATTGACGTTCCAGGACTTTCTCCGGGTTCGCTCGATCCCGGGCTGTCGCGACAGACTTCGGTGTGTCGAATCTTCTTCCCCCATCAGACGACCTTGAGATCCGGCTCGAAGGACCACGTGTCGGGTTCTGGTTAGGGTTCAATGCTATATTCTTGTAACCAGGGAGTAGCTAAAGGACTGTAGAATTTTAGGAAGGGCTGGTTATCTAACTAACTCTGAGCTAAATCGGCAGTGTAGGAGGATAGAGGCAGGGGGCGCCAGCAACCCTTTAGACTAGCATTACTAGCATTAGCATTAGCATTAGCATTAGCATTAGCTAACAGACAACTAAACACACCGCAATGTATCAAATATGAACAAACACATTTATTTATACAAATTATATATACATCCCAATATACTCCCTCCCCGCCGGCCACACACACACTCACTCACTCACTCACACACAGTACCTGGCCTGAAAAGGCTTAGAGTCCCGGACTGAAATGAGCGCGTTGAGGCCTGGTTGGAGCTCGCATGTGACTCGAGGAAGGCAGCAGACAAGGGGGGGGGAGTGACGTTGCAATTCGAAGGGAAAGGGGCTTCTTCGTAGCAAACGACGAGGTTGGTGAATGGCTCAGGTCCGGTGGTCCACGGTCAGCTCCGGTGGTGTCAGCGGTCGGTCGCAATCCACCTCGGAGGCGACGGCTCTGTCCGGCTTGGGTCTCGCTATGCGCCAACGTTAGCAGCCGGCGGCTAGCAAGGCTGGCTAACGGTGACACAGCTAAACTGGGCTAGCGCTGTTAACTCACTAAACGCCGTACGGCTCACAGTTCCCTGGACATTCAGAATAAAGAGCGACTTTATTGAGCAAACTTCCTGAACCTGGCTGGCTAGCTAGAAAGTTCACACAGAGCTGTCCCATTGGTTTTGAGCACGTTCCCACGAAGCTTCTTCTTCTTCTTCTCACTCTCGTCACTCTAACGCACAGACCACTTCCGTCCCTATATATACCAACCGAACATACATCCGGTCACGTACGCCAATCAAAACCACGCCCACTAATCTGGCGCTTGCACAACACTGAACAAATCCAAGACAGAACCCATACAATTACAATAACAATACACACACCTTCATGAAAACGTACATGAACAGCATGGAAAACAATCAAGGAAATAACAGGGGCAAAACAGGGCTGATTTGGGGAAACTAACTGGCTCTAAATTGTGGGCCTTCATAACAGCCGTCCCATGAAACCCTCGGTTTCATTTAACTATGGAAGGCACACTGGCTAGGCTGCTCCAGCAGCGTGAGGTATGAGGTGATAGTGTCCTTTGTAATTTGAGGGAGCTCAATCAGGCGTGCCACAGGTCGGGTGTAAGTGCGACCACCAACGTCCACGATGGCCGTCCGCACCCTTCCATCCGGACCCGGCAGGACCTTGGTCACTCTGCCTGTCTGCCAGGCGGCGCGTGGAAGGGACTGGTCGATCACCAGTACCACGGCACCTTCGGACAAGTTGTCTCTCTCCCTCGTCCACTTCTGCCTGACTTGCAGGGTCGGCAGGTAGTGCAGTATGAACTGCCTCCAAAACTGGTCCGCGAGCACCTGGCTGTGCCTCCACCATCTTCTTCCGGTGAGCTCTGCAGGGTCGTAGACTACCTGAGGCAGTGCAGAGTCTCGCCGCCCCATCAGCAAGAAGTTGGGCGTAATGGGATCCAGATCTGCTACATCACTGGAGGTATAGCCTAGGGGCCGGGAGTTCAAGATGCCCTCAATCTCTGCTAGTACAGTCTCGAGCACCTCATCGGTAGGCACCTTCTGTCCGAGAATGGTACGTAGGACGTTCTTTACTGAGCGAATCTCCCGCTCCCAGGCTCCCCCGAAGTGTGGAGCATTTGGGGGGTTGAACTCAAACTTCACTTGCTGGGAGGCGAGTCTGTCACGGGCCTCCTCAGTCATCGCAGCGTAGCTCGCCCTCAGCTCGGCCTCACCACCGACGAAGTTGGTGCCTCTGTCCGACCGGAGGGTCTTAGGGGTCCCTCGCCTGGAGGTGAACCTCTTGAAGGACATGAGGAAGCTGTCGCTTGTGAGCTGGTGCAGAACTTCAAGGTGCATTGCTCTCGTCGTCAGGCACGTGTAGATGATGCCCCACCGCTTTTCGGAGGCTCGCCGGTTTCGGACTAGGAGTGGCCCGAAACAGTCGACCCCAGTAGAGTGGAACGGAGCCTGTCTCAGTCGCAGCCGGTCCTCGGGCAGATCGGACATCATGGGCTGCGGCGGCGTGGCTCGCCACCTCTGGCAGTCCGAGCAGGACCTTTGATATCTCCGTACCGCCTCCCGTCCATGGAGTATCCAGAATCTCCGTCGTACCTCCGCGAAGACACGCTCTCCACCCGCGTGCTGCACTTGGTCATCATGGTGCTTGATGACCAATCTGGTGACCTGATGCTTAGTGGGAAGCACGATGGGATGCTTCGTGTCTAGGTCTAGATCTTGAGCGCGGCGCAGTCTGCCACCCACGCGAATGAGAACACCGTCGAGCTCTGGAGCTAAGCCGCGGAGTCTACTGTCCGAGGGGATCGGCTTCCCTTTCTCGAGACACTCCAGCTCTCGGGAGAAGGCATCCTGTTGGGCACTCTGCAGCACCAGGAGCTCCGCCGCGGTGTAATCTTCGGCGCTGAGCGTAGTATCTAGGGGTAGACCGGCCTTGGAGCAGAACATCCTCTTCTGCAGCTCTTCGAGCGTCTCACACTCCTCTCCCGGAGTAGTCTCAGGGTCTACGACCTGGGTGGCTCCGCAGAACAACGTCTTACGCAGCTCTTTGTCCTCTCTGTCTTCTGCTAACGCCGGCGTGGCTGGCCACTCTGACTCCCGCTCCTGTAGGAAGTCTGGTCCCGTGTGATACAGGTGGGGCTCAGCCAGATCCTGGAGAGTTGCCCCTCTCGTGATGACGTCAGCAGGGTTCCTCTTGGTGTCTACACTGGTGTGAAGGCAGTTGATGGTCTGCACTTCTTCGGTTCGGACATGGAGGGATGACGTAGCTCTCCCGTCTCTATCTCTCCACTCGGTAGCGCCTTGGAGGGCCCACCCAAGCGCAGTCTTAACAGCCATCGGGCAGCCTCGTGGTCCTCTCAGCGGAGGACGGAGCGACACGATCAGTGCAGCGTTGTCCGAGCCGATGAGAAGGGTTGGCTCCGCTCCTTCTATCGGATGTAGGTCTACTCGCCGTAGGTGGGAATATCTTGCGCGTAATCTCTCCAGGGGGTAGTCGTAGCGGGAGAGCGCTAGCTGGTCTGCGGTGAAGACATTCTGAAGCCGATATCTGTCCGACGGCCGCCCCGCCGGGGAGATAGAGAAGTTGATTCTCGCCCCGGTGACCTCTTTAAGGTCGCGACGTATCGTGCGCAGAGTCAGCTTCTCCTCAGTCCCTTGGAGCCCCAACTGGCGCACTGCCTCCTGGAGAAGGATGGTCCGTTCCGACCCGTCGTCTAGAACGGCGTACATGTCGTACACAGCGTTGTTGTGGTGAAGTCGGACCTTCACCACCTTCAGTAGGACCTTGGAGCCGCTGCTCTGGGTTGGGTCTAGATAGTAGACAGGTGTTTCCTCTTCCGGTGCGCTACCGGACCTAGGGCTTCTGGTGCCCTCCGTGGACCTGGCGAGGGAGACCTCGTGTAGGATGTTGAGGTGGACCTCCTCACAGCGGTTGCACTTTCTCCTCAAGGTGCAGTTCTTAGCCAGATGGTCGCGCCCACAGTTCCAGCACCTCTTGTTCTCCTCGAGCCACCTCTGCTTGGCCTCGGTACTCAGGTTGTTGAAGTCACTGCACTCATTGAACCAGTGCTCGCGGGTGCAGTACGGACATGGCGGTGGACCTCTCCGTCCCCTTTGAGGGGGTTGAGAGGAATCCTTTCCCTCAGGTCGGGCTTTCCTCTCTCTCCGAGGCTCCTCCTCCGTGTGCAGCACTCCTACTGGGCGTCCTCTGTTCGAGCTCGGCCTGTCCCAGCGGTCTCCCTTCTCCCTCTCCTTCTTCGGCTCAGCGTAACCCATGGCGTCTACGTTGGTGTCATGCACTTCCTCCAGTAGGAACTCCGCGAAGGCAGCCATGCTCAGACCCAACTTCCCGGGGTTACGAACGCGCTGCTGTCGCCGGAACCTCTCCTGCCGGAAGCGTGGGATCTTGCGGAGCAGCCGCTCTACGTTGGAGGTGCTGTTGATCTCGCTGGCGCCAGCTGGGCCCTGCGTCTTCAGCATTCCAACCAAGGTGTGCACGCGGAGCGCGAAGTCATCCAGCGCCCGTTCATCCTTGATGGGGGCCTGCTGTTCGAGGGCTTGCAGTTCAGCAAGGGCGTGGTTCCAGGGACGACCGTAGCGGGCATCCAAGTCGGCGAGCGCTCTGGTGTAAGGTGTCGGTGCGGAGGCATGGGCCAGAACCATGTTGTGGGCTCTGGGGTTCCTCACATGCTGAAGGAGAATCGCATATTTGTAGGACTCTGAGCAGGAGTCGTCCAAGAGCGTGTCTAGGCAGATGCGTAGTTCCACATACTGGCTCCTGTCCTCGTCCTTGAAGAAGGGGAACTTGGGTCCCTCCACCTGGGGAAACATCCTGTAGTGGATGATCGGGGCTGGAGTGACGGTCTGGGTGTCCGGCCTGCATGCCTTTTGGTTCACTGGAGGACCTAGGGGTGTGCTACGCTCTTGGGGAATGGCTCCCCTCCCGGGCAGCGACGCTGGCTCCCTCTGGGCCGCGTAGCGGTCGGGTCCCTGGTCCTCTTCCTTCAAGGTGGTCAGCTGGGCCTGTAGTTGGACAGTCATGGCGGGGGTCATGGAGCCATCGGCGGGGGGTTCAGGAGATGGCACTCGAGAGGGCCGTGCGGATGATGCTCTGGAGCTACGGGCCGACGGAGCTCTGCTGATGCACACGTCGCGCATGGTCTGCATCACTGCCTCCATCTTCTCCGCGTGCAGTTGCTCTCTCTCCATCTGGAGGCGGTCGCGCTCCATCTGGAGGCGTTCACGTTCTAGCGCCTCCTGGCGCTGCCTCTCCGCCGCGCGTTCCGCCCCCTCCATCTGGAGGCGCTCGCGCTCGAACTGGATGCGTTCCCTCTCTAACGCCTCCTGGCGCTGTCTCTCCGCCGCACGTTCCCTCTCTAACGCCTCCTGGCGCTGTCTCTCCGCCGCACGTTCCGCTCCTTCCATCTGGAGGCGTTCACGCTCGAACTGGAGGCGTTCCCGCTCTAACGCCATCTCGGCCTGGTGGCGCATACATTCTGACAGCGCGGCACTACTCCCTCTGGAGTGCATGCTATCCGCCCCAGAGGCAGAACTGCCCACGGAAACCCTGGACCGGGAGGAAGCCACTGAACGGCAGGAGCTAGGTCTCGAGCGCGCCGTACTGGGAGGCAGATCGTTAAGGCTGAGGCCCTCCCTCTTCCGCCCGCAGGCGCTGTCAGACCGGGCCTCTCCTTCCTGCTCTTCCGTTTCTACGGCAAAACCCTGCTGTTCTGCCATCTCATCCTCAGGCTGGTGCTCTTTGATGTCTGTCTCGTCTGGTTGGCTGCGCTCAGCCATGCTATCACTACACAACCTATCCGGCTCGAAAGGACCAATTGTAACCAGGGAGTAGCTAAAGGACTGTAGAATTTTAGGAAGGGCTGGTTATCTAACTAACTCTGAGCTAAATCGGCAGTGTAGGAGGATAGAGGCAGGGGGCGCCAGCAACCCTTTAGACTAGCATTACTAGCATTAGCATTAGCATTAGCATTAGCATTAGCTAACAGACAACTAAACACACCGCAATGTATCAAATATGAACAAACACATTTATTTATACAAATTATATATACATCCCAATATACTCCCTCCCCGCCGGCCACACACACACTCACTCACTCACTCACACACAGTACCTGGCCTGAAAAGGCTTAGAGTCCCGGACTGAAATGAGCGCGTTGAGGCCTGGTTGGAGCTCGCATGTGACTCGAGGAAGGCAGCAGACAAGGGGGGGGGAGTGACGTTGCAATTCGAAGGGAAAGGGGCTTCTTCGTAGCAAACGACGAGGTTGGTGAATGGCTCAGGTCCGGTGGTCCACGGTCAGCTCCGGTGGTGTCAGCGGTCGGTCGCAATCCACCTCGGAGGCGACGGCTCTGTCCGGCTTGGGTCTCGCTATGCGCCAACGTTAGCAGCCGGCGGCTAGCAAGGCTGGCTAACGGTGACACAGCTAAACTGGGCTAGCGCTGTTAACTCACTAAACGCCGTACGGCTCACAGTTCCCTGGACATTCAGAATAAAGAGCGACTTTATTGAGCAAACTTCCTGAACCTGGCTGGCTAGCTAGAAAGTTCACACAGAGCTGTCCCATTGGTTTTGAGCACGTTCCCGCGAAGCTTCTTCTTCTTCTTCTTCTCACTCTCGTCACTCTAACGCACAGACCACTTCCGTCCCTATATATACCAACCGAACATACATCCGGTCACGTACGCCAATCAAAACCACGCCCACTAATCTGGCGCTTGCACAACACTGAACAAATCCAAGACAGAACCCATACAATTACAATAACAATACACACACCTTCATGAAAACGTACATGAACAGCATGGAAAACAATCAAGGAAATAACAGGGGCAAAACAGGGCTGATTTGGGGAAACTAACTGGCTCTAAATTGTGGGCCTTCATAACAATTCTGTTCAGCTTGGTTGTAAAGCAAGCCATGCTAACCCATCGCTTAGTTCAAACAGACCGTAGTAGACTTTAAACAACAAAGAGACACGGAATCAATCATGATTATTATTTACTTGCAAGGAGGACGAATATAAGGCCTCTCCTGAGAGAGAGACCCCATATTCATACTAATCTCTCCTCCTGTAAGCCAGTCTTTTATTCTCATACAGAATGGAAAGGAGGAGGCAGTTTGTGATCCTATCAGTCTCCTAGAAAAGGGGGGGTGGTGTTCAGAACGAATCATTAACAGATGTGGCTGTGAGCGACCAAAACCTGTTTTCGAAAAGTGACCTCTGATAAGCAGGGGAGAGAAGGGGCGAGCTGACCATCTCTGTTTTGGTTGGCTCAGGGACAATAACACGAGGGGTAATGGGTGAGGAAAAGTTCATAAACAGAGTCCAGAGTACAAGGGTGTACAAGGTTCATGGTGTACAAGGTTCATATACAGAGCCCAGAGACAGGCTGTACAGAGTTTACACAGTGATACACAGAATTATATAGAGTATCCTGTTTTAACCTTATTTAACATTATGAAAACATCATCTTAACCCTAACACACACTCACCACATGCTCACTTTGTGTATATTGTTACACCTCTAATATTGGAGTGAATCTCAACAATTCTTGTAAGACCCCTACCACACACTCACTCACTCTCTGTCTGTCTGTTTCTCTCTACTCTCTCATCTCTCTCTCCTGTCTGTGTCTCTCTCTCTCCCCGTCTCTCTCTCTCTCCTGTCTGTGTCTCTCTCCTGACTCTCTCTCCTGTCTCTCTCTCTCCTGTCTGTGTCTCTCTCCTGTCTCTCTCTCTCCTGTCTGTGTCTCTCTCCTGTCTCTCTCTCTCCTGTCTGTGTCTCTCTCCTGTCTGTATCTCTCTCCTGTCTCTCTCCTGTCTGTATCTCTCTCTCGTCTCTCTCCCTCTCTCTCCTGTCTCTCTCTCTCTCTCTCCTGTCTCGCTCTCTCCTGTCTGTGTCTCTCTCCTGTCTCTCTCTCTCCTGTCTGTGTCTCTCTCCTGTCTCTCTCTCTCCTGTCTCTCTCTCTCCTGTCTCTCTCTCTCCTGTCTGTGTCTCTCTCCTGTCTGTATCTCTCTCCTGTCTCTCTCCTGTCTGTATCTCTCTCCTGTCTCTCTCCTGTCTGTGTCTCTCTCTCGTCTCTCTCCCTCTCTCTCCTGTCTCTCTCTCTCTCTCCTGTCTCTCTCTCTCTCTCTCTCTCTCTCTCTCTCTCTCTCTCCTGTCTGTGTCTCTGTCCTCAGATTAGATGGCAGCCCTGAGCCGCCCAATGAGATCCTGGAGCAGGGGTCACATGACCACCCACTGGTGGCACAGAACTACAGCACTGCCGTGACTAAAGGTAAACACACACACACACACACACACACACACTCCTAAGTACTTGTACGGTCACATAGTCGTAGTTTCTCATCTCATTCGAGGGGGAAATAAATAAATGAAATCCAGCATTTCCGTCATCATTTCCCCCCATTTTTGATGGTGAATTCCATTGGTTCGATGGACGGAGGCGAAGGTGACCCCCTGACCTTCTGTTGCTAGGTTACTGTGAGGAGCAGGGGGCGGTGGGCGGCGCCGGCCTGGAGGACGACCTCAGCGACCTCCGGCTGGACGAGGAGAACGAGCAGCCGCCCCTCATCCTGGAGACCGACTGACGCCCGCGGCAACCAATCAGAGGGCTCCTCTGGTGCTGCTATGAACATGTGACGCGAGTGGTGTGTGGGGGGGGGGCGGGATTAAAGACGGGGGGGGGGGGCGAGGGGCTATTTAAACGCTCAGCGTCCTAGCCTCTCTCTGCGTCTCTGTCCGTTTGTACGTATACATGTATGTTTCTTATCTCCCCCCCCCCTCTCTCCCTCTCTCTCCTTCTACCCAGTTTAACTCTCTCTCCCCCCCCCAGGCCACCTGTGCAGGCCAGCCTGTAGCTTTGCATGTACATGTGCCAAGAGTAGACCGCTAGAAAACATGCTTGAAGTGTGTGTGTGTGTGTGTGTGTGTTTGTATGCCCGCTCAAGCGTGCGTGTCGGGTCTCCTGTCAGAAGCTTACCGCTTTATTCAGTTACACACCATAGATACACACACACACACACACGCATACATGCATACATACCCCCCCCCCCCTCTGTGTTTTATGGAAGTGATGATGAACGTGTAAGTGCCTCTCTGCTCATCGTCATGGTTACGGCTGTAAGAGAGAGCCGACCCCTCCGCTAGCTTAATTAAAGCTGTCGATTTTGAGTTATTTGATCGTAAAGCTGTATGTGTGTGTGTGTGTGTGTGAGTGTGTGAGTGTGTGAGAGAGAGAGAGAGAGAGAGAGAGAGAGACTGTCTGTCCCTTCTGCCCCCCCTACACACACACACACACACACACACACACACACACTCTCTCTCTCTCTCTCTCTCTCTGTTCTCCCTGTGAGAATGCTGGTGTGTTCCATCAGTCGTGTTCTGATGTTGTTTCTGAGAGAATGTTCTTTCTTCTGCTTCTGACATCAGGCTGAGGGGGGAGCGGCTGAGCTACCGACTGTGTGAATGCTGGGCATGTACATTAGCATATGTTAGCATTAGCTTCCTCCTCGCTCACTTTATCCAATCAGATAGAGGCTCAGTGGACACGCCCCACCCCCACCCCCCCCTTCTCTCTGAGGCCTGCAGTCATTGGTTGATTTAACAACAATATCACTATTTTAATCTACGTAACCAATCAGACTTGCGTCTCATCCGTACTGTGAGAAACATGCATGGTGTTCTGACATGGTACTGTGTATGTTCAGGTGGCACCTGGTTGTCAATAGTCTCGTCAGATATACAGATGAAAATAATCAGAAAGAAGGTGTGCTTGAGAGTCCTACTCTAAATCATCACAACGCTTGATAATTTGAATATTATCTTGATTATTTCTCAATACTAATCGTCTTATCACGCCATGCAGCTGGATTTAACCGTTAAAAAAAGCAAACTCGGGGTTAGCTTTAACTCTGGGTTCTAGTTTGGTTGGCCACTCAGGCCGGGGCAGGTCCGCTGGGTCTCGTCCAGATGCATGATTTCCCATGATCCTCTGGTGTGAGGCGGCGGGAGCCGCTGAAGAAGGACGGGGTTCAGAGGTTGTCATGACGTTTTTCTAATGATTTTGTATAAAATGTGGAATGTTCATCTGAAACTAAATGATATTAAAATCCATGTTGATGTATGAGGGAGATGTCTGTGTTGTTCTTCCTCCAGGGGGGCGTTCCATCAACATCGCTAAAGGAAAATCCAGGCTTATTCTGATAAATCTCACGAGAGTTAACAAAAATAAGCCTGGATTTTCCTTTAGCAATGATAGTGCTCCTAATTCACTTGGATGAAGGGATGGGGTAGTGTCTGAAATAATGAGCTCTCATAGATCCTAACTAACCGTTACTAATAGTACTCATTTCAAATGTAAAGTTCTAGTCTAGGAAACTCACAAGGTAAGAAGTCGCTTATTAAAAAGAAAAAAAAAACTCATAGAAATTGAATCCTATGACGGACCGCTTTGGCACCTGTTTTCTGAGCGTTCCACCATGATGGAGCCTGTGGTCTATTATGATCCAGCAGTGTCAGTGGGCTGTCATCTGCCTACCTACACTGATGCCATTTATCTTCATATTGGGGTAGGATTGGCAGAGGGCAGTATGCTAGGCAGTAGGGTCCAGATTTGTTTGGACACTTGCCCCACACAATCATGTTTGCTTTTTTAATTTGACAAGTTTCATTTAATTGGGGCCGTGTGTTTGAGGATCTGCTCAAACAATGTCTCTACGTAAATGGAACATCTCTGAGCAAACATCCCAACTATTACAAAAAGTCATTTAGCAGCTAACCTTACTATTCTCTTTTAGTCGAGAGAAAATTACATAAAAATCGTATGTTTGCTTCTTTTCCTTGATTCCTCACTAAAACAGACTATTTGTAGTTGTCAGTGAGGTCACCTTGTTGCGTCCTTCTGAAAGGTAACAAGTTCTACAGCAATAACTGTAAGCATCTTGTGCAGTGTTGGAATGTCGCAGCACAGCTGCAGGGCGGAATACCACTAAAGAAATAAACATGTGAATACCAAAGCATGTAATTGCAGCAATTTTCTGGGAGAAGTGGTGCATTATCTGACAGACGTGCAGGGGTGCCAATATTTTTGTCCATGACTATATAAACAAAACTAGGCGGGAACACAACACGTGAGAGCATGAACACAATAGTTTATGATGACATGTCCATGTAAGTCTCTCAACTCACCTGTCTGTGATTCTGTGAGAGTGTGGATGCTGTCTCTCTGTCCTTTATACTGTAAGTGTGATAGATGCCTGTTTGAGGACGATTTCTCAGGAGTTTGACAGTCTGCTCTCGTCCACAATACACTTTAGGTGTCTCCACAGTTTAGTTTCATTTCAGCAAACGACGTTGAAATGCTCCTCCCCACCCAATATAGCTCTTCTCCCTGGAACAGTTAACCCTTTACAGGGCTGATCTGTTTCTAACATGTGCTTTTACAGATACTCTCTTCTTACCTATCATTTCCAATCATCATATTGTTTCCAGTCAATATAAACTGTAATCAGAATAATATTTGTGAACTGGACTAAGGTTTCTACAGAGTGAAGTCTTTCTCTGGCATGGATCACCGTATGTGAACCTTGAGATTAAAACATTTCTTATAAAATGAAGGAATCAGAAGAGAAAATACTACACTGTTATTATGTGCAACTGTAAACCTTGGTATTTTTTGGCCGCAGCATTAAGTGTCACGTTAAGTGTCACATCTCTCAACAACTCCAACTCTACACCCCCCCCTCTCCGACCCGATCTGCCTCGCTGAATCTTTTCATCCCACTTTAATAACCGGACAGGACAGGACAAAAACACACTTCATCCTGAAAATGTGAAGTTTTCATACTGTTCCATACCGTTTAATTGTATTTCTATTTGATATATTTATATAAATGTAATAAATAAATAAATAAAAACATGAAAAACCGGCTTGTGGTACACACATAAGGATTTTCTGCGATTTCAGCGATTTTCGGATGGCTGAAAACAACAGAAAACGCCCGGTTATCAGATGGCTCTTAACATTTTCTTATAACAGAATCCTGGGGTGTGAGGTGTGTTAAGAGACAATTCTCTTCAATTGTGCAATCAACTCTCCCGACAACCTGCTCGGAAAATGGGCGTGGCCGGCAATCGTAAATGTGAAATGTTTTCAATACTTCCGACCAGAAACCATAGGGTTGCCAGATTGTTTGGTGGAATTTGCGGTTTTAGACTGTGGTTAGGGTGGAAAATGTCATTCCCATCTGGCAACCCTGCTCGCCAATCAAGAAGCAAGCTGACTTCTTCTTTTCGTTATTCAGCACTTTATTTGCCCTGTCGCACATGGTTGTCTCGTACAGGTCAGTCAGGGTACTACGTTAGATAATAATAATAATAATAATAATAATAATAATAATAACTTTATTTGTATAGCGCTTTTCCTGCAAACGTTGCGGCTCAAAGTGCTTTAATCATTATATAATCTTAATTTAATTATTTTGTAATTTAAAGGCAATATTAAAAGGATGGGTTCACGTGAGATTTCTGACTTGGCTCTAGAGAGTTTGGAATCTGTCGTTCCCCAAGCCCATTTTCCGAGCAGGTTGTCGGGAGAGTTGATCGCACAATTAATTGAGAGTTGATTGCACAAATAAGAGAATTGACTCTTAACACACCTCACACCACAGGATTTTGTTATAGGAAAATGTTAAGATCCGTCTGATAATTGGGCGTTTTCTGTCGTTTTCAGAGATCCGAAAATCGGAAAATCCTTATGTGTGTACCCCGCATTAATCGCCATCAACTACTAGCTGGAAGCTTATAAACAGGCATCAAATGTTATTTTCTAACTGACGTGATCCCAGGTTTCACCTCTATGTATAGTCTACCAATGCTAGTATGCCGTCATCCGCCTATGACATCACAAAGGCGCAAGACAGTTTTGACGTCACCATGGTCCGTGAACCTCAGGATAACTCGATATGTCATTTGTAAACACAAAACGAAATAACCAATAAAACGCATGCTCTTTGTATACATGCATATCTACTTGAAGTGAAGATGATATCTACAAGATATCTGAAGAGCATTGGCAAGCCAGGTGATGGCACAGGGACAGTGAGGTAAGTCATTTGGTTACACATAAACTCAGTCATCCAATATGTTCACCAGAATACTGTAGGATTCACAGTCATGAATTGGAGTTTGTAGATAAAGCACTGATCCATATGAGAATCGCCTCTGTTTACCTTCTGAGAGGGAACATAAACATCACATTTATTTTTTGTTTATTTTTATTTTTACTACTCGATCTTTTCAGTTTGTAAAGCGTCTTTGAGTGTCTAGAAAAGTCTAATGGATTATTATTATTATTATTATTATTATTATTATTATTGTCTTAATCAGGAGTAGGCCTTAATAAAAGTTGTCAACCACCTTGGATTAATTGATGAGTATTTGAAGTTGGTAAACAGCTTCACTGAGTGTATGGCTAGACAGGTCATGCAAATCTGCTCTCTATACTTCCCCCATCGCAGTGTGCAGGGCGGTGGTGCGCTGCTGGGGGCGGACGTGCTGGACCGCTACCTCCCAGAGAGGAGGCTGGGCGTCTACATCGCCACGTGGAACATGCAGGGAGAGAAGGTGAAGGGTCAACGTGTTATTAAGTGTGCTTGCAGTAGCAAGCAGCGCTTATTAGTATTGTACATTTTCTTCTTTATTTATTATTCGAGCAAAATTGGACTCGGCTACTCGTCCCACAGTTTTGGCACTAGGTAGACATGAGAGGTCCATTTACCAAACCAACAGTAAATCATGTGTCATTTTCAGGGACTTCCAAACAACCTAGAGGATCTTTTGTTTGAGTCTGAGTCTCAAGACTTGTACATCATTGGAGTCCAGGAGGGATGTCCAAACAGGTGTGTATGAGACGGCATGATTATGTTAATGAGTTATAACGTCATAACAATGAGGTTAAGTGTTGTGAAAACTGAGGTGTGCATGTGTATGTGTGTCTGCGTGTGTTTGCATGTGTGTGTGTGTGTGCGCGTGAATGCGTGTGCGTGTATGTGTGTCTGCATGTGTGTTTGCATGTGTGTGTGTGTGTGTGTATGTGCGTGTGTGTGTGTGTGCGTGAATGCGTGTGTGTATGTGCGTCTGCATGTGTGTGTGTATGTGCGTGTGTGTGCGTCTGCGTGTGTGTGTATGTGTGTGTGTGTGTTTGTGTGTGTGTGTGTGTGTCCGTGTGTGGGCGTGTGTGTGTGTGTTTGCGTGTGTGTGTGTTTGTGTGTGTGTTTGCGTGTGTGTGTGTGTCACAGGCAGCAGTGGGAGGCCCGTCTCCAGGAGGTTCTGGGGTCGTGCTACGAGCTGCTCCACGCCGCCGCCCACGGAGTTCTGTACCTCACCGTGTTCATCAGG
Source organism: Nansenia antarctica (assembly GCF_963989245.1). Taxonomy (NCBI): domain Eukaryota; kingdom Metazoa; phylum Chordata; class Actinopteri; order Argentiniformes; family Microstomatidae; genus Nansenia; species Nansenia antarctica. The sequence goes on from NC_137683.1 coordinate 10,919,251, forward strand.
AGGGACATCGCCTGGCTCTGCACAGGTCCGGTCCAGAGAATGTTTTGTCAGATGGAATGTTTCATTGAGTGTCATTGACATTGCAGATGTTATATAACATGATCTGTCTAGCTACTACTGTGCATACACGTTTATCAAGCTACAATGCACATTTGTTTAGTGTCATAGTCTGACTGTGTGTGTGTATGTATGTGCGTCTGCGTGTGCGTGTGTGTGTGTGTGTGTGTGTGTGTGCGTGAATGCGTGTGCGTGTATGTGCGTCTGCATGTGTGTTTGCATGTGTGTGTGTGTATGTGCGTGTGTGTGTGTGTGTGTGTGTGTGTGTGTGTGTGTGTGTCTGGCAGAAGCGGAGCATGCCACAGTCACTACGCGGGTCGTCCCTCTGATCAAGACCAAAGGGGCTCTGGGGATTGGTCTCACTTTCTTCGGGACTTCGTTCCTCTTCATCGCCTCCCATTTTACCTGTAAGAGAGGCCTCTGGGAAATGCAGTTCTGCTCAGGAAGAGATGCCATTGCATGACATGGGATTCTAAACAGGGAACAGAAAGCCCATTCCTTTTTTTTTTTATAGATTAGATTCAACTTTACTGTCATACTGTCTGGTACTGTCAAGTACCAGACAACAAAATGCGACCGAAATTTGCATCTAATAGATAAAACATGATAGTCATAGTGATAGGTACAGTACGGTAGTTAGAGGTATATACAGGAGAGGATAGTAGTAAGCTATATACAGTTATGGTAGCTATGTACAGTATGGTGTATAAGGCTATATCAAAAAGAGTATGTGCACTGTGCAACCCAAAAAATGGTATGTGCAATGGTAGTACTTGTAAACAACAGTAGTGCAAAGGGTAATTGAGTGTTCACATTGACCAGGTGTGTGGTGCAACCAGCAGTAGTCTCAAGGCTAAAATGGTTGTGTGTGTGTGTGTGTGTGTGTGTGTGTGTGTGTGTGTGTGTGTGTGTGTGTGGAGGGGGGGGGGGGTACTGATAGTCAGTTTACCCCATGGGGTGTGGGGGTGGGGTGCTGAAAGAAGCTGTGAAAGAAGCTGTTCTGGAGCCAGTATGTGTCATCCAGCCATGATGAGTGCTGCCCTAAGTATGATTGTACTGATTAAGTGATTTGTCTTTAGATGATGTAGCATTGTAGCATTGTTGAGCTTTTTTTTGTTTTCATGTCCATGTGTTCCAGCCGGAAAATCCAAAGTGTCTAAGAGGATCCGGGAGTACAAGAAGATCATTAAAACACTTGCTCTTCCCAAATGCCGCCCTGACACACACCCTGACCTCTCCACAGCCTGTAAGTAGACCAGACTGAATGAATGAATGAATCTTTATTTCGAACAATGGTTTAAAAATAAAAAAAACTAATAAGGAAAAGTACAGGTATCACTGTTGGAAAGGGAGTAGGATGAAGCCTCAGCTTATCCTGTCCTACCCCTATCCCTCACTTCCAAGTGAGAACAATAATACTTACATTATATAATCCATGAATTAATACATAAATTACAGTATCCACAGTACTAATCATTTTCCATTCTTAATATTGAAACAACACAAAATAAATAAATAAACATAATTTTCCATTCTTAATATTGAAACAACACAAAATAAATAAACAGACTAAACTGTGTTCTGGTGTTTCTTTACAGGGAAAGGGAGTGCTAATGTATTCCTCTTACTGCAATGTCATAGTCCATGGCTAATTAAGTCAGGCGGACTGCTCTGTTTGTTCTCTGAACAACCTTTAACAACAAGGTATTTGCGTGGAAACATCAGTGTTAATGTCCGACTGTGTTCTATGTCTCTCAGCTGATGTGACCACCCACTTTGATGAGGTCTTCTGGTTCGGGGACTTCAATTTCCGCCTCAGTAAAGACTGTGTAGGGGTGATGAACATTCTGGACAAGACTGAAGGCCCAGACATGTCTGCACTGCTCCAGCACGACCAACTCTCTCAGGAGATGAAGGATGGTATGTTTATATACATCTACACTACAGCTACAACTTGCAACATGCTAACACTCGAAAAGGACCCAAATGTGTTTTAAGGTTCAAGATATTAGATGGAGAATGATAACTTAAAATGCATTCTAATAATAATAATAATAATAATAATAATAATACATTAGACTTATATAGCGCTTTTCTAGACACTCAAAGACGCTTTACAAACTGAAAAGAGTAGTAAAATAAAAATAAATAAATAAATAAAAGAATAGAATAAAAGTATAGGGGTCTAATTAATTTTTAGATGACTAAATCTAAATCTAAGTGTCTTTGTAGGACAATGTACTCTGTATACGGCAAGTATATCTAGATTTCGTGCGGAGAAGCCGCGAAACGCCAGTGTCCTCTCTCGACCGGCATTGTGTATTGTGTACACAAAAGGAAGTCTTCTATGATCTATTTTTGCTCTAGGCACTATCTTTAAAGGCTTCCAGGAGGCACCGATTCACTTCCGCCCCACATACAAGTTTGACACCGGTTGTGACGTGTACGACACCTCCTCCAAGCAGAGAACTCCTTCCTACACAGTAAGAAACCCATTCATCGTCATCCCTCATGGCTTTGGGCAAGAAACATTTGATGTAGGAGTCTTAACCTACTGTACATCTGTCTCTGTGTATTCTAGGACAGAATACTGTACAGGAGCAGACAGGCAGGTGACATCAAGGTCATCAAGTACAAGAGTTGTACAGCGATTAAGACCTCAGACCACAGGCCTTTGGTCGGCGTCTTCCAGGTCAAACTCCGTTCTGACAGAGCCAGACTGCCCTCTGTGTCCAAACTCTGTGACCCTTATCAGGGTGGATCCTCACCTGAGCTCTCCCCAGTGACGTCTTCAGGAGAGGAAGACTCCTCGCACTCCCAGACCCCTGAGGAGATGAGGACAGAGGTTGACGCCACGCTGGAGACAATCACCTCCGGAGAGTCTTGGGCTGGTCAGACCTGCAGTGTCACAGCTGGTGAAGGTGGTGCCACTAGTATGGTGGACACAGACACAGTGAGCTGTGGGGGTGAAGAGGTCTTGAAAGCACAAGAGCCCTCCTCACCCCACTCCTCCTCTGTGCCTGATCCTGGAAGTCCTATTATAAGGCTATATATGATTATTCAGGACTCAGTGCATGGCCACCTAACTGAACCACGCTGGTAAGTGTGTCTCCTAAGTATTTCTGTGCATCCTTCTCAAAATACTTTGGCTAGCTTCTCGTATTGAGCTATGAGTTCTCACCTCTCTGAGCTGTAGCAACAGCAACAGTCTAAAAGAAGAGTTATTTTACAGTTATAGTCAAAAGTGTGGAAGTACATTTGCATATCATGGAAAAGCTAGTTGCAGTATTCAAAAATCCCATTGGATTATGTGTCATTTAGTCTATTGGACCCATTTTTGCACATGTTGAAGCCCCTAGAATGAGATTGTAAAAGGTGAAGTTGCTTTTATTTATCTGTCCCTCTCCTCTGTTTATGACCATAGCAGCCGGTCCCAGTCTGCTGACCCGCCTGTCTGCATGGTGCCCTCTGAAGCAGGAGATGAGATGGTTAGTTTGTCATGACTTTTACACATGGCGTTATTCACCTCATCCCATGAGTGTGATCATTGAACATAATGATGTGGTTAGCTACTGTATCAGTAAGGCAAGGGAAGTTTATTTGTATAGCACATTCCTTACAACAGGGGCAATTCAGTGTACCGGTATATGTGTTCAAACTCTGTGACCATTATCAGGGTGGATCCTCACCTGAGCCCTCCCCAGTGACGTCTTCTGGAGGAGAAGACTCCTCGCACTCCCAGACCCCTGAGGAGATGAGGACAGAGGTTGACGCCACGCTGGAGACAATCACCTCCGGAGAGTCTTGGGCTGGTCAGACCTGCAGTGTCACAGCTGGTGAAGGTGGTGCCACTAGTATGGTGGACACAGACACAGTGAGCTGTGGGGGTGAAGAGATCTTGAAAGCACAAGAGCTCTCACCCCACTCCTCCTCTGTCCCTGATGAGACGCCGGATCCTGGATGTCCTATTATAAGGACGGTTATTCAGGACTCAGTGCAGGACCCAAATGGTACAGGCAACGCCCAACCCTATCTAGTTTCACCCCTCTATATAACGAAGAAGTTTGAACACACTGCACCAATCCTGAGATCTCTACACTGGCTACCAGTCTCTCATAGGGCTTTCACACCGGCAAAGAACCGTGCCGGTTCGCGTTCGGAAACCTCCGAACGTTGGCGCTGTCTGGCGAACGAGCCCGCGTTCATACCAATGTATCGTTCGCCAGACAGCGCCAACGTTCGGAGGTTTCCGAATGCAAACGCGAACCGGCACGGTTCTTTGCCGGTGTGAAAGCCCAATCAGAGAATTGAATTCAAAGTACTCCTAATTGTATACAAATCACAAAATGGTCTTGGTAGACTAATCAGCTAATCATTCCAAGAGTGAAAACAAAACACGGTGCAGCAGTTTTTAGTCACTCTGCCGCATGCTCCTGGAACTCCCTGAAGAAATCAAACAGGCCCCTAAAAATATTTAAATCTAAGCTAAAAAATGTTTTGCAACAGTAATGGTTAAACACTAACACTTCGATCTATGTCTTTTCATCCATTATCTATTATCTTATTCATTATCTTGTTAAATGTTTATCCATATATATCTATTCTTGTAATTTAAAACATATGTTACGGTACATGTGGGAATACGGTACATGTGGGAAAACTAGGGTTAGGGTTAGGTGCTAGGGTGCTAGGGTTAAGTTTAGGATTAGGGTTAGGGGTAGGGTTAGGGTTAGGGTTAGGGTTAGAATTAGGGTTCGACATGCCAGCATGTACCAAGTCACCCTAGCACCTAACCCTAACCCTAGTTTTCCCACATGTACCGTATTCCCACATGTACCGTAACACATATATATATTTTCTTACTATCCTCCTCTTGGTATTGTTCAATGCTGTATGTAAAGCACTTTGAATTGCTTCTATTGTATGAAATGTGCTACAAATAAACTCACCTTGCCTTGCCTATGTGTCACCAGATATGAGGGTATGTGGCCCCTCCCCTTCCCATGTCTTGCCAAACTTTGACAAGGAGGATTATGGCTGCTTGGTGCGAGGGATCTGCACCAAACTGCTGGTGAATATATTTCCCGCCACATCTGCGAGAGACGTGAGTGAGAAGAGCAGAGGTGTCACAGCGTCGGTCCTCTCAGACTTCTGCGCAGCGTCACGCATCCCACGGACTCAGGCCTACCCTCGGGGTCTGGACATCCACAAGATCTACATGGATGTTCACAAGGAGCTTGTGCAACAGTTCGGTGGTGAGGAAGGCCTCAAGATGGCGGCTGAGTCCAAAGATCCAGCAATTGTCAATGTTTTGGAGACGTCATTGACGACGGAGCTTCTTGGTGCGTGTGGTTCAGCACAGGCAGCCAAGAAAGGAAGGAAGGGAAGACTATTCTCTCGCTGGAAGGTATATTACACATACTGAATGTATATCTTTCAAAATGTCAATTGATAACACTGCCTTGTCTTTAACTAATTGATACAGAATTACACATTTATATTCATATGTGTAGTATTTTAGTTTGTATAATTGCATTGCTTTATTGGGATTGATAAGCTGCAACAGGTATGGCATTTCCATTTGCACCTTTTCTCAACATTCAGGGCTCCAAGAAAATAGACGGCAGTCCTCCGAAATCGATGAAGAGCAAACCTCAAAGCTCTTCCAGGCCTGTATCCTCTACAGGTAAGTAAACCACTGCTCTGTCAAGATTATAAATATAACCCCATGTGCTATTCCATTAAAAATGTTGCACATTCAACTGAATTGATGTTTAAAAAAAAGAAAAGAAGCTGCACACCTATACCATCCTCCTTTCTCTTCCTTCAAAGGGAAAGATGACTCCTCTCCTCCAACAGAGAAGAGCAGTAAAACGTCCCTCTTCACCAGGATGAAGAGAACAGGCTCCGAAGTTATATCCAGCCTGTTCAAATGCAGTGGATGATACCATCCTCCTTTCTCATCCTTCAAAGGGAAAGATGACTCCTCTCCTCCAACAGAGAAGAGCAGTAAAACTTCCCTCTTCACCAGGATGAAGAGAACAGGCTCCGAAGTTATATCCAGCCTGTTCAAATGCTCTGGATGATAATGATAATCACCAGCATATGTAGGCTAATAGAAAAGAATTGGGTTTATTTCAAAGGGAAAGATGACTCCTCTCCTCCAACAAAGAAGAGCAGTAAAACTTCCCTCTTCACCAGAATGTAGGCTAATAAAAAACAATTGGGTTTATTTCATTGCCATTCTTTATTGCAATAATAACTTCTTTAATTATTTTCTAACATGATCATTTGTATTGATTAGGGAGTGTGAAAGAGCAAGTAATTATGGACAATTGTGTTTTAACATTGGTACGGATTTTAAATTAAAAGACAGCACAGATCCCCTTTGTTCAGTTTGATGATTATAGAAATCCCACAATTGGTAATTGTAATTGTGACGATCCACACTTGAACCAATAGTGGGCGCTATACATCTGTTGTCCTGTTGACCTTCTCTCTTTGTTCCAGATGGGCACAGGTGGGGGTGATCATCCTAATTGTCCCAGGAACTTTAAGAGTGGGTCAAATTGATGGACTCGCTCTCTCTCTTCCTTTGTCGACCAGCAGCCGTTTTTGGTTGTCGTTACTATTTTCTTTATCATTATTTCCATTTAAACATTATATTCTTTAATAAATCTCCTATTATTGTTATCCATGTGTCGTCTCCCTTTTTGTCACCTTGTCAAGAGCCAGGCAAGCGTAACAAATTGGGTGCTCGTCTGGGAGTGAATTTGGTGAGAGCAATATTCTCTCCCTTTTCATAGTTGATATTCGGGATAGGATTGTTGGATGTGTCCAACTCTATATTGGGAGACTCGCATGGTTATTTGTTATAGTTATTGGGTTTTGGTTGGATTGGATGTAATGTATTGTTTAGTATATTTGGTATGTTGGTTTGGGTGCTGGTGACGAGGGGGAGCTGGCCGTCCGACTGTGCTGACAAGGACGTAACTCTTGGTCTTGGCTGTGATCTTCGGCTGGAGTTTGGTGAGTGCTGTGTTCTATGCAAAGCAGAGAAGGATAGGTAGGGCGGGTGGTTTAGATACCATCAGAGCTATACGTGAACCCCCGTGCTAGGAGTAGAAGCGCTTAACACTTGTTTATTGTTTTTGTTTGTTATTTTTGGTGTGTTGAACGCGGGGGCGCCACCAGGCATTTGCCCGGTGGAAGAGTTGCATGTGAACGCACTGAAGACTAGCTGAGTGGTTAGTCAGTCATTGCTGAGTTAGATGCGGGGCAGCTCTTACGAAGTATGTTAGTTACTTTTCTGTTTTGTATGTGTGCACAGTTACTCGCTTTAAATGGGCTGAAGATTATGGCTGATATGGGAGTAGTTTATAGGAGGAGTTTGTAATAGGAGGGGAGATTCCCGTTTGTTAGGGTTGGTTAATATTGGTTATTTGATTATATTGAGTTATGGATGTTTTTGAGGAGTTTGTGGAAGCTCCGTCGGTTGATGGGTTGGTACGATTAACAAAGGAACAACTGTGGAAGGTTGTTGAACATTATGAGGTTAAGCTTGAGGTGGTGAAAGGCAGAGCAAAGTAACAGGACGTAGTAGAGGCTTTACAGAATACATTAATTCAAAGGGGCATACTAAAGGGTAAAATGTCTGTCCCTAAAATATCCGTTGGGGTTGCATCAGAGTTAACATTTGATCAACAGAAAGAATTGTTAGCATTACAGATGGAATCTCAGAGGCAAGAGCGTGAATCTCAGATGCAAGAGCGTGAATTTCAGACGCGAGAGCAGACGCGAGAGCGTGAATTTCAGACGCGAGAGCGTGAGTTTCAGGCACAAGAGCGTGCGAGGGACAGGGAATTGGAGTTGGATAAATTGGCTCTTGAACAGGAGCGCCTTAAGTTGATTGCTGAGGGAAAGTTATCTGACGGTGGAGGTGGCGATTGGAGTAATTCTAAGAGGGATAATTTGTCTGCCATGGTTCGACTGTTGCCAAAGTTTAATGAAAAAGATCCTGATATATTCTTTTCACTGTTTGAGAGTGTTGCCGACGATAGGGACTGGTCTACTTCAGACCGCACCGCATTACTACAGAGTGTGCTTATTGGCCGAGCTCAGGAAGCTTATATTGCTCTTAATGGTGGAGAGAGGAAAGATTATGATACAGTTAAGGCCGCTATCCTTAGGGCATATGAACTTGTTCCTGAAGCTTACAGACAGCGGTTTAGACAATGGAAGAAACATGATAAACAAACTCATGTTGAGGTTGTAAGAGAACTAACCAGCCATTTCAATCGTTGGTGCGTGGCGGTAGAGGTGAATACTCTGGAGGATCTGTCAAATTTGATTATTTTGGAACAGTTTAAAACCATTGTCCCTGATCGCATTGCCACTTACGTTAACGAACACAAGGTGAAAACAGCAGGTCAAGCCGCGGTGTTGGCAGATGAATTTGTACTGACTCATAAGAGTCAGTTTGGTGACCATCGTTTTCGTAGCGAGGGGAGCCGTAGAAATAATCTGAACGTGACTGACCTATTGGTAAATCGTACACAATTCCCTAACGAAGGTCCTGGTTATTCTGTCCCCTTTTCAAAGTCGGAGCATGGCAGTCAGAGTAGAGTAGATCCTAACTCGACATGCAATTATTGCCTTGAGAAGGGTCACTAGAAACAGGAGTGTCCTGTCCTAAAAGGAAAGAAAACCTACAGTGGGAAGGGGGGCTCTGTTAGACCGTCGGTTCTTGCAGCGCATGCTGGTGGGGCAGGAGGAAGAGTGTCTGGGGTTGCCGAGGGGTCTCCCTTTAAACCAGGGGTGATGGCATCCTCAGTATCCAGCCCACCTGCGGCTACTGAGTTGGCGGGGGCACTACAGGGCTCTGCCTCCATACAGATTAGCGAGGAGGATCCTGATTTTGGTCCGTTTATTACTACAGGTTTCGTTTCTCTGGTGGGTAGCCCACAGAAAGTGCCTGTCCAGATACTTCGTGATACGGGGGCTTCAGAATCTTTTATATTGGAATCGGTTTTAACATTCTCTCAGGAGTCAAGTGTGGGGACCAGCGTTTTGATTAGAGGGATGGGGATGCAGACTTTGTCTGTCCCCTTGCATGAAATTGAGCTTTACTCTGATCTGGTCCAGGGGGTAGTAACTATTGGTGTTCGACCCTCTCTGCCTGTGGTGGGTGTGGCAGTCATTTTAGGAAATAACCTGGCTGGAGGAAGAGTGTGGAGTGATGTGCCCCCACCTCTGGTTGTTAGTTCTGGGTTTACACGGCCAACAGGACCCGACCTTAGTGTGAAGGAGTTTCCTGAGGTTTTTACTGCCTGCGCCATGACTCGTGCTATGCGTTGCATGGACCCTAAAATTGATGATGGTAAAGAGTCTGATAAGTTCACTCCTGATAATTCTGTTTTTCAGTTTCCTGACCTGCCGCCGCCTTTGTCTCGGAGTGAGTTGATTTTAGCACAACAGGAGGATCCTGAGCTGAAGCTGCTGCTCAGTGGGATTCAGCCTAAGGATGAGCTGGAGAGCTCTGCAAGTGGTTATTTTCTCTTGGAGGATGTGTTGGTTCGTAAATGGCTTCCTCATAATGATTGTTCTGTGAGTGACCCAGTTTTTCAAGTTGTGGTACCTACTAAGTTTAGGAATGTGGTGTTGGAGACAGCACATGATGACGTGGCTGGGCATATGGGAGTTAAGAAGACTTGTGATAGAGTACTACGGTATTTCTTTTGGCCTCGGTTGAAGAGGGAAGTTTATTAAGACCTGTCATACCTGTCAACTGATGGGAAAACCTAATCAGACTATTAAACCTGTGCCTCTTTATCCTATTCCAGCTGTGAGTGAACCATTTGAGCACCTCATCATCGATTGTGTTGGACCACTTCCTCCTTCTAAGTCTGGGTGTACTTATCTATTAACGGTAATGTGTCAAACCCTCGCTATCCGTCTGCGTACCCTCTTCGTACGATTACGACAAGATCAATAGTAAAGGCACTGACTCAGTTCATATCCATTTTCGGTATTCCTCGGGTCAAAGGGACAAACTTTACATCGAAAATGTTTGCTGAAGTTTTGCGTCAGTTACGCGTTAAGCACAACACCGCCAGCGCGTATCATGCTCAGAGTCAGGGGGCCCTAGAGAGGTTTCATCAAACACTGAAGTCATTGTTGCGCTCTTATTGCATGGAGCTTAAGAGGGATTGGGAGGAGGGACTGCCTTGGCTCATGTTGGCAGCACGGGAGGTGGTACAGGAGAGTACAGGGTTTAGTCCAAGTGATTTGGTGTTTGGGCACAAGGTGAGGGGCCCACTTGCAGTGCTACAGGATGGTCTTAAGACCGCGGATCCACCTACCAACCTGATAGATTATGTGCATGGTTTTCACCTGAGGTTACATCTGGCGGGTAAAATGGCGAGTGAGCATTTGACTGTGGCACAAAGTAAAATGAAGAGACTGTTTGATTGCCGGACTGAACCACGAGTGTTCTGTCCTGGGGACCAAGTGTTGGCGTTATTGCCTATACCTGGTTCGCCATTCCAGGCGAAATTTACTGGTCCTTACTCTGTTGTAAGACAGGTGTCCGAACATAATTATTTGATCGATACTCCTAACCGTAGAAAGTCTACACAACTTTGTCACATACATTTATTAAAATGTTATTATTCTCGTTCACCTAGGGCCGGAGAAGATGCGGTCTTGGAGGTGAAGCCGGTTGTGTTGACCACAGTGAATGGGGTGTCTCCATCTCCATCCACTCCTGTGGTGGCAGCAGGGTGGGAGGAGGATGTGAGTGGGCCTGGAGACGGTGTTTTGCGTCCTCGGCTCAAGACTTCTGAGACGTTGGCTGATTTATGGGTATTGTTTGAGTACTGTTTGGTTTTTGTTTGGCACTGGTTTGGGCTCTGCAGCACTTTGATGTTTATGTGGGAGGGGGGGTCACATCCAGTGGTCGTTTGTTCAGATCATAACCCCCTGACCTTGTTGCATTCTTTGCAGAGTCCGAGCCAGCGCCTTACCAGGTGAATCCTTGCTGCAGGTCTAAAACTCTTGTCCTAAATCTCTCTTTCTCTTGCTCCTCCCTCCTTAAATAGAGCTTTTCCCCAGGTACCAGGAATTGCTGGAGGGTGGGCAGGTTGTAGGGGAGGTTGGGATTTGACGATTAGGCTGTGTGGCGGAGATCACCGTTTTCTTTGTGCCGGTTGGTCAGATTGGCATAAATTATTGTTATAATTTGTATTTTTGATTAATCTAGTTTTTAAGTTAGGTTGTAATCTGGGAAACAGAATTTGCAGAGACCTTTTTAGTAGGCCTCTGTTTTAAGGGGGGGGATGTGACGATCCACACTTGAACCAATAGTGGGCGCTATACATCTGTTGTCCTGTTGACCTTCTCTCTTTGTTCCAGATGGGCACAGGTGGGGGTGATCATCCTAATTGTCCCAGGAAGTTTAAGAGTGGGTCAAATTGATGGACTCGCTCTCTCTCTTCCTTTGTCGACCAGCAGCCGTTTTTGGTTGTCGTTACTATTTTCTTTATCATTATTTCCATTTAAACATTATATTCTTTAATAAATCTCCTATTATTGTTATCCATGTGTCGTCTCCCTTTTTGTCACCTTGTCAAGAGCCAGGCAAGCGTAACATAATGGAACGTTTTCCATGTATTACTGGGAGTCCTTCTTCTGCCACTAGGGGGCATAGTTGTTTTATCTTTAGAGTCTTTTGCCAAGGCCTTCTACTAACCTCTAACCTCACCAACAGAAAGCTCTGGGACCTGTACTAGACTGATTATTAATTTGATCAGTCCAGATTAATTAAATTGTCTGAACATCCACAAATTCACTCGGAAAATATGTATACATTACAATGATAACTAGCTAATAATGAAAGTACAGTATGCTGAGAGCATCTGATTTATAATAATTTGAACACCCTGAGAAGTCAAACATTTAGTCATGTATATAGTCATATCTTCTTATGAGGCTGAAGAGGCTATATCTTACATTGCTGCTGCATATTCACCATCTCTAACAGATACACTGATAACACACATTATATGATAGCGCTACAGGAAAGCGCTACAGAGAGTCGTGAGATCGGCCCAGAAGATCACCGGCGCCCCCCTCCCCTCTCTGGAAGAGCTGTACAACACACGCTGCCTCAGGAAGGCCTCCAAGATCTCCAGAGACCCATCCCACCCTGGGAACGAACACTTTGTTCGGCTGCCCTCGGGCAGGCGGTTCAGGACCATGTCCGCAAGGACAAATAGACTGAAGCTCAGCTTCTACCCCAGGGCCATTCAGGCCCTGAACACAGTAAAGACCTAGGTTCTAGGCCCCGGACAATCTAGACAATTTGATGGCAGCTACTAGATTGTAATCAAGTGCAATACTGAAACACAACTGTGAACATTTCAAACCTGCAAACTGCGACACTTTAAATGAATGTGCAATAACACTATGTGCAATATGACAACCCTCGGGTACACAAGGTTCAGAGATAGGAAATGTTAGGATATGCATAGCATAGAGTACAGCACAGTGTTTTATTTGTATAGTATAGTATAGTGGATAGTGTACATAGCCTTTATTTATGTAAACCAGCTCTTTTCCCTTCTTGTTTTTAGTTTTTTTTTTTCCTAGCACCAGGGGAGCCCCCCCCACCCAAATTTCGTTGTATGGTACCTGTACTATATTAATGACAATAAAGACCATTCATTCATCATTCATGATAACAAACCAGATCAGACATTGCTGTGTGGCGAAATATACCATAATCTTTCCTAAGTAGTGACCACACAAAGATAATTCTAAATTCCTGTGGCAGGAGAGTGTCGGGTTGGTTCTGGGCTTAAATGCTATATTCTGGTCAGCCCGGTTGTAAATCAGGCCATGCTAACCCATCGCTAGTTCAAACAGACCGTAGTAGACTTTAAACAACAAAGAGACACGGAATCAATCATGATTATTATTTACTTGCAAGGAGGACAAATATGAGGCCTCTCCTGAGAGAGAGACCCCCATATTGGTACTAATCTCTCCTCCTGTAAGCCAGTCTTTATTCTCACAGAATGGAAAGGGGGAGGCAGTTTGTGATCCTATCAGAGTCCTAGAAAAGTGGGGTGGTGTTCAGAACGAATCATTAACAGATGTGGCCGTGAGCGACTCAAAACCTGTTTTCGAGAAGTGTCATGGAAATCTGATAAGCAGGGGCATAAACAGAGTCCAGAGTACAAGGTTCACACAATCATTAACAGAGCCCAGAGACAGGCTGTAGAGTTTACACAGTGATACAAGGTTCATATACAGAATTATACAGAACATCTAACTCTTATCATTTAACATTATGAAAACATCGTCTTTAACTCTAACATTTCCCTGCTGTTTTTCATATTTTATCACGATACAAACATTCTTTTCTTTATTCAGGTCGTTTTAACTTTCTTTCATATTTTCTAGTTTAACTGTCATTCAACATCGCCGTACAGATCACAGACATGAATCTCAATTTGGATTAGAGTTTCTCAAATTGGGTTAGGTACTTAGGTTACAAATATTCCTGAAATCAGTTTGTTAGTCATAGCTTTGAAGCAGGGGCAGACACAACAAACAATCATGTGATGTCAAGCATCACACATGTTCCTCCTGCCACTGCAGTCGATAGGTCAAGAGTCATTCAGTTCTGGAGTGTCATCAGTCTGATCTGATCGATTTCGCGGTTCTAGGCTTCGTTTATCGTAAGGGATGCGTTTACAAATGTCTCTGATTGATAGTTCAGGGTTTCTTGTCATCTGGGACATTACTGCCCCAGACTGGGTCGTGTGCCTGGACGGGCGTCTCGTTTGGGTCGTCGGGAGGATTTGGTCCCCTCATTCTAAGAGGTAGTGGATCTGAAGAATTCTTCACCGGGTTTGAGACGTAATATTCACTAACTGAATAACCCCTTTGTAGCCCGGGCTTCCACCACTACCCGTCGTTCGAGGGGAACAATGTCTCCTTCTTTCAATGGCTCTGTGTATCCACGTATCTCGTTCTGCGATCTTGACAGCAGTTGAGATGCTCAGCAGCACCCCAAATGGCTCAACCCACCGCGGGCTGCGCCAGTGTTCTCCTTCCATCTCGTCGATGAGGATCTGGTCATCAGGTTGTATTCTCGATCCTGTAGGAAACAGAAGGGACTGGCAGATCATTTGTTCTGGCTATTTCCTATTTCCTAAATAGCCATCCACGTGGCCAGTGTGTTTTCTGTTTCTGCCAAATCTGCTGTCTTTACATATAACGATGAATTGAGTATCTAGGACCCCAATTGAAATATGTACTTTCATGTCACTTGCTTCTGCAAATCTTCTAATAAAGTTTTCAATCAATCAATCAATACTTCCCTATTGTCGTCTACTATGGGTAGTCTAAACCCCTTCTCCCATTTACTATTTCAAATTCATTAATTTCATTTATTTCATTCATTCATTCATTCATTCAATCAAACCCATAGGTCTCAATTTTATTGTCATGTGTGTTTCCATTAGAGAAACACACTCTTCAATGTCCAGGTGTTTGGACACTGTGTTTGATCAATTCGTTCACGAAATGTGCGCCATTATCACTATATTTTTTTTTTTTTAATTGTGTGTAATTATATACGTGAAAATGTGCATTAATCCCTGTCAATCACCTTCCCTGCTTTTTGATACATGTCATTAAAAAGACCATGTATCAAATTAGCTGCTGTTTGTAGAGGCTTTGTGGTAATACAATTTTCCCATCTATTCTATAAACTTTGTCATTCGTCCAAATTCATATTACTCCCCTGGTCTCTGTTCTGTGGATCAGGAGGGGGTCACACTAAAAATAAAATAGCAGTTTGTCCTCTGTCTCCCTCTCTCTCTCTCTCTCTCTCTCTCTCTCTCTCTCTCTCTCTCTCTCTCTCTCTCTCTCTCTCTCTCTCTCTCTCTCTCTCTCTCTTTCCCTCTCTCTCTCTCTCTTTCTCTCTGTCTGTCTGTGTCTGTCTGTCTCTCCCTCTCTCTCTCTCTCTCTGTCTGTCTGTCTCTCTCTCTGTCTGTCTCTCTGTCTGTCTCTCTCTCTCTCTGTCTCTCTGTCTGTCTGTCTGTCTCCTGTCTGTCTGTCTATTCCTCTCTTTCTGTCTGTCTGTCTCCTGTCTGTCTGTCTATTCCTCGTCTCCTCTCCTCGTCTCCTCTTCTCGTCTCCTAGTCTCCTAGTCTCCTCTACTCCTCTACTAGTCTCCTAGTCTCCTCTCCTCGTCTCCTCTACTCGTCTCCTAGTCTCCTCTCCTCGTCTCCTCTACTCGTCTCCTAGTCTCCTCTCCTCGTCTCCTCTACTCGTTTCCTAGTCTCCTCTCCTCGTCTCCTCTACTCGTCTCCTAGTCTCCTCTCCTCGTCTCCTGCTCTCGCTCTCTCTCTCTGTCACTTTCTACTGCTTTCTCTCTCTCTCCTGCTTTCTCTCTCTCTCTCCTGCTTTTTATTGCTTTCTCTCCTTCTCTCTCCTGCTTTCTACTGCTTTCTCTCCTTCTCTCTCTCCTCACCCTCGTCCTTAAACAACTTTAACATTTCTCTCTCTCTTGCCCTCTTGCCCTGTCTTTTCTTTTATAGCTGAAACCACTTCCCTGTAGTTTAAACACAACCATACACACGTCTGTGATTAGTTGGGTCCTCTCATTTCTCTCTCTGTTCCTCACTCTCACACTCTCTCACACACTCTCTCTTATCTCTTACACACACACATACACTCGCTCTCTCTGTCACACACACACTCCCTCTCTCTGTCTCAAACACACATTCCCCACAGCCCCCACCTGTGGCCTTCTCCTCTGCTCTCTCTCTGTCACTGAACATACAGTATCCTTAATCTTGCACTAATTCTAACACATACACTTTCTAATTCTACACTTTTCTAATTCTCACTTTCAGTCATAGTTTCAGTTCCATTCTTAGTCTGCTGTTTACCTAACACGAAAGGATATACATTTATCTTTCAAAGTGGATTCCTTTCGTATGTCAAACTCCACAGTCTAATTTCCATTAGTCTACTGTTTACATAGCATAAAAAGATATACATCTGTCTTTTAAAGTGGATTCTTTTTGCATGTCAAACAACTCCTATTTTGTACAATTTAGGATAGATAGACTATTCATTTCGATTGCAATCTTTCTTTTTCTATTATAATTCACTTTCATTCATAGTTTCTATTATATTTACCGGTCTTTGTTGCTTATGTCTTGGTCTGGATCTCGTCAGCCGTCCTTTTGGAGGAGAAAGGTTCGACATCTAACGTCACCGGCCTGGAGCGAATTGACGTTCCAGGACTTTGTCCGGGTTCGCTCGATCCCGGGCTGTTGCAACAGACTTCGGTGTGTCGAATCTTCTTCCCCCATCAGACGACCTTGAGATCCGGCTCGAAGGGACCACGTGTCGGGTTCTGGTTCTGGGCTTAAATGCTATATTCTGGTCAGCCCGGTTGTAAATCAGGCCATGCTAACCCATCGCTAGTTCAAACAGACCGTAGTAGACTTTAAACAACAAAGAGACACGGAATCAATCATGATTATTATTTACTTGCAAGGAGGACAAATATGAGGCCTCTCCTGAGAGAGAGACCCCCATATTGGTACTAATCTCTCCTCCTGTAAGCCAGTCTTTATTCTCACAGAATGGAAAGGGGGAGGCAGTTTGTGATCCTATCAGAGTCCTAGAAAAGTGGGGTGGTGTTCAGAACGAATCATTAACAGATGTGGCCGTGAGCGACTCAAAACCTGTTTTCGAAAAGTGTCGTGGAAATCTGATAAGCAGGGGCATAAACAGAGTCCAGAGTACAAGGTTCACACAATCATTAACAGAGCCCAGAGACAGGCTGTAGAGTTTACACAGTGATACAAGGTTCATATACAGAATTATACAGAACATCTAACTCTTATCATTTAACATTATGAAAACATCGTCTTTAACTCTAACAGAGAGATTATCAGAGGGGCAGAGTTTCTACCACCATCATTAGTACAGGCGCTGAAGTATGGATAGAGTTCCTCAGTGAAGGTGCAGCCAGTGAAAGAGTAGATCAGAGACCTGGCCAATAATTTAAATTGGCAATTAATCTGGCAAAACATATCCCTTTCCTCCAGAAATCCCAACCACCAGGTTATCCATTTCAATTGTACTCATAGGACATACTTTACTCCATATCTGCTACATAAAATAAAGACCATACCCTCACCTAACTGTACTCTGTGCACCCAAAATACAGTTGGCACCTTTTTTCATATGGTATGGGAGTGCCCTGGAGTGGCTGATTTCTGGAGGACGGTTAGTGATGCATTGTCCCTCATCCTATCCAAACAGATCCCACACTCACCAGCAGTCCTATTGTTAAATGACAGTTCAACCCTAGACTTAAACATCAAACAAAGACACATCTGGCTGGCCGGCCTTACAGCGGCCAAAAGGCTTATTGCTTGCAGGTGGAAGTCACCCCATTTCTTGACCACGCAGAGGTGGATATTAGACTATATAGACATAGCCAGCATGGAACACTGGATTGCCAACAGGCATCAGGCAATCTCTGACAATGTTTCATGCTGGGACCAAACTATAACCATTCTCAATAGGCTAATCTATTTGCTCCTTCCATAGGGTCCTGTATGGTGGGGGGTGGGGGGCTGTGATTGGGCGTGTGGGTTGGAGGTATTTGGCGGGAGGGACATTTGAATGAATGAATGAATGAATGAATGGTCTTTATTGTCATTGATATAGTACAGGTACCAAACAACGAAATTTGGGAGGGGGGGCTCCCCTGGTGCTAGGAAAGAAAAAAACTAAAAAACAAGAAGGGAAAGGAGCTGGTTTACATAAATAAAGGCTATGTACACTATCCACTATACTATACAAATAAAACACTGTGCTGTACTCTATGCTATGCTATACCTATTCTAACATTTCCTATTCTCTGCAACCTTATGTACCCTAGGGTTGTCATATTGCACATAGTGTTATTGCACATTCATTTAAAGTGTCGCAGTTTGCAGGCTTGAAATGCACACATTTGTGCCTCAGCACTACACCTGATTTCAATCCAGCAGCTGCCATCAATCCGTCCAGACTGTCCAGGGCCCAGAACCTAGGTCTTTGCTGTGTTTAGGGCCTGAATGGCCCTGGGGTAGAAGCTGAGCTTCAGTCTGTTTGTCCTTGCGAACATGGTCCTGAACCGCCTGTTCGAGGGCAGCCGAGCAAAGTGTTCGTACCCAGGGTGGGATGGGTCTCTGGAGATCTTGGAGGCCTTCCTGAGGCAGCGTGTGTTGTACAGCTCTTCCATGAATGAATGAATGGTCTTTATTGTCATTGCTACAGTACAGGTACCAAACAACGAAATTTAGGAGGGGTGGCTCCCCTGGTGTTAGGAAAAAAAAAAAAAAAAAAACTTTTAAAAAGAACACAAGAAGGGAAGGAGCTGGTTTACATAAATAAAGGCTATGTACACTATCCACTATACTATACTGTACAGATAGACGACTAGGGTTGTCATATTGCACAATAGTGTTATTGCACATTTATTTAAAGTGTCGCAGTTTGCAGGCTTGAAATGTACATATTTGTGCCTCAGCACTACACCTGATTTCTTCAGACCAGCAGCTGCCATCAATCCGTCCAGACTGTCCAGGGCCCAGAACCTAGGTCTTTGCTGTGTTCAGGGCCTGGACGGCCCTGTGGTAGAAGCTGTTCTTCAGTCTGTTTGTCCTTGCGGCCATGGTCCTGAACCGCCTTTTCGAGGGCAGCCGGGTAAAGTGTTCGTACCCAGGGTGGGTTGGGTCCCTGGAGATCTTGGAGGCCTTCCTGAGACAGCGTGTGTTGTACAGCTCTTCCAGAGAGGGGAGGGGGGCGCCGGTGATCTTCTGGGCTGTTCTCACGACTCTCTGTAGAACCAGTTGCAGATGCCGTAGGTGAGGATGCTCTCCACTGCGCCGCGGTAGAAGGTCACCAGTATCTCCTGCTTGCTGTGTTCCTTCCTGAGGACTCTCAGGATGTATAGCCGCTGTTGTGCCTTCTTGATGGTGGCTTTTGTGTTGTCCTTCCAGGTCAAGTCATCCCGCATGTGCGTCCCCAGGAATCGGAGGGTTGAGACTCTCTCCACGCTCTCTCCGTCGATGAGCAGGGGCTGGATCTCAGACTTTTTCCTCCTGAAGTCTACGATGATTTCCTGGGTCTTTGACTTGTTCAGCAGCAGGTTGTTAACCTTGCACAGCTTGCTCAGTTGCTCTACCTCATCCCTGTACGCCGCCTCGTCCCCCACCGAGATGCATCCCACCACGGTGGTGTCGTCTGCAAACTTTACGATGGAGTTGCTGGGGTGGACGGGGGTGAAGTCGTAGGTGTAGAGGTTGTAGAGGATGGGGCTTAGCACGCAGCCCTGGGGGGACCCAGTGCTGAGTCTGAGGGCTGTGGAGGTGTGGGGGCCCACCCGCACCCTCTGGGGGCGGTCGGTCAGGAAGTCCTTGATCCATGCACAGGGGTGCACATAACTTTTTGGGGCCAGTGCTCAGAGGAGCACCTAGGGATGCTGCTTGGTGCTCCCCGAGCTCGCGAGTCACGACCCCGTCCCACAGGATGGATGAAAAAGGGATACATGGATAACTTATATTAGCAAAACGCCATTTATTCATAAATAAAGATGAACGAACAAATGATTGTGTGCAAAACAAAATAAACAAATGCAAAATCAAATGACTGCTCTTTAAGCATGAAAGTCTGTCAGACTCCTTTAAACACAATGAAATCAACTGACATCTCTTTAAGCACTAACTGAATGTCTGTTCTTTAAACACAATGAAATCAACTGACATCTCTTTAAGCACTGCTCTGTTCTGTAAACACTGAAATCAACTTTTCAACAAAAAGTTACAGCCTAAGTATTTATTTATGCTACAAGCTTAATCATCATCATCACTGCTCTCTTGACTGCTGTTAATACTGTCCTCAATTTCAACCATGGTAGAGGATGTTGTAGGGCAGGCCATCACTTTAAAAAGCTCGTTATTTTGATTGTGCAACAAAGTCTTTTTTTCATTTTTTCTAATAGAATTCCCAACCATATTCCCTGGGTCAGGGGTCTAGGTGCGATAATGAAGCTGTAAAACAAACGTCTGAACGTTTGAAAGCTTCAGAGAAAAGAAACGTGAAGTCCCTTGGTGTTGTTTTTCCTTTTAGCGACGAGTCGTTCGGGACCGTGCGATACGCGATACGCGGAATGAAAGTACGAGTTACAATACTTTCCGAATGTTTTCGTGAGGGCAGTCGTCGTGATGGATTACTTATTTGGGGACGGCAAATAGTTACTTACTTGGTGGGGCTTGCTTCTTGGACCCAGCTGTTGGTGCGCAAAAGCGCCTTCATGCCGCTGATCTGTCGCGCAGCATGCATTTTGGCGACGCATGCGCACTGGCGCACCAGTTATGTGCACCCCTGTCCATGCACATATAGAGTGTGTTAGACCCAGGTCTAGTAGTTTGGTCACTAGCCTGTCTGGAAGGATGGTGTTGAAGGCGGAGCTGAAGTCCACAAAGAGCAGTCTCGCGTAGCTGTTTCCCCTCTCCAGGTGGGATAGAGTGGCGTGGAGAGTCGTCGCGATGGCGTCCTCTGTGGACCTGTGGGCTCTGTAGGCGAACTGGTATGGATCCAGGTTGGGCGGGAGGCGTGTGAGTATGTGGGCCCGGACTAGTTTCTCGAAGCACTTCATGATGATTGGTGTGAGTGCCACCGGGCGGTAGTCGTTTAGGCAGCTCACCGTGCTTTTCTTCGGGACTGGGATGATAGTTGAGGTTTTCAGGCAGGGTGGGATGGTGGCCTGGGACCGGGACTGGTTGAAGATGTTGGTGAAAACCCCGGCCAGCTGGTCGGCGCAGTCCCTCAGCACCCGTCCCAGGACGCCATCCGGCCCCGAGGCTTTCCTGGGGTCCACCGCCTTCAGCACGCGTCTCACTTCATGCTCTGTGAGGGTGAGGCTGCTGAGAGCTGGAGAGAGTGGGAGGGGGGCGGAGAGGGGAGGGGGGCGCCGGTGATCTTCTGGGACGATCTCACGACTCTCTGTAGCGCATTCCTCTCTGCGGCTGTGCAGCTGTAGAACCAGTTGCAGATGCAGTAGGTGAGGATGCTCTCCACTGCGCAGCGGTAGAAGGCCACCAGCATCTCCTGTCCGATGTGGTCTTTCCTGAGGATTCTCAGGAAGAAGAGCCGCTGTTGTGCCTTCTTGATGATGGCTGCTGTGTTGTTCTTCCAGGACAGGTCATCCTGTATGTGCACCCCCAGGAATCGGAGGGTTGAGACTCTCTCCACGCTCCCTCCGTCGATGAGCAGGGGCTGGACCTCAGATTTTTTTCCTCCTGAAGTTCCTCCTAGTAATGTACATCAGTAGTGCAAAGGTTATAGAGTGATCACATTAACCAGGGATGAGCAGCCATTATTAAGTATTGTCATTGTCATCATAGTGTAGGCATTTCCATTGTCATATCCTAAGGTGGGGAGGGGGTACTGAGAGTCATAGTCAAGTGTGGGTGTGTGCGAGGGGGGGCAATAGTTCAGTGGGGTATGTGAAGGGGGGGATTGTTTATTGAGTGATAGCTCTGTTATCTCCATCGGGGATCAAAGGACTATGGTATTTAGGATTGCTAAAAATAGACAATGCACAAAGATGAGGGGAGACAACTGACTGGTTTTATTCTCAGAAAAGACAAGGGACCCCTCTTGCCAAATACACATTTAGTGTGTTCACTGTATGTCCACAGGAGTGTAAAGAGGCCCAGGCTGCCCTGCTGTTGGAGGCAAACCAAAGAAAGGCGGAGCAAGAGATCTAGAAAAGGGAGTTGGAGGAAGCACAGGCCAGGTACATGGCAGAGAAGGACCGAGTGGCAGAAGAAAGAAAGGAAGAGCAAGGTGTCTGGAAGAGGGAGATGGAGGAAGCACAGGCCAGGTACATGGCAGAGAAGGCCCGAGTGGCAGAAGAAAGAAAGGAAGAGCAAGGTGTCTGGAAGAGGGAGATGGAGGAAGCACAGGCCAGGTACATGGCAGAGAAGGCCCAAGTGGCAAAAGAAAGAAAGGAAGAGCGAAAGACCTGGAAGAGGGAGATGGAGAAGAGAGAGAAAGAGGGGGAGCAAGCTCAGGCCAGGCACAAGAGAGAGATGGCCAGAGTGGAAAAAGCAAGAAAGGCAGAGCAAGAGGTCTGGAAGACGGAGAAGGAGAAGAGAGAGAAAGAAGGGCAGGAAGCCCAAAGCCTTCTGCAGAAGGAGAAGCAACACGGCGACGCAGAGAAGAAGAGGCTGAAGAAAGAGAGACAGAGGGTAGATAAGGACAGAGAAGAGGTGGAGAGGAAGAAGAACATAGTTAAGGATCTTCAAGTGTTGGATAGAGACACTCAGACTGTGAAGGATTGCAACGCAACCTTAAGTTTCATCCAGAAGACACAGAAAAACAAGACAAAGGAGATGGAGGACAGGGAGAGAGAGAAGGTGAAGATTGAAAAGGAGAAAGAAAAGGATATTGAAAGGATGAGAAAAGAGATGGAGGTGATGAAGAGGACAGAAGAGGTAGAGAGAGAGGGAGAGAGAAGGAGGGTAGAAGTCGAGAGAGAGAAGGAGAAAATCCTGAAGCTCATGAAAATGGAAATGGAGAGAGAGATTGAAAAGAAAAGAGTAACAAGAGCAAAGCAGGGGTTAGCGTTAGGGTTAGGGTTAGGTGTGTTGACGACATTTTGGCATTTGAGATCATTTTAAGAGTGTCTTCAGCAAATCCTGAAGGAGATGAAAGGAGATGAAAACAGGAATGGAGAGAGAGGGAGAAGATTGAAAAGAAAAGAGTAATGGCGGCAAACCTGGGGTTAGGGTTAGGTTTGTTGACGACATTTTAGCATTTTAGCTCATTTTAAGAGTGTCAGAGCAAAGGGTCTGAATACTTATGTACATGATTTATATTTGTATAATATTTCTGTATTTCAATTGTAATAAATATCCTGAAATGTCTAAAAATTGTTTTTCACTTTGTCATTCTGGGGTATTATGTGTGGATTGATGGCAAATGATGACTTCCCTTGTTCTGTAGACATGGGTCTACGGACATCAACTAAACTTGTTTCTCTAAAAGCTTGTTTGCTTTGAGAGAACCATAAACAGCAGAGGAACTATTAGCTCTTACAGGAGATACGAGAATGATTGGCCTAACATACTATAGTGATTTGGGATATTAAGATATACAGGTTACTTGATGAGCTGATAGCATATATACATCAAATCCTGATGTTTTAGTCATCTCAGAGTCCTGGCTTAAGAAATATGTCACTACCTCTGCTGTATCTATTCCTGGCTATAACATTTTCCGCCAGGACAGGCTCACTAAGGGAGGGGGGGTTGCTATTTATTGTAAGGACAGTTTGCAATGCTCTGTCAGTTTATCAAAATCTGTGTCCAAACAGTTTGAGTTGTTGATTTTAAAGGTTAATCTATCTAAAAATGTCTATCTCACTGTTGCTGGCTGTTATAGACCACCTTCTGCCCCTGCCTGCTCCCTGACAGCTCTCAGTGAATTAATTGCCCCTCATACTTCCTCTGAGTTTGTGCTGTTAGGTGACCTTAACTGGGACATGCTTAATCCTCCCCATTCTGTACAACTCCAGCTGGACGCTTTCAATCTCTCCCAGATTGTACAGACTCGTACCAGATTCAACACTACATCTATGGAAAACGGCACACTCATTGATGTCATTCTCACCAATACGCCGGCCAAGTATAACCCTGCGGTTTTTTGCCGAGACCTTAGTGACCATTGTTGCATTGCTTGTGTACGAAAAGGCTCCACTGCCAAACGGTCACCGTTGGTCTTGTATAAACGGTTGCTTAAAAACTTTAATGAGCAGGCCTTCTTGCATGACCTGGCACTTGTAGACTGGTCCAGAATGAATCTCATCCCCACTGTTGAGGATGCATGGTCCCTTTTCAAAAGCACTTTTTCCACCATTTTGAATAGACATGCCCCCTTTAAAAAATTCAGAACCAAGAATCGCTACAGCCCCTGGTTTTGCACCGAACTGTCTGAGCTGATCCGGCAAAAACACCTGCTCTGGCATAAAGCAAAGGCCTCCAAAAACAGCTCTGACTGGCAATCATTCAGGGAGCTAAGGAACAAATGCACCCAGTCGATCAGGAAAACAAAAGCAGATTTTTACAAACATCAATTCTCGACATGCGGATCCGACCCCAAACAGTTTTGGAAGACTGTCAAAACCATGGAAAATAAAAACACATCCTCTCAACTACCCACGGCAATCAAATCTGAGGACATTGTCATCTCAGATAAAGCCTCCATTGTGGACTGTTTTAACAAGCACTTTGTTAGGGCTGGTCATGCTTTTGCAACTGCTACACCCACTCCCACTCCCACTGTCAACCATGCTGCCTCAACCCCTAGCACTGGTCCCCCCCAAGCACTCCGTGCTTCTCCTTCCAGCCAGTAGAGGAGAGTGAGGTGCTTAGGGAGTTGCTTAAACTGGACCCTTATAAATCAGCCGGGCTGGATGATCTGGACCCTTTCTATCTGAAATTAGCAGCTCACATTGTCTCAGCCCCCATCACCTGTCTGTTCAACCTTTCCCTGCAAACCTCAGAATTCCCCATGGACTGGAAATCTGCTGCTGTCATCCCACTCTTCAAGGGAGGTGACAAGTTAGACCTAAACTGTTATAGGCCCATATCCATCCTACCCTGCCTCTCCAAAGTCTTAGAGAAACTGGTCAACAATCAGCTCACCCACCATCTGGAGTCCTACAGTATTTTCAGCACTACGCAATCCGGCTTTAGATCTGGCTACGGTTGTGCCTCTGCAATACTTAGGGCCCTATTATGCACTTCTTAACTTGCCGTCTTAAGTCTTAATTAAGACGCACCGCCAGGTTAAGACCTACCGCCACCCTTATTATGCGCTTCATACGCGCTACTGCTATTATGCAGGTGTCGCTAGGCGCCCACACATAAGACATAAGACTCCCGTGCATATATTACTCATTGTGGGAGTGTTCATATGTTAATGAAGTGCGCTAGGCGCCCCTGCTATTATGCGATCTGACTTTGCGCCTAGCGCTAAGAAGTGGTTTGAAAAGTTCTTAGGCGCTAGAGTTCATGCACGTTTTGAAACACGAGCGCGCCTCCGCGGTTTGCGCATGCGCGCCGACCGACTTCTTAAGAAGTGGGTCAGCGCGCATGCGCAAACCGCGGAGGCGCGCTCGTGTTTCAAAACGTGCATGAAGTCTAGCGCCTATGAACTACATAATAGCATAGCGCTTATGACTTAACGCAGCCGGTTCTTAAAGGGACCTGGCACGCTGATTGGGTTGATTGAAAAGACGCCCAAAACACACCCATGACTAATTTCTGGGCTTAGCGCCGGGTCTTAGGCGCCCACTACCGCACGCATAATAGCAAAGTGGCCTTGACCACGCCTCCACGTCTTAAGTTTAGATCTACCGCCTCGTCTTATTGCTTAAGACTTATGAAGTGCATAATAGGGCCCTTAAAGTGCTAAACGACATCATATGCGCCATTGACTCCAAGCTACATGTGTAGCTGTATTTATTGACCTGGCAAAGGCCTTTGACTCCGTGGACCACTGCATCCTGCTTGACAGACTCAAGGATGTTGGACTCGCAGAGGAATGCCTGGCATGGTTTAGCAACTACTTCTCTGGTCGTGTGCAGTCTGTGAGAGCTGAAGGCCTGCTGTCTGACCCAATGTCCCTGTCCATGGGTGTCCCTCAGGGCTCCATTCTGGGTCCAACACTATTTAATATTTTTTATAAATAACATTGCTCACGCGGCTGGCAACTCTTACATCCATCTGTACGCCGACGACACCATTCTTTACACGTCTGGCCCCTCTCTGAACACTGCCCTGACCGACCTCCAACACAGCTTTAATAGCATCCAATATGCCTTCTCCAACCTCCATCTTCTCCTAAACACCGAAAAAACTAAATGCATGATCTTCAATCGGACCCTACCCCAAGCCTCCTGTCCCCCAAAAATCACCTCACTGGATGGGTCAGCACTAGAATTTGTCAACACATACAAATATCGAGGTATCTGGCTGGATAGTTCACTCTCCTTCCAAACCCACATCAATAACCTACTCACCAAAGTCAGAACAAGAATTGGTTTCCTGTACCGCAATAAAGCTTCCTTCACCCACTCTGCAAAACACACCTTGGTAAAAATGACCATCCTGCCAATTCTGGACTATGGAGATATCATTTACAGGATTTCCCCAAAAAACCTTCTCAATAAACTGGACGTCATCCATCATACTGCCATCCGCTTTGTCACTGGTGCCCCTTTCAACACACATCACTGCGACCTGTACTCCCAAGTCAACTGGCCATCACTCCACACCAGGTGACTGACCCACTGGTATCAGTTAATCTATAAATCCATCATCGGCAAATCGCCCCCCTACCTCTGCTCACTACTGAACTTCTCATCCAGCACACGCAATCTCCGCTCCAGCAAATATATCACTCTGGTCCCCCCCAAAGTCCGCACCTCCTTTGGCCGTCATTCTTTTCAGTTTGCTGCCCCCACTGACTGGAATGCTTTGCAGTTGACACTAAAACTCACCACTCTAATCGTGTTACCCAACTTTAAACACTCACTTTTAGATGTTGTTTCGGATCACTGCACCTGCTTTTAAGATAACTTCCCCCTGGTCCCTGCTGTCTTTTACATACTGTGTTGTGATGTATAGATGTTTTTGATACTTGTCGTGTATTGCACTCATGTTTTATATTGTATATATTGGGTTGTGTTTTATATTGTATATACTGTGTGTGTTTTGTGTACAGACTTGCCTCTGTTCTGCCAATTGGCCAGATTGTCATTGTAAATGAGAATTGGTTCTCAACTGACTTTGGTTAAAGTCAACTTGGTTAAATAAAGGTTAATAATACACAGTGTCTAAACTAGCAAGATAAACACCTTATACTGATCCACGGGCTACACCAGTGCTGCACACAAGAGCCCTAGGCATGATGAGTCTAATCATGATTATCTACAATCATTCCACCTGTAGGCGTACTCAATTTACAGTAGTTTGCTTTTTAAATTCAAAAAGTGAAAAAAAGTCATAAATACAGTGTCTTACTATGTAAAATATGTATATAAAATATGTGTTCTATATCTATAGTCTGGACACCTTTTACACTGTTCACATTGACTAATCATTGGCCAGTAGAAGCTGAAGTATAGTAAAGGAGAGGTCTGAGTAAATTAATGTATTTGAAAAATGCCAATACCCTTTCTTGATAAAATGCAGTGGAAATGAAAATAGTGAATGAAACAGTTACTGAGATAGGACAAAAAATGTAACTGAGTATCTGGTGATAATATGTTGACTAACACAAATAATGTGCATTATTACTTGAGATAAGGCACCGAAATATGTAAGTGATAGCCTATTGTTCTGTACCTTTGTCTTTTTTATTTACTGATACTTATGCCATTGTAAAAAAAGAAAAAGAAAACAGGACATGTGTTGCCCCCAGATGGGCCAGGCAGTCAGATGTGAGGCTAGATGGAACAGGCAGTCAGATGTAAGGCTGGTCTAGATGGGCCAGGCAGTCAGATGTGAGGCTAGATGGGACAGGCAGTCAGATGTGAGGCTAGATGGAACAGGCAGTCAGATGTAAGGCTGGTCTAGATGGGCCAGGCAGTCAGATGTGAGGCTGGTCTAGATGGGCCAGGCAGTCAGATGTGAGGCTAGATGGGACAGGCAGTCAGATGTGAGGCTAGATGGGCCAGGCAGTCAGATGTGAGGCTGGTCTAGATGGGCCAGGCAGTCAGATGTGAGGCTGGTCTAGATGGGACAGGCAGTCAGATGTGAGGCTGGTCTAGATGGGACAGGCAGTCAGATGTGAGGCTGGTCTAGATGGGACAGGCAGTCAGATGTGAGGCTGGTCTAGATGGGCCAGGCAGTCAGATGTGAGGCTAGATGGGCCAGGCAGTCAGATGTGAGGCTGGTCTAGATGGGCCAGGCAGTCAGATGTGAGGCTAGATGGGCCAGGCAGTCAGATGTGAGGCTGGTCTAGATGGGACAGGCAGTCAGATGTGAGGCTAGATGGGACAGGCAGTCAGATGTGAGGCTGAGGACATGGAGCACTTCCCCCGACCCGAAGAGAGGGAAGATGAAGCTGGGGGAGGCTGCCCAGAAGGCTGGGGCGGACACACACACACCTGGACAGGACATAAAAAACCATTAGAGAGGACAGATCTCTTCAGTGGTAACATCAGTGGTAACCCTAACCCTCCCCTAACCCTACCCCTAACCTTACTAGGGCTGGGCAAACGATAAAAATTTCTTTTTCGATAATCGCAAGAATTAACGATCAATTATCGATTAATTGATAAGCTTATTTTTCATAAAAAAAAAAAAAAGTATGGTTATAGAACGTCGCGATGGAACAGGATATGCTGGCCGACTATTTGCATCAGCGCACGAAATCCTCTACCCTCGACAAAACTGAGCGGCAGAATATCTGTTTCAATTAATTTACAGATGGCCATCATTATTTTCTCTTCTCGTTGTGCATCACACCTCCCGCGTATAAGATGAGACATGATGGAGGGCTGAGAAGGTAGTGAAGGAGCAATCAGGGTCGGGTGTACGGTTTGCAGGTGGTATTTCATCGGGGTCGTCGTCGTATTGTATTTATAGGTCACTGCGCAGTGTTTGCAATGAACGAGGTCGCCTTTCAGATCAAAATGCTCCCACACCAAGCTTCGTTTCGCTCGCTTCGCCATTTTCCGAGCTTGCTCTGCTAACCTTTTTTTACAACTGTGTAATAAACTTGAACTTTTTTACAAGACGCTCTCAGTGCCTCTTTGTTGAGGGGAACCTGGAATTACTGGAGGTTACACTAACGTACGGGAACTTGTTGCATCATGCCGTACTGCGTTGCGAAATTCAATGCGAAGGCAAATGCAAAGTTCATTTCTCACACATAACGTGGACAAACTAATTTCCATTATTATTATTATTATAAATAATTTATAAATAAAATACATTTTTTTTTATATTAATGATTATCGAGCAAAATATTTTGTGATCGACCAAGATCCTTATCGATCAATTATCGATCATTGATGCCCACCCCTAACCCTAGTCCTAACCCTAACCCTCACCTACCCCTAACCCAGTGGTTCCCAAACTTTTTCAATCAGGCCCCCCTTGGGTAATTGGAAATATTTTCGAGCCCCCCCTTAATCTAGGTTCCCACCTAGATTGATATAATTAATTGTATAAAGTTGTAAAAACATTACATTTTCTCTTCTAATAATAACAAGACACATACAGTATATCCAACTATAGCTTTATATTATTATTATTTTTTTTATTTTATTTATTTTTTCAGATTTTATCCCTTTTTCACCCAATTTGGTAGCCAATTTAACCCAACTTAGCATCCAATTATCCCCTGCCTATTGCATAGGATCCGCCGCACGACCCCGTGGCCGGCAGTCCCAGAGGAGGGCGCCAGGCAGACTAGGCTGACTGGCTCCTCGAGCCCAGTACCGTTATTACGGCGCCCAGGGGGCGGTGTTGCGCGACGGATCCTAGTCCAGAAATACTCCTATACCACCCTCGGAAGCGGCCGGCCAATATGCCGCTTCCCGTGTGCCTCGGCCATATCTGGATCTGGCGAGCCGGGATACGAACCCCGGCCCCGGTGGGCAGCATGCACTAGTGACCAGTGCGTAGACCGCTACACCACCGCGGGGCATAGTTTTATATTTTATTATGGTTTGAAAAGGAACATAAGTGCTTGGCAAATGATCCTGTGCCACTGAAATATTCAACATATCAACATTAACTAATTTCTACTGCATCACTATTCTTACTCCTCACATTTCTATCACAATTACGATCAATGACTTGTGTGTGCTTGCTTTGCCTTGCAAATCTTCTCAAAGCGGGGTTGTTGTTTTGAGACTGCCACTCTCAGTTCATTCTCAATGTTCAACTTCGACCTGTATTTGCTTTTGATAGCAGCAACAGCAGAAAAGCCTATCTCACACAGGTACGATGTTGCAAAAGGCAGCAGTATTCCCACAGCTTTCTGTCCAATGAGAGGGTAGTCCTTCTCCACTCCAATCCAAAACCCAGCCAAAGTCGTGGATGTGAACTGCAGCCTCATGGTTGACTCTGAAGTCATGTCGATGTACTGTTCCTCTTCCGCAGTGCTGAACATGGCAGGTGGTGGTGCAACAAATGGATCTCTAATCCAGTCGTATTTGGCACTGTCATCCACAGAGAAGTATTTCTGGAAGCTTTGTTTCAGGGCTGAGATGTGCTCTCTCATACATGGAACCACTGTGCTCTGCAGCTCATTGGTCTCGATGAATGCCTTCAGATTCCCAAATGACTCGATGTCCCCCTGTTCAAGTCTCCTGCCCCACATGTCCAGTTTCCGTGTGAAAGATTGTATCCTGTCTGCCAGATGTGGAAGGTGTGTGTTGTTGCCCTGCAACTGTAGATTCAATTCATTGAGCTTCTCAAACATGTCGCTTAGGTAGGCCAATTTCATGAGGAAGTCTTCATCATTAAACTTGCTGGCAAGTTCGTTCCCTTCCTCCTCCAAGTAGATTCGGATCTCATCTTTCAGCGATAGCACCCTGGACAGCACCTTTCCGCGAGAGAGCCAACGCGACTCGCTGTGAAATAGCACGGCTGTGTGCTCGGAGCCCATCTCCTCGCACAAAGCGGAAAAAATGCGAGCTTTCAGTGGTCTTGTTTTTATGTAATTGACGGTGGTGATAACATGAGACAAAATGTCATTCAACTCTGGACTCAGCTGCTTTGACGCGAGTGCCTCCCTGTGTATTATGCAGTGAGTCCACACTGCTTTCGGTGCAACGCGCTTGATGAGCGTCTGGAGCCCTCCCCGTTTTCCTGCCATGGCCTGGGCACCGTCGGTGCATATCCCCACACAGTCCTCCCATTTCAGATCGGCTTCACTCAGGTATTTGTCTATGATTTTGAACAGTTCATCAGCTGTTGCTCTGTTTGGGACATAGTTGCAAAATAGCAAATCCTCGCTCAAACCCTCCGCATCAATGTATCTGACATACGCTATTAACAGACAGTCCTTGTTACTATCTGTGGCCTCGTCTACCTGGAGCGCAAAGCGTTGGTCTTTTATTTTCTCAACAAGCTGCTCTTTCATGTCTTCTGAGATGTCATTGATGCGTCTCGCAATAGTGTTGTTTGACAGGGGGATAGCTTTGAGTTTTTGGGCTGTTGCCTCGTCTATCATATGTGAAACCATATCTATTGCAGCAGGGAGTATTAACTCCTCAGCGATGGTGTGTGGTTTTTTAGACTGGGCGATACGATATGCCACTTTGTAGGAGGCAAGTTGAGCATTAGACGTAACAGATGCTGTTTTAACGAAACGGCTCTGCTGACCACGGTATTCTTGGAGTTTTCTCTTGAAGAAATCGAGGGGCTTCTTCACATCAGTCGGGTGTGTGGTCTCCAAGTGACGTTTCAACTTGCTAGGCTTCATGCTTTCTGCCGCTAAAGTTTTGAGACAGAGGACACACAGTGGTCGTTCCTCCACACCGACCACATTAGACGTGAAGCCCAGGGAGAGGTATGTATCGTCATACTTTCTTGACTTTGGCTTTGGGACGTTTGTCATGGGCTCCTTCGCTTTTCGTTTAGCTTCTGGCTCTTTCATAAACTTATCCATTGTTGTTGTTGCTGCTAGATAGCTGGAGGAGGGAGTGCGCGCGTCAATGACGTGAATGGAGCGCGCGTCAATGACGTGAATGGAGCCCCCTCGCTGCCTCTTTGTTACAGTTTATGGCCTGCGCTCCATTCAGGTTCTCATTTTTATCATCCAACGCCCACAACACCCCTGATGGTAACCTTAAGCAAGCAGTGTTTGTTTACAGCTCTTGTGTGTGCATTTTTTCCCCTCCCATATTATTTCTGCGCCCCCCCTGCAGTACCCCCGCGCCCCACTAGGGGGTCGCGACCCACAGTTTGGGAAACGCTGCCCTAACCTAACCTACCCCTAACCCCGTAGTTGTTTTTCCGGGTTCAGAGCACGCTGGCGTCCGCGTTGTGACTGCCGCTTCTGTTTCCCGGTCCTGTCCTGTATTCTTGTATCCTGTCTTTTTGTATCCTGTCTTTTTGTATCCTGTCCTATCCTTTTTGTATCCTGTCCCGCCGACCTCCGCTGCCTTCCCCCTCGCCATCTTCCGCCTCTCACCGCCTTCACTACCGGACTGCAGTACTCACCGCCTTCACTACCGGACTGCAATACTCACCGCCTTCACTACCGGACTGCAGTACTCACCGCCTTCACTACCGGACTGCAGTACTCACCGCCTCATCGTTCCTGTCCCCCGGCTCTGTGTTGCCGACCGACCCGCTGCGCGCCGCTCTCAGACATCGCTGGCCTGGCCGTGCCGTGCTACTACCCTCGTCCCGGGAGGTAGCCACCGCTCCCTCCCCGGCTCGGGGGTTGCCATCTCCGCAGGTGAGTGTCGGTCCTTCCCAGCCTTCACTCACTGCTGCGCGATTTGGTCGCTGGCATGGCACGGCTAGGCTGGCCGGCCGCGCGGGTTCGGTCCCAGGCTGGCAATACTGACGACAACGGCAACGGCGGCACCGCCTGTCGTTTTGCCCTGGACTCCCGGCCATCTCACCTGCCCCCCACCTCCCCCTGCCCTTCTCTCGTCTCACCTACAGTCACTGAACCACAACCATCGCCTCACTGCTGATGCTGCCACCAAGGCAGGCATTCTCCGCTGCCGCCGCCACATCCATCGAGGCTCCCAGCAACATCAACACCGGACTCTACACCACCCCCCCCCCCCCCCCCCCCCTCCCCGTTCGCTGACTCTGTGTTCCATGTTACTTGTTGTTGTTACTTGTTGTTTTTGTGTGTCCCCATGTGTATCATATATTGTCAGCGTCTTTGAGCCTTGGAAAAGCGCTATATAAATTTAATAAATTATTATTATTATTATTAACCCTAGTCCTACCCCTTACCCTAACCCTACTGCCCCAGGACCCAGTTCATTGGACCGGTAATACAGCATCACTCATTTTGGCACACTGGCTGGATCAGTTAAACATGTAAGGGAGGCTCCTGAAATAGCTCCCCCAGATTCCAATGTGTTGAACTTGTCGCGGTCATATAGGTTAACCTCATTGGAGAGGGAAATATTGGAGAAGGGACTTACTTTTATCCCTACCCCCTCCAAACTAGACTTGCAGGAACTACA
The DNA here is from genome assembly GCF_963989245.1 of Nansenia antarctica. NCBI lineage: Eukaryota > Metazoa > Chordata > Actinopteri > Argentiniformes > Microstomatidae > Nansenia > Nansenia antarctica. The sequence goes on from NC_137683.1 coordinate 10,952,639, forward strand.
GAGAGACCTGCATGTCTATCATAGGAGACAAAAATTGCTAGAATTCTTTACATTTGAAACAAAGTATCAACATATCCCATTTACATACCCATCAAAATGGGAACCTTGAGTGGAACAGACATCGCAGGAAATCCAGTCCCTAATCAGGAATGACAGTAAAGCCATAGCCCAGTTTAGAGCTAGGCCGACACGGACTCATAATCTGTCTCAAGCCCAATGGCAGGCCCTGAAAGGCCTTAGCAGGAATCCTGATCTAGTTATTAAACCTGCGGATAAAGGGTCTCAAATAGTCCTGATGGACAAAGCACAGTACATTTTAGAAGCGAATAGACAACTTAATAATAGGCATCACTACTCCCCCCTACCTCACTCTATACAAGAAGAGACACAAGGTCTCATTAGGGAGATAGTGACTAAGTTACGCGAGGATAAGTACATTACAGAGAATCAGATTGTCTATTTAATGGGACCAGATGAGCCTCGCCCTCGCCTATTCTATTTGCTTCCGAAAATCCACAAACCTGTCGATGAGTGGACAGTTGCTTCTCGGGTCCCCAGTGGGCGGCCAATAGTGAGCGATTGTGGAAGTGAATCATACCACATTGCAGAGTATCTAGATCACTTCCTTAATCCACTCTCCCAAAAACATCTGAGTTATGTCAGGGACACATATGGGTTTGTGAACCTGTTGAAAACCATCCGGGTTCCCACTCATACTTGTATGTTCTCCATGGACATTTCCTCCCTCTACACGAATATAGAGACAGCTCGGGGCCTCCAAGCGGTGAGGGAGACCTACTAGGTACCCAGACCCTAGCCCTTAATAACCACCACGAGGCTATAAAACTCACACACAACATACAGCCAGAAAGCCTGGAATTCCTGGATACCCAGGTTTTCTTCACACAGGGGGATGGTGAGAACAAGGGGTTAGCTACAAAGTTTTTTTTTCAAAACAACAGATAGACATGCATTATTGCATAGGAGTAGCTTTCATCCTAAACATACTTACAGGGGAATATTGAAGTCTCAGCTCATCAGGTTCCACAGAATATGCACCTTCCCGGAGGATGGTTCAAAAACAACAGGATGATTTGTGAGCCCGTGCTTTGGCCAGCCTTTGGGCTGGCAACATTCCCCTTACCTAACCTGCCAGTGCCACATGCCTGAGCTACTTACCCAACTTCCATGGTGCTGCAAAACTTTTAAAAAAATGTTTCATTTCCAAAGGAACCCCAGACTTTATATTAAGCTGTTTGAATCAGAGGTCTGGAGTATCCTGGAAAAGCTACACTATTTTGGGGAATGTATAGGAGTGTAGTAGAACATTTTTGGTTTATGGATCTTGGACCCCTTAACATCATTATTTGATTTTTTCAAATTATCATTTTCATTTCCCCACTCTATTAGACCAGAAACGCTAAAAGACCCAAGGGACTTAATTGGTCGCTACTTGGTTTTCAGGTGTGGACCCCCCCCTTTTTTTTTTGAACTCCTACCCTTCCTTTTTCTATTTAAACTTCCTCTTCCTGGTTCATTCTTCAATTCTCCCTGATGAAGGCACATGGTGCCGTAAACGTTGGAGCTCTTTCTTTCTTTTAGCCTTTTGGTTTTATGATATCAGTCTTGCTTGACTTTTAAAACATTCTTGACAGGTTGGGACAGATAACCCATATCTACTTTTTAATTATTTATTTCTGCCAGTAGTTTGCACAAACAAATTTGTACAAACAAATTGCCTTTTGCACATGGTTGGGGGAGGGGAAATTAGGTCTCTCCAACTTTTGAGACTCCCTTACACATGGTCATGGAGTGTGTGGTGTGTTAGTGTGGAGTGAGTTTTGCACTTTAAAAGCACCTTTGTGTGTTTCTTCAAGTCACAATGTGAATTTGGTGTACCTTTAGAGTCCTTTGTTTGAGAGGGACCTTCTTTCCACCCCTGCTTCAAGGCAAAACTATTTTTTTCTAAAAACAAAAACAAATAGATACTGACAGGAATAACAGGAATCATAGTCAGCAGGCCTCGAATTTAGGCCTATATTTTCTTCCTTTATCTTCTTACCTTCTTTTAGTTTGGCTAGCATCCATTGAATACTTACCAAACTCCCCTGTTTGTACTTGAGATACCTAGATGATATTTTTGGCTTGTGGTCCCACACAGTGGAAGAGTTCACTGATTTTATCAACATCCTTAATACTCACAATCCCAGCATCACTGTTAAACACAATATCCAAACACAACAGATTGAGTTCCTCGACACGGTAGTCTACTTTAGGGAGACTGAGGGAGGTGGCAGGGCCCTAGCTACTAAGGTGTTCTTTAAAGATACAGACACGCATGCTTTGCTACACAAAGCAAGTTTCCATCACAGACACACCTTCAGAGGTTTGATAAAGTCTCAACTGATTAGATTTCATCGACTCTGCAGTGAGGAACATCATGTGGAGGAGGCAGCTACCATTCTATTCAAAGCCCTGAGGCCTAGATGGTACTCCAAAAGATTTCTTCGAACCATCAAAGCAGAGGTTAGAACCCTTTTTAGCTCCCAACCCGTTATGACTAGAAATAAGGACCCAGCTCAACCCATTATTCCCGTTGTTAGTCGATATACACCCTCTGTGAGAAATGTTAACTCTGTTGTGAAAACCCATTTCCAGGAGGCCCAGCAGGACCAGGAGGCTCTAGGCCCCTTCAGGGCCATCTCAGCCTACAGAAGGAACATGAACCTGATGGACCTCCTGGTCCACTCTACCTTCAGGTCTAAACCTAGGACTAACCCCTTCTTCAGGTCTCTCAAGTACATCTAGGAGAGAGACTCCTCAGTGGGCTTTCCCATAGAATACAATATCCAGCCTCATACAAACAATGTGGTGTATGTCATTGAGTGCCTCAAGTGTGGTAAACAATATATAGGAGAAACTCAGAACTCACTTGAGACTAGACTAAAACAACATATCTACCATATTAGAAAGGGATCGAGAGACACTGTATTATATAAACATTTTACTGAGCATTTCTTGGAGGGACTAAGAGTATCGGTCCTAGAGTCTCATTGGAGGTGGACGACACGACAGCGACAGTGCAGGGAGCGGGTGTGGATGAGACGGCTTCATACTATCTCTCCACAGGGACTTAATGAGAGATTTTAGCCCTAGCCCTACCCTGATCGGTAACCTAGCCCCAGTCCTAACCCTAACCCCTTTCCTAACCCTAACCCCTTTCCTAAGCCTAACCCTACCTCTAACCCAAGCCCTAACCACCCTAGCCCTAACCCTTACCCCAACCCTAGCCCTAACCCCCCTAGCCCTAACCACTAACCCCGACCCTAGCCCTAACCCCCCTAGCCCTAACCCTAAGCCTAACCCTAACCACCCTAGCCCTAACCCCAACCCTGACCCTAACCACCCTAGCCCTAACCCCAACCCTAGCCCTAACCCCTGACCCTAGCCCTAAACCTAACCCCTAACCCCAACCCTAGCCCTAAGCCCAACCCTAACCACCCTAGCCCTAACCCTAACCCCAACCCTGACCCTAGCCCTAACCTTAACCACCCTAACCCTGACCCTGACCCTAGACCTAACCCTAACCCTAACCACCCTAACCCTAACCCCAACCCTGACAGGCATAGTTAAGTCCCAACTCCTTAACAGGCATAGTTAAGTCCCAACTCCTTAGATACCACAGACTGTGCACATACCCCCAGGATGCGGAGGATGCCACTCGGATTCTCTTCGGGGCCCTCAGAAAGAGGGGTTACTCGAGGAGGTTCCTGAGAGGCATCAAGAGCAACCCCCTCCGAACACGCACACACACACGCACACACACACACACGCACACACACGCACACAGACACAGAATGCATCGCTGGTTATCCCCCATCCCAACAACTCTAACTTTCCTTCCATGCCTAACCTTAACCCTAACTTTCCTTCCATGCCTTATCTCAACCCTAACCCTCCTTCTATGCCTAACCTTAACCCTAACCTTCCTTCTGTGCCTAACTTCAACCCTAACCTGAAGCCTCCTGGCCTGGGCCTTAAGCCTAGCCCTGGTCCTGTCCATAACACCAATCCTAGGCCTAATCACAGTCCTAACCCCAACCCCAAGCCTAGCCCTAACCCTAACCCCAGCCCCAACCCTTACCCTAACCCTAACCTTAACCCTAACCCCAACCTTAACCCCACTTCCAACCCTAACCCCAACTTTTCTTCCATGCCTAACTTCAACCCTAACCTTCCTTCTATGCCTAACCTCATTCCTCTGAAGAAGGCATGTTGTGCCGAAACTGTTAGGAGCTCTATTTTATTGTTTTAACCTTTGAAAGTCCTTTTGACAAACTTTTAACATATTAATTTTAAGGTCTGAGTAGACCTAAAATCCAAATGTTGTGGTTGTTTTTAAATCATTTATGTTCTTTAGATCTCCAGCTTGAATATTACTCTGGTAAATCTCAATACTAAATCCCAGGGAAAACCTGGGCCCGGTTGGGCCAAGCAGACCCCTTATTTTTGGGTGGTTTTTTGTTTTTTTTGCAGTGAAAACAGACTCACCTTATACACGCGTGTGTTTGGCTTAACATCGTTGAAAGCACAGAGTGTTGTTGTTTTGCACAGTGTGGGTAGTGGGTTGGCCGTCTCCCATACCGGTTCACAGTGATAACCTGGGAAAATAAAGTATTGAGAACCAGGGTTTGTAGATCAAAACCCCTGAACATTTTTTTATTGACCAATGTAGCTGGTAGAAATAAAGTATATGTCATTAGGCACTTTTATTGTCCTGCGTTTTGTTTGTCTCCCCTTCCCTTAATACTTACGTTAAAAAGCACTTAATTTGTTTATTCTCAAGCACTTCCTTTGTTTTTCTTTTCATTATTTGTGATTAGTGTTGACTTAGTCAAACTGAGTTATCAATAACGGTTTTCGTCTATTTCCCCTACTGGGAAAGCATGAGGCCGGATGGTTCTGGTGTTGGGGCGGTGCGGTCGGGTCTTGGTGGAGGGCCAGAGGGGCCTGAGATTAGACTGGAGAAAAGATACTTCAAACTACTCCAGGCAGTACACCATGCTGAGGTGGTGGAAAGGGCAGAAAGGTCAGAAAGATTCCCGGTGGGAATGATGAAGCAAGTGCAAAAACTTACACAATTCATTAAACCATCATCACCAAACCTAGAAACATTAACAAAGGTAAAACTCAATACGGATTTGTGGATGCAGAATAACCTGCAAATTCTTAAGGAGCATTATGATTCGGTTTTGGCATCGGGACTTCAGGGTATTGTTATGTTTGGAATAAGGATCACACAACACACAACTCCATAGCGTCACCGTGTTCTTTACTTGAAAATCCACAACAGACAGGAGCAATACATCACAGATATAGGCACATCACTTAGGCCTCACATCACAATTCCAGAGCAATCGATCATACATGAAACACAACCGTGACAAGAAATCAAACCCAGAGCATCCCCAACTAACCCCATGTGTGGACACAACATTTCCCCCCCCCTGGCGGAACTTCAAGCATGGAAGGTAGACACAAAGTCCTCTAAGTGGCCAGGGCGTGAACGTATACGGACAGGTCGTGATGGGGACGAGGAAGGCTGAGGCAGAGGAATATCTACGACCTGTGTAGGGGCTTCCTGAGGTATCGGGGCATGTATCGGGGCATGTAAGTCCCTTGAGGGTATAGCAGCGGGAGTGTCATTGTCCATGTCCGGCGGGGCTGGTACCTTCCGGAGGCGACTGGCATGCCATCGAGTGCCATCAGTGAGGAGGAAGGTGGCTAATCCTAACTGACGGGTGACTTGGAAGGGGGAAGACCAGAAAGAGGCCATTTTATTGTCCCGGTGGGGCCTACGAACTCTGACCCAGTCTGAAACCCTGATGTCTGGCACCCTGACCCGTTTGGAATGGTCAAAGCGCTGCTTCATCCGCCTCTGCTGACGGGTGACTGTGGCTCTGACCCCAGGGGACGGTGCCGAGGTTGTAACGGGGCGGAGTCTGTCCAGGGGCAGGTTGAGTTCCCGGCCCAGCATGAGGAACGCTGGGGAGACACCCGTCGTCGAGTGTTGGATGGCTCTATAATGGAGCAGAGTGTGGCGAATGGCCTGTTTGAATGAACACCCTTGGGCCAGATGCGCTCTAAGTCCATTTTTCAATGACTGATTGAAGCGTTCCACCCCCCCCGTTGGCCTGGGGGTGGTAATAGGCTGTACGGATGTGGCGGATGCCCTTACTCTCCAGGTAGGAGGTGAACTCTGCAGAGATCAGTTGGGGGCCGTTGTCAGTTGTAATAGTCTTTGGCAGCCCCCAGCGGGCAAAGAGAGAGTCCAGGAAGTCCACAATGACCTGAGAGGTCACCGAGCCCGTAGTGGTAAGCTCTGGCCACTTGGAATGCAGGTCATAAACAACCACCAAAAAGCGTTGGTGGTGAGGAACTCCATGGATCTCCCCACAGATGTCTAGCTGCAGGTGCTCCCAGGGCTGAGAGGGCCAGGCCAGAGGTTGCAGAGGTGGGGGAGCCTGGTGTCCGGTCTTTCCACTCACCAGACAGGCAGAGCAGTCCCTAACCAGGGCTTCAATGTCTCTGTCAATCCCTGGCCACCACACCAGGTCCCGACAGCGCTGTTTGAGCTTCACTATGCCCAGATGACCCTCGTGCGCCATAGTCAGAACACGCGCATGAAGGGCACCCGGGACCACAGTGCAAAGCCCCCGTGCGACGCAGGTGTCCTTCCAACAGGACAATTCCTGTTTAACTCTGGAAAATGGCACCAGGTCCTCTGACACCTTGTGAGGCCACCCGGTCCGGATATAGGTGCAGAGTTGGCCGAGAATAGGGTCCTCCTCTGAGGCGTCCTTTAACTCCTGCAGAGACACAGTGGCTTGGAGGGGGTCGTGTAACATCTGAATAATGTCCTGTTCTACCTGATCTGAGCTCTCGTGTGGGGCTGGGGCCGAGATGGAGCGAGAGAGAAGGTCAGCAACAACATTTTCCCTGCCGGGAGTGAACTGTAGGCTATAGTTATACTGACGGAGACGGTCAGCCCACCGGTGTAACCTCAGTGGTCTATGGCCTGTTCCTGATGTGGACAGCAGGGTTGTCAGTGTCTGATGGTCTGTTCTCAGTGTGAAGGCTCGTCCATACAAGTACAAGTGCCACCTCTCACAGGCCCAGATGCATGCTAGTGCCTCACGCTCACCCACAGAATAGCGCTGCTCTGTCGGGTTGAGGGCGCGGGAGGCGAAGGCAATGGGTTTCTCAATGCCGTTCTGGGTCTGTGATAACACAGCCCCTACTGCTATGGCGGACGCGTCACAGGTGACCAGGGTGGGGCTGGAGATGTTGAAGTGAGCCAGCACTGGGGGTGACGTAAGCTGGGCTTTGAGGGCACCCACAGCCTCAGTGCATGCTTGCGACCACACCCATGGCTCATCCTTACGTAACAGCTGACGCAGGGGGGCTGTGGTGGCGGAGTACTGAGGCAGGAATTTTAGATAGTAGCCTGTCATGCCCAGGAAAGATGCCACCTGAGCGGCTGTGCTGGGCTCTGGGATGGCCACGATGGCGTCCACGTTGGATTGCAGTGGGGACATGCCCTCTGCTGACAAACGGAACCCCACATAGTCAATGGTTGGCACAGCGAAGACACATTTGTCCCCGTTGAGAGTGAGTTTGTGCTTGGCCAGGGCTTCGAAAACCCTGTTAAGTCTTTCGTTGTGGATGTCGGTGGTAGACCCATGCACAACCACATCGTCGAGGTAAATGGCCACGCCTGGTATGCCAGCCATCACCGAGACCATCACTTTCTGGAAGCAGCTGGGGGCGGAGCTAAGTCCAAAAGGCATCCGGGTGTAGCGAAACACTCCTGCATGTGTAACGAAGGCTGTGAGGTTTCTGCTACTGGGGTGGAGAGGCACCTGCAGATATCCCTGTCTGAGATCCAGTTTGGAAAACACAGTGGAGCCGTAGAACTGTGCTGTCAGCTCTTCTGTCGTGGGGAGTGGATACTTGTCAGGGATGACAGCCTTATTCACTGCACGCAGATCCACACACACGCGCAAAGCGCCAGACTTCTTCTTGGCCACCACTAAGTTCGAAACCCATGGTGAAGCGTCCACTGGCTCGATGACACCAGCTTCCAATAGTTGCTGTAGCTCAGCTGAGACCCCATCGCGGAGGGCCAGTGGGACACGACGCAGTGGCTGGATGAGTGGGGTGACAGCAGGGTTAAGAAGCGGTTGGTGAGTGAAGGCAGAGAGGCAGCCCAGCCCTTCGAACAGTGTTGGCCATTTTCCCTGCCATGGCATACAGACCATCTGGATTGCAGATCCCCCTGTGTCCAGGAGGGAGAATCCCAGAGCTGTAAAAAGGTCCAGACCCAGTAGGTTGGCCCCATGGCGGGCCACATGGAAGTTAAAGTTGGGCAACACCTTAGTTCCATATCGTACAGTTATTGGTAATGAGCCTACCAGGTCGATTTTAGAGTTACCATAACCACGGAGGGCTGAAGAGGGAGGGGACAACTGCAGTGAGCTAAAAAATTGTCTATAGGTGTTATCATTTAAAAGAGACACACTGGCACCTGTGTCTAATAACAAGGGAATGCACACATCATTTAAATTAACGGTGCATGCTTTAAAAGTCACTGGTCCTGATCTCACATGATGAATAATCACTGGCCCTTGCGAGGCATAGTCTCCTGAGACTCCTCCTCCCGGGGCAGAACGGCAGACATTTGCAAAGTGGTTTGCCTTACCACACTGACGGCATGTCTGACCGCGGGCTGGACAGTTCTGGGCCCTGGTGGCGTGAGACCGAGACCCACAGTTACCACAAGGCTGTTGAATACGTTGTCGGGGGCGCTGCTGCCGCGCTAGGTGCATTACGGAGAGGTCCGGTACATCCTCCTGACTGGAGGGCGACGTCTGCTGAGAGAGCGTGGAGACAGTCATCCTGGCTAGCTGGCTAGCTGTAGACACTTGTTGCCGGGTCAGTGTAGCTTCACCCTCAGTCGCACTCTCCACTTGGTATGCAATAGCAATAGCTTTAGATAGCAGTAGGCTGTCCGGTTCTAACAAAAGTCTCTCACGCACTTTAGCGTTGTTGGTATGTTCAATTAATTGGTCACGGATCATCTCATCTTGAAGCGCGCCGAATTTACATGAACTGGCAAGCCCCCTTAAGTTAGCCACGTACTGATGAACTGACTCACCGGGGCATTGAGAGCGTCGTCTGAACAGGACCCGCCGTAGAAGGGCACTCTGTGGGGCCGCGAAGTGATTCTGCAGAAGACCCACGGCTATGTCGAAGGTAGTGGCGTTGGTGTTGGCTAGTGTCCCAAGCACCCGTTGTCCTTCGGCTCCCAGGCAGTGTTCCAACAACGCCTTCTTACGTGAAACCGCAACATTGCTTAATCCCACGGCCGCGAGATATATTTCAAAGGAGCGAATCCAACGACTCCAGGGTATCGGAGGTTCGCCTGGCAATGCGAGGAACGAGGGAGGTGGTGGAAGCGAAATCCCATCCATAGTCGCCAAATGTTATGTTTGGAATAAGGATCACACAACACACAACTCCATAGCGTCACCGTGTTCTTTACTTGAAAATCCACAACAGACAGGAGCAATACATCACAGATATAGGCACATCACTTAGGCCTCACATCACAATCCCAGAGCAATCGATCATACATGAAACACAACCGTGACAAACCCAGAGCATCCCCAACTAACCCCATGTGTGGACACAACAGGTATCTCCCCATTTGAACAGGTTGCATTAGAAAAAGCCATTGCATATGGCAAGGCGAGATATAAACATAGGCTAACAAGCCTGTCTATTGCAACTTTAACATCGCTCGTGGGGAGTGATCATGAACCCACTGTACAGGGAGAAAGCAGAGAGGCTCGGCTGGAGACATGACAGTTATGTCAAGGACACATATGATTTTGTAGCCAAATTAAGCCAGCTCACTGTCTCCAGGGGGCCTTCTTGTTCTCAATGGACATTAACTCCCTATACACTCATATTGAGACAGGCCTAGGCCTGGAAGCAGTACGCAGGATGTTCAACAGGTATCCGGACCCCTTAAGACCAGATGAGGCCCTGCTACAATTATTAGAGCTAAGCCTGGTAAGAAATGACTGAGTTTAATGGAAAACATTACTTACAAATACATGGCACTGCTATGGGGAAAAGGTTTGCCACAGCTTTTGACAATGTATACATGAGCTTATGGGAACAGACAGCTTTCAGTAAATGTCAGTGTCTACCATCAGTGTACTTCCGTTATTTAGATGACATTTTTGGTATTTGGGAACACCCAGAAATAGAATTTCAGAAATTCTTTCAGGTCCTCAATACTCACCATCCAGCCATCACACTAACACATAAAGTCGAGAAAGAACAGCTGGAGTTTTTGGACACCCAGGTGTTCTTTGTGCAGGAGGGCACAGGGTCAAAATCTCTTAACACCAGAGTGTTTTTTAAGGACACAGAACGACATGCTCTCCTGCGCAAAGCCAGTTACCATCCAAAACATACATACAGGGGTCTGATCAAATCCCAGCTCATTCGTTTCCATAGAATATGTACATTACCTGAGGATGTTGAAGTGGCCACACGTATCCTCTTTAAAGCTTTAGCCCCACGGGGATACTGGAAAAGATTCCTTAGGAAAATAAAAGGTGAGGTACAACAAGTATTTGAGGACAACGGTTCCTATAAGAGGCACCAAGACCACCTAGACATCGTGCCACTAGTGACCACCTTCTCACATACATTATCAGGCTTCAGCACAGAGCTTAATGACAACTGTTTTTAAGAACCTGATATCATGCTGAAACAGGAATGAACTTAACTAAACAGCACATCACAGGTCATGTCAGTGCAGCACTCACAAGTTCAGCAGTTCTGTGAGTTTTTCAGACAGGTGGAACCCTGCTGCTGCCTCCTTCAGATCCACCCAGCCACGACACCACCACCCTCCACCCAGCCATGACACCGACACCCTCCACCCAGCCAGCACACCACCACCCTCCACCCAGCCATGACACCACCACCCTCCACCCAGCCACGACACCACCCTCTTACAAGTGTTTACAAATATGATGTACAACAGTCATATAACCAGGGGTGCACATAACTGGTGCGCCAGTGCGCATGCGTCGCCAAAATGCATGCTGCGCGGCAGATCAGCCGCATGAGGGCGCTTTTGCGCACCCCCCCAAAAAAAAAAAAAAGAAGTTTATCACAAAAAATATATCCTCTACCATGGTTGAAATTGAGGACAGTGATAATTTACAGCAGTCAAGAGAGCAGTGACGATGACGATTAAGCTTGTAGCATAAATAAATGCTTAGGCTGTAACTTTTTGTTGAAAAGTTGATTTCAGTGTTTACAGAACAGAGCAGTGCTTAAAGAGATGTCAGTTGATTTCATTGTGTTTAAAGGAGTCTGACAGACTTTCAAGCTTAAAGAGCAGTCATTTGATTTTGCATTTGTTTATTTTGTTTTGCACACAATCATTTGTTCGTTCATCTTTATTTATGAATAAATGTCGTTTTGCTAATATAAGTTATCCATGTATCCCTTTTTCATCCATCCTGTGGGACGGGTCGTGACTCGCGAGCTCGGGGAGCACCAAACAGCATCCCTAGGTGCTCCTCTGAGCACTGGCCCCCAAAAGTTATGTGCACCCCTGCATATAACATTAACAATGAACAGGGGGGAATCATGAAATACCACAAAAACAACCTGGTATTAACAAAGGGTAGGAGAAGAGAGGGAGAAGGATGTCACAAAACAACAAAACACAGCCCTATTCTTCCCTACACCTCTGACCTACCTATACCACATACTAACTAACCTACCCGGAACTTAAACTACCTGTGTCACTAACCCGGCTCAGAGAAAGTGACAAACAGGGAGACAAGTCGAGGGTAAAGGTAAATCATTATTTAATTAATAACTAAGGAAAATAAGCAAATGAGAAATGGGATGTGATAGTCAGTTTTATCACTTGTGTAGGGTGTGGGTGAGTGATCTGTAATGTGGAATGTTGTAAGGGGGAAACAAAGGAACAAAAGGTTGCCACAAACAGAAGGGTCAAAAAGGATGTCCTGTATGGAGAGAGAGAGAGACTGATCTCCACAGCACAGCCTAAATAGGCACAGGTGTGCTACATCAGCCAATCAGGCCTCCTCTCCCCACTGCCATCCTGCAACACAATCAGAACAAGACAGCAGTGGAGGGATGAGACCGTAACACCCCCCCCCCATAACAATTGGGGACCAAAAAGGACCCAAAACTATTTTAAAATACTAACATCAAAAATACAAAATAAACGTATCCCCATAGCCACCAACCTACTCACCACAACAGCACCCCCCCCTCAGGCCACACCGCACACCTCAGCAACCACGGCCTATGGAAGCAAATTAAGAGGGTGAAGAGAGCCAGGGGAAGGATACAAAAAGGGAGAGGCTGAATGACCAGGCAAAACCAAAATCAAAAATGTGGTAACCATGACCACCAGTTCAACAAATAGGCACCCCAGCAAGGCATCCGCCACCACATTTTCAGAACCCATTATGTGACGGATGTCCAGGTGGAACGCCTGTAAGAAAAGGCACCATCGCATAATCCTCTGATTAGGGCACTGCATAGAGCGTAAAAAGGTGAGAGGGTTATGGTCCGTAAAGACCACCAATGGTACTACCCCCGAACCCATGTACACCTCAAAATACCTAAGAGCCCAAATAAGAGCAACTAAATAGGTTTGATCAGAAACTTTACGGACAACACTGTAGGGACCAGAAAACTTGGCCTGAGAAGGGGAACCAGACAGAGGCAACAGTGCGAGGACTTGATCACCTGCGCTGAAATCACGTTGCTCTGACCGGCGGTCGTACAATCTCTTCATTTTCCCCTGGGAGGCTGTTAACTTCTCCCTTGCCAACATACCGGCCGCATACAATCGTTGTCTAAAACTACTGACATTTATAAGAAAGTAAATTCTGAGGAGGCTCAGAAATCTTCCAGTCATTCATCAACACTGCCAAAGGACCACGTACTGTATGACCGAAAACCAAATCATTTGGGCTGAAACCAAGGCTCTCCTGAGAAACTTCCCTTTCAGCCAAAAGTAACCAAGGCAAACCCTCTTCCCAGTCGCGAGCCAGCTCAGTGCAATAGGAACGGAACAGAGACTTCAAAGTCTGATGGAACCGCTCTAACGCGCCCTGACTTTGTGGATGGTAAGCACTGGCTTGATTATGCTTGACATGAAGTTGCTGTAAAACTTGTGCAAACATATGAGATGTAAAATTGGATCCTTGGTCACTCTGATCTTAGGTATACCAAATACAGACGTAAACTGAGTTAAGGCCCTTACGACAGACCTTGTAGTAACAGTACGTAAAGGATATGCTGCTGGATATCTAGTGGTCTGGCACATCACAGTCAACAAATAGATGCAGCCAGACTTAGACCGAGGCAGTGGACCAACAGAGTCAACAATCAAGTGCTCAAAAGGTGTGCTAATGGCAGGAATAGGATGCAGGCTTTATAACCTGGTTAGGCTTTCCTGTTAACTGGCATGTATGGCATGTCCTAATGTAGGTTGAGATATCCTTCTTCAACCGGGGCCAATAAAAATGACGCAAAATGCGGTCATAAGTCTTTTGGACCCCCAAATGACCAGCCACATCATGCGAGACCCGCCAGATCATCTCACGTAAGGGGTGAGGAACAACAATCTGAACGATTGGATCACCCACAAAACAGTCTCCCTGAGGAACCCACTTCCTCACCAACAGCTGATCCTGCAGGTAGTCACCAGCAACAGCACTCTCCACCTCGTCATCAGTAATAAGCTGTTCAAATAGAACTTTAAGAACAGGGTCAGCTCTCTTCTCCCTCACCAGGTCATCTCGAGTAACTACACTAGGACATTTTGACAAAAAGTCACACGCCTTGCTTGTAACCCTAGTTACAGGGTCAGGTGTAGGAACAGCATTAGCACGGCTCAGTGCACGTGTCACAGCACAGGATGGAAACACCTCAGGGAAACACTGTTTGTTTGCATCGGCCCCTGCTGAGCGGGGAACAGATGAAACCACCAACGGTGGGGATATGTCACCCCAGACGCGTCCAACCGCTAAATTATTCCCCAAAATAACCTCCACACCTTTAACAGGCAGCAAAGGCCACACCCCACAACAACTTCACCCTGTACCAGGTCTGAAAAGAGGTCAATCTTATGCAATGGGACCGACAAAGTGTTAAGTCCAATTCCCCTGATCAAGACACTGTCACCTGTATCAGATAGCTGGGAAAATGGCAGGACAGGTTTCAGGAGAAAAGATTCAGATGCACCTGTGTCACGTAATATCCTAACTGGAACGTTTTCCCCACTCCCAAGGATAGACACAAAACCATTCGTAATGAAAGGTGCATAATCTGAAACAACAAGAGATTTCTCATCTGGCTGCACACAAGACAAACTGGGGGTAGACCAAGCATCTTCAGTAACTGCTAGCACAGCCGATTTTACCTCAGGACCAGAAAAAGACCTGGTTTTGCCCTGAAGGACAGGACACTCATTCTTCCAGTGACCTCCCCCCCGGCAGTAGCGACAGGCTCCTCTTCCCTGTGAGCCTCTATCAAATTTAAAGGACGGGGTCTCATTCCTCGCCTCAAAACTAACAGGACGAAACCCAGATGAGCTCCGCCTCTCACTGCGGTCCCAGTCACGAGCACGTGGCTCCCCCAACCTGCCGTTGTGCGTTAAAACAAAGTTATCAGCTAACACAGCTGCCTCAGAAGCTGTACGCACCTTGTGTTCACCAAGATATACAGCAAGGTGCTCAGGAACAGAATCTCTGAACTGCTCTAACACAATTAACTGACAATTCCTCATAGCTGGTAACAGATCAATTCACGGACAAAATCAACATGAGATTGCTCGTTACGCCGCTTTGCAGTTCTAAAACGTTGGCGGTACGCTTCCGGTACCAATTTATAAGCACGCAAGATTGCAGCTTTAACTAAGGAATAGTCCCTACAGTCAGCCCTGCTCAGAGCAGAGTAGGCCTCCTGGGCTCCACCCGTAATCACGCTCTGTAGGAGCAAGATGCGGTCTGAATCAGACCAATGTCTAAACTCAGCCACTCGCTCAAATTGTAAAAAAAAAAACGAGTCAAGGTCTCGCTCATTGAACTTAGGTACAAGCTTTAAGTTATTAGAAATATCAAAATGGGGACCCACACGTTCCCTAGCGGGGTCGGAATCATAGAGAGAAAAACCCCCGACATCTTTACCCTCTTTAATTAACTTAAGATGCTCCCATTGTATTTCTACTTTAGAACGTTCTGTATCCTGACGCATTTTTTCAATCTCCAATTGAACAGTTTTATCATAGTTTTGTTTGCTTTTCTCATGCTCTTGCTGCAACAACAACAACTCCTTCTGTTGGTCAAAAGTCAAATGACTACTCACGGGAGTTGGGGCAGGCGTAAGGGTTAGAGATTCCTCCAGGATACCAGCTTGAATCAGATTGTCCATCACGACCGTTCTTAAAGTCTCCTTGAGACGGCTAACAGTTTTACTTATTTCAATGTCATGGAGATCCGCGATTTTCAAAAGTTGGTCCTTACTACATCTCTCTAACAACTCCACTGATGGTTTCTGCATGAACTCTTCGACAATAGAAGCCATGATTAATGTGCACGTAACTACTATAACAACAAATGCCTCCCAAAAGCACACAAAACAGTAGCAGTCGCAGTCGCACCGAGCGCAGCAATGGAGATATCCAACGGAGCTTCCCCAAATCCTAGATAGCTCAACCCTAGTCTTCGTAGTTGTTGTGTACCTACTGTGGTTAGTAGGCTACTCAAATAAACACGGAGAAACGGACTGTAGTTTACTAGTTTCTTTACTTGGAGAAATGACCACGTTACATTGCATGTCACTTCCTACATAGGAATGCTGGGAGGTACGTCCAACAGGTACGTAATCACGTAGTGACGTAACATACTCAGGCCAGGTAGAATAAACAATGCTAGAGCAATAGATGCAAACCCAAATACTCTACAACTCCTCCCCTTCTAGATAACAACAACATTAACACCATAGCATTTACTAGGTTGAACATAACTAACAATACCCTTGCTTTAAACGGATAACTAAACACACTAGTGTCTTATTCAGAGAGATAGTTTGTCTGGAGGTCTGTGGGTGCGTGTTGGATAACGTCTCTCCTCCGGGGGTGTGACCCCCGGGCTCGCACCACCAGCAGGGAGACCCAGGCGTGGGGTCAGGGGCCGACCAGGGCTAGGCAGACACCCCGTTACACGGTCGGAGGTCGGCAGGCCCAGGCTCTCCTGAGCAGTGTTGGAGGTAGGCAGGCTCAGGCTCTCCTGAGCAGCGGTGATACGTGCAGCAGGATCCACCACCTTTTCTGCAGTGCGTACCTCTGACCTCCGTAGTTGGTCAAGGTGGCGTCGCCAGACAGTGTCAGGAGCTACTTCTACAGTGTAGGACAAGGGCCCTTGTCTTTCTTTGATTATGCCGGGCACCCACTTGTGTTCTCCACGGTAATCCCTGGCCAGCACAGTCTGTCCAATCTCTAGTTGACGTGTTTCCCTGTCGTGCGCCTGTCGTGCGTCTGATCTGCCGATCCATTACAGTCCGCCGCAGATTTGGCTTAAGCAAGTCCAGTCTTGAGCGTAACCCACGTCCCAGGAACAGCATGGCGGGTGTCCGGTTGGTAGTAGCGTGAGTGGCGTTACGGTAGGCAAACAGGACATTGGCCAGCTTCTGACGTAGAGAGAGAGAGGCATCTGCCATAGCTCGCAGACCTTGTTTTAGGGTTTGTACGAACCTCTCGGCGAGCCCGTTGGTAGCCGGATGATAGGGGGCTGATGTTATGTGGCGAATTCCATTGAGCTTCAGGAACATCTGGAATTCATTAGCCGTGGATTGAGGACCATTGTCACTCACCAACTGTTCGGGGATACCAGTTCTTGCAAAGAGGCTTCTCAACACGTCGATCGTGTGGGCTGTTGTCGTGGAGCTCATGGTGAACACTTCTGGCCACTTTGAACATGCATCGACCACCACTAGGAATGTTGTCCCCATGAATGGACCGGCGAAATCAATGTGGATACGTTGCCATGGGGATGCAGGCCATTCCCAGGCATGGAGAGGTGCAACTGTCGGCTCATTCTGTACACGCTGGCAGCCAGAGCAATGCATGGCGAGCTGTTCTATCTGTTGGTCAATCCCCGGCCACCAGACGTAGCTCCTGGCGAGTGCTTTCATCTTCACCACTCCCAGATGGCCACTGTGTAGCTCTTCCAGCACCCTGGACCTGAGCTTGGTGGGGATGACGATCCTCATTCCCCACATAAGGCATCCAGAGTCAATGGTGAGCTCGTCCCTACATCGGTAATAGGGAGTGAGGGGAGACCCTTCGTGGGTTGTCCAGCCAGTCTGCGTTGCTCTGTACACTTGTGAGAGAGTTGCATCTTTCCGGGTCTCTCTCTCAATCATTTCCGCCGTCACCGGGAGGCTTTCGAGTTGCATGAGTGTGAACATCTCCACCGGTTCCTTGTCCCCCTTTGTCGTTGTTGCTGTGTCAAGTGGCAGCCGGGACAACCCGTCTGCGTTGGCGTGTTGCAGTGTTCTCTTGAATTCGATCTTGTACCGGTGCCCTCCTAGGAACAGGGCCCAGCGTTGCATCCGTGCTGCAGCTGTCACGGGAATCGCCTTCTGGGGGTTGAATATCGAGACCAGCGGTTGATGGTCAGTCACCAGGATGAACTCCCTGCCGTACAGGTACTGGTTAAACCGTTTTACGCCCCAGACCAGGCCCAACGCCTCCTTGTCTATTTGAGAGTAATTCTTCTCGGCCGGGGCCAGGGAGCGTGAGGCGAGGGGTCGTAGTGTGTGAGTACTGTCTCCGATGTCACAAGCTTCTTCACTTCCTGGAAGGCCTGTTCACATTCTGTGGTCCATTTCCATTTCCGTTCTGCCTGAAGTAGTTGGTTCAACGGGTAGAGCACCGTGGACAGGTTAGGCATGAACCGGTTGTAGTAGTTGATGAATCCGAGAAACGACCTCAGCTGCTGTACATCCTGTGGCTGAGGAGCCTCCATGACGGCCTCGATTTTCTCTTTGCATCTATGCAAGCCCTGTGCATCGATGGTGTGGCCACAGTATGTGATACATGATTTAAAAAACTCACACTTGTCACGTCTGGCCCGGAGTCCGTAGTCTTGAAGTCTCTGTAAGACCTTCTGGAGGTTCTCCAGGTGTTCGTTATCGTTGGCCCCCGTCACAATGATATCATCTAAGTAGCACTGTGTGCCTGGAATCCCTTGTAACACCTGATCCATGGCTCGCTGCCATATGGCCGGGGCAGAGGCCACTCCGAAGACCAGCCTGTTGTATCGGTACAGGCCTTTCAAAGTGTTTATCGTCAGGAACATCTTTGAGTCTTCTTCTATCTCCATCTGTAGATAGGCTTCAGCCAGGTCCACCTTGGTGAACCGTTTTCCACCGGCCAGGTTTGCGAAGATGTCCTCAATCCTGGGTAATGGATATTGTTCTGCTTGTAGCACAGGATTGATGGTGATCTTGAAGTCTCCACACAGCCTCACTGCCCCTGACTTCTTTGCTACTGGGACAACGGGTGTGGCCCATGGACTCCAGTCTACCTTGGACAGGATCCCATCAGCTTCCAGGCGGTCCAGCTCAGCTTCCACTTTCTGTCGTATGGCGTATGGAACTGGGCGTGCTTTGTGGAAACGTGGGTTGGCTCCGTCTTGGAGAACGATTTTTCCCTTGATGTGTTTTAATGTCCCGATGCCGTCTTGGAATACAGGTGCTGCGGCATCCAAGACTTTCTCCAGTTTCACCTCTGTGGACTTGTGAGTGGGGTTTGGCGCCACCTGCAGGCTCTTAATGGATTTCCAGTCCAGCTGCAGCTTCCTCAGCCAGTCTCGCCCCCACAACGCTGGTCCTCCTCTTCTTACGACGTACAAGTCCAAAATGCGTTGTTGACCATTGTGTTGTACATCCACAGGCAGTACTCCGAGGGGCTTGATTTTCTCTCCAGTGTATGTTTTTAGGAGGATAGATGATGGGTTCAGCTTCTGGTCTCCAAAGTACTTCACAAAGTCAATGTGTGCCATCACTGACACTGCAGAGCCGGTATCCAGTTCCATTTGTACTTGTTTGCCATTCACCTGTGGTGCAAGCCAGATAGCTTCCCTGCCACCTCCTTTGACATGGTAAACATCCAAGCTATTGGTATGTTCACTCTCCTCGTCTGACTCGTCGTCTGCAGCCTCCTCCATGTTGTGCACTTTCCTGTTCTTTTGCGCACTCCACTGTGTCTTTTTTTCATTTTTGTACACTCTTGATTTTCCAGAGCGACACACCCTCTGGATATGTCCAGTTTTGTTACATAGTCTGCAGACTTCGTCTTTAAACCTACACTGTGATGGGGAATGTGAGCCCCTCCCACACCTGTAACACAGTTCTTGCTCTCTTGTTTGTGTGACGGTTGCCATTTTGTTTACATTTACTGCCTTTACTCCTGTCTGCAGTTCAACAGCATCCCTGGCTGCTGTTTCCATTGAGACTGCGATTTCCACTGCCCTTTTGAACGTGAGGCCGGCCTCTGTTAGCAGCAGGGCTGGACTGGCCATCTGGCATACCGGGCATTTGCCCGGTGGGCCGCGGTAGTTTTGGGCCGAGCCGACCGGCCCAAAAAAAAAAAAAAAAAAATTTTTTTATTTTTTTTAATTATTTTTTTTACCAGCCGGCCCGGCCGAAAGCTACCATCGAACGGCCCATAAATCGAAAGCTACCATTGAACGGCCCATAAATCAGGGACAGCGGCCCATTGGTCGCTTTTCTATACAGACACTGGGCTGGCCCAATCAACAGAGAGAAGGGGGGGGGGGTGGTCAGGGGTCACGCACGCACGCAGCACCAGACCTCCGTCTCAGTTTTGGGCCGAGCCGGCCGGCAAAATAAATTTAGTTAGCCTGGATAGTTACTAGATAGATACTGAGAGAGATGGAGTGCAAAAGCACACTAAAACGGAAGGGAGGCTGGGAAAAACTTAGGGAGAAAAACAAGAAGAAACTCGAGGCAGATGCTGCCAAATGTGTAAACATTAGGGACATGTTTGCTGCACCCTCAAGTTTACCACAGCAGCAACAGCAACAGGTTGAAGAGGAGGCTGGCAGGGAGGAGCGGGAGCAGGGTACAGATACAGAGGATAGAGAGGATACAGAAGAAGCGGGGCCGAGTCAGCCTGTAACCGTTGACCCGGTAAGAAAAATATAGGTAGCTGTTAGGGGTGTAACGGATCGCCCCCCACGGTTCGGCACGCATGTGTAGCGCGGATCAATTGCAAAATGTAACCAAGTAATAATATTACTTAATATTAGTTAATATCCCTTGTAAATCACAATGTAGAGTTGCCATGAAAAGATAGACGCGACAGTTGCGTGCTTTGTTTTACTCTAAAGCGCAATGATAGGTTGATAATGAAAAAAAAAATCTAGAACAACAAGGCTGCGTTCGTAAATTCGCTCTGGAATCTGATCACTGAGTACACTGGTCTACTTGCACTGGTACCATTGCTTACTGTATGTAGTCGTCTTTGTAGTGGTTTGGGGGAATACTACAGTTTGTCATATGACTGTACAGCACAGTATATAAGACGAGTATATAAGGCAAGTATTTTTGTGCTGGTGGGTGTGGTCCGACCGATTGGGGTGGGCCTGTCTGGGCCAAAAATGCCAGGGCCTAATTTTTGTCCCAGTCCAGCCCTGGTTAGCAGTCTCTTCTGTATGGCCTCACCAAGAATGCCACATACCAAACGGTCTCTCAACACATCATTCAGTCCATTTGCAAATTCACAATGTTCAGTGAGTCTCTTCAGCTCAGCCACGTAACTGACTATGGATTCACCCTCATGTTGATTTCGTCTATGGAATCTGAAACGTTCAGCAATTAGTAGTGGTTTTGGGGATAAATGTTCTTTCATTACCTCCACCAGTTGCTGGAATGTTTTTACGGAAGGCTTTTCTGGGGCAGTTAAGCTGCGCAACAGGCCATATGATTTCCCCCCCATTGCACTCAGCAACACTGCAACATGTTTGTCATCCTCAATGTCATTTGCCTTGAAATACTGTGAAATGCGTTCCGTATATTCGACCCAGTCATCCGTCGCGCCGTCAAACGGGTCAATTGATCCAATTCTAGCCATCTTGCCACGCTGTATAACTGGATACTTTCACTACTCACGTCGGAGTCTCCGTTTGTTGTTCCCGCGAAACAAGTTCGGTCATATCAGAGACAGGGTTCACTTTCCAACCACCTCGTCGCCACTGTTGTGTACCTACTGTGGTTAGTAGGCTACTCAAATAAACACGGAGAAACGGACTGTAGTTTACTAGTTTCTTTACTGACCTAGTTTCTTTTAAATGACCACGTTACATTGCATGTCACTTCCTACATAGGAATGCTGGGAGGTACGTCCAACAGGTACGTAATCACGTAGTGACGTAACATACTCAGGCCAGGTAGAATAAACAATGCTAGAGCAATAGATGCAAACCCAAATACTCTACAGTAGTCTTCGTGTGGCTTCGTGGTGGGTAATTACGCACTCAATACCGCTAACACGGAACAAGTAACCAGCACGCTGGCGTACCCCCCCGTGCTACGGCGATCCCCAAAGGCACTCCCCAAAGGAAATACGCCGC
Source organism: Nansenia antarctica (assembly GCF_963989245.1). NCBI lineage: Eukaryota > Metazoa > Chordata > Actinopteri > Argentiniformes > Microstomatidae > Nansenia > Nansenia antarctica. Next base: position 10,974,436 of record NC_137683.1, read on the forward strand.
TATGCCTAACATGGGGTAGAAGGCATCAGCTCCTAAATCTCTCACCACTGCACAAGGAACAACCACACTCCTACCTAGGTGTCCCAACAGATAGTAGAGCAAATGGCATCTCTAGCCTGGGCAAGTGTCTGGAGACAAACCGTAGTCCTCTCTCTCCCCCAGCACACAAACAAACACAAATAACTGTTGGCACAAATCACAACAGAAAGGTAATTAAGATGCCACAGCATCAACAAAACAATACCCAACTTATCTCCCACATTTTTAGCGCTTAACAAAGAACCAACCAAAAATCCCAAATCACTGAAACTATCAAACAGTGAAACAAAGAGCGCTAACCAAACTACAACAAAAGGTCCTACAACAACTAAAATCCGACGTGGCCGAGCCCCCATTTGTCACTAACCCGGCTCAGAGAAAGTGACAAACAGGGAGACAAGTCGAGGGTAAAGGTAAATCATTATTTAATTGATAACTAAGGAAAATAAGCCAATGAGAAATGGGATGTGATAGTCAGTTTTATCAGTTGTGTAGGGTGTGGGTGAGTGATCTGTAATGTGGAATGTTGTAAGGGGTAAACAAAGGAACAAAAGGTTGCCACAAACAGAAGGGTCAAAAAGGATGTCCTGTATTGAGAGAGAGAGACTGATCTCCACAGCACAGCCTAAATAGGCACAGGTGTGCTACATCAGCCAACCAGGCCTCCTCTCCCCACTGCCATCCTGCAACACAATCAGAACAAGACAGCAGTGGAGGGAGGAGACCGTAACACCTGCTACAGAACTACGGGGCGTGACACCCGCTCGCTTCTTACCTAATGTTTTTAGACAGCGGTTATCTACGTGATGTAATGTATACCCCAGGGTATCTTACCTATATCCGATGTTAAATGAACAATTCTCTTTATTGATATCAAGTAACATACATTCAATGATGGTCCGAATTCTTCCAAATTCATGAGCTCTCTCTCTGCTTGCATCCCTTTTTATACCTCAAATGACACTGCACACATTTCTAATCTGATTGGTCTAGTTGGGTTTTTGTTTTAGTTTGAATAATGCATAATGTTTTAGTTCTTATATAAATCCTTATTATGGTTCCCTGGCCTCTCAATCTAAACACACAGCTGGTCTCATCCTGGTTCACTTAATGAACTTTCTTTCTGCCTGTCTCATGCCTTTAGGCCTAAACATGAAACATACACATGATAGTTATGATGAAAATATACTACAAGGACACCTATGTTCAGTCAATACAGTACACCAGTGTTTTGAACATGGATCTGAACAATACCTTCAAGATGACGCTGATATCTGCGGCCCATTTTCATGTCTGTCTCACACAGGGTTTTCATGTCTGTCTCACACAGGGTTTTCATGTCTGTCTCACAAAGGGTTTTCATGTCTGTCTCACACAGGGTTGACTGAGGGGGGTGACTGACTGGAAGTCAGAAGACGATAGATGGGTTAATCCTTAACTATGAAAGTGTGTAATATATTATTATTATGGTTAATCATAAACCCCCCCCCTCGACCCTCTTTTCCGATTTCAATTTATGACACATCATTTGAAAGCTTACAATCTGTAAACAACAGAAACATGACTTGGGCAATTGGTTTATCCTTTGACCAGCTGGTGTCACATTTATTTAATGACGTCTGATGAACGTATTCCAGCAGCCACATGCTGACACGTTCAACACTGTCACCAGTAGATGGCGCTCTACAGCAACGAACTTCAATCAGTGTCAGAGAGGGACATGAAATAACAAGCACACATTCAATACATCAGGTTATCAATACATCAGGTTATTGATACATCAGATTATTGATACATCAGGTTATTGATACATCAGGTTAACAGGGTAATAATAGTAATGTGCAGAAACATCTGTCCATATCTTTTTGTTGAAAATCATCTTTCTTGTTTAGAACAGAAAACATCAAAACACAGACATGCATGATAGAAGTCTCTCCATGGTAGAGGCAAGCAGCCATACTTTGATTAGAGTCGATTTCAAATAAGATTTTTGTGGATAAATGTCCATATATTCTGACAGATTACATCTCCATGGTAACGCCATCGAGGTAACAGCAACAGATGATCAGGAAGTGGTGGGCGTGGTCTCAGGGGGGCACAGGAAGTGCTCAGGGCATGGTGACATCACATCCTCTCTCCTCCGATAAACATTTTAAACATTTATTTTATCACAGCAGCCACATGCAGACACGTTCAACACTGTCACCAGTAGATGGCGCTCTACAGCAACAAACTTCAATCGATGTCAGAGAGGGACATGAAATAACAAGCAGACAGATAACTGTATAATTCTCAGCATTTTATTGTACAAAGTACCAGACTCCACTGTTACCAAGACAAACTAATTTCTAGAAAGAAAAACTGAAGCTTCGCCTGAAACTTCTCATGATAATCACACTGATTTCAACATGTTTGATGATTTTTCTGTTGGCAGATCACGTTTTTCTTGATCTTTTGAATCTTTTAGAATGAGGATTTATGAGGATTTATTGCAAACATAACAACATACCAGTATTCAGTCACACTCGGCTTCGAAACACCAAGGCCACATCTGGGTGGAAGGGGAGGTGACCACATGACGCAGGAGGGGACAAGGACATCTCAACTCCTACGACCTCGATTCCTCCTTCACTCTCCAGGAGGGAGAGGAGGGGAGGAGAGGAAAGGAGGAGACAGGAGGAAGAGATGAGGGAGGAGAGGATGGGAGGAGAGGAGGGTATGAGAAGAGGACAGGAGGAATTGAGAGAAAATAATCTAGAAAAGGCTCATGTTCATGTCATGACACAACCTTCTCCCTGATCCGATCAACAAGCACATGTACATACAGTAGATGATGGTGCAGCCAGCAGACCCCCCCCCCTTCTTCTTTAGGGCTCCTGCCTCCTTTAAACACCTCCCACACTGGGAGCAGTCGTGTTAACTAGTGTGTGTGTTCTCTGGTGTTTCTTTAGGTTTCCTGCCTCACTGAAACAACTCCCACACTGGGAGCAGCAGAATGGCTTCTCTCCTGTGTGTATTCTCTGGTGTCTCTTTAGTTCATCTGCCTGACTGAAACTCTTCCCACACTGGGAGCAGCAGAATGGCTTCTCTCCTGTGTGTATTCTCTGGTGTTTCTTTAGGTTTCCTGCCTCACTGAAACACCTCCCACACTGGGAGCAGCAGAATGGCCTCTCTCCTGTGTGTATTCTCTGGTGTTTCTTTAGGTTTCCTGCCCGACTGAAACTCTGCCCACACTGGGAGCAGTAGAATGGCTTCTCTCCTGTGTGTGTTCTCTGGTGACTCTTTAGGTTTTCTGCCTGACTGAAACTCTGCCCACACTGGGAGCAGCAGAATGGCTTCTCTCCTGTGTGTATTCTCTGGTGTCTCTTTAGGTGTTCTACCCGACTGAAACTCTGCCCACACTGGGAGCAGCAGAATGGCTTCTCTCCTGTGTGTATTCTCTTGTGTTTCTTTAGGGATCCTGCCCGACTGAAACTCTTCCCACACTGGGAGCAGCAGAATGGCTTCTCTCCTGTGTGTATTCTCTGGTGTCTCTTTAGTTCATCTGCCTGACTGAAACTCTGCCCACACTGGGAGCAGCAGAATGGCTTCTCTCCTGTGTGTGTTCTCTGGTGTCTCTTTAGGTGTTCTACCCGACTGAAACTCTGCCCACACTGGGAGCAGCAGAATGGCTTCTCTCCTGTGTGTATTCTCTGGTGTCTCTTTAGTTCATCTGCCTGACTGAAAGTCTTCCCACACTGGGAGCAGCAGAATGGCTTCTCTCCTGTGTGTGCTCTCTGGTGTTTCTTTAGTTCACTCATACAACCAAATCTCTTTCCACACTGAAGACAAGAGTGAGTCTTCTGTCCTCCTTGAGTCTGTGGTTGTGATTTAAGGAGAGTTGGACAAATGAAACTCTCACTACAATCTAAACAGTGGTGATTCTTCTGTCTTGAGCTCCTCCTCCTCCGTCTGTGTTGTTTATGGCTTCCTGATGCGGTGGAGCTGGGCTCCATGTCTGAGTCTGGGTTGGAGCTCTCTCCTGTAAGAATAGGAACATATACAGGATTAGAAACAACATGAGAACAAGTGCTGCTTCCATAGACTCAGCAGTACCAGAAGTAACACCACATCTCTGGAGTCTGCACACGCTGTGGGAACATGAAGTGTTCAGAGTGTTAGGATACCTGTAATGGAAACCTGTAATATTCCATCCTTGACAGAACTGTGTCATTTAAATTAGGGATGCAAACAATTGAAATGTCTTGTCCGAAGCTGAATTTAAGGAAACATTTGTCCGAATACCGAATGCGTACCGGCAGTTTTTTATTTCACTATTGATCACTTTTATTGAACACTCCAGCAGACATTAGGCCATACCAACAAAGCACAATAACTGAAAATAAATAAATAAACAAGAACAGTTTGATTGCGTCATCAAAAACGTCTACTCAGGGTTTTTCTGCCACAAAATGAGGTTATGACAGAGAAAGTTTGTTAGTCCTTGTTAATGACAGTAGTACCATGTCAGTCCAAAACCTATTGTTGACTGTCTGATTAATACAACTTTTCAGCAATTGAAACCCCTGACAGACTTCAAAACTGATCATTTTGCAAATAATACATTAAAAGGAGCACTGACTAACACAGGTATAGACTCAACTTGTCATTCTGGATAATGGAACAGCAAGCCAACTAATGTGACTTTCAGGATTTTTGATATGAAATAACGTTTCGACCTAAAAGACTATTCTGACAGTTGACAAAGTGACAAGTGTGCAAGTCCAGGGCTCAACATGTTGCTGGCTGGTTCCTTGTTTTGTCTTCGCTAGCAAACACCAAAGCTAAGCTTATTTGCAGCACAGCGCCACCAGGGTTAAGATAGCGCCCCCGCCACCACATGGGCGCAGTGCCGCAATTGCAGTTAGAAATGACAGAAATCCACGCAAGTGCAACGCTTGTCGAAAATACGACCGTCAGAGTTTTGACGAGAGCTGGAGGCGGCTAGAAATATGACGGAGGCGGCCGCCTCATAATTCTCTATGCAGGAAAACCCCTGAAACCCTGCTACTATTCACCTGTATAACCCTGCTACTATTCACCTGTATAACCCTGCTACTATTCACCTGTATAACCCTGCTACTATTCACCTGTATAACCCTGCTACTATTCACCTGTATAACCCTGCTACTTTTCACCTGTATAACCCTGCTACTATTCACCTGTATAACCCTGCTACTATTCACCTGTATAACCCTAACTCTTTGACTTCAATAAATGGAATGATCATTTAAAAACTGCATTTTCTATTTACTCAGGTGTATATGTGTTTATCTTTGTGTATATCAGAGTCAATGTGCTTGTTTACTGCTTACACCTGCATGTTACATAACCCATCTGAGCCACATGAGAAAGAACGTGAGAAAAAAATCAGAATTGTGTGTGACCTGCGGTGTAAATGCAGCCTAAATATCTGCCAGCGCCCTTTGATCTACTCATTAACCTGGCCTGGCCTTCGCCAAATACATAACATGAACTCACCATCCTCATCATCTTCATCCTCCTCACCAACTTCATCATCTACTGTATATAAACATATATATAAACTCCTGGAAACGTTATTTCAGTCGATTCTTCCTCCCCTTTAATAATACCAATGGGTATTGTATTTTATATCGTTGGAAAGCCTTATTAGTCACCTTTACAACGAGGTACAACTTGTAAGGATCATGCATTCATGGAATGAGTAACACAGCTAAACGTGTGGGTAGCGGGCCAACATTTTTTGCCAAAATCCCCTGCAATATTCTTCTGTTGGTATTCACTCTCGTTTTGAGCTTCAAGTGCTTGCAGGTGTATGTCAGTCACAGGTGTGTGACTGGCACCTGAATGGCACCTAATTCTGGGACCTAACTCCATCCTCCACATCCTCCAGGATGACAACGCTCGCCCCCACAGAGCCAGGATCATCACAGAGCACCTCCAGAATTTGGGAGTGGAGAGGGTGGAATGGCCTGCCGTGAGTCCAGACCTCAACCCAATCGAACACTTGTGGGATCAGCTTGGGTGTGCTGTACGTGCCAGAGTGACCAACGCAACCAGGTTGGCTGACTTGCGGCAAATCCTGGTTGAGGAATGGGATGCCGTCCCACAGCAGTGTGAACAGGCTGGTGACCAGCATGAGGAGGAGGTGCCAAGCTGTTGTGACTGTATATGGATCTTCCACACGTTACTGAGGTCCCTGACAGTGTAAAATTAATAAAGTGTAAAAATGGCCAATATGTGTAGTTTTTTCCTTATTACTGTGGGAGATTGCAATCATCCAATCCACCAAGCAACTCAAAACGAGAGTGAATACCAACAGAAGAATATAGGGGATTTTGGCAAATATTTTTGGGCCGCTACCCACATGTTTAGCTGTGTTGTTCATTCCATGAATGCATGATCCCTACAAGTTGTACCTCGTTGTACAGGTGACTAATCAGGCTTTCCAACGATATAAAATACAATACCAATTGGTATTATTAAAGGGGAGGATTAATCAACCAAAATAACGTTTCCGAACTTTTTTTGAGGGGTTTATATATGTTAAGGTACATGTGGGAATACAGTACATGTGGGAAAACTAGGGTTAGGGTTAGGTGCTAGGGTGCTACGGTTAGGATTAGGGGTAGGGTTAGGATCAGGGGTAGGGTTAGACATGCTAGCATGTACCAAGTCGACGTAGCACCTAACCCTAACCCTAGTTTTCCCACATGTACCGTATTCCCACATGTACCGTAACATATATACATATAGTACATATACATATTAAAGTACAATTCAATAATATTTCAACAATATTGTAGATTTTCACTTTGAAGTGGAGAGATTATAAGTACTGTTCAGCTCTCCCTCTAGTTAGCTGAATGGTGAATCTTCTGCTTGCTCCGGCAGTACGGGTGAAATGATGAGATCTGACACAATTCGGTTTGATTTCCTTCTTCCTCTATTAAACAGATTGTAAAACTGAACACAACACATTGATATTAGTACATGTAAATAATTAACAGTGAACAAACTAACAGAAAAGATTTAACAAACTACACAATCATACAGAACTCAACTTACCAACTCCCATCTCTCTGTACAACTGATCTCCCGTCTCCCCTGTCTCTCAGAACACACTCATTAAGCCCGCCCCCATTTCTATCTAACCAATCACTCCACTCATGCATACTTTTAACCAATCACAATCAACAAATAAAATAACCCCCAAATGAACCCTCCCATGGATTAGCCAAACAAGTACTAATACATGTTCTTTTCTCATGTAAAATAAGGGCTGCATTTAAATGTAAAGATACATAAGAGCTTTTGAAAAATGTGCATCTTAAAGTGTTTAATTTTTTGAAAAATAAATTAAAAAGCGAAATATAAAGTGTAGCTTCAGTTTCCCTTTCTCTTCTGTTTTGCTAGCATGTCCTGGGTTAATATTTCGGTTTCCCTTGTGGCTGATGATGCTGACGTAGGTATCTGTAGGTACATAGGTGTACAGATAAAGGCTATAAACCCCTTATGCATCACTGTGTGCTATACTCTCTGGTTAACTGGTCATCTCTCTCTATCCGCCGAACCCTTCACTGGTATATTTTCATTTACAAATCCCAAGGACCCAAGGACCTTGCGCACGGCAGCCCTAGCCCTCGTTTATTCAACTAGTGAATACTGCGCCCCAGTATGGTGTCGCAGTGCCCACACCAGGGTTTCCGTTAACCGGTAATTACCGGTCTTTGTCCGGTAAAATCTGTTGAAGTCCGACATATTTAAACCTCTTCGGTCATAATGTCCGGTGAAAACATTTTGAATACAATTCGCTAAAGTTTAATTGTCACCAGGGTTTCCGTTAACCGGTAATTACCGGTCTTTGTCCGGTAAAATTTGTTGAAGTCCGACAAATTTAAATCTCTTCGGTCATAATGTCCGGTGAAAATAATTCCCTCTAAGCACAATTTGAATACAATTCGCTAAAGTTCACATTCTGATTCCTTCTATATTAAAAAAGACGAATATATAGGCTATATATTTATTTTATTATGATATGATTTGACGCCGGCATGATGATGACTGCTAATGTGTAGGCTAGCCTATGCGAAACAGCGGCGGCAGGGTTGCCAGATGGGATTGACAATACAGCCTAACCAGTCTATTACCGCTAAACCCAGTAGCCCATTCGGCGATAACCCGGCCCATCTGGCAACCCTGCGCAGCGGGCCACCATAATAATAACTTGTATTTGTATAGGCTAGACACGCTAGCGCTTTTAACCTGCAAACGTTGCAGCTCAAAGTGCACCATAGCGAGCGAGAGGTACACATGGCAAGACAAAGTAAGCTTAACAATGACTTCATGAAACCAAGCTACAATGAGTCTGAGGAGAAGTCTGACTGTGAGAGATGGAGGCGGCTCGAGGGTTCAGAGTTAAATGGAAAGAACATTTCCCCTGGCTGCGTTTACATGGGGAAGGAAAAAATTTCTGCTCACCGTGCAAAAAATCGGGGAGGAATAACGGATTCACGAGAGGAGAAACAAATATGAGAATGTCTCACTGATCACAGGCGGTGCAGTGAGCACATATCGGCGGTCAGGCCACTGTGAGCAGGCTAATGAAACGGCTAACAATAAGCTGCACTCTCAGCTACAAGTTGCATTTCACATGGCAAAAAATGGCATCGCATGTCATCAGTATGTGGGACTGACTGAGCTACTGAAAGCAGTTAAGGCTCCAGATTGTGTCTTGAGTGAGGGCACCGCCACAGCGACTCCGTTGACAATGTGGCGCGCGTTCAGCGCTGGACATGGCATAGCGCGCATGCAAATCATGAAAGCCTATATTATATTTATTATATAGCTCGCATCTAATCGTATCGGATGAGAAATAGACATTAAACGGCATATATAGGCTAGGCTACACAACAGCTAATCACCGCGACAAACAGCTATATTATATTTGAATATGATGACCGGAATATCTCACGTTTGTCCGGTAAATTGAAATCTTCCCGGACACGTTGACCGGCACACATTTTTTCTAACGGAAACCCTGATTGTCACATTCTGATTCCTTCTATATTAAAAAAGACGAATATATAGGCTATGTTGTGTCTTGTTGTTCTCTAACTTACAAGATACACTTTATATTAATAATACTCTGGTCTCTGGAGCTCAACGTTCATCGGCATCCCAACGACAACTAGACCACACTAGTCGATCGATGATAACATTGTCAAGATGTAATGCTACGGAGGCAATAGCAATCAGAATCAGAATCAGAATCAGAATCAGAAGACTCTTATTGCCATGACATGTAAACATGTTAGGAATTTGGTTTGGTACCATGGGGCACGGTTTACAGAAGGACAGGTGCAAGACAGGACAAGACAGTGCAAACCAACATCAAAGTGCAAGAGTCATAATTAATATAAATATAAAGTGCAGAGATCAAGTGTTCAAGTGTTCATATCCAGACAGTGCAAAGCTCTCTGGGTGGGGGTGGAGGGAGGGTAGATAGATAGGGGTCAGGTCAGGGGGGGGGGGGGGGGTTTAGGAGCCGGATGGCTGTGGGGAAAAAGCTGTTTGTATGTCGGACCTTCACAGTATTTATGGACCGCACCCTCCTGCCTGAGGGGAGCGGGGCGAAGAGACCGTGTCCTGGGTGTCCGGGGTCAGCCATGATCTTCCTGGCCCTCCCCAAAGCCCTACTTTTAAACAGGGCCTCAAGGGGGGGCAAAGGGCAGCCAATCACCCTCTCCGCCGAGCGTATCACCCGCTGCAGCTTGGCCTTGTCCTTGGCCGCTGCAGCGGGGAACCAGATGATGATGGCGGAGGTGACGATGGACTCAATGATGGCCGTGTAGAAGTTCACCAGCGTGGTCTTAGGAAGGTGGAATTTCCTGAGCTGCCTCAGGAAAAACAGTCTCTTCTGGGCCTTTTTTGTGAGGGCGTCGATGAGTCTGAGGACTCAATCCCAGATCTATGCTAAACATTGCAATATACTACAGACTATATATTTCTTTTATTATTATATGATTTGACGCCGGCATGATGATGACTCCGCGAAACAGCGGTAATAGCCTGCCTAGCGTTTAGATGGGGAAGGAAAAATGTTCTGCTCACCGTGCAAAAAATCGGGGAGGAATAACGGATTCACGAGGAGCAACGAATATGAGAATGTTGCACTTTTCAATAAAATGTTATACATCTAGACATTGTGGTATTTCTTTATATACGTATCCCAGCCTGCCTATCAATCGTTTCTCAATAAACAGTTATGTTCTCCTCATTGTCATACTCCCGAGTCCGATTAAGTATGATTTGACAGGCAGCGAAACTAAATGCCTTCCCAACCAGCGAGACCTGGTTATAGAAATGACGTTGTTTTATTGATAAAAAAGGGTAAAACTGGAAAGAGAAAATAGAAAACTCACATTAATCCCAAACAATTTAACAGACTTCAGTTAACGTAATGTAGAGTCCGTTCATTGATCGATGCAGTCTGTTCAGTTCCCAGTGTGGCGCGCGTTCAGCGCTGGACATATGGCATAGCGCGCATGCGAATCATGAAAACCTATATTATTATATTTATTATATAGCTCGCATCTAATCGTATCGGATGAGAAATAGACATTAAATGGCATATACTGTATAGGCTACACAACAGTAATCACCGCGACAAACAGCTATATATATATGATGACCGGAATATCTCACGTTTGTCCGGTAAATTGAAATCTTCCCGGACACGATGACTGGCGCCAATTTTTTCTAACGGAAACCCTGGCCCACACTGCAATTAAGTTGACCCTCCCTTTTGCCCATTACTGACCCCTCCCTGTCCCTAGCTCTTTAGCTGTCTAGTTTTAGGTTTTGTAGTTTTAGTTTAGTTTTAGATTATCTTAGACTGTTTTAGACTAGTTTTAGTTTTAGACTATGTAGTTTTAGTTTAGTTTTAGACTATATTGACGGAAAGTTTAGGTTATCTTAGACTGTTATAGACTAGTTTTAGTTTTAGACTATGTAGTTTTAGTTTAGTTTTAGACTATGTAGGCCAGGTTTTGTATTGTATTTGGTTGTGGTGGATGTTGTATGGCTGTAAACAGGTCACACTTGAAAATGAGCCCTTGGGGCTCAATGTGTATTTTACGTAAGTAAAATAAGAACAAAAAAAAGTTTGCCTATCATCCTACCCTAAACGGAGATAGAACCTTATAATTCTAAGCTCACGATTTGCCACCGACTTGATTGACGTACAGGTAAGCCAGTCTGAGGTCTCATCGTTTCTAACACACGGTTCACCACGCATGCGCACGTTCAATGCGCCAATTACAAAACACCTGCCAGCTAGCTATTTCTTTTTAGGCTACTATAGAAAGCGGATAAAATGAGTGGGGAAGCTGGACCAAGCAAGAAACCCAAAACTTACCACTTCCATTCAGAATGGGAGGAGGACTTTTTTTTTACAATATCATTTTCCAAGTGTGTTTGTTTGATTTGTAAATGTGTATTAGCCGTTTCAAAGAAGGGAAATGTGGAGCGGCACTTTCGGACAGTTCACAGAAAGTACGACACTGACTTTCCTCCAAAAAGCGAGCTAAGAAAGAAAAAGGTGAAGGAACTGAAATCACAGTTGTCCGGACAGCAGGCATTGTTCACAAAGGTGACTTCAAAAGCGACGGCAGCCACCGAGGCATCGTTCAGGGTGAGTCACGCCATCATTAAGCACAAGAAGTCCTTCCAAGATGGAGAGATGATAAAAGAGGCATTCATTGAAGCAGCTGACTCATTGTTTAGGGACTTTAAAAACAAACCCGAAATATTAGCTTCAATCAAAGCTCTCCAGCTATCAAGAGCTACAGTTACACGGCGCTGTGAAGCCATGGCCGAGGATTTGACACAGCAGCTTCAGAAGGACATCGCGGACTGTGATTGTTTCTCACTACAATTGGATGAGTCTACAGACGCAAGTGATGTAGCCCAGTTGTGCATCTTTATTCGGATGGTGTTCACAGACATGACTGCAAAAGAGGAGATGTTGACATTATTGCACATGAAAGAACACACGCGGGGAGAGGACATTTTTCAGGCTTTCAAACAATTCATCGAGAAGACCCAGCTCCCTGTGTGCAAGCTGGTGTCAATCACCACGGACGGTGCGCCCGCAATGGTTGGCCGCGCCAATGGATTTATTGCGAAGTGTAGGGAGGACGGTGCTTTCCCCGACTTCCTCAATTACCATTGCATCATACACCAACAGGCTTTATGCGCAAAGATGCTGAATATGACAGAGATCATGGATGTGGCAATGAAGATCGCCTGTTCTATTCGCGCTAGATCTCTCCAAAGAAGACTGTTCCGTGCACATCTGGAAAAGGCCGACTCCGATCACACAGAGTTATTGCTACACACGGATGTGAGGTGGCTTAGTAGGGGTAAATTCCTGCAAAGATTCCGAGAGCTCTGTCCGGAGATCAAAGAGTTTCTCCGGGTCACTAAGCATTAGGGCTGTTACGATTATTCGACGTCATCGACGTCATCGATTACGTCAATACGTCGGTTGCCGTAAAATGCGTCGGTTAGTCGTAAAAAAACAAAATGGCTGCGACCAGTGCAAACACGGAGGCAGAGCCGGCGGCTAAAAGACTTCGCCCACGATCGTCCAAAGTATGGGAGTACTTTACAAAAAAAGAAACCAATGGCAATGTGGTGGTCTGTAAACTGTGCAAAAACGAATTGGCCTATCACAGCAGTACGACTGCAATGAACGAGCACCTCAAGCGAAAGCATCCTGGAGCGCTTTGTGAAGACAGCCGCAAGCTAGCACCGTAAGTCAGCGTTGTATTTCTGTTCACTTTTCCGGCCGTGTATCAGTGAAAAATGGATAGCTACTAGCTGGCTAGCTACGGTAGCCTTACTAGCCTATTGTTATTGTGGTGCTCGCACCTACTGTACGTTATCTAGCTCGTAGCTCGCATGCTACGTTAGCATCAATTTAGCTAATCATAACATAGCAGCGAGAGTAACGTTAGCTATGTAGCTGGCTAGCTACGGTAGCCTTACTAGCCTATTGTTATTGTGGTGCTCGCACCTACTGTACGTTATCTAGCTCGTAGCTCGCATGCTACGTTAGCATCAATTTAGCTAATCATAACATAGCAGCGAGAGTAAAGTAAGCTAGCCATGTAGCTACTAGCTAGCTATGTGTTGTGGTGATGGACAGACTTCTAAATGGCCATGTTGGCTAAACATAGCAGTGAGGTGGAAATTAAGGGGCCTACACATGATAAGAAATGTGTGCTTTTTTTATTTTCAGGAAGCAAAGCAGTGTGGAAAACTTTTTCCACAAAAAGAGCACAACTCCATGCACACCCCAGATGGCTGCTCAGCTTTCTAACAGCATCTTACAGATGATCGTCAAGGACATGCGACCTGTTGCTATTGTGGAGGGTCAAGGCTTTCGTGAGATGATCAACACATTTGAAGTTAACTTTTATATTTTATAATATTATATTTTATGTTGAGATTGTTATTGTTAAAGATTGTTACTGAGAGTATACGGTATTCCGGTTAGGATTTCACTTTTTTACAGAATTTACTGCATTCCTTGCACTTTTCCTTTTACTTGAAGTTAACTTTTATATTTTATAATATTATATTTTATGTTGGACTGTAAGAAAGAGAGGATCTTTTTTGTTGTGTGGAATATTGCCCTGCAGTGCAAGAATAATTGAATAAAATACTGAAATGTTGATAAGAGAAGTTTTTGACATTTATTTGGGGAAAATTAAGTGATACATTAATCGAACAGCAAAAAAATAATCGCTAGACTAATCGTTAAATTAGTCGTTAGACTAACCGGCTAATCGACAAAATAATCGTTAGATTAATCGTTAGAAAAATAGTCGTTTGGGACAGCCCTACTAAGCATTCCGAATATAATCAGCTAAATGATGACCAGTGGCTGCTAGATTTGGCATTTTTAACGGATCTGACGAACATGTTAAATGACCTTAATTTAGAGCTGCAAGGAAAAGATAAAACCGTGATCAATATGATTAGCTCAGTCAATGCTTTTAAGCGAAAATTGCAACATCAGTCCTCAAAGCTGCAGCGCCATGATTTGGGGAACTTCCAAAACCTCAAGTCAGAGCTGGAGACACAAGGGAAGGCGTGTGCGCAATTTGACAGTGCGCGTTACACAGAACAGATTGGGACAATTGTGTCACAGTTTGACAAACGTTTTCAAGACTTTGCATTACTCGAGCCAGTCGCTACATTTATGTGCTACCCATTTCGGGAAGATGTTGAGGTTGATTCACTCGCATCAAAAGTTGCAACGCTGTTTCACTTGAACTCCTCTGGAGTGGAGGATGAGATTTTGACACTACAAGCTGACATTCAGCTGAAGGCCAGGGCTCACGGACAGTTCTGGAACTTACTCACAGAGGAAAAGTACCCAAACATGAGGAGTTGTGCTACCTTCTTGACTGCATTATTCGGCTCCACTTATTTATGTGAGTCAGCCTTTTCTCACATGAAGATCATTAAGTCAAAGTACCGGTCCACCATGACTGATGATCATCTGGAAGCCTGCTTGAGGATGGCTACCAGCAGCTACTGCCCGGACTATGCAGCCCTGGCTGATTCCATTCAGTGCAAGTCATCAGAGTAAGGTAGGTACCCTACTGTAAATCTGTTGAAATGTAAGCTAAATGTGCTGTGGGTCCTACTGTGTATGTGTGCTCAGGACCATGGACAGCTCTGCTGGTTGTGTGTAATGGTGCTTATCCATTGACCAGCACAGTCAGGAAGGGTAGCTAAAAGGGTGCATGTGTTAAATCTGTTGAAATATAGGTTATTGTGCTGTGTTGCTGTGTGCTCAGGACTATTGTACAGCTCTATTAGTTAATTTGGTTTTGTTTCTTGTGCTTTTCCCATGCAGGAAAGTGAATGGGCAGTCTGAGAGAGGGACAAAGATCATCAATTAGCAACCTGCTACTTTTCTACACCTGGACTGGAACTACAAACTAAAATAAAGACACAGAGTTAATGTTAATGTTAATGGACTACCAGTGTGAATATTTGTTATATAGTTTAATAAATCTCTTCTTTGATTTTGAAACAGTGTAGCGTGGCCTTAATTTGTTATTATTACAGTACATTTTTGTGTTCGCAGAAATGGCAATATGTTTTATTTGGTTAGTAGATCTTGTTGAGCTGGTAATTTGAAAAGTAGCTCACAAGCCTAAAAAGTGTGAGCACCCCTGCCCTAAAGGAAGGTTTCAGGCTACCACTCATGCACTCCTTGACCGTCAGTAAATGTGTTTTATGTTGACGCAAAACGCAAGCAACTTTAAGGGAACATTCATTAGCACGTTGTTGGGCAGTGAATGAATGCAGTGTTTCCTCTATATCCACGAATGAATTTCCTCCGCCACTAATTGATTCAGACAGTCCACTTTGATTCAGGCTGCGCAGAAAGGCAGCGAGTTATTATGACCGGAGAACAGAAAAAAAGCAGATTGAAGCTAGATTTAGGCCGCTTCCAGACCAACATTTCGTTACGATTTAGGGCGTAGTTATTTACAATATGTTACAATGTTGCAATTAACCTCGTCGTTTGTGTTCGCACTGCAATCGAGACTGAATCTCTCAACAGGCGCGCGGCGCGAGGCGACACGCTTTCAAAACAGTTTTGTGATTGGTCCGAATTTAGCGGGACACACGCCGGTGCCTTTAATCCCGTATCCTAATCTAAAATGCAACATCATCAGCGACGACTGTGGGTTATTGCATTTACTGCTTATTATGTTTGTGTTATGCTAATAAATGTAGATCCACACAGGTATACAAACTGAGCTCCGTTTACTGTCAAGTGCCATTCATTCTCACAACACACACACACACACACACAGGTCGTAAAGCTCTAACGGACGTACAGAACGTGACGTCGTAAAGTGCAACAAAGTGCTGCAATGACATACTGTCGTACATAACACTACTGTTCTCTGGTTCATGTTCTTATACCAGAGCTCAGTATAGAGTATTTTAAATGAACATTCATAATGTATGTCTCTGATGTTCATGGTCAATTAAATCAGCCTATTTTGTGAAACAAATAATGTTCCCGCTAATGGGTTAACCGAGCTCTCGCACCTAACGTGCAAGCACCTAGCTTCGAACTATTCATAGTAGGGATGCACGATATGCATTTTTCCCAACCGATACCGATGTTTACCCGCTTCTCGTGGCCGATAACCGATATGATAACCGATATTTTTTTTTTAAACTTTCCTAGCACCAGGGGAGCCCCCCCTCCCAAATGTCGTTGTTTGGTACCTGTACTATATCAATGACAATAAAGACCATTCAGATATAATTTCACAGTTGATAACCTGTAGATCATGCACACCTGAAGGTAAGAAAGGCTATGTAGTGAGCAAAGATTGATGATTTAATATTCCATAGTGATCTCACCAAATCTAACTTACATCACTATTGTTAACACAACAAAGAGAACACTTCTGACTCTTCAAATGTTCATTTATTATTTCCTCTAACAAACAGAATCTGTTATAGACAGTGCACAATGCTTTTTTTAGCCAAGATCTGGCCTCTTTTTATGAAAACTAAAAAGGCTCACCTAAGCCTTCTCCAAACATGGTTTCAAAAGCCCCGCGGATGGCTGTCGCAGTATGCGAACCGGAGAACTCCTGCGCATGCAGCATTGTCTTCTTCATATTGAAGTCCTCATCCAGCCACTGGGCCGTCAAACTAAGCATACTGACTGGACTAACGTCAGAAGTCCATATGTCTGTGGTAAAACTTATCTGGCTTACGCTAGTATCGATCAGACTATGGATGTGTGTGGCGACTGCATCATACATAGCAGGCAGGCACACGTCTGCAAAATAGCGGCGACTTGGGAGTGTATACCGGGGCTCTAAATGTGAAATGAGCTGGCGAAATCCTTTATCTTCTACTACAGAGAAAGGCTGGTCGTCGAGGGCCATCAACTCCATTATTTTTTCATTGATTGCTTGAGCCTTTGAGCTGTCTCGAGTAAACTTCCTGCCGTTTTCAAATGCGTGTTCAATAGGCACAGCAGCTTTTTTTTTCGCGGCTAGGCTACCTTGTTCTGCTACTACTACTAGTGCTTGATATTCCTTCCATACAGCGTGCTTGCAATGGTGAATCTTAAGGTGACTTAAGGTGAGATTCGTTGTGTTGTAACTCGTAGACCTTTGCCCTCCTCTCCGAACTTTTGTCGAACATGTGTTGCAAATTGCAAACGCACTATCTGCCTCAGAAACTGTGAAGAATGTCCACACCGGGGAAGGCATGTTTCGCTCTCGTCTTGTCTATACACTGCGTGCCTGTACGCAGGCGCAGCAGCATGAGCGCGGAAACCGGAAGCAGAAATATTTCCGGCTTCATATTATCGGTTAAATATCGGCTAAAATGTTATAAAACCGATAAATACCGATAAACATTAATTTCCCATTATCGGGCCGATAAATATCGGTGCCGATAATATCGTGCATCCCTAATTCATAGCAATATGCGCGGGGCAAAAATAATCTATTGCCTCTAAAATCACCACGAACAGAACGGCGGAGGTACGGGTAAGCAGGGCTCATGTTGGTGTCCTCAGAGGTAAGAGTTGTTTTTCTTTAACTCAACTGATAGCATTACCTTGCTGTTGTTGTTTACCGAATGCTCCATCTGACTGTCACACTGTGATTTTACTTGTGTAAACAGTTAATGAGTAACGTTAGCCGGTTTTGTGCGTGTACTGTCACGTAGGCCTACTTCGTATTGATCTTTCTGTGTGTGTGTGATGCGCGTTCCGCATGTTCCGCTGCAGCTGTAGGATATCTTGGTATTTGATCACCTTCTATATAAAATCACCTGCTCGGCTTTAATGACTTAACCGCTATTTAAGAAATGATAATTGTTGCCACCCTCTAGTTTTTGGTGAAACTACGTCCTTGTTTTGAGCGCCTTTGCGCGTTTTATGCGTGTGCACGCGCAAAAGATAACCGCTCCGCCACTAATGTGAAAAATCCTGGAGGAAACACTGGAATGTGTTGGAATTCTGGTGGATCGATCATATTGGGCTCTGTATCGTGTATTTTCTCTGTCCTCGGTTCAGATTTGAGTGTGTATGTTTCTGCTCAAAAGATGGGTTTAGTCTCGTAGCGCTTTAACATTGCCACTTTTAATAATCGCCATGGTCTCCAAACATATCAGACATACGGGGTTTGAACTGAACTGCCCGTGGGAAGAATGAACATGTGAGAGTCTGTCCATTCTTCATTAAACAAGGACAAAACAGAGATAATTGTATTCGGTAAACCTGACAAAAGATCGAAAGTCAGTGCAAAACTTGATTCTCTCTCTAAACTAAAAAACTGGTCAGAAATCTTGCAATCTAGTGTAATTCTAGACTCTAAACTTCAACAGCCACATGAACTCGATAACTAAATCAGCCTACTATCACCTGAAAAACATAACAAGAATGAGAGGTTTCATGTCCAAATAAGATCTTGAAAAAAAAAACTCATCCATGCATTTGTTTAGAGTAGACTTGATTATTGTAATGGTCTACTAACAGGCCTATCTAAAGGGGCTGTTCGTAAGCTGCAGCTCATCCAAAACGCAACTGCTAGGGTCCTAACAAAAATGAATACGTTTGAACACATTACACCAATCCTGAGATCCCTACACTGGCTACCAGTCTCTCACAGAAAATGGTCTTGGACCAAAATACATATCAGATGTCCTCCAACCCTATATTCATATCAGATCTCCTCCCTCCCTATATTCATATCAGATCTCCTCCCTCCCTATATTCATATCAGATGTCCTCCCACCCTATATTCATATCAGATCTCCTCCCACCCTATATTCATATCAGATGTCCTCCCACCCTATATTCATATCAGATGACCTCCCACCCTGTATTCATATCAGATCTCCTCCCACCCTATATTCATATCAGATCTCCTCCCTCCCTATATTCATATCAGATCTCCTCCCTCCCTATATTCATATCAGACCTCCTCCCACCCTATATTCCCTAAGGCCCATAAGGTCAGCTGCTGTATGCTCCTGGAACAAACTCCCTGAAGAAATCAAACAGGCACAAACCCTAAACATATTTAAATCTAAGCTAAAAACCTTCATGTTTTGCAGAGGTTATGATTAAACACTTCTCTCAATGTCTTTTATCTATGAACTATTGTCTTATTAAATGTTTTATCTATTTACCTCTTATATTTGCTTTTATTCAGTCGTTTTTATTTTCTTGCTATGCTCCTCTTGCTGTATTTTTAAATAATGGATGTAAAGCACTTTCAATTGCCCCTGTTGTATGAAATGTGCCATACAAATAAACTTGCCTTGCCACTGGCAGCATTGATTTTACAGCAGTGCAATGACCCTCACCACTATACAACAAAGACTTACCATCCATGTCTTCAATCTCCACTTCTACTTCGACCTCTTGTTTCACCATCACTCCCTCCTCCCTCATTTCTTCTCCTCCATCTTCTTCTTTCACCATCACACCCTTCTGCATTACAGCTGCACCTCCATCCTCTTCTTTCACCATCACTCTCTTCTCCTCCACTTCTTCTTTCACCATCACACCATTCTCCTCTACATCTTCTTCCTCCAGCTTCACTGCCACCATCGCTAGACCCCACTGTGTGATTTTCAGGGCTGGAGAACCACAGCCAGATCCGGGGGACTCTGTGGACTCTGGTTCATGCATGGTTACATGAGCTGAAGAGGACCTGCATCTAGAAACAGTGGAGGCACAAACAGTGCAGGGTCAATTGACAGCCAACCAGTTCAATTAAAGCCCATCTAGACTAAAAATGCAATAATCTATGGATTACTGATTGCATTTCTTTGTAATTAAAGGGTCTGGAAAGTAGACATTAAATGGTTCCAATTGTATTTTGTGTCCAAGAAAAAATTACAATAAACTTCTAGTTAGGCTCAACTTCCTGGTCAGACAGAGGGCTGTGTGGGCGTGGACTTTGCACGCTTGACTGCCCTTTAATTACCAACTGTTTAGCTGCTGCTGAAATGTGTAAATACTGAGCTAATACAATGACTTGGCTAAAATTATAGTTATGCACCTGGCAGTATAATTCATCATATCAATTCAATGACCACCATTAGCATACTGTACACCTGGCACCCTATGGTGAATTATTGAACACAATAGGCTACTTGTGGACAGGATTCACAGCATGTGTATGACTTACTGATCAGTTGTTCCACAATGGTGTTGTCCTCCTTTTCTAATTTGCTGCCGTATTTTCACAATATCCTCCATGTTTAGTTTCTTCCCACACTGGACGTAGCACTGGCGCATGTCGTCATCACGATAGCGCTCTTCGACCTCTTGACCTCTAGTCTTGACCGCTGAACTGGCGTTACTGTCACTATCCATGTCATTACTGTCACTATCCATGTCATTCGGTGCTTCAGAGAGTCGATGCCTCTCTTTAAGAGCATGTGCATCTTGCCCTGAGGCATTTGTCCTGAGCATCTCATCTTTGGCCTTTTGGTTTTTGATGTAGTGCCGTAAAAACATATCCCACGGTGTGTCGTACTCTTCTTTAATGTTGGGAGAGTGATGGTTCCTACTGTGGGTGGGAGGTGGTGGTAGTGGTGGTGGCTGGAGCCTAATAAGATTGTCCTTCCGGTGGTTCTGTCCTTCTGTCTCTGCATCAGGGGACCCAAGGTGTGTCCTCTGGCTCTCTGACACTGAATAAGCAGAAGCATCCATCATTGCCCAGATGGGGAGTTCGCAGTGCAGGGAATCCTACGAATGAAGATGATCAAAATATTAAAACAAGAGTGAAGACATTTAATTTGTAATCATCAGAAGTGGAAAACAGTAGCCAAGCTACAGTTAGGTCCATATATTGGACTCTGACAGAATTGTTGTTATTTAAGCTGTTTAGTAAAACATACATATTTCAAAACTTAGTTATAGAATGAATATGGCCTTAAGTGCAGACTCAAATACCCTCTTTAATTTGAGGGTATTAATATCCAAATTGGAGGAAGGGTGTAGAAATTACAGCTCTTTAATATGCAGCCCCCTCCTTTTCAAGAGACCAAAAGGAAAATACCCTACGCTTCGTGCTTTGAATTGCCGTATTACCCTACATGGAACCGTGGGAATTGTTTTGATAGCACATTTTGTTTAGGAATTACGGTAATGAGAACAATGTGTGTAAAATGCATGGCCGTTTTTATTAAGGCGTTTATTTTATATAAAACGATTTATGACAGTTTTATAGTGGTATTGACAAAAACCGTTGCTATTTTCAAAAACCGGGGTTTACGTTACAACCGTCAAATCGCCCAACCCTAGTATCTGTGAGATCTACCCAGTGTTTCCTATATTCCTGATTCTGAGCTGCACTTTTCCCTCTTTGTGTATTCCGGTAAGCTGTCTCCAGTTAAAAGGTAGAAACCCATGCTACTTTACTGAGCTCTCTGAATTAATTCAGGAAGAAACCAAGCTTGTCCTGAAGACAGATGTACTGATAGACTATCCTTCAGCTCAGAAATAGATGTACTGCCATGATTATAAATAAAACCTTTTACTTGTCTAAATCAAGTTACTATTTAAACACCATCTCTGATTCTGGCGGTGATCCAACTACATATTGGAAAGCAGTTAAATCACAATAAATAGTTCCTCTCCCTGTCAACGTCATCAACTTTTATCCAAGTCTAACATCATATGGATACAAACAGAATAAGTGACGCTTTCCACCAGCATTTTATCAATCACTCCAACTCCTACCGTCAGGTCGGCGCCTCCGTTGTTGTTCAAGCTAGTGTCGCTTTCCCAGTCTTTGTGTAATAAGTGAACATGTTGTAATGTTTGCCCTCTAGCACAGTTATAAACTTAATAAATGACTCGTGTTGTCTTCAGTGCGTTTATTGACCCGCCATCTTAGTTCCACATCCCGTTCCTTGGTCTCGCGAGAATAACTGACGTCTTTATGACGTCTGAAGTTTATTTGTATAGCATTTTTCATACAACAGGGGCAATTCAAAGTGCTTTACAGTTTTTTGAAATACAAATATGATACACAAACAAAATACAAATATGATGCCTTAGGTTAGGAGAGACGTCAGCTATTCCCGTGAGACCAACGAACAGGTCCATATGTAACGGAGTAGAAAGGGCAAGTTCAATTATAGCTAAAATAGGTATAAACTGCGCCTTCTAAGGGTTTAATGACGTGGTATATCCGGGGTGTGTCCGTGACCCGGATGCTGTGTCCGTGACCCGGATGCTGTGTCCGTGACCCGGATGCTGTGTCCGTGACCCGGATGCTGTGTCCGTGACCCGGATGCTGTGTAAATATAGCTGGACAGTGCATTTGCACGGGACGTAACGTGATCTCCCTCAGTGCATTCTTAACCACTGAGACGGTAAGGTCATGTTTTCTGCAGGGTCTGAGATCGCATATAATTTAAGAGATTATTAATGTACCTATGTTTTATTTGAATGTTTGATGATTAAGATAGCTGTTTTGAGTTTCCCCATGTATAGTATTTTACTTGGAACATATCATAGCATTGGTAAAATGAGTTTTCTGTTGTTAGCATTGATGACGCTAATGTGACTGTTCGTGTGTAATATCATTTTAGAAATTAGACCAATGACCCTGCACGTTCCGTTGATGAAGTTGAAGTTGATGCACTGTACATATATTTCGACAGGTAATATTATTATTTTTGTGTTATTGTATGTCTGTTGTTCTGTTAGTAGACTGTATTCTATGAGGAGGTTGGATTTTCCACCTCGCTAGTTTGCACCACGCTCGCGGCTTACCTAGCAGTCAGGTGGCAGCCATTGTTGCACGTGGTGCGCATGCGTATCCCAAGTGCGCTGTTTTTCCATGCATTTTGATGTTCATGATTTCTTGTTGTTATTGTTAAATGGAGACCACTATACGATCACACAAGTGAAGATTTATGTAGTCTACACATTTTGTATTTTTGTTTTATATTATTGTTATAATTTGTGTAGTGTGAGTGACTACTATAGGGCTGAGGGCATTCTTAACCACTGAGACGAAATTAGACCAATGACCCTGCACGTTCCGTTGATGAAGTTGAAGTTGATGCACTGTACATATTTTTCGACAGAATAAATGAACGTGAGCCATCCAGCTGAGAGTGATTCATGAAAAGATACACCCCGTCACATTGGTGCCGTGACCTGTGGACCTGAAGTCAACTCTTCACCTTGACCCGGGACCACTCGGCTGGATCACTCTGCTGGACCGCTCCTGCGTGCTGTCTGGTGGGCGGCGTATGGTTTCACTCCGTTCATTCGGTGATGTTATGCACAAATGGATTGTTGAATTAATGAATGTGATCTGTGATTTATTTTAGTTTTATTGCTGTTTTGGTGACATTTTTCTTTACTGGTCTTTTATCTGATTAGTCTGTATAGTACTGTTTTCTTGAATTGTAATTCAACATGAGCCACAGACCAGGATGTTTCAGTACGCCACTAAGCAGTAGCATTGGGAGGGGTAGAGCGATCCTCCTCAGTGGAGGTAGGGGGATTCCAGTGTTGAGTTATGATAGTCCTGTTCAGGGGGGTGATGTTCATGTTGTGGGTAGTCAGGATGCTGCTGGGGCCCTTTCAGTTAGTGGGGACACAGTTCCTTCTCAGAGCCACGACATTGATCATGCACCGAGCACACGGGTCAGTGATGCCCCATCCCCAATCTCTGCTTTCCAGTTACCTAATGTAGTGAGCCAGATGAGTGACATAATTAGAGATGTTGGTCTACAGCTGGCAGATAGCATACTTGCACGCCTTGACTCAACGCTACCTCCTCTTAGCACTGCGCATGCACAGACCACGCCCACTGATACATCCACCCAGAGTCTAGACCTGTCCCAAGTCCAGTTGGTACCTCACAGGAGGGTGAAGGAGCCTCCAACGTTCAGAGGGGATGATAAGGACGCAGTGAATGTGCGTGAGTGGGAAGACATAATGAGGAGTTATGTGAAAAAGGCGAACATCAGAGCAGATCAGCAGGCGGAAGAAATATTCACCCATCTCAGGGGCAGGGCTAAGGATGTTGTGAAGTATGGGACGAGGAGCAGTGGCATTAATGTCGCTGAAAACCCAGAGGCCATCTATGGTCTTCTACGTAAGCATTTTGCTGCTGTTCCCTGTTCACCTATCCCCCTAGCCGACTTCTACACCACGCTGCCGAAGAGTGGTGAGGATGCGTATGACTACTGGCTAAGCCTCAATCAAGCTGCAGATGTTGCCACTGATCGCCTCAAAGAACAAGGTAAAACACTTGAGTGCCCTCTCCTGGAGGTGACACGTATGTTCATCAGGAACTGTCCATCCAAAGAGCTTGCCATGACTTTCAGATCAAAGACGATCGATAAGTGGACTGCTGTAGAGGTCCAAGATGTACTTGACGAGTTCCACACTCAGGTGTGCTCGAACGGTGCTGCCGCAGCCGTGAGTAAAAGGCCCAGTGAGGGTGTGCTAGTGAACAGAGTTGAGATGTCAGGCACTGATATGTGTTCACCTGAAAAGCAGGATACTCGCCCAGACAAGGGGGCAGAGGCCTTTGAACGTATCATCTCAATGCTAGAGAAAGTCCTAGTGGAGAAGTCTGCTCCTGCTAAGGACATGTCAAACAAGCAGTATAGACCCAGCCCCCCCAGGATTGAGGGTCTGAATAACCTGCCGTGTGCTGTGTGTGGCGACGCTAGACACTCTGCTTGGACTCACTGCCGTGACCAGAGGCTCTGCTTCCAGTGCCATTCGCCTGGACACCCCAGATCCAAGTGTCCGATGCAGGGACGTGCCCAGTCGGCGCAGCAGGGAAACTTATAGATCTGCATTCAAGGGAGGACTGTGCAGATCCTGTTGATATCTCCCCAAATGATGAAATGGCTGATTGTGAGTCAACGTACAAGTCATTCATCTCCAGAGCGCCTTCGAACAAGACAGTAGTATTTCAAGGTCTACACAGAGTCCAAAGGTCTGATAGTTTATTCTACACCACTGTCTCCGCTGCAGATGTCTCTCTTAGAGCGATGATAGACAGTGGTTCTATGGCATGCACGCTTAGCGAGGCTGCGGAGGCGCGTCTCTTGCAGCGTAACCCTGATCTGAGAGGATGCCCCGCTGATGATGTCATCATCATAGGATGTGGTGGTCACCGAGTTGTACCTAAGGCAATATACAATGTCGATGTGGTGGTGTATGACTGCAAGATGGTCATCCCAATGCTTGTGGTGCCTGGACAGACTGATGACATGATACTAGGCAGTAATGCCATCAAGAAAATCCTAGAGTTGATGAGGAAGACTGACAGCTATTGGCGGCTGATATCTGAACATGGTGGTGGCAGTGATGGGGACTGTCATCACTTCTTCTCTCTCCTTTCCAATACAGAGAGATGGAGGGGTGAGACAGTGCCTGAGAAGGTTGGCACACTGAAGCTACAACAGTGTGTGGTGCTACAGCCAAATAGTGAGCATCTTGTATGGGGCAGACTCCCTGTGTCGGCACCTATATCAGAGGGCAGTACGGTGGTTGTGGAACCAACTCAGTCCAGATGCAGACCGAATAAAGTTCTGGTTGGCAGAGTTGTTACGCCGATGTGGGGCGACCGATGGCTGCCTATGAAGGTTGTGAATCCCACCGGTGAGCCGGTAGTGCTGAAGCGAAACACCAAATTGGCGGACGTGTTCCCCTGCATTGCCGCTGAAGATCTGTCCCCGCCCGACCACATTCAGTCTTCCCCACAATCCGTGACTGGTGAGTCTGTAGCAAGGCCCAAAGAAGACATCAGAAAGGCACTGGAGGAACTTGGTCTACGCGACCTAGACTTGGACGCGTGTGAAGTCTCTGACCTGTGGAGAGAGAAGCTTTGTCAGCTTGTTGTGAAATACGAGTCAATCTTTTCACGCCACAAGTTGGACTGTGGTGAGGCGTCTGACTTCGTGCACAAGATACATCTGGTGGACGAGAGGCCATTTCGCCTGCCCTACCGCAGAGTGCCACCGAACCACTACGAGAAGCTGAGGTCTGCCATCAACGACATGGAGGAGAAGGGCATAATTCGTAAGTCCAACAGCGAATATGCCTCGCCCTTGGTTCTTGTGTGGAAGAAGGATGGAGGATTGCGCATCTGTACGGACTTCAGATGGCTTAATGCGAGGACAACGAAAGACGCACATCCGCTGCCTCATCAGGCTGACGCGCTGGCTGCACTAGGTGGTAATGCCTACTTCTCCACAATGGACCTTACCTCTGGTTTCTACAACGTGCCTTTACATGAGGACCACAAGAAATACACTGCGTTCTCCTCTCCCTTTGGCCTGCATGAATATAACCGGATGCCTCAAGGGTTGTCCAACAGCCCGGCTACGTTCATGCGGATGATGCTCTCGATCTTTGGGGATCAGAATTTCACCAGTCTATTGTGCTACCTAGACGATGTTATGGTCTTCGCTCCTACAGAACAGCTGGCACTCGAGCGTCTAGAGATGGTTTTCTCTCGTTTGAAGTACAACAATCTCAAATTGGCTCCAAAGAAGTGCTATCTTCTGCGGAAATCAGTACGGTTTCTCGGCCATATCATCAATGAGTCAGGAGTGCAGACGGACCCTGGGAAGGTTGAAGCCATTAGCCAAGTACAGGTATCCGATCTGATGGACAGTGATGGGGTGTCTCCTTCACAGAAGAAGATTAGGTCCTTCTTGGGCATGATGCTTTACTATCAGCACTTCATTGAAGATTGTTCCTCTAAGGCCAGACCCCTATTCAAGCTTCTCTCTGGACAGAACGCTGGAGAAAAGGCACGCAGAGGGAGAAAACCAGTGAAGAAATGTCACAATCTTGTAAAGCTCAAACCAGCTGACTGGACGCCCGAGTGTAGGGATGCTTTCGAGACATTGAAGCGCGATCTCCTGCATTCTGTAACCCTGGCCCATCCTGATTTCGCAAAGCCATTTATCCTAGCAGTGGATGCTTCATTCGATGGGATTGGCGCCGTCATCTCTCAGCTCCAGCCTGGTGATAAAGTTGCAAGACCAGTTGCCTTCGCTAGTAGGACGCTGTCACATGCTCAGTTGAACTCACCGACTTGAGTTCCTGGCATTGAAGTGGGCTGTATGCGAGAAGTTTTCGCACTGGCTGAAGGGAGTGCATTTCACAGCGTGGTCGGATAACAACCCCTTGACCTACATCCTAACGAAGCCCAAGTTAGATGCATGCGAACAGAGGTGGGTGGCCAAACTTGCTGCATATGATTTCGATCTGAATTATATCCCAGGGCCTAGGAACATAGTCGCTGATGCGCTGAGCCGTGAGCCATTTGTTAAGTCCTGTGTGAGCCATCGCCTGGTGAGGGAGCCTTACCTGTCCTTGCTGGATCAGGTGAATGGAGTAGTGGCTGGTACGGTGCAGGACGCTTTCCGGCTGACTACCAACTGTCAAGGTGTTCAGCACACTGATGTCGACACAGATGAGGTCCTGAGTCCTGAGTCTTCTGGAGGTGCCATTAGTGCTGAGGAGGTGTCTGCTGTCATGGACGTCCATCGTACTGGGGGTGTTTCTCAGCTGCCCTACATTAATCCGGAGTATTTGCAATTGCCCGAGGAAGACCCTTCCATCGCCATCCCACAGAGTCAATTACACAATCTCCAGCAACAAGATGCTGTAGTGAGCAGGGTTCTCTTTTATATGCAGCGACATAGGAAACCAAATGCACACGAGAGAACAGCTGAGTCTAGCTGTGTGCTCAGGCTGTTGAAACACTGGAAGAAGTTGAGAGTGCGTAGTGGACTCCTCTACCGTGTGAAGAGAGACCGCATCAGGGACAAGAGGATCTTTCAGTTCGTCACTCCAGAAGCTCTGAAGCGACAAGTCTTGCATGGAGTCCACGATGCTGCTGGCCACCAGGGTCGCTCAAGATCATCCTCTCTGGCCAGTGAACGATTCTTCTGGACAGGCATGCAGAGGGATGTTGAGAATCACGTGAAGCACTGTCAGAGATGTATTTTGGGGAAGACTCCTGAACCACACGCCCGAGCACCTCTTGAGAGCATCCGCACTTCAGCCCCTATGGACTTAGTGTGCATCGATTTTTGGACCGCAGAGCAGAGCGACAAGAAGACCATTGATGTTCTTGTTGTTACGGACCATTTTTCTAAAGTAGCTCTTGCCTTCCCCTGTCGGAACCAGACTGCGAAACAAGTTGCCCGCTGTCTATGGGACAAGTTTCTTTGCATATATGGGTTCCCCAAAAGAATCCATTCGGATCAGGGAGCTAACTTTGAGAGTCGGCTTCTAAAAGATCTACTAGAGATGGCAGGTGTGCATAAGTCCCATACGACTCCATACCACCCCATGGGCAACACACAGAGAGGTTCAACAGGACCCTCGGGGGCATGATAAGGGCCCTCCCTCCACTGAGCAAGTCCAGGTGGCCACAGATGCTCCAGACACTGACCTTCTGCTACAACTCCACTGTGCATGAGACCACGGGCTTCGCGCCATTCTACCTGATGTTCGGACGGGTCCCACGGCTGCCCGTGGATGTCATGTTTCATCATGTGCTGGAGGATGATGCCGTTGTCAGTCGTCATGAGTTTGTGCAACATCTGAGGAGAGATCTTTCTGAAGCAGCACAGATCGCTCAAAGGAATGCCATCAGGGAACAAGATCGTCACGCCAAACTGTACAACCGGAAGGTCAGAGGACTGCCGTTGGGTGTTGGTGACAAAGTGCTGCTTGCCAATCGAGGTGAGAGAGGGAAGAAGAAGATCGCAGACCGGTGGGAATCAACTCCTTTCGATGTGGTGTCTGTGAGATCGGACATCAACGTGTACAGGATCAGAGATGTTGTCACGAATAGAGAGAAGGTTGTACACAGGAACATGCTGCTTCCGGTTGACTTCTTGACAGTTCCGGAACAAGATGGGAACCCGGCATCCCTAGAGGAGTCACAGTCTATAGCTTCCTGTGCCAGTGTTCAGGGCTCTGTCACCTCTGATGTTGAAGAGGCCTCTCGGTTGCGCACCAGGGACTGGGTCTTGGAGTCGCCTGAGCATGCGGGGGCAGAGAGCATCCATGAGGAAGAAGTCAACGGAGGGACTATGCCTGTGCCGAGTGCCTCGAAGGAAGACCGACCAGATGAGTTGCTGGATAGTGTTCCTGATGACTCTGTACCTGACTGCCACACTGATTATCCCCCTGACACAGTATGTGACACAGTACACTCACCTGAAGCTAGATGTGATGCCCAGGGTGACCTTCCAATTCTAGTTGAGGTTGAGCCGGAGCAGGTAGTTTGCACACGTTCACAGAGTGCTCAAGTTCCATCAGTTGTCACGAGATGTGGGAGGAGTGTTAGGAACCCAAATAGGCTTATTTGTGAGATGTCAGGGCAGATGCTTAAAGGGAGTACTGAGCCTTTCATAAGTTCTGCATTTAGTTTCATTGCGGCGTCTATGTAGGGGCGTAGTGCATCCAGTTTTTTTTCTTTATTTATTTTGCTTCCGGTCTGAGTCGTGACCTAGAGTCATGAGATCCTCTTGTAAGGGCAAAGTTATGTACAACTGTGGGATGTAGATGGCATCTCTTTCTCCTCTGTGATAAGTACGGGTTTTGGTACCAATCTGTCCTTACACACTTCTTATGGAAGAATTTATAATGTTGAGTTTTGGTACATCAGTGCTCGAGATCCACGTTGTTTTTTTTTTGTTTTGTCATTTGTTTGTTTTTTCGCTCCTGTTTTTTTTACTGTCCTCCGGTTTTCATGCTGTTGCCCCATTTTAGTATAATTTAAGGGGGGTGTATGTAACGGAGTAGAAAGGGCAAGTTCAATTATAGCTAAAATAGGTATAAACTGCGCCTTCTAAGGGTTTAATGACGTGGTATATCCGGGGTGTGTCCGTGACCCGGATGCTGTGTCCGTGACCCGGATGCTGTGTAAATATAGCTGGACAGTGCATTTGCACGGGACGTAACGTGATCTCCCTCAGTGCATTCTTAACCACTGAGACGGTAAGGTCATGTTTTCTGCAGGGTCTGAGATCGCATATAATTTAAGAGATTATTAATGTACCTATGTTTATTTGAATGTTTGATGATTAAGATAGCTGTTTTGAGTTTCCCCATGTATAGTATTTTACTTGGAACATATCATAGCATTGGTAAAATGAGTTTTCTGTTGTTAGCATTGATGACGCTAATGTGACTGTTCGTGTGTAATATCATTTTAGAAATTAGACCAATGACCCTGCACGTTCCGTTGATGAAGTTGAAGTTGATGCACTGTACATATATTTCGACAGGTAATATTATTATTTTTGTGTTATTGTATGTCTGTTGTTCTGTTAGTAGACTGTATTCTATGAGGAGGTTGGATTTTCCACCTCGCTAGTTTGCACCACGCTCGCGGCTTACCTAGCAGTCAGGTGGCAGCCATTGTTGCACGTGGTGCGCATGCGTATCCCAAGTGCGCTGTTTTTCCATGCATTTTGATGTTCATGATTTCTTGTTGTTATTGTTAAATGGAGACCACTATACGATCACACAAGTGAAGATTTATGTAGTCTACACATTTTGTATTTTTGTTTTATATTATTGTTATAATTTGTGTAGTGTGAGTGACTACTATAGGGCTGAGGGCATTCTTAACCACTGAGACGAAATTAGACCAATGACCCTGCACGTTCCGTTGATGAAGTTGAAGTTGATGCACTGTACATATTTTTCGACAGAATAAATGAACGTGAGCCATCCAGCTGAGAGTGATTCATGAAAAGATACACCCCGTCACACATACACAGTCCGCTAGGTGGCGGTAATGCGCCTTAAGTTGGTCGCAAACCTTCAAACTGAGAAGAAGAAGAAGAAGAAGAAGAAGCCCAACGAACGAGTAGGGTCCATCTGCGCGCATCAAATCCATCACCCGGAAATGTGTTATGCAAATATGCAGGCGCGGTATGATGACGTATGGTACATCACATTTCCGGGTGATGGATTTGATGCGCGCAGTTGGACCCTACTCGTGGAAACCATGAATCGCCTTACTACGGTGGAAACTACGGAAAAAACTAATATGTAGAGTACAGTCCTATCAATTGTTCGAAAAGGAGTAGGAAGAAGCCTGTCCTACCCCTGTTTATACTTAACAATTATGCTTACATTATATAATC
The DNA here is from genome assembly GCF_963989245.1 of Nansenia antarctica. NCBI lineage: Eukaryota > Metazoa > Chordata > Actinopteri > Argentiniformes > Microstomatidae > Nansenia > Nansenia antarctica. Next base: position 11,005,756 of record NC_137683.1, read on the forward strand.
CAATTAATTAATACATATATTTCAGTATCATCCGTTCTAATACTTTTTCATTAAAAATAATTTAAACCTTTTTTTAAATAGAGCAATAGAGCAATATTTCTGCTTTCCTTCATATTTTCTTCATATTTTTGACATTAGGAACAAGTTATTAGTGTGATCACGATATCCGACCTCATGTACAATCCTCATAGCTTTTTTCTGTAGTGTAATCAATGGGTTTAAAGTGCTTTTATATTCATTTCCCCATATCTCCACACAGTAACTCAAATAGGGTAAGACAAGACAACAATATAGAGTATACAACATCCTCTGTTCCAGAATATGTTTTGCCCTGCACAATACTGCAATACTCCTTGATACTTTGGATCTAACGTATCTTATATGAGATTTCCAACAGAATTTACTGGGCTTAAAGTGCAGACTCTCAGCTTTAGGTTAAGGGTATTCACATCCAAATTGAAGGAAGGGTTTATGAATTATAGCTCTTATGTATAATAACCAAAAGTAATTAGACAATTGACTCAAAAGCTGTTTCATGGGCCAGTGTGGGCTATTTATTCCTTCATTATTTCTTTATCAATTAAGCAGATAAAAGGTCTGAGTTGATTCCAAGTGTGGCATTTGCATTTGGAGGCTGTTGCTGTATACGCACAACATGCAGTCAACAGAGCTCTCAATGCAACTGAAACAGGCCATCCTTAGGCTGTAAAAACAAAACAAAAATCCATCAGAGAGATAGTAGGAACATTAATACTGGCCAAATTAACTGTTTGGTACATTCTGAGAAAAAAAGAATGCACTGGTGAGTGTGATGACATGGACATGCATGGCTTCCAATGGCACTGGGTCACTAGTGTTTATTGATGATGTGAAGACAGAAGCAGACAGATGAATTCTGAAGTGTTTAGGGATATTCTGTCTGCTCAGATTCAGACAAATTCAGCAAAGTTGATTGGATGGTGCTTCACAATACAGATGGACAATGACCCAAAATATAGTGTGTAAGCAACCCGGGACTTTTTTAAGGCAAAGAAGTGGAATATTCTGCAATGGCCAGAGTCAATCACCTGATCTCAACCCAATCAAGCATGCATTTCACTTGCTGAAGACAAAACTAAAGGCAGAAAGACCCACGAACAAACAACTGAAGACTGCTGCAGTAAAGGCCTGACAAAGCATCACAAAGGAGGAAACCCAGCATTTGGTGATGTCCATGTGTTCCAGACTTCAGGCAGTCATTGCCTGCAAAGGATTCTCGACTAAGTATTAAAAATGAACATTTTACTTACTGTATGATTGTTAATTTGTCCAATTACTTTTGAGCTCCTGAAAATAGGAGACTGTGTATAAAAATAGTTGCAATTCCTAAATGTTTCATACAATATTTTTGTTCAACCCCTTGAATTAAAGCTGAAAGTATGCACTTCAATTACATCTTGATTGTTTCATTTCAAATCCTTTGTGGTGGCATACAGAGACAAAATTATGGAAATTGTGTCACTGTCCAAATACTTCCAGACCTAACTGTATATAAATAAAAGAATGTCAATGACCCCAGGTGTGGGACTTTATTAGGTCAAACACAATGTATAGGTGTGTTGCAACACAAATGCCCAAAAAAGTGTACAAGGGATCAAATCAATTGTATATACAAGTTTTATTTGTATAGCGCATTTCTTACAAGATGCGACTCAATGCGCTTCACGTAATGACAGATGTTCAGTGTCCAGTGTAGTGTTCAGTGTTGTGTCCAGTGTCCAGTGTAGTGTTCAGTGTTGTGTCCAGTGTAGTGTTCAGTGTTGTGTTCAGTGTCCAGTAGTGTTCAGTGTTGTGTCCAGTGTCCAGTGTAGTGTTCAGTGTTGTGTCCAGTGTTCAGTGTTGTGTCCAGTGTAGTGTTCAGTGTTGTGTCCAGTGTAGTGTAGTGTTCAGTGTTGTGTCCAGTGTCCAGTGTTGTGTCCAGTGTCCAGTGTAGTGTAGTGTTCAGTGTTGTGTCCAGTGTAGTGTAGTGTTCAGTGTTGTATCCAGTGTCCAGTGTAGTGTTCAGTGTTGTGTCCAGTGTCCAGTGTAGTGTAGTGTTCAGTGTTGTGTCCAGTGTCCAGTGTAGTGTAGTGTTCAGTGTTGTGTCCAGTGTAGTGTAGTGTTCAGTGTTGTGTCCAGTGTCCAGTGTAGTGTAGTGTTCAGTGTTGTGTCCAGTGTCCAGTGTAGTGTTCAGTGTTGTGTCCAGTGTCCAGTGTAGTGTAGTGTTCAGTGTTGTGTCCAGTGTAGTGTAGTGTTCAGTGTTGTGTCCAGTGTCCAGTGTAGTGTAGTGTTCAGTGTTGTGTCCAGTGTCCAGTGTAGTGTAGTGTTCAGTGTTGTGTCCAGTGTCCAGTGTAGTGTAGTGTTCAGTGTTGTGTCCAGTGTAGTGTAGTGTTCAGTGTTGTGTCCAGTGTCCAGTGTAGTGTAGTGTTCAGTGTTGTGTCCAGTGTCCAGTGTAGTGTTCAGTGTTGTGTCCAGTGTCCAGTGTAGTGTAGTGTTCAGTGTTGTGTCCAGTGTAGTGTAGTGTTCAGTGTTGTGTCCAGTGTCCAGTGTAGTGTAGTGTTCAGTGTTGTGTCCAGTGTTCAGTGTAGTGTTCAGTGTTGTGTCCAGTGTTGTGTGTAGTGTTGTGTGTAGTGTAGTGTTCAGTGTTGTGTCCAGTGTAGTGTAGTGTTCAGTGTTGTGTCCAGTGTCCAGTGTAGTGTAGTGTTCAGTGTTGTGTCCAGTGTAGTGTTCAGTGTTGTGTCCAGTGTCCAGTGTAGTGTTCAGTGTGGTGTCCAGTGTCCAGTGTAGTGTTCAGTGTTGTGTCCAGTGTAGTGTTCAGTGTTGTGTCCAGTGTCCAGTGTAGTGTAGTGTTCAGTGTTGTGTCCAGTGTAGTGTAGTGTTCAGTGTTGTGTCCAGTGTCCAGTGTAGTGTTCAGTGTTGTGTCCAGTGTCCAGTGTAGTGTAGTGTTCAGTGTTGTGTCCAGTGTAGTGTAGTGTTCAGTGTTGTGTCCAGTGTCCAGTGTAGTGTAGTGTTCAGTGTTGTGTCCAGTGTTCAGTGTAGTGTTCAGTGTTGTGTCCAGTGTTGTGTGTAGTGTTGTGTGTAGTGTAGTGTTCAGTGTTGTGTCCAGTGTCCAGTGTAGTGTTCAGTGTTGTGTCCAGTGTCCAGTGTAGTGTAGTGTTCAGTGTTGTGTCCAGTGTAGTGTTCAGTGTTGTGTCCAGTGTCCAGTGTAGTGTTCAGTGTTGTGTCCAGTGTCCAGTGTAGTGTTCAGTGTTGTGTCCAGTGTAGTGTTCAGTGTTGTGTCCAGTGTCCAGTGTAGTGTAGTGTTCAGTGTTGTGTCCAACCCCCAGTGGTCAGACACGGACAGCTCCGTTGGTGGCCAGTCGTCCCTCTGCTCGGGACCACAGCTCGGCGCCTGCAAAAAGTCAGCTCTCAAAAACAAGAAAACAAGCAATAAAAATAGGGGGATAAGTAATCGGTAGACATCTGAGAATGTAGCTATTGTGAACTTTTAAATTACATTAAGTGGTTGAAGACAACGCAGCGTACATCTTATATGCATAACTGCATTTTGTTGTTGGTACTTGTACTCAGCAATGACAATAAAGTTGAATCTAATCTAATATCTCTCTAATATCTCTGATAACGCTAAACCACATAGGATTACCCAATTAGCCAAGCCAGATGAACAAAACTACGTGCGAAACAGCCGCGTAACACATGCAACAACCTAAATAATAAATACACATCTGAAAACTATAACATGTTCATTAATAATATTTCGAAATTCTCACCTGAGCTGCATTTGCCATTGTATTTGTAATTCTTCTTCTTCTTCTTCTTCTTCTTATCAATTGCGTGTTCAAATTATTGTTCGTTAAATGTCCTATACAATGTCGCCGTGTTTTTAAAATCCATTTAAGATCCTTCAAAATCTCGCGGTTTCTCGCGGTTTCTTTTACCGACGCGCTTACGATGACGTGGTCCAAAACCCGGAAAATGGATTTGATGCGCGCAGATGGATACTATAGCAACGAACAGGATGTGGAACTAAGATGGCGGGTCAATAAACGCACACAGTGCTGAGACTGAAGACAACACGAGTCATTTATTAAGTTTATAACTGTGCTAGAGAGCAAACATTACAACATGTTCACTTATTACACAAAGACTGGGAAAGCGACACTAGCTTGAACAACAACGGAGGCGCCGACCTGACGGTAGGAGTTGGAGTGATTGTTGTAAATTTGTTGTAAATTTATTTTATTAGGAAAAACCCCTTGAGATGAACCATCTCGTTTTCGAGGGGGTCCTAAGTTACAACACAAAGCATAATACATCATAATACAATAATACAATACCATAGTACAATACAATACACATATAATAATACATATTGAATAATACATAATCATTACATATTACATAAGAACAGGATAAACAATAAAATACACACACGACAAAACACAGACAAACAGGAGACAAACAACAACACACATTGCCGGTTGAAAACATTGAAAACAACACAACCATAACACAACCAAAATGGATAACAGAACATACAACAATATACATACTACATTTTACAGTAAACTTAATAAGGTGTACATGTAAGTGGTGACAACATCAAAGGAAACACGAACAATCAGTCAAAAGGTAAGATGACAGTGCATGCTTAAAACAAACAAAAGATGTGATGGATTTAATGTGAACCGGTAAATTATTCCATTCAGCTGGGGCTTTAAAGTTAAATGCTCTTTTACCAATTGATTTTGTAACGTAAGGTATGGTAAAATTATACTGAGATGAATGCCTAGAACGATGGTTAGATGTAAAAGGAACAAGATACTGTTGTAAATAAGGGGGATAGTTTAGATTAATGCATTTAAATAAAAATTGAAGCCAGTGCATGTGTCTTCTTACATAAGGAGATGGAAATTTGAGTGCCTGATACATGTTACAATGGTGAGTGAGAAAAGGACAACCAAGGACAAATCTGCAGATTCTGTTATAGGCAGTGTTAAGCGGGACAAGATCCGTTTTTGCTGCGGTTTGATAAACGACATCACAATAATCAATTAGTGGTAATATGAGTTGTATGGCAAGTTTTTTGCGAACATTGGGTGAAAAACAGTTACGTGATCGATATAGGGTATTGATTCCAAAATGTACTTTACGCAAGGTATGGTCAATGTGTGATTTGAATGAAAGATTGGAATCAAGCCATACACCAAGATATTTAATGTTGTCAACTTCATGTAAAGTAGTGCCATCATTGCAGGATATTGCACATGAACCGGGTGTAGATTTAAGTTTCTGTCTAGTTCCAAAGATCATAGTGTTAGATTTAGATTTATTGAGCAATAATTTGTTCTGTAAGAGCCAATCTTGTAGGATGTTAAAGTCAGACTGAAGAGAAGTTTGAATTTGTACTATGTCCGGTTTAGATGTGTATATGACAGTGTCGTCAGCATAAAGTTGAGCACAGCAGTTTTTGAAAATTGATGGTAAATTATTAACATATATAGAGAAAAGAAGTGGTCCCAATGTAGAGCCCTGAGGCACACCTCTTTGTTGAATTGCGAAATCAGAGACATTTCCATTCAATAACACACACTGCTTTCTGTTATGAAGGTATGAATTAAACCACAGGAGTACATTTTCAGACAGGCCAATAGCATGAAGTTTGTCTAAGAGCAGATAGTGGTCAACAAGATCGAAAGCTTTTGTTAGATCTATGAAGATAGCCCCTGTGAGTTCCCCGTTATTTGCAGCAGAGAAGACATCGTTAGTGAATTTAAGTAGGGCTGTAGATGTGGAGTGATTAGGCCTGAAGCCAGATTGAAATGGTGATAAAATATTATTATTACTAAGATAGTATGCAAGCTGATTATAAATTAGTTTTTCGAAAACTTTGGCAGTAGAGCAGATAATCGATATAGGTCTGTAATTGTTGCAATCAAGTACATCTCCACCCTTGTGGAGTGGTGTAATACGAGCACTTTTCCAGATAACGGGTAACTCACAGGTAGCTAGTGAGAGGTTGAATAAATCAGCAAGTGGGTACATAAGAATATTGGAGGCTAGCTTAATAAACCTGTTTTCGATGCCATCAAGTCCAGGACAGCTGTTCACACTTAATTCATTAATAGTATTCAAAACTTCTGTAGGCAATATTTTTCTAAAAGAAAAGGAACTGCGGCAGGGTGAGATATTATTAGGAGAGCCAGTAGATAGGTAAGACTCAGACAATAAAGTAGAGCAGACAGAGGAAAAATGCTGATTGAAAGCCTGGGCGATAGATACAGAGTCATGTAGTATAGTATTGGCAACTCGAATTTGATTGATAGAGCGCTTTTCAGAGGTATTAGTAATAGATTTAATTTTGTTCCAGAATTGCTTGGGGTTCCTGAAATCAGAAGTAAGAGAATTGTTGTAGTAATTGGATTTTGCATTCCTGGTTTTAGTCTTGCTCAAATTTCTCAGCTGCCTGTATACTTCCCAATCAGCATTATCCCTTGTTTTACGGAAGGTTGACCATGCTTTGTCCCTTTGTCTGAAAAGACTAATAAGTTCAGGGCTGACCCAAGGGAGATGTTTACCCTTGACTCTGACAGTTTTCCAAGGTGCATGTTTGTCCACCACATCAGTGAACTCAGTGTAGAGAAAGTCCCAGGCATCTTGCACATTTGGTATTAATTGGAATCTGTCCCATTTAATATTGATCAAATCATTAATAAATAATTCTGAATTCAGTTTCTTATATTGTCTGATTTTGATAAGTTTTGGTGGCAGTTTAGGCAATTTGATTTTCCAGACACAGTAGATAACTGAGTGATCACTGAAGCAGTCGGACATAACACCAGCCTTTAGGAATCTATCGGGGTGTGAAACAAGTATCCAGTCGAGCAGGGATTGTGTTCGAGATGTGATACGAGTAGGCTCTTTGATTAATTGGGTAAGATTTAGACTACTAAGTGATTTTTTTTCTTTGGCAGATGACTTATCTAGCCAGTTTTTGTTAAAGTCACCCAATACAATAATTTCGTTTCTGCAGGAAATTGAATTGATAGTGGAGATTAAGCACTTTAATGACTCAGCAGGTGAAGATGGGGGTCTATATAAGCTACCAATAGTTATACATTTATTTGCATGAAAAATGATCTTCACAAAAACACATTCAAAATGTTGGGGCTCAACTGTGGGTGTGATCAATTCAGATGTAAGGTCAGCGGAAACATATATAGCCACACCTCCTCCCCTAGCGCCCCTATCAGATCTATATAGAACATAATTTATTAGGTTTATTTCGTTATCAGCGATGTTACTATTGAGCCATGTTTCAGATAGGGTGATGATGTTAGGCTTATGTATGGATACCCAAGCACGAAGTAAGTCAATTTTGGGCATCAGACTCCTAATATTCAAATGAGTTATTTTTAATCCTTTAACATCATCCATTCTGGAGACTAGCAGTGGTAATGTCACGAGTTAAACACATTTTCACAGGTAGTAGTGACCCAAAAAGGTGGTATATGGTTGTAGAGATTACACAGTTCAATAGAAAATACGGCAGACAAACATTAAACAATAAACAACAAAACATTAAATAAACACAGAAAAAACAAAAACAAAAAACAAAAAACACACCATTCAAGAACGGCCCATCAACCCCAGGAACCATAGCCCAGAGCATTCACGTGAGTGAACAGAACCGTGGAGGTAGAAACAAATGTTACACTCAAGACTCAGCCTGCAATATAATAATGAAAAATTTGAAAAAGAAGCGTAGCTCCCAGAAAAGTTGAAAAAATAAATAAAAAATAAACATGGGGCAGTAGAGAGTATCCTAACAGACATGATTGATGAATGAATGAAGCAGAGAGCTGCTAGATACAATGGCAGGCCCGGATTAACCCCCTAGGGTGACCAGACTTGATGTGTGCCCCCCCAACACACACACCCTCCTACTTTGCAAGTGAAAGTGTGATATTTACTATGGTTACAAAACCCATAGATTTACAAGAGCATATAACTACAGTACAGGCTGATGCTCAAATCTGAATGCAACTCACATCACAATGCAACACGACTTTCTAAATATAGGCTAATTATTTCCATCATAAATGGCCTGAGACTACATGCTAAACCATAACAAAGGGGGGAAATGCACATACTGTATACTACAATAAAACAAGCTCAATACCAACCAAGTCCAATAACGACTGTTGCAGGCATATAAGAATAAGAACATATTTTCTGTCCGCATTAATGAAGCGTACTACAGGTATTATGGAAATAAACAGTGCTAGCTCTCTCTTTGCCGCTCTGCTCACCTTCGTGATGCTGTATCAGACGTAGGCTATAGCCCTGTGCATCACACAGCCTTCCCAAATCAGCCACAGCCTCATATTAGCCCCAAATAAGCATAAGTAAGCCTTACCTTTAGCAGAACTTCTTTTTTCTTGATTTTACGCAGGCAAAGTCGTTTACTAAATCCTCAAAGTCCATTTCTTTGACCAACTCGGATTCAATTGCCAGCAGGGAATCTTATTATTATCAGGCCTCTCTTATTGCACTAGTTCTCTCTCAACGCTTTGGTAGAGTCAGTCCGACAACTCCATCTAGTACTGGACAGTGGTTTTAGAGTCCTGCTGATGTTCACATCCTTATTTTTAAATATCCGGCTCCATCGGTGAGGGGATGCTGCACAAAACGCATACAATGACTGAAGTAGGTCAAAGAAATCACTCGCATCCTTACAGCTATTAATGTGGTGTTTACACCGACAACATGAAGGGAATGTCCAGCACAGGGCACGTAATGAATCAGGGGGTTTGCTTTTTTAAGATGCGCCTGGAGGCCGTTATATTTACCCGACATGTTACTGGCGTTGTCGTAACTTTGTCCCCGGCAATTCGACAAGTCTAACCCCAGGTCATGACATGAACCATTCTTACTCCACATTCAGCAAGACTTGCTCCAGTGTGGCTGTGAATGGGCTCGCTCCCTCGCTCGCTCTGCTGCCCCCCCCCCCCACACACTGTTAACTTCGGTGCTCATTTTAGGCCTAGGTGAAATGAAAAAAATCCCAATTGTTGGGACATTTTTAAGAGTGGCCGTATGTCTGGAGTCTTTGCCTTGCTTCATTTTTCGCTTGGCAGAGCCACTCAGTTGTCGCCTGTACATTTTGATTTCTTCGTTGATAGTTTGGCAGCACTGCGTCATCGCGCACTTGTCTGTGACTGGGGGGGGGGGGGGCACTTACACCGAACTCGCAATTATTTATCTTTTTATACACGATAGCCGAAATATAACCGTTAGTTTTGTACCTGTGTGGATGTCTTCCAGTAAATATAGCCTATATTTTAAAAATGTGCCCAAAATATTTTAAAGGTCTATTCATTGTCCGAATAATTTGGTGCCCCCCCATTGGCTGGTGCCCCAGGGCGTTCACCCGATGCAATATATGGATAATCCGGGCTTGTACAATGGTCAGTACAGAGCTGCAGCCGCTCATAGGTGGAGCTGCGTTAGTGATACAAGATCATTCAGTGTTTTCCCTTTCACCTCCCGCCCCCGCAAGAAAAATGTTCAATGTCAATTCGGTTCATTATTATTATTATTTTTTATAATAATATTTTTCTCCCAGTTGTATATGGCCGAAATATGTTTATTATGTGGTCGAAATATGTTTATTCTGTGTCATTTGTCTAATTTATGTGCACCCTCATTTAATATGTTTCTCCTGCCAGTGTTTTGCTGCCACGCTTGTCCGCTTGTCTCCTCGTTTCACGAAGGGCGGGGCTCAGCTCCCTCCACACACACGCTCTGACGTGCTAATCTCAAACAAGCCATTCGTCTCTACTGTAAGTGCAAATAAAGGCCAACAATAATAGTTTTAGTAATGGATGGACGTAGACCCCAAACCTCTGACAATGAATGAATGAATGAATGAATGAATGGACTTTATTGTCATTGATATAGTACAGGTACCAAACAACGAAATTTGGGAGGGGGGGCTCCCCTGGTGCTAGGAAAAAAAAAACAAGAAGGGAAAGGAGCTGGTTTACATAAATAAAGGCTATGTACACTATCCACTATACTATACTATACAATAGGGCTGCAACTAACGATTATTTTGGTAGTCGACTAATCTGTCGATTATTTTTTCGATTAGTCGCGATTAGTCGTGTGGCTTTTCGCTGCGCGTAAATGGCGACGCAGAAGCATAAATCCGGCTTAACTAGCTATCTAACCTAACGTTACGCCAAGCTACAGCTGCTCACAGAGCTAGTTGATTGGCTAGCTAGCATTGCTGGCTAGACTACAGACAGCTCACGTTAGTAGGCTACGCTTGGCGCTGTTTATCTTACAGACAGCTCGCTGGTGGACTCAACATAATTGAAATAGCATTCACTTATCAAGCATCATTCATGATCATCCACCATGACTACCTGGTATTTTAATAGCGACCACCCCTCACTTCATTTCATCTCGCGTTCTCCTGGCTTCAACATGGAAAACCCTTGCTACGTAACGTTACATACAAGCGCCTCTGTCTGTCACATGCGTGCCACAGGGCAAATAAATTAATAGCACAAACGCTCATAGCATGTACAGCCCTGTCCATGAGACGTTGTTTTCCAACATGTAACAGTAAAGCTAACATAAACATTACGACCCTAACAATATAACGTTAGCCAGTTGGCTAACAACGTTAGCTAAAACTTACCCAGCTGATTCTTGCATGGCTCCCGTTTAAAAAAAAAAAAAAAAAAATTTGTATATATTTTTTAATGCGATTAGTCGACAACACAATTTCACGTCGACGAATTTTCGTAATCGATTAGTCGTGACTAGTCGACTAATCGTTGCAGCCCTACTATACAAATAAAACACTGTGCTGTACTCTATGCTATGCTATACCTATTCTAACTTATGTACCCTAGGGTTGTCATATTGCACATAGTGTTATTGCACATTCATTTAAAGTGTCGCAGTTTGCAGGTTTGAAATGTACACATTTGTGTTTCAGTATTACACTTGATTTCAATCTAGTAGCTGCCATCAATTTGTCTAGATTGTCCAGGGCCTAGAACCTAGGTCTTTGCTGTGTTCAGGGCCTGAATGGCCCTGGGGTAGAAGCTGAGCTTCAGTCTGTTTGTCCTTGCGAACATGGTCCTGAACCGCCTGTTCGAGGGCAGCCGAGCAAAGTGTTCGTACCCAGGGTGGGATGGGTCTCTGGAGATCTTGGAGGCCTTCCTGAGGCAGCGTGTGTTGTACAGTTCTTCCAGAGAGGGGAGGGGGGCGCCGGTGATCTTCTTGGCCGATCTCACGACTCTCTGTAGCGCATTCCTCTCTGTGGCTGTGCAGCTGGAGAACCAGATGCAGATGCAGTAGGTGAGGATGCTCTCCACTGCGCAGCGGTAGAAGGCCACCAGCATCTCCTGTCCGATGTGGTCTTTCCTGAGGACTCTCAGGAAGAAGAGCCGCTGTTGTGCCTTCTTGATGATGGCTGCTGTGTTGATCTTCCAGGACAGGTCATCCTGTATGTGCACCCCCAGGAATCGGAGGGTTGAGACTCTCTCCACGCTCCCTCCGTCGACGAGCAGGGGCTGGACCTCAGATTTTTTCCTCCTGAAGTCCACGATGATTTCCTGGGTCTTTGACTGGTTCAGCAGCAGGTTGTTAACCTTGCACAGCTTGCTCAGCTGCTCTACCTCATCCCTGTACGCCGCCTTGTCCCCCCCCGAGATGCAGCCCACCACGGTGGTGTCGTCTGCAAACTTTACGATGGAGTTGCTGGGGTGGACCGGGGTGAAATCGTAGGTGTAGGGGTTGTAGAGGATGGGGCTTAGCACGCAGCCCTGGGGGGACCCAGTGCTGAGTCTGAGGGCTGTGGAGGTGTGGGAGCCCACCCGCACCCTCTGGGGGCGGTCAGACAGGAAGTCCTTGATCCATGCACATATAGAGTGTGATAGTCCCAGGTCTAGTAGTTTGGTCACTAGCCTGTCTGGAAGGATGGTGTTGAAGGCAGAGCTGAAGTCCACAAAGAGCAGTCTTGCGTAGCTGTTTCCCCTCTCCAGGTGGGATAGAGTGGAGTGGAGAGTCGTCGCGATGGCGTCCTCTGTGGACCTGTGGGCTCTGTAGGCGAACTGGTATGGATCCAGGTTGGGCGGGAGGCGTGTGACTATGTGGGCCCGGACTAGTTTCTCGAAGCACTTCATGATGATTGGTGTGAGTGCCACCGGGCGGTAGTCGTTTAGGCAGCTCACCGTGCTTTTCTTCGAGACTGGGATGATAGTTGAGGTTTTCACTGCAGGGTGGCAGACAAGCAGGCTAACTTCCCGCGTTTATTAAACGCACCCAAACCCGAATCTGGCGATATGGACGATTTTAGACGCTTTTTAGGGGTGCTTGAGTATCCCTAAATTTCATCTCAGCACGACCTAAAAAAGAATAATCATTATTATTATCATTATTATTATTATTATTTTCTGAAATCATTCTAGCCCAATTACAGTCATGATGTTACACACTCCGGTCCAGTAGCCTACATACACGCACCTCGTTGGTCCGCAAGTAGTCTCGCGCTTCGCCCGGAGAATAATTGTTTAGCGCGCGAGTGTGAGAGAGAGAGGGAGGGAGGGAGGGAGAGAGGGAGAGCGAGGGAGAGCGAGGGAGAGGGAGTCTATAAATTATCATATTTGTTCTAGTCACATAATTGATATTATGATATTACAGAGATAACTTGTTCTGTTACTAAGAGCGGGGGTGAGGAGAAATTAACATTTCACAACGGGGGTGGGGGGGTTGGAGGATCCATGCCACCCTCCCAAGGCAGCAAACCTAGGGGAAACACTGTCATCATTACATACTTATTCATTACAATCAAATACAATCATGTTCATAGATGTGGCTTTGTTTGGCTAGTTAACCAGCCAACTCTGTAACATTACCCTAGTGAATTACTCATGACATGACGTAGGCCTACTAGTTCCCTCTCGTCCGCATTTCAGACAGCAAATGTTACCAGCCCTTTATAAACAAGCACAAACACTTTCCACCACTTATCCATGGCACTTTTTGTTCAGTAAAAGATTGCATTTCATGTTCGAAAGGCGCTATGTAAATAAAGCTTTACTTACTTAGTTACTTACTTACTTACTTTTACACTGCTGTACTGAAAAGGTACTGAACCGTGACTTCAAAACCACAAACTGAAATGTGTCTGTACCGTTACACCCCTATATATTTTAAATGTAACAATACAAATAGTGTTGTTCCGATACCGATACTAGTATCGGCATGGCCACCGATACGCACAAAAATGCTGGTATCGGTATCGGCGAGTACTAACAAATAATAACACCCGATACGATTGGACAAGAGGCATTCCACGAGTGTGGGTCAGATTTCCAGAGCGAGTTGACGAACGCAGCCGATGAACCGCAGCCGTAACTAGCTAGCTGACTGCTTGTCATTTCCTTATTTTGAGCTGCGTTCGGTGTTGTACCTCTGTGCCGTTGGAGCGCGTTAGCAAACAGGTGAGTCAGCCTCGGTGGGTGAAGGAGCGGTGTCCATACGTAGTGATTGTGTTGTCTGCTGTCAGAAGATATTGAGCTCATTTGGCTACAATTTGTGTTAGCTAACGTGAGTTAGCTTCCGTAGCTAAGCTAGCTAGCGCTGTTTCAAGTTTACCTATGATGAGTCAGTGTCCGGATATGATATGCTCTCTGGTTTATATTGCAACTCATTTGCAGCAAAGCTAATAATGCCATGAAACAATAGCTTGTTAGCTAGCTAGGTATGCACATTATTCACTGTTCAGGTTGACGTACTGTAGTAAAGTGTGTGTGTGTGTGTGTGTGTGTGTCTGTGTCTCTGTGTCTCTCTCTCTCTCTCTCTCTCTGCCTCTCTCTGTCTCTCTCTCTCTCTCTCTCTCTCTGCCTCTCTCTCTGCCTCTCTCTCTCTCTCTCTCTGCCTCTCTCTCTGCCTCTCTCTCTCTCCCTCTCCCTCTCTCTCTCTCTCTCTCTGCCTCTCTCTCTGCCTCTCTCTCTCTCTCCCTCTCTCTCTCTCTCTCTCTGCCTCTCTCTCTGCCTCTCTCCCTCTCCCTCTCTCTCTCTCTCTCTGCCTCTCTCTCTCTGTCTCTCTCTCTGTCTCTCTCTCTCTCTCTCTGGTATCGGATCGGTACTCGGTATCGGCAAGTACTGCACGGTCAGGTATCGGTATCGGTATCGGGATCAAAAAATGGTATCGGAACAACACTAAATACAAACTTGATTTTCAAAACAATTCAAATCTGTAATCTCTTACCTTTCAATAGCTATTTTCATTTCGTCTGCACTCTTATCCTGTGGCCTGTAAATGGTATTTGAAATGTCAAATGCCAAAATCATGGCATAATCAGCCTATTTGCTGTGTTGTCAACACAGAAAAAGCTAAACTTTTGGTTTTCCCTTGAAAAAGAGGGGGCCACATATTAAAGAGCTGTAATTCCTAGACCCTTCCTCCAATCTGGATAGGAATACCCTCAAATTAAAGAAGGTATTTAGTCTGCACTTTAAGGCCATATGCATTCTATAACTGCAACTTGAATATGTTTTGGTAAACAGCTAAAATAACAACAATTCTCTCAGTGTCCAAAATGCATCCCTCAACCACTCAGAGACTCACCCTCACTCCTCACTTTTAAATCCCACCTCAAAACCTACCTGTTCTCCCACGCCTACAGCCTCCCCTACCCCTAGCCATCTCCCCCATCCCTGCCACCCCGCCCCCCCCCTGGACATGCATACAACCTCCCCTATCCCTAACCATCTCCCCTAACCCTGCCACCCCCCTCCCCCCATGGACATGCATACAACCTCCCCTTCCCCGTTCGTTAACTCGGTGTTCTATGTGCTCATGTTATCTGTTGCTTGTTGTTTCTGTGTTTTCAGTTTTTCCCATATTGTCAGCGTCTTTGAGCCTAGGAAAAGCGCTATATAAATCTAATGAATTATTATTATTATTATTATTATTATTATTATTATTATTATTATATATATCAGTGTTTCCTCCAGGAAATTTTACAATGGTGGCGGGTGGCCGTGACCGATTTTTTCCGCGTGCACGCGCATGAAACGCGCACGCGCGCTCAAAACAACGATTATTATTATTTTTATTTTTTTTTCTAATCACAGCCAAAACTAGAGGATGGCCAAATTTTTTTTTTTATGAATATACAGAATATAAACTTGTGACTGACAGTCACATACACACACAAAGATCATCAGCTATAATATAATACGAAGTAGGCCTACATGAGCACAAAAGCGGCTAACGTTACTGATTAACTGTTTACTGTAGTGCAGAGAGATGGTAGTCGTAGGCGGCGTATCAAATGACAAAGCTAAACGTTTAATGAAGGACATGAACGATTGTCAACAACACACTCAAGCAGTAAATAGAACAGTCTAAACAACTTGGGTACTACGGACGGAACAATAGTCTCAACCTATAGTTCCGTGCGTGAATTATGTCAACCCACCACATTACAGAAGTAAAATCACAGTCAGATGGAGCATTCGGTAAACAGCTGAGTATCAGCTGAGTTAAAGAAAACAAACTCTTACCTTTGATGAGACCCACATGAGCCCTGTTTTCCCGTACTTCTCCCGTGTGTCTCTTATTGTCCAAATGTTCCCTGAATTTTAGCTGCATGTTTTTCCAGCATGTAATTCCGTTGTCAATAAAAAAATTGTCTCCCCTTCTTTTCCCCTTGACAATACTGTGTCGTTGCTAAAGTGACGGCACATAAGAATCGTTTTTTGACTTGCTAATGTCTGCTAACGTAGCACTTGAAACTGGCGCCGTTCTCTGGACTGCAGCTGCTCCCGCGTTAGCATTAGCATCCATCTTTTCTTCTCCCTTCTCACCGTCACGAGCTCAAATGACACTTGTCGGCCGATCTAACTCTTAACACTCACTTACAGGACTTCTGACACCATGTCGTGTTATTCTATTAAACATACACGTGAGTCCTTCTGTATTTCAATGTAAGTGTCTTTATTTTAACTCGCTCTGTAAGCTCTACAATACCGGTCTCTTGTTGTCTCGTCGTAACCTGCCCACCTGACCTGGGGGGTATTCCATCAACGTCGCTAAAGGAAAATCCTGGCTTATTTTTGATAACTCTCGCGAGACCTATCAGAATATGCCTGGATATTTGTAAGAACTCTCGCGAGATTTATCAGACTAAACCTGGATTTTCCCTTTAGCGATGTTGATGGAATACCCCCCGGATGTCACTACGGTGGCCTGTACACAATAACAATAATACCACAGTTCACATTTAGACCAATCAGGAGCCCTTGTGTCACGTCGTCAACTGAATGTCATTAATCTGATTTTGGATCAGCGGTTAGAGAGAGATGGGCGTGGATTTAGGTGCACTTTTAGTCAACATCCATTATAGCGCTGATCTAGGATCAGATATATTTTAATCAGCTAAAATGTTTTTTTTGTTTGTTTTTTTTTATTTTTGGAGAACTTTTTTTTTTTTTTTTTTTGGTGGACTGAATCAATTCGTGGCGGAGGAAATTCCATCGTGGCGGCCCGCCACCAATAAATGCATGTAGAGGAAACACTGTATATATATATATATATATATATGTGACGGCCCTGGCCCCATATTGTGTCCTGGCCTGTAATAACATCTGTTTCCCTGAGAGTACTCCTGCTGGACAGGGTTACTAATCAGTGGAATGCAGGTCAGCTGGTGGACAGCTGATTGTGCCCCACCTGGTTCCAGGATCCAGGGCATAAAAGATCCATGCAGGCCTCAGTATTGAGGCCCCCTTCTGAGCACCATTATTCTCTATTCTATTTTGTTTGTTCCTTGTTTCACACCATGCAACACTCACCTCACCACTTTCCACTACACTCACATTACACCACTGATTTACTGACTACCACACCTCATCTTATTATTGTTATATAGGCCTCATTTAGTTTATAATAAACATTTTCTTATCATTACTTTAAGATCATGTGTGTGTCTCCCGTTTTTGTCATGGTCATGAGCCTGGCCGTGACATTATATACATATATGGACCTATATAGCTTGGCTACTGTTTTCCACTTCTAGTAAAAAAAAAATATAATAATAATGTTTTGATTAAATTTCTTCACTCTTGTTTTAATATTTTGATCATCTTTATTCGTAGGATTCCCTGCACTGTGAACTCCCCATCTGGGCAATGATGGATGCTTCTGCTTGTTCTGGTCATGACGACATGCTACGTCCAGTGTGGGAAGAAACTAAACATGGAGGATATTGTGAAAATACGGCAGCGAATTAGAAAAGGAGGACAACACCATTGTGGTACAACTGATCAGTAAGTCATACACAAGCTGTGAGTCCTGTCCACAAGTAGCCTATTGTGTTCACAGGGTTCGACAGTAACGCTTGTCCGGAGCAAGTAAAACATTTGCCGGGTTTGTTTGCGCGAGCCCGATGACGCTGCTGGATCCTGGATACTTTTAACTGTGTGCAGGAAGAACAACAGACGGCATAATAATAATATCTTTACTCCACGATCATCTAGTCTGGTCTGGCAGAGCGTTACTGTCGAACCCTGGTTCAATAATTCACCATAGGGTGCCAGGTGTAAAGTATGCTAATGGTGGTCATTGAATTGATATGATGAATTATACTGCCAGGTGCATAACTATAATCTTAGCCAAGTCATTGTATTCGCTCAGTACATTTCAGCAGCAGCTAAACAGTTTGTAATTAAAGGGCAGAACTATAAGCACATCTAATAGATGAATGTCATGTATGATAACACAGCAAGCTAGCTTGAAAGGGAGCTGCCAGTCAAGCGTGCAAAGTCCATGCCCATATAGCCCTCTGTCTGACCAGGAAGTTGAGCCTAACTAGAAGATTATTGTCATTTCTTCTTGGACACAAAATACAATTGGAACCGTTTAATGTCTATTTTAATTACAAAGAAATGCAATCAGTAATCCATAGATTATTGCATTTGCAGGACATGTCCTGTCAGTCTAGATGGGCTTTCAGTGAACTGGTTGGCTGTCATTTATAATTGACTCTGCACTGTTTGTGCCTCCATTGTTTCTAGCTGCAGGTCCTCTTCAGCTCATGTAACCATGTATGAACCAGAGTCCACAGAGTCCCCCGGATGTGACTGTGGTTTTCCAGCCCTGAAAATCACATGGTGGGGTCCAGAGATGGTGGCAGTGAAGCTGGAGGAAGAAGATGTAGAGGAGAATGGTGTGATGGTGAAAGAAGAAGTGGAGGAGAAGAGAGTGATGGTGAAAGAAGAAGATGGAGGTGCAGCTGTAATGCAGAAGGGTGTGATGGTGAAAGAAGAAGATGGAGGAGAAGAAATGAGGGAGGAGGGAGTGATGGTGAAAGAAGAGGGCGAAGTGGAGATTGAAGACACGGATGGTAAGTCTTTGTTGTATAGTGGTGAGGGTCATTGCACAGCTATAAAATCAATGCTGCCAGTGGCAAGGCAAGTTTATTTGTATGGCACATTTCATACAACAGGGGCAATTCAAAGTGCTTTACATACATTATTTAAAAAGTACAGCAAGAGGAGCATAGCAAGAAAATAAAAATGACTGAATAAAAGCAAATATAAGAGGTAAATAGATAAAACATTTAATAAGACAATAGTTCATGGATAAAAGACATTGATAGAAGTGTTTAATCATAACTGCTGCAAAACATGAAGGTTTTCAGCCTAGATTTAAATATGTTTAGGGTTTGCGCCTGTTGATTTTCGCCTGTTGAGTTTGTTCCAGGAGCATGCAGCAGTGTGACTGAAAGCTGCTGCACCGTGTTTTGTTTTTACTCTTGGAATTATTAGCTGATTAGTCTCAGCTGACCTTAGGAGCCTTGCGGGAATATAGGGTGAGAGGAGATCTGATATGTATTTTGGTCCAAGACCATTTTCTGTGAGAGACTGGTAGCTAGTGTTGGGATCTCAGGATTTGTGTAAGGTGTTCAAACGTATTAATTTTTGTTAGGACCCTAGCAGTTGCGTTTTGGATGAGCTGCAGCTTACGAACAGCCCCTTTAGATAGGCCTGTTAGTAGACCATTACAATAATCAAGTCTACTCGAAACAAATGCATGGTTTAGTTTTTTTTCAAGGTATTATTTGGACATGAAACTTCTCATTCTTGTTATGTTTTTCAGGTGATAGTAGGCTGATTTAGTTATCGAGTTCATGTGGCTGTTGAAGTTTAGAGTCTAGAATTACACTAAGATTTCTGACCTGTTTTTTAGTTTAGAGAGAGAATCAAGTTTTGCACTGACTTTCGATCTTTTGTCAGGTTTACCGAATACAATTATCTCTGTTTTGTCCTTGTTTAATGAAGAATGGACAGACTCTCACATGTTCATTCTTCCCACGGGCAGTTCAGTTTAAACCCTGTATGTCTGATATGTTTGGAGACCATGGCGATTATTAAAAGCGGCAATGTAAAGCGTTACGAGACTAAACCCATCTTTTGAGCAGAAACATACACACTCAAATCTGAACCGAGGACAGAGAAAATACACGATACAGAGCCCAATATGATCGATCCACCAGAATTCAAACACATTCATTCACTGCCCAACAACGTGCTAATGAATGTTCCCTTAAAGTTGCTTGCATTTTGCGTCAACATAAAACACATTTACTGACGGTCAAGGAGTGCATGAGTGGTAGCTGAAACCTTCCTTGAGGGGAAACAAAAATAAGAGTTTTTTGAAAAGATCAAGCAGATACCGATGTACCTATTTTTTTATTTAACCTTTATTTATACAGGTAAAAAACACATTGAGCCCCAAGGGCTCATTTTCAAGTGTGACCTGTTCACAGGCATACAACAACAACAACATCCACCACAAACAAATACAATACAAAACCTGGCCTACATAGTATAAAACTAAACTAAAACTACATAGTCTAAAACTAAAACTAGTCTAAAACAGTCTAAGATAATCTAAACTTTCAGTCAATATAGTCTAAAACTAAACTAAAACTACATAGTCTAAAACTAGTCTAAAACAGTCTAAGATAATCTAAAACTAAACTAAAACTACAAAACCTAAAACTAGACAGCTAAAGAGCTAGGGACAGGGAGGGGTCAGTAATGGGCAAAAGGGAGGGTCAACTTAATTGCAGTGTGGGCCAGGGTTTCCGTTAGAAAAAATTGGCGCCGGTCATCGTGTCCGGGAAGATTTCAATTTACCGGACAAACGTGAGATATTCCGGTCATCATATTAAAATATAATATAGCTGTTTGTCGCGGTGATTACTGTTGTGTAGCCTATACAGTATATCGAGGGCCGAAGAACATAACCTCCTATCTGAAAAATTCTGTAAGATTTTAAATTTGTTTCTTTAATTGAATTTAATTTTTATTTTAATTTTAATTTTAATTTTAAGATTTTAAACATTTTTGCAGATAGGAGGTTATGTTCTTCGGCCCTCGATATGCCATTTAATGTCTATTTCTCATCCGATACGATTTGATGCGAGCTATATAATAAATATAATAATATAGGTTTTCATGATTCGCATGCGCGCTATGCCATATGTCCAGCGCTGAACGCGTGCCACACTGGGAACTGAACAGACTGCATCGATCAATGAACGGACTCCACATTACGTTAACTGAAGTCTGTTAAATTGTTTGGGATTAATGTGAGTTTTCTATTTTCTCTTTCCAGTTTTACCCTTTTTTATCAATAAAACAACGTCATTTCTATAACCAGGTCTCGCTGGTTGGAAAGGCATTTAGTTTCGCTGCCTGTCAAATCATACTTAATCGGACTCGGGAGTATGACAATGAGGAGAACATAACTGTTTATTGAGAAACAATTGATAGGCAGGCTGGGATACGTATATAAAGAAATACCACAATGTCTAGATGTATAACATTTTATTGAAAAGTGCAACATTCTCATATTCGTTGCTCCTCTCGTGAATCCGTTATTCCTCCCCGATTTTTTGCACGGTGAGCAGAACATTTTTCCTTCCCCATTTAAACGCTAGGCAGGCTATTACCGCTGTTTCGCGGAGTCATCATCATGCCGGCGTCAAATCATATAATAATAAAAGAAATATATAGCCTGTAGTATATTGCTATGTTTAGCATAGATCTGGGATTGATTGCTATTGCCTCCGTAGCATTACTCCGTAGCCGATGAACGTTGAGCTCCAGAGACCAGAGTATTATTAATATAAAGTGTATCTTGTAAGTTAGAGAACAACAAGACACAACATAGCCTATATATTCGTCTTTTTTAATATAGAAGGAATCAGAATGTGACAATTAAACTTTAGCGAATTGTATTCAAAATGTTTTCACCGGACATTATGACCGAAGAGGTTTAAATATGTCGGACTTCAACAGATTTTACCGGACAAAGACCGGTAATTACCGGTTAACGGAAACCCTGGTGTGGGCACTGCGACACCATACTGGGGCGCAGTATTCACTAGTTGAATAAACGAGGGCTAGGGCTGCCGTGCGCAAGGTCCTTGGGTCCTTGGGATTTGTAAATGAAAATATACCAGTGAAGGGTTCGGCGGATAGAGAGAGATGACCAGTTAACCAGAGAGTATAGCACACAGTGATGCATAAGGGGTTTACAGCCTTTATCTGTACACCAGGGTTTCCGTTAGAAAAAATTGGTGCCGGTCAACGTGTCCGGGATGATTTCAATGTGTCGGACAAACGGGAGAAATTCCGGTCATCATATTAGAATATAATAGGTGTTTGTCGCGGTGATTAGCTGTTGTGTAGCCTATATAGGCCTATGCCATTTAATGTCTATTTCTCATCCGATACGATTAGATCGCGAACTGTATAATAATATAGGCTTTCATGATTCGCATGCGCTACTATGGCATAATATGTCCAGGGCTGCACGCGCGCCACACTGGGCAGCCTAGTCACCTTTGCTACTTTGAATTACGACTGTAGGCTACTTTAAGATGTTTATTTCAATTGCATTAATGGGATTTGAGTATGTAATTGGTAATTTTAAGTATGCCTAGTTTAGCTTTTGATGGCTATTTGAACGGACTGCATCGATCGATCAATGAACGGACTCCACATTACGTTAACTGAAGTGTGTTAAATAGTTTCACGACAGTACGTTTTTTATATTCTCTTTCCAGTTTTACCATTTTTATCAATAAAACAACGTCAATTCTATAACCACGTCTCGCTGATTGGGAAGGCATTAAGTCTAGCTGCCTGTCAAATCATACTTACTCGGACTCGGGAGTATGAGAATGAGGAGGATGTATCGGGGGGGATACACACCCGTGGACTACTTCAACTTAGTGGCACAAATTCAACTCTAACACTATAGATAGACTAAATTGAACTTAAATGATGGACACCGACTGAATAACTGAGTGGGGGGAAGACAGGTCTCAAATGTGGAACAATTATAACATTTAATACATAAAGATAAAACATACACAAATATATAACATTGATATCCCTAAACTCAAATGTAGTGTGGTATTGTCAACCTAATCTAATCAATCCTAATCTAATGGTACCAGTAGCTAGGGGTGGGACGATTAGAAAATGTCATGTCACGATTATCGTGGGCAAAATAATCGCGATCCACGATATTATCGCGAGAATTAAAAAAAAAAAAAAAAAAAAAATCTTAAATAAGGTAATGATAAATTATAAGGTATCACTGCATAAATAAAGGAAAAAAATACTGTCAAACAAAACTTGAACACTGACACTTTTCTGTCATCAAACTGAGTGCTAGCCTTGTGGCTTAGAGACTTGAAAGCTTCAAGATAGGTTAAAGTGCAAATGTGAGAAATCTCAATTATATTACTATTTATTTATAACATACGATTATGACATCCTCCCTCTCGCCAGTTTGGGGCAACATAGACTTCTCCCCTGGTGCCACGGATAGGGGTTTCAAGCGGTGGGACAGCAAAGGGATGATTACTATCAGACATTTATATGATACGGAAATACTACTTTCATTTGACCAATTATGTAAGAAATATGACCTACCACGAAATGAGTTTTTCAGATACCTTCAGATACAAAGTTTTTTAAATAGCCAAAAAGACACTGGCCTCTGTCACCAACCCTCTCCGCTGGAGGAGATAGTCTCTGCTGGAAAGACGAGAGGCATTCTGGGGCTTGGGTATAGAGCACTTTCGAAATATGATAAAGGCAAACCTGCATTTACGCCCAAAGACTGGAATAATGACCTGAACATTAATACTGATGAAGCAACTTGGTCACTAATATGGCAATCGGCAAACGACATCTCAATCTGTAATAGGACGAAGGAAACGCAATTTAGACTACTACAACGTTTGCAGATTACTCCCCAACTTAGACATAAAATGGATCATAACAAATCGGAAATGTGTACAAAGTGTATTACCGAGGTTGGGAGCTTTGTTCATTGTGTTTGGACTTGTAGATATATAGATGATTACTGGAAAGGTATAGTGGATCAAATTCATCTAATTCTAGATGTTACATTGGATAAGGACCCCATGTGTCTATTGTTTGGGTTCCCCGACAAACAACTTAAAAGTATGCATTCCAAAAGACTTCTGTGTATCCTCACTTTTTGTGCAAGGAAAAATATATTGCTGAAATGGATAGACTGCAAACCTCCTACAATAGCTGGATGGCACAAGGTAATTTTTGATATGATTCCTATGGAATATCTGACATATAGGTCTAAGTGTAAGATAAAGACATTCTATAAGATTTGGTCTCCGTTCTTAGATTATATTGGTACCAGACTGGCTGCCATTGTAATGAAAGGTTTGGTGGACACTCAAGAAAGTACACAAGACTAATGTGTAACAGATCTACAATGTATGGGTCACAATATTATTTACTGTGCTGGTGTTGTGCTGCCGCTGTGTTTAGGACTGTAAGACATGGATGCTGTCTCCGATGGGGGTGATCCCCCCATATATTATGGCATTTGTTGTGTCATTTTCTTTTCTGTTTATTTCTGATATGTGACATGGCCTCCTCCCCCCCCCTGTTTTTTTGTTTTTGTTTTGTTTTTAAACATTTTCTGTTTATGGATAATGTACTGCATAACAAAGTGCAAAACTAGTTTTCTACTATTAATGGGACAATAACCTCCCCCACGGATACTAGTTGTTGTTGTTATGTCCTGTTGTGTACATGTCTCTGTGGAACACTGTGAAATATTAACCCAAAAAAAAAACGCATAGGTCACATACATTAATACATACAATAAAAACAGACAGACAAAGCAGTGTTTATAAAATGTAGTGCCTATTTAAAAAGTCCAGTCATTTAAAAATAATAATTCACACAAAAAAAAAAAAAAAAAAAAAAAAACGATTATGACGATTATTCAACTAATTAAAATTCTCCACGATAAAGTTATCGCGGGTGTTTTTATCGCGATTAACGATAAACACGATAATCGTCCCATCCCTACCAGTAGCCCAGGTTGTCGATAGTAGCGCACTACTCCCGTAGTACTTCTCCCGACTCAGGGCTGGAACGGGCACGGCAGGCTCAATCAATGAACGGGGTTGAGATGGCCGCTAGCGTCCTTTACTAGCTGCATCTCACGGCCCTCGGTGGTCATTCACTGTGCTCTAGCTGTCTAGCACATCCAAAACACGCAGAACAATAACCTTGACTCCGGTCACTGCAGTGGTTTTATTTAGACTAGATCAAACTAAATTAACTGACTAAACTACTCGCGCCGTTGAGAGACAGGGTTGCCAGATGGGGCGGGTTACCGCCGAATGGGCTACTGGGTTTAGCGGTTATTTAGCGGACTAGTTAGGCTGTAAATTGTCAATCCCATCTGGCAACCCTGCCGCTGTTTGTTCATCGCGTAGGCTAGTCTACACATTAATAATAAAAGAAAACATATAGCCTATATATTTGTCTTTTTTAATGTAGAAGGAATCAGAATATGTGACAAATTAATTTTAGCAAATTGTATTCAAATTGTGCTTAGAGGGAATTATTTTCACCGGACATTATGACCGAAGAGGTTTAAATATGTCGGACTTCAACAGATTTTATCGGACAAAGACCGGTAATTACCGGTTAACGGAAACCCAGCTGTACACCTATGTAACTACTGATACCTACGTCAGCATCATCAGCCACAAGGGAAACCGAAATATTAACCCAGGACATGCTAGCAAAACAGAAGAGAAAGGGAAACTGAAGCTACACTTTATATTTCGTTTTTTAATTTATTTTTCAAAAATTAAGCACTTTATTTTAAGATGCACATTTTTCAAAAGCTCTGTTATGTAACTTTACATTTAAATGCAGCCTTTATTTTACATGAGAAAATAACATGTATTAGTACTTATAATCTCTCCACTTCGGAGGTGAACGGAGGTAACCACAACACAAACACCACTCTCTCCAGCTCTCAGCAGCCTCACCCTCACAGAGCATGAAGTGAGACGCGTGCTGAAGGCGGTGGAACCCAGGAAAGCCTCGGGGCCGGATGGCGTCCTGGGACGGGTGCTGAGGGACTGCGCCGACCAGCTGGCCGGGGTTTTCACCAACATCTTCAACCAGTCCCTGTCCCAGGCCACCATCCCACCCTGCCTGAAAACCTCAACTATCATCCCAGTCCCGAAGAAAAGCACGGTGAGCTGCCTAAACGACTACCGCCCGGTGGCACTCACACCAATCATCATGAAGTGCTTCGAGAAACTAGTCCGGGCCCACATACTCACACGCCTCCCTGGATCCATACCAGTTCGCCTACAGAGCCCACAGGTCCACAGAGGACGCCATCGCGACGACTCTCCACGCCACTCTATCCCACCTGGAGAGGGGAAACAGCTACGCGAGACTGCTCTTTGTGGACTTCAGCTCCGCCTTCAACACCATCCTTCCAGACAGGCTAGTGACCAAACTACTAGACCTGGGTCTATCACACTCTATATGTGCATGGATCAAGGACTTCCTCACCGACCGCCCCCAGAGGGTGCGGGTGGGCCCCCACACCTCCACAGCCCTCAGACTCAGCACTGGGTCCCCCCAGGGCTGCGTGCTAAGCCCCATCCTCTACAACCTCTACACCTACGACTTCACCCCCGTCCACCCCAGCAACTCCATCGTAAAGTTTGCAGACGACACCACCGTGGTGGGATGCATCTCGGGGGGGGACGAGGCGGCGTACAGGGATGAGGTAGAGCAACTGAGCAAGCTGTGCAAGGTTAACAACCTGCTGCTGAACAAGTCAAAGACCCAGGAAATCATCGTAGACTTCAGGAGGAAAAAGTCAGAGATCCAGCCCCTGCTCATCGACGGAGAGAGCGTGGAGAGAGTCTCAACCCTCCGATTCCTGGGGATGCACATGCGGGATGACCTGACCTGGAAGGACAACACAAAAGCCACCATCAAGAAGGCACAACAGCGGCTATACATCCTGAGAGTCCTCAGGAAGGAACACAGCAAGCAGGAGATACTGGTGACCTTCTACCGCGGCGCAGTGGAGAGCATCCTCACCTACGGCATCTGCAACTGGTTCTCCAGCTGCACAACCGCGGAGAGAAATGCGCTACAGAGAGTCGTGAGAACAGCACAGAAGATCACCGGCGCCCCCCTCCCCTCTCTGGAAGTGCTGTACAACACACGCTGTCTCAGGAAGGCCTCGAAGATCTCCAGGGACCCGACCCACCCTGGGTACGAACACTTTACCAGGCTGCCCTCGAAAAGGCGGTTCAGGACCTTGGCCGCAAGGACAAACAGACTGAAGAACAGCTTCTACCACAGGGCCGTCCAGGCCCTGAACACAGCAAAGACCTAGGTTCTGGGCCCTGGACAGTCTGGACGGATTGATGGCAGCTGCTGGACTGAAAAAATCAGGTGTAGTGCTGAGGCACAAATATGTACATTTCAAGCCTGCAAACTGCGACACTTTAAATAAATGTGCAATAACACTATTGTGCAATATGACAACCCTAGTCGTCTATCTGTACAGTATAGTATAGTGGATAGTGTACATAGCCTTTATTTATGTAAACCAGCTCCTTCCCTTCTTGTGATTTTTTTTTTTAAAGTTTTTTTTTTTTTTTTTCCTAACACCAGGGGAGCCACCCCTCCTAAATTTCGTTGTTTGGTACCTGTACTGTAGCAATGACAATAAAGACCATTCATTCATTCATTCAAAGTGAAAATCTACAATATTGTTGAAATATTATTGAATTGTACTTTAATATGTATATGTACTATATGTATATATGTTACGGTACATGTGGGAATACGGTACATGTGGGAAAACTAGGGTTAGGGTTAGGTGCTACGTCGACTTGGTACATGCTAGCATGTCTAACCCTACCCCTAATCTTAACCCTAACCGTAGCACCCTAGCACCTAACCCTAACCCTAGTTTTCCCCACATGTACCTTAACATATATAAACCCCTCAAAAAAAGTTCGGAAACATTATTTTGGTTGATTAATCCTCCCCTTTTATAATACCAATTGGTATTGTATTTTATATCGTTGGAAAGCCTGATTAGTCACCTGTACAACGAGGTACAACTTGTAGGGATCATGCATTCATGGAATGAACAACACAGCTAAACATGTGGGTAGCGGCCCAAAATTATTTGCCAAAATCCCCTATATTCTTCTGTTGGTATTGTCACTAACCCGGCTCAGAGAAAGTGACAAAATAGGGAGACAAGTCGAGGGTAAAGGTAAATGATTCTTTTATTAATAACTAAAGCTAAATAAGTAATTTAGAAATGGGATGTTTATTGTCAGTCATATCAGTTGTGTAGGGTGTGGGTGAGTGATCTGTATGTGGAATGTTGTAAGGGTTAAACAAAGGAACAAAAGGTTGCCACTAACAGAAGAGTCAAAAAAGGATATCCTGTATGGAGAGAGAGAGACTGATCTCCAACGCACAACCTAAATAGGCACAGGTGTGCTACATCAGCCAATCAGGCTGTAGCAGTCTCTAGGCACAGAGGGAGGTCGACACAGAGGAATAGTACAGAATATGTTTTTATTCAGTCCAGCACAGCTCAGCACCGTCACTGACGTGCTGAGCGAGTCTTTTCCCCCCCCCGCTGCTTCTCCCTTTCGGGACCCGCTCCGTCCGCTCCTGGCAGAGCCCTCTCTCTCGCCTCGCTGCTCCTCCCTTTCGGGACCCGCTCCGTCCGCTCCTGGCAGAGCCCTCGCTCTCGCCCCGCTACTCCGCTCCTGGCAGAGCCCTCGCTCTCGCCTCGCTGCTCCTCCCTTTCGGGACCCGCTCCGTCCGCTCGGCTCCCTGCACCTCACCCCCTTTCGGGGTCTCGTGCGTCCTCGCCGCGGCACTCTCTCTCTCTGTCGCACAGTGTCTGCACTCGGTCAGGTACTTCCTGCCCTACTCATCTCCCGAGGGAACAAACACACACAGGTTAAATAGACCAGTGGGACAACGAGTCTGATCACTGACACCTGTCCGTAATCAGCCCATTACTCCCCCTCCAACGGCAGTCTAGCTCCCTCTGCAGGCCAGAACGCGCCATGTTCCCCACACATCCCCACCGCCAGTTTCGAGGCCGGGGACACAACCGGCCGATAGCCTACTCCCCCCCCCATCACGGGAGAGGAAGTCGGCCACGACCATCTGCGCCCCCGGCCTATGAACCACTGTGAAGTTGAAGGGCTGCAACGCGAGGTACCACCGGGTGATCCTCGTGTTGGTGTCCTTCATGCGGTGGAGCCACTGTAGGGGAGCATGGTCGGAGTAGAGGGTGAACGAGCGCCCCAGCAGGTAGTACCGGAGGGCGCCGACCGCCCACCGAATGGCCAGACACTCCTTCTCCACCGTGCTGTACCTGCCCTCCCGCTCCGACAGCTTTCGGCTCAGGTACAGCACCGGACGGTCGAATCCCTCCACCTGCTGGGTCAGCACCGCCCCCAGCCCTCTATCCGACGCGTCTGTCTGCAGAGAAAAAGGGATGTTAAAGTTAGGAGCATACAAGACTGTCTCCCCACAGAGGGCGTTCTTAATCCCATCGAACGCTACTTGGCACCGCTCACTCCATTGGACCGGATCCGGGGCCCCCTTCCGGGTGAGGTCGGTAAGGGGGCTGGCCAGCTCCGAGAACCCCGGCACAAACTGCCGGTAGTAGCTGGCCAGTCCCAGGAACCGCCTCACGTCCTTCCGGGTCCTGGGCCGCGGGGCGGCGGCGATCGCAGTGGTTTTGTCCACCTGCGGTCGCACCTCCCCACCGCCCAGGATGTACCCCAGATACCGGATCTCCCCCCGCCCGATCACGCACTTCGCCGGGTTCGCCGTCAGCCCCGCCTGCCTCAGCGACTGTAGTACCGCCGCCACCCTCTGCATATGCTGCGGCCAGGTGTCCGCATAGATGACAATGTCATCTACGTACGCCGCAGCATACGCAGAGTGCGGCCGCAGAATACGGTCCATCAGCCGCTGAAACGTGGCCGGGGCCCCAAACAACCCCAACGGAAGCGCGGTGAACTGGAATAACCCCCGCGGGGTAGAGAATGCCGTTTTTTCCCGGGATACCGACGATAATGGTATCTGCCAGTACCCCTTCGTGCAATCCAATGTTGTGTAATATTTAGCCGTGCCAAGCCGGTCCAGGAGCTCGTCGACCCGGGGCATAGGGTAGGCATCGAATTTAGACACCGCGTTCACCCGTCTATAGTCCACACAGAACCGTACAGACCCATCGCGCTTTGTCACCAGCACGATGGGGCTGCACCAGTCGCTGTGCGACTCCTCGACCTCGCCCAGTTTTAGCATAGAGTCTAATTCCCGGCTCACCACGTCTCGTTTGTGAGCCGGCAGCCTGTATGGCCGCGTACGTACCGTAACACCCAGTTGCGTAACTATCTGATGCTCTATGAGGCGAGTACGACCGGGTATAGGGGAGAACACATCTGCGAACCTATGTTGCAATCGATCAACGTCCGCCCGCTGGTTCGCCGAGAGATGGTCGCCTAAGCCGGCCGGGGCGCTAGTACTCGTTTTTGGGACCTCCGGCCCGAACTCATCCTTCTCCGGAAGTAGCGTCACCAGGGAAACAGGGACCACGTCGTTCCATTTTTTCAATAGATTAATGTGGTATATTTGCGTGCAATCCCCTCTATCCGACCGCACTACCTCGTAGTCTACATCCCCAATTCGCCGTGTGACCACGAACGGCCCTTGCCACTTGGCGAGTAATTTAGAGCTAGACGTGGGCAGTAATACGAGGATTTTGTCTCCCGGTGCGAAAATTGCGTAGTCTAGTCCCTCTGTCGTACAGCCGTTTTTGACGCTCCTGGGCCTCGAGCAAATGCTCCCGTGACATAACCCCCAGTGCGTGGAGCTTTGCTCGTAGGTCCAGGACGTATTGTATTTCATTCTTACTGTCACTAGACCCTTCCTCCCAGCTTTCTTTAATCAGGTCTAGGACGCCCCGTGGCTTGCGCCCGTATAGGAGCTCAAAGGGGGAAAACCCCGTGGAAGCCTGGGGTACTTCCCGCACTGTGAACAACAGAGGGTCTAACCACTTATGCCAATTACGACTATCTTCGTGAATGAACTTACGGATCATTGACTTAAGCGTCCGATTGAACCGCTCACACAGCCCGTCGGTAGCTGGGTGGTACACGCTCGTTCGGACCGCCTTAATGTCTAACAACCCGTAAAGTTCCCTAAGTGTTCGTGACATAAAGTTAGTGCCTTGGTCGGTGAGGATCTCTTTCGGGATCCCCACCCGGGAGATGACCTGGAATAACGCCTGTGCTACACTCTTTGCAGAGATAGTACGAAGCGGTATTGCCTCGGGGTATCGAGTCGCGTAGTCTATGAGGACTAACACGAACCGATAGCCCTGTGAGCAACGTTCAAATGGCCCGATTATATCCATCCCAATCCGGTCGAATGGTGCCTCTACCAGGGGGAGGGGGCACAACGGTGCCCTGGTCACGGCCGGGGGATTGACTAATTGGCACTCGCGGCAGGATGCGCACCACAGATGCACCTCTGCCCGAATCCCCGGCCAATAGAATCGAGCCATTATCCGATTGAGTGTTTTGTCGTATCCTAAGTGGCCCGCCATAGGGTTATAATGCGCCGCCTGAAATATAGCTTTCCGGCGGCTCCTAGGTACCAACAACTGGGTCGTCTCCTCGTCCCTGCGAGTGTCACGACTCACTCTATACAGTCTGTCCCTAATCAGTACAAAATACGGGTGGGCGCGCACAGCGTCTGGCCGTACCAGCACACCATCAATACTGATCACCTGGTCATAGGCGGTGCGTAGAGTGGCGTCGCGAGACTGCTCGAGGGGGAAGTCGGCTACTGGAGGGAACGCAGGCGGCGGATCTGCGGGTGCCGGACCCACCGCCTCCTCCGGCTCCTCGGCAGCGTCGGACGCCCTCGCATCAGCGCAGAGCACTGCGCACGCCTCACATTTCCCTGTCGGTCGTGCACGCACCCCCGTGGTTTTCCCTAATACCTGCGGAAACCCAGCCCAATCTAAACCCAAAATTAGGGGGTGCATGAGGCTCGGACTAACCGCCGCCTTGACACTATATTTTTTCCCCCCATAACGAATTTCGATGGGGACCACCGGATACTGGTGACAATCCCCATGTATACACAGTATCCCAACCCGCGATGCCTCTAACAATGCCCCGGGTCGAACCAGGCGCTGGTGGATCATGGTCTGTCCGGCACCAGAATCCAACAGCGCCTGGTGCGTCTCGCGCTGTACCCTTACTGGGATGTAAAACGCCTGTCCTGGACGCGGGGGAGGGGTCGGACTGCCGACGACGCGGATTACCTGACCCACCTCCATCTCGGGGCAGTCCCGGCGGAGGTGGCCAGGCCGTCCGCATTGCCAGCATCCCTCCTCTACCGCTCGTGGGGCCGTCTGTGGGGTGGAGGTTGGCCCCCCGTGTGTGTCCCTCCCCCCGGTGGCCCGTCCCGTCCTCCGGGCAGGCGTTGGTGGCTCCCGCCGCGGCTCCATCCCAGGCCGTACCCCAGGCCGCGCCCCGCCGGCCCGTTGGCGCGGAGCCGGGGTCGGGTTAGGGCGTAGGCCCGGGGCTGGGCCCGGGGCTGGAGCCTGCGGTCGGGGCAGGTGGTTGTCGGGGGAGGGGTCGAGAACGGCCTCCGGCTCGTCCCGCACCCCCCTCCTCTGGGCCCGAACCAGGGGACCTCCCCCGGGTGGCTCGGTGCGGTCCAGTAGCTCGCGGAGCATGGCCCGCTGCTCCGCCTGTCCCCGCACCAACTCCGCCGCCATCACCTCCTGCGCCTGTAGCATCCGGGCCAGGTGTGTCACCACCTGGATTGATGAGTCCATGGTCCTCTGGGCGTGTGTGCCGACCCCCTCTCTGTGCCCCACGTTGGGCGCCAGATGTAGCAGTCTCTAGGCACAGAGGGAGGTCGACACAGAGGAATAGTACAGAATATGTTTTTATTCAGTCCAGCACACGTGCTGAGCGAGTCTTTTCCCCCCCGCGCTGCTTCTCCCTTTCGGGACCCGCTCCGTCCGCTCCTGGCAGAGCCCTCGCTCTCGCCCCGCTACTCCGCTCCTGGCAGAGCCCTCGCTCTCGCCTCGCTGCTCCTCCCTTTCGGGACCCGCTCCGTCCGCTCCTGTCAGAGCCCTCGCTCTCGCCCCGCTACTCCGCTCCTGGCAGAGCCCTCGCTCTCGCCTCGCTGCTCCTCCCTTTCGGGACCCGCTCCGTCCGCCCGGCTCCCTGCACCTCACCCCCTTTCGGGGTCTCGTGCGTCCTCGCCGCGGCTCTCTCTCTCTCTGTCGCACAGTGTCTGCACTCGGTCAGGTACTTCCTGTTCTACTCATCTCCCGAGGGAACAAACACACACAGGTTAAATAGACCAGTGGGACAACGAGTCTGATCACTGACACCTGTCCGTAATCAGCCCATTACTCCCCCTCCAACGGCAGTCTAGCTCCCTCTGCAGGCCAGAACGCGCCATGTTCCCCACACAGGCCTCCTCTCCCCACTGCCATCCTGCAATACAATCAGAACAAGACAGCAGTGGAGGGAGGAGACCGTAACAGTATGCACTCTCGTTTTGAGTTGCTTGGTGGATTGGATGATTGCACTCTCCCACAGTAATAAGGAAAAAACAACACATATTGGCCATTTTTACACTTTATTAATTTTACACTGTCAGGGACCTCAGTAATGTGTGGAAGATCCATACGCAGTCACAACAGCTTGGCACCTCCTCCTCATCCTGGTCACCAGCCTGGTCACACACTGCTGTGGGACGGCATCCCATTTCTCAACCAGGATTTGCCGCAAGTCAGCCAACATGGTTGCGTTGGTCACTCTGGCACGTACAGCACACCCAAGCTGATCCCACAAGTGTTCAATTGGGTTGAGGTCTGGACTCACGGCAGGCCATTCCACCCTCTCCACTCCCAAATTCTGGAGGTGCTCTGTGATGATCCTGGCTCTGTGGGGGCGAGCGTTGTCATCCTGGAGGATGGAGTTAGGTCCCAGAATCTGGAGATATGGGATCGCCACTGGCCCCAGAATATAATTCCTGTCAATTAGGTGCCATTCAGGTGCCAGTCACACACCTGTGACTGACATACACCTGCCAGCGCTTGAAGCTCAAAACGAGAGTGAATACCAACAGAAGAATATTGCAGGGGATTTTGTCAAAAAATGTTGGCCCGCTACCCACACGTTTAGCTGTTACTCATTCCACGAATGCATGATCCTTACAAGTTGTACCTCGTTGTAAAGGTGACTAATAAGGCTTTCCAACGATATAAAATACAATACCCATTGGTATTATTAAAGGGGAGGAAGAATCGACTGAAATAACGTTTCCAAACTGTTTTTGAGGAGTTTATATATATGGCACTGAATCATAACGCAATGTAGACATTATAATGTTCCAGACCTTTGCTTGAGGACATTTTCTCTAACTGGACCTTGTTGAATTTTTGCTGAATACCCCTGCTATAGTCGTTCGGTGAGAGGGCTATGTATGTCATCTGCATAGTTATGGTAGGCAATTTTGTTCTTTTTTATGATGTGTCCCAATGGAAGCATCTAGAGATTGAATAGGAGGGGGGATTGACCCTTGGGGAACCCCACATGTCATTTTAATTTGGTCGGACACAAAGTTGCCAATGGAGACATAATAGCTTCTGTCCTGTAGGTAAGATCTAAACCAGTCTAGTAGTACTAAAACTGATTTTTCTGGAGTCAGTGTTCACACGAATGTCATTAAGGACCTTCATTTGGGGTTGATTGGTTTGGGGAGTTGGGGGCAGGGAGTGAGGGTGGGGGGAGAGAACAGGGGGCTGCACCGTCACTTTAGTGGCTCAACAAGTTGGCTAACGATCTGTCTTGCCCTGGCGACTGAAGATCGCAGTTCAGCCAGCTGTGATGTTTGGAGGGCCCTTTACTGTAGGCTGTCGAGGCTGACGAGACGCGGTTGATTCGCTTCCTAGGATTACGGTGCTAGTTGTCCGTCTTCCATTCCGTTTCAAAGCCTTCTAAATCATCCGAATCAGTTATAACATTGTCATAATAATAATAGTAATAACTTTTATTTGTATAGCGCTTTTCCAGTCCACTAACTTCAGAAACTTCTCCACTGTTGCCAAGGTATCGTCATTAAAAACAATTCTGCCCGTGTGTAGATACTCCCACGTGTATATGCAGTGTTTCCTCCAGGATTTTTGACATTAGTGGCAGAGCGGTCATTTTTCGCGGGCAGAGTGCGCACCCGCATAAAACGCGCACTGGCGCTCAAAACAAAGACGTAATTTTACCAAAAACTAGAGGGTGGCAACAACTATAATTTCTTAAATAGCGGTTAAGTCATTAAAGCCGAGCAGGTGATTTTATATAGAAGGTGATTAAATACCAAGATATCCTACAGCTGCAGCGGAACATGCGGAACGCGCATGACACACACACACACACACAGAAAGATCAATACGAAGTAGGCCTACATGAGAGTAAACTCACAAAACCGGCTAACGTTACTCATTAACTGTTTACACAAGTAAAATCACAGTGTGACAGTCAGATGGAGCATTCGGTAAACAACAACAGCAAGGTAATGCTATCAGTTGAGTTAAAGAAAACCAACTCTTACCTTTGATGACACCAACATGAGCCCTGCTTAACCGTACCTCCGCCGTTCTGTTCGTGGTGATTTTAGAGGCAATAGATTATTTTTGCCCCGCGCATATTGCTATAAATAGTTCGAAGCTAGGTGCTTGCACGTTAGGTGCGAGAATGCTCGGTTAACCCATTAGCGGGAACATTATTTGTTTCACAAAATAGTCTGATTTAGTTGACCATGAACATCAGACTACATTACGAATGTTCATTTAAAATACTCTATACTGAGCACTGGTATAAGAACATGAACCAGAGAACAGCAGTAAATGCAATAACCCACAGTCGTCGCTGATGATGTTGCATTTTCGATTAGGATACGTATGGGATTAAAGGGACCGGCGACGGGCGAAGAGAGAGAGAGAGATAATCCAAATGTCCCGCTAAAGTCGGACCAATCACAAAACTGTTTTGAAAGCGCGTCGCCTAGCGCCGCGCGCCTGTTGAGAGCGATTCAGTCTCGATTGCAGTGCGAACACAAATGACGAGGTTAATTGCAACATTTTAACATATTGTAACTAACTACGCCCTAAATCGTAACGAAATGTAGGTCTGGAAGCGGCCTGAATCTAGCTTCAATCTGCTTTTTTTCTGTTCTCCGGTCATAATAACTCGCTGCCTTTCTGCGCAGCCTGAATCTAAGTGGACTGTCTGAATCAATTAGTGGCGGAGGAAATTCATTTGTGGCGACCCGCCACGAATAAATGCATATAGAGGAAACACTGATATGTTGATGCATTCCATTGGCCAAGAGACCAGAAGAATGTGGAAAAAATACACATACTACAAAATGACGTATCCGCTTTCCCGGCTTGAAAGGTAGAACAACGCAACAGCTCCCCCGGTTTAAATGGGTTAACCATTGTGTTATTCCCCCAGTCCACTTGGTCATACAATTTGACCTTTTGACCCTTGTATTATGTTGGGACAAACTCACACGTATATGACGTACAGGCATGTTTATATTATTTTATTTTATTACACCTTTTCTTAAACAATATATTTGAGAAACCAGAGACACCATCATGTTTTGCAGTATAAACTATAGGTATATATCTATTTAAAATAATATTCTTCTTATTGACAACTTTGCTCAATGTTTTGTACAAAATGTGTTTGTAACCCTGTATATGTTCATATTCTTACAGATGAGCAGAGCTCCAACCCAGGTTCAGACCGCAGCTCCACCACATCAGGGAACCATAAGCAACACAGACACTCAGGAGAGAAAACACACCACTGCTCCCAGTGTGGCAAGAGTTTCAAGCATGCAGGAAACCTGAAGCAGCATCAGAGAATACACACTGGAGAGAAACCATACTACTGCTCCCAGTGTGGGAAGAGTTTCAGTCGAGCAGTAGATCTAAAGAGACATCAGATAATTCACACAGGAGAGAAACCATACCAGTGCACACAGTGTGGCAAGAGTTTCAATCAAGCAGGAGACCTAAAGACACACCAGAGAATACACACAGGAGAGAAACCATACCAGTGCTCCCAGTGTGGGAAGAGTTTCACTCGGGCAGGAACCCTAATTGTACACCAGAGAATACACACAGGAGAGAAACCATACCAGTGCTCCCAGTGTGGGAAGAGTTTCAATCAGGAACAAAGCTTGAGGACACATCAGAGAATACACACTGGAGAGAAACGATACCACTGCTCCCAATGTGGCAAGAGTTTCAATAATGCAGGACACCTAAAGAGACACCAGAGAATACACACAGGAGAGAAACCATACCAGTGCTCTGAGTGTGGCAAGAGTTTCACTCGGGAACAAAACCTCAAGAGCCACCTGAGAATTCACACAGGAGAGAAACCATACCAGTGCTCCCAGTGTGGCAAGAGTTTCAATCAAGCAGGAGACCTAAAGACACACCAGAGAATACACACAGGAGAGAAACCATACCAGTGCTCTGAGTGTGGGAAGAGTTTCAATCAAGCAGGAAACCTAAAAGCACACCAGAGAATACACACAGGAGAGAAACCATACCAGTGCTCCGAGTGTGGGAAGAGTTTCAGTCATGCAGATAGCCTGAAGAAGCATCAGAGAGGAAGAATCTGCAGGAGTGTGTGATGTTCACCACACCGGATAAGTGGTTGTTGGAGGTCACTCCACGGTTCTTGCCACCAGAGGGAGGCATCGAGCAGTCCACCCTGCCACAGGTCATTATAACACCACCAGAGGGCAACGATGAGCAGACCCCACCTCCGTCCGAGGAGGATCCAATGCCAGCATTGGGTCTGGACTTGAACTATGACATCGAGCTGTTCCCCATGATTAACCTGGGTTTACCACCAATGACTCTGCAATGATGAATGTTTCTGCCATGATCTGCCTGACTGATTTGCTATGAAATGTAGACCTGCTTGCATAGGAATAGAATCAGGAAGTGAAACGTTGAACACATATACTCTGAGAGAAATCAACACATCCAAGATACCCACTAGAATGGGGTTGATTGTGTTGCAAGATGTATAAGAAATGTGAGATAGGACCAATGTGATGTAGCTGAGACTTGAGATAGGATGTGTGCGCTATCTTGATGTTGATTAAAACAATGTCTTATGTGGAACTAGGGACAGAGCTTGAGGACAAAGGAGTTCCCCTTTTACTAAAATAAGCTCACTAGGCGTAAGAGCAAGTAACTTTCCCCTTCTTGACCAGATGGTCTCCGGGAGAGAAGAACTTCCTCTTTTTAGCTAGTAGCTAATAGTTTGGAGTGATCCCAGCCAATTGGGCTGTAAAACGTAGAGGGTTTCTTACTGAATAATACTTGGTCTCAGACTTGGATTATTTTTGGAACCGCCTTCACTTGTATTGGGGAAGTGAAACGAGGCTCTGCCGAGGGCTGATTTCAACTCTGAGGATACAGGCTGGTGGCTGAAAGGAGAAATTAGGGCATCGGTCAAAGCCGAACATTATTTTTGTATATATATATCAGATAGGCAGAGTATGGGAAGAACAAGGTTGGTCATTTAATTTCCATTTATTATTATTTTTAACATTTAGTATGACTTTTTAATTACTTGATTATTTTATTGAATTTCTTTAATTTCTTTTTTTTATACATTTTACCCACTTATGGGATGATATATATTTATATATATCCATGTGCTGGCATTTTTACCATCACTTAATGAATAATAAAGTGTTACTTGAGCAATTGACAAGAGGGGTTCAATGATTTGACAAGCTATTAGGATGATTATTATTAGCACTATTATAAACAAATATTATTAAGTTATTATTATTAATAGGGTATTTATGAATTGAAACATCTGGTGTCTTGATTACAGATGTTACAGATGTTTTACAATTCGTAAACTTGGAATTACATGCGACTGTACGGTGTATGGAGTGCATGTATCATTCCAAGGAGAATAAAATATTTACAAATAATTAAAACAAATTTTAAAAATTGATTTAGAAGGGTGATTTCAATCCAGGGTGGATTGAAGAATCACAGAGAGGGTTTACGGGTTAGGGTTAGGGGGTTTAAGGTAGCCGTGACCCTCTGAGAGGGTTGGTCAAGGCCGGGTTATGGTTTAGAGAAGTGGTTTTCAACCCTCTTTTGATTTGTACTTGATTAGTTGAATCAGGTGTGCTGGTGGTGGAACAGATCAAATATGTGGAACGGCTGGTGGTCCCCAAGGAGAGGGTTGAAAACCACTGGTTTAGAGGCCTCTGATCCTATGACAGGGTGGGTCAAAGCCTATAAGGTATCCAGTTCTATAATGGGTAGATCAATCGTATGATCAGTTGGATTGACCTTATAATAGGTGAACTGGATATCAGGGATTAACAGGTTACTAGATTAAGGTATTACAAGGACTCAATATCCTTGCATGAACTCTCTCTAGCAGCGGGAAGCCTCTGCAACCATTGATGTCATGCGGCATGACCGTAGGCAATCGAATGGAAGCTGAGTTAGAGAGGTTGTCTTGAGTCTTGACCTTTCGCTGCTCCACTACCTGGCCTTGCCCCTAGGTGGCGCTAGTGAGGGTCTTGATGACAGGCATGCTTAAGGCG
Organism: Nansenia antarctica; assembly: GCF_963989245.1. NCBI lineage: Eukaryota > Metazoa > Chordata > Actinopteri > Argentiniformes > Microstomatidae > Nansenia > Nansenia antarctica. Next base: position 11,044,968 of record NC_137683.1, read on the forward strand.
AGGGTACAATTATTACTAGGTTCAAAGGTTAATAAGCTATAGTAAGCAATAGGTTCGTTCAGTCAGAAGGTTCTTGGTAGAAGGTTATGTGGCAGGATTTAGAGACAGGCACAGCATTTATTAGGAATTCCCTATGTAACAAAGGTCCCTTGTACCCTTCTTGTCAACTGTAAAACATTAGATTCAATGCACGTTATAGTAACTACAAAATGGTTAGCCTAGCCTAACAAAATATCAGAGCTGTCATTACTACAGGGACCTATGTGCCTATGATTTCTAAGTGCTATTATTGAGACTAATTTGTGGGATATGACAATAGGAGGAAGCAAGTAAGACAGTGAACAGCAGGGTGAATCTCTCCGCCTCTAGCCTAAGTATCTTAGTTTACCTTTAGGGTAATACAGACTACAGATCGACTCTGTTAGAAGGAAGGCCAGTCCGGGGCAGATGTCATCATAGATCCCTAATTTCATCACCTCGAGGATGACAAAAAGCTATCATATGGTATCGCGAATAGGTCTAAAATGATATTCAAAGAGGTCTAAAAAAGGTCTTGAAGTTGACTTGTTGAAACTTGTAGGAACCCTGAGTGTATGATAAGACATTAATTGATTCAGATTGCGCACCTTTTATCACCGAGGGTTTTGTATCTCTGGGGGGGGGGGGGTCGGGTTTTGTATCTCTGGGGGGGGGGGGGGGGGGTCGGGTTTTGTATCTCTGGGGGGGGGGTCGGGTTTTGTATCTCTGGGGGGGGGGGGGGGGGGGGGGGGCTGATGAAAAGGTTCCTGTGAAGATCCTGAAGAACATTGGGGGCGTCTGAATCATTTGTGTTAGTCAGTGTTCCTTTCCTGCCGTTGACAGACACACACAGGGGTGTTGTGGATCAGGGATTAGGGTTGGACGTCCTGTCGGTTCCCTTACATAGACTGGAGCTGATGTCCGATCTGGTGCAGGGTGAGGTTATAGTGTAAGTAAGTAAGTAAGTAAAATGGTGTAAGTAAGTAAGTAAAATGTATTTATACAGCACCTTTCCCAGACCAAGGGTCACAAAGTGCTTTACATAACAAAGAAGAAACACAATAAAGCATAATAAAAGAGCGAAAGTCATAGCAGGTTAAAGCAGGTGAAAATAAAAACAAATAACAGACAACAGGTGTACAACAACATCAACAGGACACAGAGAGACAGAGAGACAGGCCCTTGGGGCTATCCAAAAGCCACGTGTATACAAGACAGTCTTTAGCGTTTTTTTAAAAACCTCGACCGAGCCAGCTGATCTAAGATCCAAGGGCAGAGCATTCCAATTCTGTAAATCTGAATAAACAATAAAATATTTAAATAATTTAGTTTCCATATACACTATATGGACAAAAGTATTGGGACACCCGAAACATCACACCCATATGTGCTTGTTAAACTTGTCATTCCAAAACCATGGGCATTAATGTGGAGTTGGTCCCACCTTTGCTGCTATAACAGCTTCCACTCTTCTGGGAAGACTTTCTACTAGATTATAGAACTCTATGGTTGCAGGGATTTTCTCCCATTCAGCCACAAGAGCATTACTGAGGTCGGCCACTGATGTTGGGGGAGAAGGACTGTCTTGCAGTCGGCGTTCCAATTCATCCCAAAGGTGTTCGATGGTGTTGAGGTCAGAGCTCTGTGTGCAGGCCAGTCATGTTCTCCCAGACCAAACTCAGCAAACCATGTCATTATGGACCTCACTTTGTGTATGGGGGCATTCTCATGCTGAACCTGGAAAGGGCCTTCCCCAAACTGTTGTCACAAAGTTGGAAGCATACAATTCTCTAGAATCACATTGTATGCTGTAGCATCACCTTCTTCAGGGGACTCATTGTATTTAGAAAAAAAGACATTCTTATTTATATTCTTATTTTATTTAGGAAAAAAAAGACAAAAGACATTCTTATTCAGTATGAATGAATGAATGGTCTTTATTGTCATTGCTATAGTACAGGTACCAAACAACGAAATTTAGGAGGGGTGGCTCCCCCGGTGCTAGGAAAGAAAAAAAAACACATTGGTTACTTATTCATTAACCAATGAAACCAATGAAAGAAAACAAAACAATACAAATAGTAATAGTTATGCTCATGAGGATAACAAAGTTGACTTGAAAAACAGAAAGAGGAAGGGGCCAACCACCAAGACACACATCTAAACGAACTAACAGGCAACAAAGGAGAAAGACACATTTATAATAGAGATGCACGATATTATCGGCACCGATATTTATCGGCCCGATAATGGGAAATTAATGTTTATCGGTATTTATCGGTTTTATAAAATTTTAGCCGATATTAAACCGATAATATGAAGCCGGAAATATTTCTGCTTCCGGTTTCCGCGCTCATGCTGCTGCGCCTGCGTACAGGCACGCAGTGTATAGACGAGACGAGAGCGAAACATGCCTTCACGCAGTGTATAGACGAGACGAGAGCGAAACATGCCTTCCCCGGTGTGGACATTCTTCACAGTTTCTGAGGCAGATAGTGCGTTTGCAATTTGCAATACATGTTCGACAAAAGTTCGGAGAGGAGGGCAAAGGTCTACGAGTTACAACACAACGAATCTCATAAGTCACCTTAAGATTCACCATTGCAAGCACGCTGTATGGAAGGAATATCAAGCACTAGTAGTAGTAGCAGAACAAGGTAGCCTAGCCGCGAAAAAAAGCTGCTGTGCCTATTGAACACGCATTTGAAAACTGCAGGAAGTTCACTCGAGACAGCTCAAAGGCTCAAGCAATCAATGAAAAAATAATGGAGTTGATGGCCCTCGACGACCAGCCTTTCTCTGTAGTAGAAGATAAAGGATTTCGCCAGCTAATTTCACATTTAGAGCCCCGGTATACACTCCCAAGTCGCCGCTATTTTGCAGACGTGTGCCTGCCTGCTATGTATGATACAGTCGCCACACACATCCATAGTCTGATCGATACTAGCGTAAGCCAGATAAGTTTTACCACGGACATATGGACTTCTGACGTTAGTCCAGTCAGTATGCTTAGTTTGACGGCCCAGTGGCTGGATGAGGACTTCAATATGAAGAAGACACTGCTGCATGCGCAGGAGTTCTCCGGTTCGCATACTGCGACAGCCATCCGCGGGGCTTTTGAAACCATGTTTGGAGTAGGTGAGCCTTTTTTGTTTTCATAAAAGGAGGCCAGATCTTGGCTAAAAAAAGCATTGTGCACTGTCTATAACAGATTCTGTTTGTTAGAGGAAATAATAAATGAACATTTGAAGAGTCAGAAGTGTTCTCTTTGTTGTGTTAACAATAGTGATGTAAGTTAGATTTGGTGAGATCACTATGGAATATTAAATCATCAATCTTTGCTCACTACATAGCCTTTCTTACCTTCAGGTGTGCATGAACTACAGGTTATCAACTGTGAAATTATATCTGAATGGTCTTTATTGTCATTGATATAGTACAGGTACCAAACAACGACATTTGGGAGGGGGGGCTCCCCTGGTGCTAGGAAAGAAAAAAGAAAAAAAAACGGTTATCATATCGGTTATCGGCCACGAGAAGCGGGTAAACATCGGTATCGGTATCGGTTGGGAAAAATGCATATCGTGCATCCCTAATTTATAATGATAATAACAACAATACACACATTCACACACACAATACACACTCAACATATGCTTATACACACACACATTCACACACAATACACACTCAACATATGCTTATACACACACACGCACACACAATACACACTCAACATATGCTTATACGCACGCACACACACACACATACTATAAACCATAATATTATACCTCACCGCTGGCCATAGGATAGACGTCAGCTATTCCCGCCAGACCAGCAAACGGGATGTGAAACGGCGGGACGTGAAACTAAAATGGTGGATCAATAAACGCGCACAGTGCTGAGACTGAAGACAACACGGGTCATTTATTACGTTTATAACTGTGCTAGAGGGCAAACATTACAACATGTTCACTTATTACACAAAGACTGGGAAAGCGACACTAGCTTGAACAACAACGGAGGCGCCGACCTGACGGTAGGAGTTGGAGTGATTGATGAATGAAGCAGAGAGCTGCTAGATACAATGGTCAGTACAGAGCTGCAGCCGCTCATAGGTGGAGCTGCGTTAGTGATACAAGATTATTATTACATACTTATTCATTACAATCAAATACAATCATGTTAATAGATGTGGCTTTGTTTGGCTAGTTAACCAGCCGCTCATAGGTGGAGCTGCGTTAGTGATACAAGATCATTATTACATACTTATTCATTACAATCAAAATACAATCATGTTAATAGATGTGGCTTTGTTTGGCTAGTTAACCAGCCAACTCTGTAACATTACCGTAGTGAATTACTCATGACATGACGTAGGCCTACTAGTTCCCTCTCGTCCGCATTTCAGACAGCAAATGTTACCAGCCCTTTATAAACAAGCACAAACAGTTTCCACCACTTATCCATGGCACTTTTTGTTCAGTAAAAGATTGCATTTCATGTTCGAAAGGCGCTATGTAAATAAAGCTTTACTTACTTACTTACTTACTTTTACACTGCTGTACTGAAAAGGTACTGAACCGTGACTTCAAAACCACAAACTGAAATGTGTCTGTACCGTTACACCCCTATATATTTTAAATGTAACAATACAAACCTGATCTTTTCAAATCTGTTAGCTCTTACCTTTCAATAGCTATTTTCATTTCGTCTGCACTCTTATCCTGTGGCCTGTAAATGGTATTTGAAAATCATGGCATAGTCAGCCTATTTGCTGTGTTGTCAACACAGAAAAAGCTAAACTTTTGAATGAATGAATGAATGGTCTTTATTGTCATTGCTACAGTACGGGTACCAAACAACGAGATTTAGGAGGGGTGGCTCCCCTGGTGTTAGGAAAGAAAAGAAAAAAAAAACTTTTTAAAAAATCACAAGAAGGGAAGGAGCTGGTTTACATAAATAAAGGCTATGTACACTATCCACTGTACTATACTGTACAGATAGACGACTAGGGTTGTCATATTGCACAATAGTGTTATTGCACATTTATTTAAAGTGTCGCAGTTTGCAGGTTTGAAATGTACATATTTGTGCCTCAGCACTACACCTGATTTTTTCAGTCCAGCAGCTGCCATCAATCCGTCCAGACTGTCCAGGGCCCAGAACCTAGGTCTTTGCTGTGTTCAGGGCCTGGACGGCCCTGTGGTAGAAGCTGTTCTTCAGTCTGTTTGTCCTTGCGGCCAAGGTCCTGAACCGCCTTTTCGAGGGCAGCCGGGTAAAGTGTTCGTACCCAGGGTGGGTTGGGTCCCTGGAGATCTTGGAGGCCTTCCTGAGACAGCGTGTGTCGTACAGCTCTTCCAGAGAGGGGAGGGGGGCGCCGGTGATCTTCTGTGCTGTTCTCACGACTCTCTGTAGCGCATTTCTCTCCGCGGTAGTGCAGCTGGAGAACCAGTTGCAGATGCCGTAGGTGAGGATGCTCTCCACTGCGCCGCGGTAGAAGGTCACCAGTATCTCCTGCTTGCTGTGTTCCTTCCTGAGGACTCTCAGGATGTATAGCCGCTGTTGTGCCAGCTGTTTTCCCTTGAAAAAGAGGGGGCCACATATTAAAGAGCTGTAATTCCTAGACCCTTCCTCCAATTTGGATGTGAATACCCTCAAATTAAAGAGGGTATTTAGTCTGCACTTTAAGGCCATATGCATTCTATAACTGCAACTTGAATATGTTTTGGTAAACAGCTAAAATGTCCAAAATGCATATATATATATATATATATATATATATATATATATGTATATATGGACCTACATATAGCTTGGCTACTGTTTTCCACTTCTGGTAAAAAAATAACATAACATATGTTTTGATTAAATTTCTTCACTCTTGTTTTAATATTTTGATCATCTTTATTCGTAGGATTCCCTGCACTGTGAACTCCCCATCTGGGCAATGATGGATGCTTCTGCTTGACGCATGCGCCAGTGCTACGTCCAGTGTGGGAAGAAACTAAACATGGCGGATATTGTGAAAATACGGCAGCGAATTAGAAAAGGAGGACAACACCATTGTGGCACAACTGATCAGTAAGTCATACACATGCTGTGAATCCTGTCCACAAGTAGCCTATTGTGTTCACAGGGTTCGACAGTAACGCTTGTCCGGAGCAAGTAAAAAAAATCGCCGGGTTTGTTGCTGGTCCTGGATATTTTTAACTGTGTGCAGGAAGAACAACAGACGGCATAATAATAATATATTCATTCCACGATCATCTAGTCTGGTCTGGCGCCTGCGCCGTCTGTTGTTCTTCCTGCACACAGGTAAAAATATCCAGGATCCAGCAGCGTTGTCGGGCTCGCGCAAACAAATCCGGTGAATTTTTTACTTACTCCGGGCAAGCGTTACTGTCGAACCCTGGTTCAATAATTCACCATAGGGTGCCAGGTGTACAGTATGCTAATGGTGGTCATTGAATTGATATGATGAATTATACTGCCAGGTGCATAACTATAATCTTAGCCAAGTCATTGTATTAGCTCAGTACATTTCAGCAGCAGCTAAACAGTTGGTAATTAAAGGGCAGAACTATAAGGACATCTAATAGATGAATGTCATGTATGATAACGCAGCAAGCTTGCTTGAAAGGGAGCTGCCAGTCAAGCGTGCAAAGTCCACGCCCATACAGCCCTCTGTCTGACCAGGAAGTTGAGCCTAACTAGAAGATTATTGTCATTTTTTCTTGTGTAAAGTATTGGACACAAAATACAATTGGAACCGTTTAATGTCTATTTTCCAGACCCTTTAATTACAAAGAAATGCAATCAGTAATCCTTAGATGATTGCATTTGCAGGACATGTCCTGTCAGTCTAGATGGGCTTTCAGTGAACTGGTTGGCTGTCATTTATAATTGACTCTGCACTGTTTGTGCCTCCATTGTTTCTAGCTGCAGGTCCTCTTCAGCTCATGTAACCATGTATGAACCAGAGTCCACAGAGTCCCCCGGATCTGGCTGTGGTTCTCCAGCCCTGAAAATCACACAGTGGGGTCCAGAGGTGGTGGTAGTGAAGCTGGAGGAAGAAGATGTAGAGGAGAATGGTGTGATGGTGAAAGAAGAAGTGGAGGAGAAGAGAGTGATGGTAAAAGAAGAAGATGGAGGAGAAGAAATGAGGGAGGAGGGAGTGATGGTGAAACAAGAGGTCGAAGTAGAAGTGGAGATTGAAGACACGGATGGTAAGTCTTTGTTGTATAGTGGTGAGGGTCATTGCACTGCTGTAAAATCAATGCTGCCAGTGGCAAGGCAAGTTTATTTGTATGGCACATTTCATACAACAGGGGCAATTCAAAGTGCTTTACATACATTATTTAAAAATACAGCAAGAGGAGCATAGCAAGAAAATAAAAACGACTGAATAAAAGCAAATATAAGAGGTAAATAGATAAAACATTTAATAAGACAATAGTTAATGGATAAAAGACATTGATAGAAGTCTTTAATCATAACTGCTGCAAAACATGAAGGTTTTCAGCTTAGATTTAAATATGTTTAGGGTTTGCGCCTGTTGATTTCTTCAGGGAGTTTGTTCCAGGAGCATGCAGCAGCGTGACTGAAAGCTGCTGCACCGTGTTTTGTTTTTACTCTTGGAATTATTAGCTGATTAGTCTCAGCTGACCTTAGGGGCCTAGCGGGAATATAGGATGGGAGGAGATCTGATATGTATTTTGGTCCAAGACCATTTTCTGTGAGAGACTGGTAGCCAGTGTAGGGATCTCAGGATTTGTGTAATGTGTTCAAACGTATTCATTTTTGTTAGGACCCTAGCAGTTGCGTTTTGGATGAGCTGCAGCTTACGAACAGCCCCTTTAGATAGGCCTATTAGTAGACCATTACAATAATCAAATCTAGTCGAAACAAATGCATGGATGAGGTTTTTTTCAAGGTCTTATTTGGACATGAAACCTCTCATTCTTGTTATGTTTTTCAGGTGATAGTAGGCTGATTTAGTTATCGAGTTCATGTGGCTGTTGAAGTTTAGAGTCTAGAATTACACTAAGATTTCTGACCTGTTTTTTAGTTTAGAGAGAGAATCAAGTTTTGCACTGACTTTCGATCTTTTGTCAGGTTTACCGAATACAATTATCTCTGTTTTGTCCTTGTTTAATGAAGAATGGACAGACTCACATGTTCATTCTTCCCACGGGCAGTTCAGTTCAAACCCTGTATGTCTGATATGTTTGGAGACCATGGCGATTATTAAAAGCGGCAATGTAAAGCGTTAACGAGACTAAACCCATCTTTTGAGCAGAAACATACACACTCAAATCTGAACCGAGGACAGAGAAAATACACGATACAGAGCCCAATATGATCGATCCACCAGAATTCAAACACATTCATTCACTGCCCAACAACGTGCTAATGAATGTTCCCTTAAAGTTGCTTGCGTTTTGCGTCAACATAAAACACATTTACTGACGGTCAAGGAGTGCATGAGTGGTAGCTGAAACCTTCCTTGAGGGGAAACAAAAATAAGAGTTTTGTGAAAAGATCAAGCCGATAGCGATGTACCGATGTAGGTGTACAGATACCTACGTCAGCATCATCAGCCACAAGGGAAACCGAAATATTAACATGCTAGCAAAACAGAAGAGAGAGGGAAACTCAAGCTACACTTTATATTGAGTTTTTAAATTTATTTTTCAAAAATTAAGCACTTTATTTTAAGATGCACATTTTTCAAAAGCTCTGTTATGTATCTTTACATTTAAATGCAGCCCTTATTTTACATGAGAAAAGAACATTTATTAGTACTTCAGTGTTTCCCCTACAATTGCCTTGGGGGGGCGGGCCGCCCTCCCAACGGAACCCCCCGCCCCCCCAAGAAAGAGGAATTATTACTGACGGAGACACCAAACATCTGACAAGCAGGCTAAAATATCCGCGTTTTTTTTTTTAATTTGTTTTTCAGATTTTATCCCTTTTTCACCCAATTTGGTATCCAATTGAACCCAACCTAGCATCCAATTATCCCCTGCCTATTGCGTAGGATCCGCCGCCCGACCCCGTCGCCGGCAGCCCCAGAGGAGATCGCCAGGCAGACTAGCTGACTGGCTCCTCAAGCCCGACACCGTTATTCCGGCACCCAGGGGGCGGTGTTGCGCGACGGATCCTTGTCCGGAAATAGTCCTATACCGCCCTCGGGAGCGGCCGCTCAATATGCCGCTCCCTGTGTGCCCTGGCCATATCCGGGTCTGGCGAGACCGGGATTCGATCCCAGTCCCCGGTGGGCAGCTTGCACTAGTGGCTAGTGCTTAGACCGCTACGCCACCGCGGGGCAAATATCCGCGTTTTTTAAACGCACCCAACCCGAATCTGGCGAGTGGCAAGCCCATAGGCTCGTTGGTAACGTTAGTCCGCCGTAGTCTCGCATAGCCAGACCTATCTCCACACTTCGCGCTGTGCCAGCGCTGGAGAAGATTTTGTGCAAGTGTGCGCGCGAGACGCGAGAGTTTTTGCCGGCTGTGATGTCTGCAGATTGAAAGTAAGCAAGTTGAAACGTTAGCAAATATAATTGCTGAGTGTTCTGACAGAGAAAGTTGGTTAAAATTGGTCGTTATTATCGTGACTAGAAAGTGTCTGACTCTAGTTCCGTAGTGTAAATAGTGTCAAAGAACTAGCAAGCTAGCTAGCTCAGAGGTGATGAGATGAGCTAGTCTCCTTGCACACTTGCCAGCTAAAGAGCTAACTGGAGGCACTTTATTATTTTACTTAAAGTAGATATACTATCTTTCTTATTCTGCTAGAGTTGGGCTTCATGGTAATACCATAATGGCATATTTACAGTACATGGACAGTTGATTGAAGCATTGGAAATGTCTGTTTTTTTTAATAGTTGAGAGAGTAGGTGAGAGAGTAAAGTCAAAATGACATTATCTGACTGGATTGCCCACAGCAATCCAATATTCAATTATAATTATGTTATAAATTGATATGGATCAATTTATGCCTCTTATTAGATTATAAATACTCTGGCTGTTTTTTTTTACCTTTTGGTTGACAGCAAAAGGGAGAGAGGAGGATAGGGAGGGAGAGAAAGAGAGAGAGCAGGATGGTGTCGGCACACCAGAGAGAGAGCGCAAGAACCAGGTGAGAAAGTGGACAGGTAGTCAAGACCACAGTCAAGTAAGTAGCCTTGAGAACCGATGGTTCTGGAGCCTAATGGCCCATAGGGCAGGAGCCTATCTCCTGTTTCCGTAGCGTGAGGCGGCTTAATGTACAAGTACACCCCTGGACATGACGCTGGTATGAGGCAGGGTCTTACCCCTGGGGGGGGGGGGTCCATGCCACGGTCCATGCCACCCCCCCAAGGCAGCAAACCTAGGGGAAACACTGCTATGAGAAGCCTCCAGTCATGTAAGTGTAGTCATTCTCCTAGTAGTCCAGACTGAGGAGGTTTATTTACTGTCAACAAACGGAATGAACGCGCAACTTCCACCAGAGAACCTACACGGACACTTTCACATAGCGGTTCATTTCCTCTATATCAACTTCAGCACATAGCAGCTATGTAACTTAGAGCATCATGGACATTTCAGGTGAATGAACCAGCTGCATTACAGAGACGCTCATGTTTCTTACCTGCGCTCATGCGATATTCACCAACCTCCACGTTTCTAAAGTTGTTCTGATCGACCTGCTCAACTTCCTCACGACCAGGAAGAACTGTTACTACAACAACTTCCGCTTTGGAGGAAACGTCACAATAAAAGCTCCAATGTCTATTGAAACGTTGATAGAACATTTGATTAGGAACAGTATGGCAGGGTTAGGGCTAACATGCTAACGTTAGCAGTGTCTTGTAAGGTCAGCTGTAACCTAGCAACGGTGTTATAGTAACACTGTAACCTAGCAACGGTGTTATTACAGTTTTTCTCAGTCGCTTTGGTGCATTTCTCACATCACTATTAACATTTGCACAACAGTTAGTGCATTTCTCAAAACAATTAGTACAAACTGCAAAACCTAGTTGATAACCTGCAAAAGCGTGTCACTTGCTCAAAATGGATAGTTCATTCCTCAAAAGCAAGTATTCATGTCAATGAAAGTGTCAGTGTCATCAAAATGAAAAGTCCTGACACCATTGTTTATGAACAAGATAGTCAAATGGCTTTGTCATGTTTTCATTATGACAGTTCACTCTGTAAGTGTTTTCCAATGCAAAAAAGTCAGATCTTGGTGACACTACCTGAAAATGCTCAAGACAGTACTATACACTATTTGCACAGCCATTTGAAATGGGTTACACATTACTGTATTTAGTGAGGTAAATGAGTACAAGACACTGAATACGTATGTTTCACATTTTTACTGCATATGCTCTTTGCAATTCTAATTTGTTCACAGCATTGTGCAAAAGAAAAATACTAACTTATTTACAACAAACATAAGAAACAGAGCTGTGCACAACTGTAAACAATATTGCAGTACATATTGGAACTGAATTGGAACATACAACATACACAGAACTGTAAATCATTCATTCACATCCAGACGTTCCTGTACCAAGACAGGGTATATGGGTGAGGGCGCCGTTTTCTGAGATGGCTGCACACATTGTAATATTCCCTCCTCGTTGGCCTGGGAATGGTTGCTCTCTGTCCAATGTGATTTCTTCCACGCCTTCTACCTTTTGCCAGATTGAAACCCGCCTCATCAACGTATATGAATGTGTGCAGCGGTTCCCTGGCCTCCAGCTCCAGTACACGCTTTATCCCAGAATAGAGAGAGAGAGAAAAACGGTCATCCTCTATAACAGCGCTTTGTATCTCTCTCAACCTTATGGCATTGTTCGCAATCACCATTGCACAAATGGCTTCCTCTTGTTGTCGAGTAAAAAGGGGCCCTTTTCCACCTCTGCGAGGTTGTCTTGCAATCCTATATGGTACAGAGTAAAATTACAGTAATGTACAGTACACATGAGATATACTGCTTTAACCATATTACTGTAGTGTACAATAACAGTGCTTCCCACTTGTAAAATGCTGCAGTACAGTACCATACTGTAAATATGGCAAATCTTTACTGTAACACTACTTTACACTACAATACAGTAAATCTATGCTGCAGTAAAGCTGTACGTCTAAATGTAAAATGTGACAAGTTCTTGTCCCACTGTAAGCTTCATGTATGACACAATGACAGTAGTACAGTGCAGATTTAGTGCTGAATAACTGTCCAATATACACACCTGTTCTCCCGACTAAATGTTTGAATAATTGAATTTACAGTGGTTCTCCCAACATTTGGCTGCACCCTTCGACCAGCCTCAGCCATCGTGAGGCCGTGATTGACAACATGGTCCACAATTGTAGCCCTAATTTCATCAGGAATCTGCCTATGCACTTGGCCTCTTCTTCCTCTTCCCGTTTTATCCCCTCCCCGCATCCTCACCCCTCTTCCACGATGCTGACCTTCCATTTCTGTGTCACAGTATTGGCAAAATGGTACACACTATGTCCTGCTCGGTTCATAATGCTTGCCAATTGAGGGTTCATGGGATTCAGCTCTGAATGACTGGAGAAGAGGCTTATCATTGGTTACAATTAATGCTTCACACACTCCTCCTCATCAGTGAAAGCTGAGGTTCACCAGAGATAAATTGTTTTTTCAGGAAGAAATGATAAAGAAATGTATAAAATTTGCTTGACAGATTTTGACAACTTGTTCAACATTTTTGTATGTAATGACTCAAGCAATGAAATGAGGACTATTCGTTTTATAGGGAATGACTATTCAGCATTCATAAGTATAGTTCATTTTGACTGACATGACATAAGCAAATGATAATGTTATAAAACAGCAGAGAATTGTATGAAAGCAATTGATGCATGTCCAAAAGCATTTGCAATTTGTTTGGAATGAGAAACTGCTACTATGATGTGCACAAATGACTAAATGTTGTGGAGGTTGAACTAACAGTTATGAGAATTTTAATTCTGATCAGAGAAATGCACCAAAGCAATTGAGAAAAACTGTAACTATTGGGCCAAGTTCGTAAATTCGCCGCAGCGCACACTGGGTTCAATGTCATAAAGGGACCATGTAATTTGATTGGACAAGAGGCAGTCACGTGGACGCTCCGGTGCCCTTGGTGTCATGCTTATTGGTGAGCTGTCTATGGATATGGTTCGATCGATTTGATTGATATCTACGGATATTGTTGTTAAATATATTGTTTATGAGCTATGTTGTGCAAACGGTGACAACATGTTTTGTTTTATTTTATTCAGCTCTTACAGTGTGTTAATGAAGAAAAACAACATAACCCATCAGACCAAGAGTCAGTAACCGTCACTCAGCTGGGAACAGACAGAAACATCCCTTTGAGAATCTGGTCCTGAAACTAATAAATTAAAATAAGCAATGGAACAAGACATCTCAGTCTTCCAGCTGAAACGTTAGGAGGATTTATTGCAAACATAACAACATACCAGTATTCAGTCACACTCGGCTTCTAAACACCAAGGCCACATCTGGGTGGAAGGGGCGGTGACCACATGACGCAGGAGGGGACAAGGACATCTCAACTCCTACGACCTCGATTCCTCCTTAACTCTCCAGGAGGGAGAGGAGGGGAGGAGAGGAGGAGGGGAGGAAGGGGGGAGAGGAAGTGAAGAGAAGAAGGGAGGAGAGGAAGAGAGGAAGGGGGGAGAGGAAGGGAGGAGAGGAAGGGAAGAGAGGAAGGGAGGAGAGGAAGGGGGAGAGGAATGGAGGAGGGGAAGTGAAGAGAGGAAGGGAGGAGAGGAAGGAGGGAGAGGAAGGGAGGGTAGGAGGAGAGGACAGGAGAAATTGAGAGAAAAGAATCAAGAAAAGGCTCATGTTGTGACACAACCTTCTCCCTGATCTGATCAACAAGTAAATATCCATACAGTATATGATGGTGTAGCCAGCCTTCTTCTTTAGGGCTCCTGTCTCCTTTAAACACCTCCCACACTGGGAGCAGTCGTGTTAACTAGTGTATGTGTTCTCTGATGTTTCTTTAGGGATCCTGCCTGACTGAAACTCTTCCCACACTGGGAGCAGCAGAATGGCTTCTCTCCTGTGTGTATTCTCTGGTGACTCTTTAGGGATCCTGCCTGACTGAAACTCTGCCCACACTGGGAGCAGCAGAATGGCTTCTCTCCTGTGTGTATTCTCTGGTGTTTCTTTAGGGATGCTGCCTGACTGAAACTCTTCCCACACTGGGAGCAGCAGAACGGCTTCTCTCCTGTGTGTATTCTCTGGTGTTTCTTTAGGGATCCTGCCTGACTGAAACTCTTCCCACACTGGGAGCAGCAGAATGGCTTCTCTCCTGTGTGTATTCTCTGGTGTCTCTTTAGGTCACCTGCTTCACTGAAACTCTTCCCACACTGGGAGCAGCAGAAGGGCTTCTCTCCTGTGTGTATTCTCTGGTGTTTCTTTAGGTCACCTGCTTCACTGAAACTCTTCCCACACTGGGAGCAGCAGAACGGATTCTCTCCTGTGTGTATTCTCTGGTGTCTCTTTAGGTGTTCTACCCGACTGAAACTCTGCCCACACTGGGAGCAGCAGAATGGCTTCTCTCCTGTGTGTATTCTCTGGTGTCTCTTTAGTTCACCTGCGCGACTGAAACTCTTCCCACACTGGGAGCAGCAGAATGGCTTCTCTCCTGTGTGTATTCTCTGGTGTTTCTTTAGGTTTCCTGCCTCACTGAAACTCTGCCCACACTGGGAGCAGCAGAATGGCTTCTCTCCTGTGTGTATTCTCTGATGTCTCTTTAGGTGTCCTGCCTGACTGAAACTCTGCCCACACTGGGAGCAGCAGAATGGCTTCTCTCCTGTGTGTATTCTCTGGTGTGTCTTTAGGTTTTTTGCCTGACTGAAACTCTTCCCACACTGGGAGCAGCAGAATGGCTTCTCTCCTGTGTGTGCTCTCTGGTGTTTCTTTAGTTCACTCATACAACCAAATCTCTTTCCACACTGAAGACAAGAGTGAGTCTTCTGTCCTCCTTGAGTCTGTGGTTGTGATTTAAGGTGAGTTGGACAAATGAAACTCTCACTGCAATCTAAACAGTGGTGATTCTTCTGTCTTGAGCTCCTCCTCCTCCGTCTGTGTTGTTTATGGCTTCCTGATGCGGTGGAGCTGGGCTCCATGTCTGAGTCTGGGTTGGAGCTCTCTCCTGTAAGAATAGGAACATATACAGGATTAGAAACAACATGAGAACAAGTGCTGCTTCCATAGACTCAGCAGTGCCAGAAGTAACACCACTTCTCTGGAGTCTGCACACGCTGTGGGAACATGAAGTGTTCAGAGTGTTAGGATACCTGTAATGGAAACCTGTAATATTCCATCCTTGATAGAACTGTGTCATTTAAATTAGGGATGCAAACAATTGAAATGTCTTGTCCGAAGCTGAATTTAAGGAAACATTTGTCAGAATACCGAATGCGTACCGGCAGTTTTTCATTTCACTATTGATCACTTTTATTGAACACTCCAGCAGACATTAGGCTATACCAACAAAGCACAATAACTGAAAATAAATAAATAAATAAGAACAGTTTGATTGCGTCATCAAAAACGTCTACTCAGGGTTTTTCTGCCACAAAATGAGGTTATGACAGAGAAAGTTTGTTAGTCCTTGTTAATGACAGTAGTACCATGTCAGTCCAAAACCTATTGTTGACTGTCTGATTAATACAACTTTTCAGCAATTGAAACCCCTGACAGACTTCAAAACTGATCATTTTGCAAATAATACATTAAAAGGAGCACTGACTAACACAGGTATAGACTCAACTTGTCATTCTGGATAATGGAACAGCAAGCCAACTAATGTGACTTTCAGGATTTTTGATATGAAATAACGTTTCGACCTAAAAGACTATTCTGACAGTTGACAAAGTGACAAGTGTGCAAGTCCAGGGCTCAACATGTTGCTGGCTGGTTCCTTGTTTTGTCTTCGCTAGCAAACACCAAAGCTAAGCTTATTTGCAGCACAGCGCCACCAGGGTTAAGGTTAAATAGCGCCCCCGCCACCACATGGGCGCAGTGCCGCAATTGCAGTTAGAAATGACAGAAATCCACGCAAGTGCAACGCTTGTCGAAAATACGACCGTCAGAGTTTTGACGAGAGCTGGTGGCGGCTAGAAATATGACGGAGGCGGCCGCCTTATAATTCTCTATGCAGGAAAACCCCTGAAACCCTGCTACTATTCACCTGTATAACCCTGCTACTATTCACCTGTATAACCCTGCTACTATTCACCTGTATAACCCTAACTCTTTGACTTCAATAAATGGAATGATCATTTAAAAACTGCATTTTCTATTTACTCAGGTTATCTTTGTGTAATATTAAAATTGGTTTGATGATCTGAAACATTTAAGTGTGACAAACATGCAAAAACACACGGAATTGGGAAGGGGGCAAATACTTTTTCACAGCACTGTATATGCGACCTGCCTGCTGAGACCGCAGTAGACATGACACATATCAGATTCATATCTGATAGAGGCCGGCATGAGATCGAGGCCTGAATGGGATCTGAGAATATCAGAGTCAATGTGCTTGTTTACTGCTTACACCTGCATGTTACATAACCCATCTGAGCCACATGAGAAAAAACGTGAGAAAAAAATCAGAATTGTGTGTGACCTGCGGTGTAAATGCAGCCTAAATATCTGCCAGCGCCCTTTGATCTACTCATTAACCTGGCTTGGCCTTCGCCAAATACATAACATGAACTCACCATCCTCATCATCTTCATCCTCCTCACCAACTTCATCATCTACTGTATATAAACATATACAGTGGGGAGAACAAGTATTTGATACACTGCTGATTTTGCAGGTTTTCCCACTTAGAAAGAATGTAGAGGTCTGTAATTTTTATCATAGGTACACTTCAACTGTGAGAGACGGAATCTAAAACAAAAATCCAGAAAATCACATTGTATGACTTTTAAATAATTAATTAGCATTTTATTGTATGAAATAAGTATTTGATCACCTACCAACCAGTAATAATTCCGGCTCTCACAGACCTGTTAGTTTTTCTTCAGGGACAAAATTGTAGACCTGCACAAGGCTGGGATGGGCTACAGGACAATAGGGAAGCAGCTTGGTGAGAAGGCAACAACTGTTGGCGCATTTATTAGAAAATGGAAGAAATTTAAGATGACGGTCAATCTCCCTCGGTCTGGGGCTCCATGCAAGATCTCACCTCGTGGGGCATCAATGATCATAAGAAAGGTGAGGGATCAGCCCAGAATTACACGGCAGGACCTGGTCAATGACCTGAAGAGAGCTGGGACCACAGTCTCAAAGAAAACTATCAGTAACACACTACGCCGTCAGGGATTAAAATCCTGTAGCGCACGCAAGGTCCCCCTGCTCAGGCCCGTCTGAGGTTTGCCAATGATCATCTGGATGATCCAGAGGAGGAATGGGAGAAGGTCATGTGGTCTGATGAGACCAAAATAGAGCTTTTTGGCATAAACTCCACTCGCCGTGTTTGGAGGAAGAAGAAGGATGAGTACAACCCCAAGAACACCATCCCAACCGTGAAGCATGGAGGTGGAAACATCATTCTTTGGGGATGCTTTTCTGCAAAGGGGACAGGACGAATGCACCGTATTGAGGGGAGGATGGATGGGGCCAAGTATCGCGAGATCTTGGCCAATAACCTCCTTCCCTCAGTAAGAGCATTGAAGATGGGTCGTGGCTGGGTCTTCCAGCATGACAACGACCCGAAACACACAGCCAGGGCAACTAAGGAGTGGCTCCGTAAGAAGCATCTCAAGGTCCTGGAGTGGCCTAGCAAACAAAGGTTTCTTTACCAAATATTAAGCTCTGTTTTTCTGATGTATCAAATACTTATTTCATGCAATACAATGTAAATTAATTACTTTAAAATCATACAATTTGATTTTCTGGATTTTTTTTTTTTGATTCTGTCTCTCACAGTTGAAGTGTACCTATGATAACAATTACAGACCTCTACATTCTTTCTAAGTGGGAAAACGTGCAAAATCAGCAGTGTATCAAGTACTTGTTCTCCCCACTGTATATAAACTCCTGGAAACGTTATTTCAGTCGATTCTTCCTCCCCTTTAATAATACCAATGGGTATTGTATTTTATATCGTTGGAAAGCCTTAACCTTTACAACGAGGTATGAATACCAACAGAAGAATATAGGGGATTTTGGCAAATATTTTTGGGCCGCTACCCACATGTTTAGCTGTGTTGTTCATTCCATGAATGCATGATCCCTACAAGTTGTACCTCGTTGTACAGGTGACTAATCAGGCTTTCCAACGATATAAAATACAATACCAATTGGTATTATTAAAGGGGAGGATTAATCAACCAAAATAACGTTTCCTTTTTTTGAGGGGTTTATATATGTTAAGGTACATGTGGGAATACGGTACATGTGGGAAAACTAGGGTTAGGTGCTAGGGTGCTACGGTTAGGATTAGGGGTAGGGTTAGGATCAGGGGTAGGGTTAGACATGCTAGCATGTACCAAGTCGACGTAGCACCTAACCCTAACCCTAGTTTTCCCACATGTACCGTATTCCCACATGTACCGTAACATATACATATTAAAGTACAATTCAATAATATTTCAACAATATTGTAGATTTTCACTTTGAAGTGGAGAGATTATAAGTACTAATACATATTCTTTTCTCATGTAAAATAAGGGCTGCATTTAAATGTAAAGATACATAACAGAGCTTTTGAAAAATGTGCATCTTAAAGTGCTTAATTTTTTTAAAAATAAATTAAAAAGCGAAATATAAAGTGTAGCTTCAGTTTCCCTTTCTCTTCTGTTTTGCTAGCATGTCCTGGGTTAATATTTCGGTTTCCCTTGTGGCTGATGATGCTGACGTAGGTATCTGTAGGTACATAGGTGTACAGATAAAGGCTATAAACCCCTTATGCATCACTGTGTGCTATACTCTCTGGTTAACTGGTCATCTCTCTCTATCCGCCGAACCCTTCACTGGTATATTTTCATTTACAAATCCCAAGGACCCAAGGACCTTGCGCACGGCAGCCCTAGCCCTCGTTTATTCAACTAGTGAATACTGCGCCCCAGTATGGTGTCGCAGTGCCCACACCAGGGTTTCCGTTAACCGGTCCGGTAAAATCTGTTGAAGTCCGACATATTTAAACCTCTTCGGTCATAATGTCCGGTGAAAACATTTTGAATACAATTCGTTAAAGTTTAATTGTCACATTCTGATTCCTTCTATATTAAAAAAGACGAATATATAGGCTATGTTGTGTCTTGTTGTTCTCTAACTTACAAGATACACTTTATATTAATAATACTCTGGTCTCTGGAGCTCAACGTTCATCGGCATCCCAACGACAACTAGACCACACTAGTCGATCGATGATAACATTGTCAAGATGTAATGCTACGGAGGCAATAGCAATCAATCCCAGATCTATGCTAAACATAGCAATATACTACAGGCTATATATTTCTTTTATTATTATATGATTTGACGCCGGCATGATGATGACTCCGCGAAACAGCGGTAATAGCCTGCCTAGCGTTTAGATGGGGAAGGAAAAATGTCCTGCTCACCGTGCAAAAAATCGGGGAGGAATAACGGATTCACGAGAGGAGCAACGAATATGAGAATGTTGCACTTTTCAATAAAATGTTATACATCTAGACATTGTGGCAGGGTTCGACAGTGCGATTGTTTTGGTCGCATTTGCGAGTGAATATATTTCTGTGTGACTTGGAAATACATTCAATCGCACCAGTGCGACAAAAAAAAAAAAAAAAGCTGAAGTACTGTCATGCAATCTTATGTTCGTTAATAAGATCACAGCGCATCTAAACCAATGCAATCCTTTGAAAACAGAAGAAGAAAAAAAACAGACACGTGACCCGCAAGCACAACAAGCGCGCGTTTACATTTGAAAATCCTGTCAGAAAAAGACCGCTGTGAAAATGAATCCGATTACGGCATACTTTAGCAAGGCTAATGCTAGCACCGTTCCAGACAGAGAGGAGGTAGAGGGGGGTAGTGGAGTCAACATTACAGCTGGAGACGAGAGTGACGAAGAAAACAGAGACGGGGAGAGCGAGGAGGAGAGCGAGGAGGAGAGCGCCCGGTCAGAAAGTGTGTCAGGGGAGGGGGAGGTCATTATCCACGCGGTGATAATGGCGGTGCCACTGCCAACGCAAAGTCTGGTCTGACAAAAGTGACAAAGGTCTACAGGTACAGTGCCGAGTGGCAAACATATTTCCCGTGGCTGTTGCTGAAGGAAGGGAAGATGTATTGCAAGTGGTGTGTCGCCCACATGAAGTTAGCTGGAAAGACCGCGTTTGTGTCAGGAGACGCACAGCTGAAACGCGACACAGTGAAAAAACATGGTCTGTCTCGCAAACATGTGATATGTATGTTGTTTTTGAATAGTGAGAGGTGAGGGTTAAAAATTAATTAAAAATGAACATTGTTCTCCCCTTAGAACATACTGGAACTGGTCCAAATTATGTTGGTGCTCCCAATCTCGGCTGCCCAATGTGAGAGGGGTTTTTCAGCCCAGAACCGCATTAAAAGTGCAACCAGAAGTAGGCTGGCCGTCTCTACCACAGAAGACCTAATGCGAATCAGTTTGGAGGGGCCTCCGCTTGAGCAGTTTGATCCAAGTCCAGCGGTTGAAAGATGGCTTGATAGCTCTAAGCGGGCCAGGCGACCAGATTATCAAGACTGCTGGACCACAGACATTCTTTGCATTTAATTGCTCAGAATGTATGAATTTTATATGAAAGCCTGGGCTTAATTATTTATTTATTCATGAATAATTTATTAATAAATGAATATTCTTACTTCCCCTTTACATTGTGTGAGTCTCCATTTTTATTACGGCCAAGAGCCGGTTATGATAATTCTGATATGTTATGATTATGATAATTTGTTGTCGTCATACGAAAATTGCGCAATTTTCATTGTGCTACTGAAATTCTTGGTGTGCTACTAAATTTTTTGACATGGTAGCACAGTGCTACCTGGGGAAAAGGTAAGCGTCAAACCCTGCATTGTGGTATTTCTTTATATACGTATCCCAGCCTGCCTATCAATTGTTTCTCAATAAACAGTTATGTTCTCCTCATTGTCATACTCCCGAGTCCGATTAAGTATGATTTGACAGGCAGCGAAACTAAATGCCTTCCCAACCAGCGAGACCTGGTTATAGAAATGACGTTGTTTTATTGATAAAAAAGGGTAAAACTGGAAAGAGAAAATAGAAAACTCACATTAATCCCAAACAATTTAACAGACTTCAGTTAACGTAATGTGGAGTCCGTTCATTGATCGATGCAGTCTGTTCAGTTCCCAGTGTGGCGCGCGTTCAGCGCTGGACATATGGCATAGTGCGCATGCGAATCATGAAAACCTATATTATTATATTTATTATATAGCTCGCATCTAATCGTATCGGATGAGAAATAGACATTAAATGGCATATACTGTATAGGCTACACAACAGTAATCACCGCGACAAACAGCTATATTATATTTTAATATGATGACCGGAATATCTCACGTTTGTCCGGTAAATTGAAATCTTCCCGGACACGATGACCGGCGCCAATTTTTTCTAACGGAAACCCTGGCCCACACTGCAATTAAGTTGACCCTCCCTTTTGTCCATTACTGACCCCTCCCTGTCCCTAGCTCTTTAGCTGTCTAGTTTTAGGTTTTGTAGTTTTAGTTTAGTTTTAGATTATCTTAGACTGTTTTAGACTAGTTTTAGTTTTAGACTATGTAGTTTTAGTTTAGTTTTAGACTATATTGACGGAAAGATTAGATTATCTTAGACTGTTATAGACTAGTTTTAGTTTTAGACTATGTAGTTTTAGTTTAGTTTTAGACTATGTAGGCCAGGTTTTGTATTGTATTTGGTTGTGGTGGATGTTGTATACAGGTCACACTTGAAAATGAGCCCTTGGGGCTCAATGTGTTTTTTACCTGTATAAATAAAGGTTACATTTAAAAATGTAATTAAAAAATAAAATAAAATAGGTACATCGGTATCTGCTTGATCTCTTCACAAAACTCTTAAAGGAAGGTTTCAGCTACCACTCATGCACTCCTTGACCGTCAGTAAATGTGTTTTATGTTGATGCAAAACGCAAGCAACTTTAAGGGAACATTCATTAGCACGTTGTTGGGCAGTGAATGAATGCAGTGTTTCCTCTATATGCATTTATTCGTGGCGGGCCGCCACGAATGAATTTCCTCCGCCACTAATTGATTCAGACAGTCCACTTTGATTCAGGCTGCGCAGAAAGGCAGCGAGTTATTATGACCGGAGAACAGAAAAAAAGCAGATTGAAGCTAGATTTAGGCCGCTTCCAGACCAACATTTCGTTACGATTTAGGGCGTAGTTATTTACAATATGTTACAATGTTGCAATTAACCTCGTCGTTTGTGTTCGCACTGCAATCGAGACTGAATCTCTCAACAGGCGCGCGGCGCGAGGCGACGCGCTTTCAAAACAGTTTTGTGATTGGTCCGAATTTAGCGGGACACACGCCGGTGCCTTTAATCCCGTATCCTAATCGAAAATGCAACATCATCAGCGACGACTGTGGGTTATTGCATTTACTGCTTATTATGTTTGTGTTATGCTAATAAATGTAGATCCACACAGGTATACAAACTGAGCTCCGTTTACTGTCAAGTGCCATTCATTCTCACAACACACACACACAGGTCGTAAAGCTCTAACGGACGTACAGAACGTGACGTCGTAAAGTGCAACAAAGTGCTGCAATGACATACTGTCGTACATAACACTGCTGTTCTCTGGTTCATGTTCTTATACCAGTGCTCAGTATAGAGTATTTTAAATGAACATTCGTAATGTATGTCTCTGATGTTCATGGTCAATTAAATCAGCCTATTTTGTGAAACAAATAATGTTCCCGCTAATGGGTTAACCGAGCTCTCGCACCTAACGTGCAAGCACCTAGCTTCGAACTATTCATAGCAATATGCACGGGGCAAAAATAATCTATTGCCTCTAAAATCACCACGAACAGAACGGCGGAGGTACGGGTAAGCAGGGCTCATGTTGGTGTCCTCAGAGGTAAGAGTTGTTTTTCTTTAACTCAACTGATAGCATTACCTTGCTGTTGTTGTTTACCGAATGCTCCGTCTGACTGTCACACTGTGATTTTACTTGTGTAAACAGTTAATGAGTAACGTTAGCCGGTTTTGTGCGTGTACTGTCACGTAGGCCTACTTCGTATTGATCTTTCTGTGTGTGTGTGATGCGCGTTCCGCATGTTCCGCTGCAGCTGTAGGATATCTTGGTATTTGATCACCTTCTATATAAAATCACCTGCTCGGCTTTAATGACTTAACCGCTATTTAAGAAATGATAATTGTTGCCACCCTCTAGTTTTTGGTGAAACTACGTCCTTGTTTTGAGCGCCAGTGCGCGTTTTATGCGCGTGCACGCGCGAAAGATAACCGCTCCGCCACTAATGTGAAAAATCCTGGAGGAAACACTGGAATGTGTTGGCATTCTGGTGGATCGATCATATTGGGCTCTGTATCGTGTATTTTCTCTGTCCTCGGTTCAGATTTGAGTGTGTATGTTTCTGCTCAAAAGATGGGTTTAGTCTCGTAACGCTTTAACATTGCCGCTTTTAATAATCACCATGGTCTCCAAACATATCAGACATACGGGGTTTGAACTGAACTGCCCGTGGGAAGAATGAACATGTGAGAGTCTGTCCATTCTTCATTAAACAAGGACAAAACAGAGATAATTGTATTCGGTAAACCTGACAAAAGATCGAAAGTCAGTGCAAAACTTGATTCTCTCTCTAAACTAAAAAATAGGTCAGAAATCTTAGTGTAATTCTAGACTCTAAACTTCAACAGCCACATGAACTCGATAACCAAATCAGCCTACGATCACCTGAAAAAAAACATAACAAGAATGAGAGGTTTCATGTCCAAATAAGATCTTGAAAAAAAAAAAACTCATCCATGCATTTGTTTAGAGTAGACTTGATTATTGTAATGGACTACTAACAGGCCTATCTAAAGGGGCTGTTCGTAAGCTGCAGCTCATCCAAAACGCAACTGCTAGGGTCCTAACAAAAATGAATACGTTTGAACACATTACACCAATCCTGAGATCCCTACACTGGCTACCAGTCTCTCACAGAAAATGGTCTTGGACCAAAATACATATCAGATGTCCTCCCACCCTATATTCATATCAGATCTCCTCCCTCCCTATATTCATATCAGATCTCCTCCCTCCCTATATTCATATCAGATGTCCTCCCACCCTATATTCATATCAGATCTCCTCCCACCCTATATTCATATCAGATGTCCTCCCACCCTATATTCATATCAGATGACCTCCCACCCTGTATTCATATCAGATCTCCTCCCACCCTATATTCATATCAGATCTCCTCCCACCCTATATTCATATCAGATCTCCTCCCACCCTATATTCATATCAGATCTCCTCCCTCCCTATATTCATATCAGATCTCCTCCCACCCTATATTCCCTAAGGCCCCTAAGGTCAGCTGCTGTATGCTCCTGGAACAAACTCCCTGAAGAAATCAAACAGGCACAAACCCTAAACATATTTAAATCTAAGCTAAAAACCTTCATGTTTTGCAGAAGTTATGATTAAACACTTCTATCAATGTCTTTTATCTATGAACTATTGTCTTATTAAATGTTTTATCTATTTACCTCTTATATTTGCTTTTATTCAGTCGTTTTTATTTTCTTGCTATGCTCCTCTTATCTTCGTATTTTTAAATAATGGATGTAAAGCACTTTGAATTGCCCCTGTTGTATGAAATGTGCCATACAAATAAACTTGCCTTGCCACTGGCAGCATTGATTTTACAGCAGTGCAATGACCCTCACCACTATACAACAAAGACTTACCATCCGTGTCTTCAATCTCCACTTCTACTTCGACCTCTTGTTTCACCATCACTCCCTCCTCCCTCATTTCTTCTCCTCCATCTTGTTCTTTCACCATCACACCCTTCTGCATTACAGCTGCACCTCCTTCCTCTTCTTTCACCATCACTCTCTTCTCCTCCACTTCTTCTTTCACCATCACACCATTCTCCTCTACATCTTCTTCCTCCAGCTTCACTGCCACCATCGCTGGACCCCACTGTGTGATTTTCAGGGCTGGAGAACCACAGCCAGATCCGGGGGACTCTGTGGACTCTGGTTCATACATGGTTACATGAGCTGAAGAGGACCTGCATCTAGAAACAGTGGAGGCACAAACAGTGCAGGGTCAATTGACAGCCAACCAGTTCAATTAAAGCCCATCTAGACTAAAAATGCAATAATCTGGATTACTGATTGCATTTCTTTGTAATTAAAGGGTCTGGAAAGTAGACATTAAATGGTTCCAATTGTATTTTGTGTCCAAGAAAAAATTACAATAAACTTCTAGTTAGGCTCAACTTCCTGGTCAGACAGAGGGCTGTGTGGGCGTGGACTTTGCACGCTTGACTGCCCTTTAATTACCAACTGTTTAGCTGCTGCTGAAATGTGTAAATACTGAGCTAATACAATGACTTGGCTAAGATTATAGTTATGCACCTGGCAGTATAATTCATCATATCAATTCAATGACCACCATTAGCATACTGTACACCTGGCACCCTATGGTGAATTATTGAACACAATAGGCTACTTGTGGACAGGATTCACAGCATGTGTATGACTTACTGATCAGTTGTTCCACAATAGTGTTGTCCTCCTTTTCTAATTTGCTGCCGTATTTTCACAATATCCTCCATGTTTAGTTTCTTCCCACATTGGACGTAGCACTGGCGCATGTCGTCATCACGATAGCGCTCTTCGACCTCTTGACCTCTAGTCTTGACCGCTGAACTGGCGTTACTGTCACTATCCATGTCATTACTGTCACTATCCATGTCATTACTGTCACTATCCATGTCATTCGGTGCTTCAGAGAGTCGATGCCTCTCTTTAAGAGCATGTGCATCTTGCCCTGAGGCATTTGTGCTGAGCATCTCATCTTTGGCCTTTTGGTTTTTGATGTAGTGCCGTAAAAACATATCCCACGGTGTGTCGTACTCTTCTTTAATGTTGGGAGAGTGATGGTTCCTACTGTGGGTGGGAGGTGGTGGTAGTGGTGGTGGCTGGAGCCTAATAAGATTGTCCTTCCGGTGGTTCTGTCCTTCTGTCTCTGCATCAGGGGACCCAAGGTGTGTCCTCTGGCTCTCTGACACTGAATAAGCAGAAGCATCCATAATTGCCCAGATGGGGAGTTCGCAGTGCAGGGAATCCTACGAATGAAGATGATCCAAATATTAAAACAAGAGTGAAGAAATTTAATTTGTAATCATCAGAAGTGGAAAACAGTAGCCAAGCTACAGTTAGGTCCATATATTGGACTCTGTCAGAATTGTTGTTATTTAAGCTGTTTAGTAAAACATACAGATTTCAAAACGTACAGTTATAGAATGAATATGGCCTTAAGTGCAGACTCAAATACCCTCTTTAATTTGAGGGTATTAATATCCAAATTGGAGGAAGGGTGTAGAAATGACAGCTCTTTAATATGTAGCCCCCTCCTTTTCAAGAGACCAAAAGGAAAATACCCTACGCTTCGTGCTTTGAATTGCCGTATTACCCTACATGGAACCGTGGGAATTGTTTTGATAGCACATTTTGTTTAGGAATTACGGTAATGAGAACAATGTGTGTAAAATGCATGGCCGTTTTTATGAAGGCGTTTATTTTATATAAAACGATTTATGACAGTTTTATAGTGGTATTGACAAAAAACGTTGCTATTTTCAAAAACCGGGGTTTACGGTACAACCGTCAAATCGCCCAACCCTAGTATCTGTGAGATCTACCCAGTGTTTCCTATATTCCTGATGCTGAGCTGCACTTTTCCCTCTTTGTGTATTCCGGTAAGCTGTCTCCAGTTAAAAGGTAGAAACCCATGCTACTTTACTGAGCTCTCTGAATTAATTCAGGAAGAAACCACGCTTGTCCTGAAGCCAGATGTACTGATAGACTATCCTTCAGCTCAGAAATAGATGTACTGCCATGATTATAAAGTCTAAATCAAGTTACTATTTAAACACCATCTCTGATTCTGGCGGTGATCCAACTACATATTGGAAAGCAGTTAAATCACAATAAATAGTTCCTCTCCCTGTCAACGTCATCAACTTTTATGCAAGTCTAACATCATAATGGATACAAACAGAATGAGAATAAGTGACGCTTTCCACCAGCATTTTATCAATCACTCCAACTCCTACCGTCAGGTCGGCGCCTCCGTTGTTGTTCACGCTAGTGTCGCTTTCCCAGTCTTTGTGTAATAAGTGAACATGTTGTAATGTTTGCCCTCTAGCACAGTTATAAACTTAATACATGACTCGTGTTGTCTTCAGTCTCAGCACTGTGTGCGTTTATGGATCCGCCATCTTAGTTCCACATCCCGTTTCCTGGTCTCGCGAGAATAACTGACGTCTTTATGACGTCTGAAGTTTATTTGTATAGCATTTTTCATACAACAGGGGCAATTCAAAGTGCTTTACAGTTTTTTGAAATACAAATATGATACACAAACAAAATACAAATATGATGCCTTAGGTTAGGAGAGACGTCAGCTATTCCCGTGAGACCAACGAACAGGTCCATACACAGTCCGCTAGGTGGCGGTAATGCGCCTTAAGTTGGTCGCAAACCTTCTAACTGAGAAGAAGAAGAAGCCCAACGAACAGGATGTGGAACTAAGATGGCGGGTCAATAAACGCACACAGTGCTGAGACTGAAGACAACACGAGTCATTTATTAAGTTTATAACTGTGCTAGAGTGCACACATTACAACATGTTCACGTATTACACAAAGACTGGGAAAGCGACACTAGCTTGAACAACAACGGAGGCGCCGACCTGACGGGTAGGAGTTGGAGTGATTGATGAATGAAGCAGAGAGCTGCTAGATACAATGTAGGGTGTTCACACATATAATTTTGCTTTCACTTTAGATTAATATAAATATGTCCATCTCACAGAGAATTTCATGAGAAAAACAATGGTCCAAACCCCATGGTTCTATCATGTACGGTTCAAAAGTTATCAAGGTTTACCTCTTTACATACACATGTGAATTCCAGGAATTTATCTCAATAGAATCTAGACCTAACAAGACCTTTATTACACAAACCTATATATCATTCTTTTTAAGACCAATATTAATAGCAAATGACATTTTTTATCGCACAATTAATATCCAAGATGGCGGATTAAATCCAATATGGCTGTCGTTAAGACACTGGATACACCAATTATGAAATTCAAATGTATCTTTTAAACTGTTCATTTTTATTCAATAAACCTATATATCATGTTTTTGAGAATTTTAAGACCAATATTAATAGCAAATAGAAACATTTATCACACAATTCATATCCAAGAGGGCAGACTAAATCTAACATGGCCACCGTAATGTTTTTGTTGTCTTTTGTAAATGCTGTGTTAGGTTTTTGTGTATAAATGCTATGCATACAACTATGCATAATTCAAATAGAGAGGAAGAGTTATGACCAAGAAATTGCATAAATAATCCAGGTCCAGGCACTAAAGGTAGGTAACAAAACATTTATTCAATGGGACGGGGTGTTGGAGGGTGGGGAGTGATCAGAGAAAGTACAAATCGTGGTTTTTAATATCCTTTAAAAGAGGAAAACACCAGTGTTCCTCACAAACATCATACTTGATGTTGATGTTGAACAGAGTGTTAATGACTTCCTCTGCTTGAGGCTCTTTAAGTCCACAGACTGTTGCTGGAAACCACTCTACTTTCCCATCCTCCTTGCACAGGTGCATGACCCTCCTGCCAACCAACAGCTCAGGCCTTCTACCGAACTCCTCCAGCCATGACATAGCCTGCTGTATTTTCCCCTTCTGCTCTGCCTCTTTTAATTTAAAGAGCATTTTGGCTCTGCAGTCGCTAATTGTGATTTGCTGCTCTTCCCTGGACCTATATACAAGACCACCAGGCTGAATGATCTGAGGGACACTGACATTAGCCTCCAAGATGGACATGAGTTTATTTTTTTGTTCTTCCACAGAGCATTTCCTCTTCTCCCTTGTTTCCTGGAAGAGATGCCTCTCCCCCGCAGAGTTCAGGACGGTTTTTTGAAATCTTATCTGGGCCAGGAGCGCCTCCCTCCACTCACCAGAGCCTATCTCGTTGAGCCGCGACTGCACCTCCTCCTTGGACCATGGCCCCCCCAACTTGGTGACACCTTGTGTCAACTGAATTTTTGTGGTCCGAAGTGCGGCATCTTTAGCTTTTTTTGATTCTATCTTGCTCGCCATCTTCTCCTCCAGAGCCAATTGTAGTGTAGCCTTCTTTTCCTTCATTGACAAAATGAAGGAAGGAACTTGACGCCTTGCCTCATCAAGAACCTTTGTTCTCTCAGCAGGGCTCAGGCTCTCCAGATAATTGCTGGGCTTATTTTGCCACCACATGACCAGCGTCTCCAGGTTGTGATTGGAGATGGAGGGCTTGGAACGGAGCAGATGGTCAAGCACAGCCAGGTCACAATCACCCAGCATGTTGGTCTTGGGGACTGTGCTTGCCATCTGCTGTACTGGAGTGCTGGGGTGCCAGTGTTTCCCCCCTGGCAGCTGGATGGAAGCCTGCCTCTGTAGCACAACCAGCATCTCCGCGCTAATGAGCTCGATGGCGAGCTGGGTGAAGGCGCTCTCCTCCGCATTCTCCACCTCTCTGAATATCTTTGCTGTTAGCTCGTTGTCAAGGGGCTGCACGGCGAACACTGAACCCCTCTTCATCGCCATGGAGCCATCGATGGACCACACCTGGAGGGAGGAGAGCATCCTTTCAAGATCACTGTTCAGATCTAGGATGTTACCAGGCGTCTTCAGGATCCTTTCGAAAGGCTCCATGAGGAGAGCATAGACAAGGCCCATGGCCCTGCACCCGGCCCTGTACAGAGGCTCCTTAATGTCATACCTCACTGACTTTACCAGGTCGTTGTCAGCAGGCCAGTCAGTGAGGAACATAGCAGCATCTTCCCAGTGGAAGTACAGGGCCAGGGCATTTTGAAATGAAATGTTCATTCGGTGGCCATGGTCGGTCACAAGATAGTTTTTTGTCTGCCCTTTGCCTCTCAAAAAAACCTCCCACATGTCGGGTGCCCCAGCAACTGCAGACCCACGCCGTGTGAATAGGGCTGCAGCGGTTCTGATCACTCGTTGTGTCCCTGCCTCCTTACTGTGCATTCGGCACGCAAAGGTCCCCATCTCCACGAGCTGCTGTTGCTGGTCTGTTGAAAGACAAAAAAATATTTAAAAGCTTTAGATTAGATTAAAGTGTGTAAAATGTGTTTGCACCAAATAAAACACTACTCACAAGAATCAGAGTTAACAGTTAACTAACTATAATTCTTCTTGTCCTTTTCTAATTTCTTATCAATACTCATTTATTGTTTCTATTAACACACAAAACAAATTGAAGCCTCCTGGTCTTATTGAAATAACTAGCCTAATGCACTGCTATCAAACTCTGGGATTATCTAAAATCACTGCATTATACCTATCAAACGCTGGGATTATTGTTGGCAGTAGCTCTTCCCGAAACTGGGCCAGAAGTCGATTGAAGACCCCGTTGACTGCTGCCTGGTCTGACATCAAGCACTTGATGCTCGACACAAGTGATGCCACGATTACTGACTTCTCCTCCTCAGCTGATGTGATTGCTGCTGCTAGACTGTCTATGCTCTCCTTGAAAGCGGTCAGATAGGTCTCAGCATCTCCTCCTGCTACCTGCCTCAGCCCTAAGGTCAGGTGTTTCCCTGACTTCAGTGACACCTAAAACATACACCGTAACCGCTTTTAAACCTCAATCATGTTTGCCTTAAAGCAAATTCACAATAACAATAAATGCATTTTGTATACTTAAATATATTATATATTTTATGTAAATCCAGAATTGCAATCAATGTATAAATTAGCATAATAATTTACTGCCTGATTTAATTGGAAACAAGTACATGTTGTTTACACACACACACACACACACACACACACACACACACACACACACACACACACACACACACACACACTTTAGAGGATTATGGTTATTGTTAGAGGGCTCAATGGCAGTACATACCTGCATGCCTTGGTAATGGCTGTGATTAAATGTGGTGGCATCCTGGTGTAGTGTTGTGCCTGCACCACTCTCCGGATCAAAGTCCTTCAGCATTTCCTCAGCAACCTTACCAATGGACACAATTGATTTTATTATGAATTTGCCATAAACATAATTGTGTTTAAATGGGCAAAACATTTTCAAGAAGTTGAGCAATAGACCAATATCATGTTCAGATATATTTTTACCTGCTTACTCGCCACTATTCTGGCCTCCATCATAATACGACTGCTGAGAAGTGTCTTGCTGGGAAGCCTCTGTGGTACCTTGCCCGTCAGGTTTTTAATTACTGTAGTGAGGACCTTTGGCAGCTTTCGGATGCTCACATTCCCCTCTGTCAGTAGTGTCATGCAGACCTCCTGGATTTCATTTGTGTATCTGCCATTTTCAAATGTGGCAACCTCCTCCCTCTCAGTGCAGTCTATCACAGACTGAAGCTCTCGCTCTCTCCTTTCCAGCTGCTTTACCTCAGCTTCCAGGTGTTGAATGGAGGCCTCTGCCATATCTTCAGCCTCATCCCTCTCCCGCCTGGCTGTCGCCACATTCCCTCTCATCACACTCAGCCTCTTCTGAAGGGCCACCTTCTCCTGCTTCCACTTGTCCTGGAGGCTCAACTTCTCAGTGAGCACCTGTATTACTCCCTCTTTCTCCTCAAGATCCTCCTTGGATAGCTTAATGGTAGTTTTTAGCCGTTTAATTGTTTTGTCTTTCATGTCCAATGCTCTTTTTCTTGGTAAAGTTGCTTTTACTCTAATTAATTGTTGTAGGCAGAGGTCATACTGTTTGGTCAGATTAGAGTTCTCAAGTTCAAATTGTTCCAATTGTCATTTCAATGATTGTCTGTCCAATGTGGCATCTATGCTGGCCTGCTGATACTGTAATATACTGGTCTGGAATTTGGTCTGACTATCAGCTGCGT
This sequence comes from Nansenia antarctica, assembly GCF_963989245.1. Taxonomy (NCBI): domain Eukaryota; kingdom Metazoa; phylum Chordata; class Actinopteri; order Argentiniformes; family Microstomatidae; genus Nansenia; species Nansenia antarctica. The sequence continues at coordinate 11,077,204 of NC_137683.1, forward strand.
TTTCCTCCATGGCTGTGAGCTGTGTTTGTATTTGAGAGACCTGCTCTTCTGATGACTGAAGCTTTCTGCTTAGGGATAGGTTTTCTTTTTTGAGTTGGGTTTCAATTGAATTTGGGGTTCGGGCCTTTGGTGGAAGAAATTCAGATTGCCAAAATAATTGTAGGTCTTTACACTTGTTTTTCTTCATTTTCTTGATTTTAGAGAGGGCATCATCACATTTTTGTCTGAGGCTGTTTGAGCGTCCATATTTATTATTCATAATTCTGCTGCAGTCATCCCCTTTAAACTCTGCTCATAGAGCCAGCCGTTTGTAACGATAGGTGTCACTTGAGGTAAAATTTGGAGAGGTGACACTTGAGGTGACACTTGAGGTGCGTTTGTGGCCATAGCTAGACTCTGTTAAAATCAAATATGAACTACTCAAAACAAAGAACCGAAATTAGGCTAGTCAGTACTGTGTGTTACATGGATTACATTTTATGTGGACATAAAACAACATATACACTTATCTAGCGATCTACCTATATATTCCAGTTGATTATTTACTATTTACTATTAACCCTTCGAAACCGGAGGGACCATTCACACAAATAGCGTCTAGCGGGCTAGAGTAGGCTCTCGAAATTACAACCGCAGCGGAGTAGACTGTATTTCTAATCAAAAGCCGCTGGATACAAGACAAACATGTAGCTATATGTATATATTTTTAGATAGAAAACAAGTTGAATTGAACAGAAAACCTACCGCGAAGACGATCAGATGTCAATAATGATGAAGATCTTTCAAGTGTCTCCTTAAATTTACCACAGGAAAAAATCCTCCAATGAGTGGAGACTGGCGGAAGACCAATAGGAAGTCAAGATGCCTTAGATACAGGTGACACGTCCATTAAAAGGATTCACTCACTACTGCAGGATTTGGTCGCTGGCATGGCACGGTTAGGCTGGCTGGCCGCGCGGGTTCAGTCCCAAGCTAGCAATACAAATGACAACAACAACAACACCACGCTGCCACTCTGGTTCACTGCCATGTTTACACAACTCACTGCCCACCAACTACTAGTCACTCCCAACCTATCCACTGAACTACTCCCACCTGTACTCTGGTTTCATCTCCAACTTGGACTCACCCTCCTGCTGCTCCTATCGTTTTGCCCTGGACCCCCGCCCATCTCACCTACCCCCCACCTCCCTCTGCCCTTCTCTCGTCTCACCTATACTGCCACTGACCTTCACTCACTGAACCATAACCATCGCCTCACTGCTGCTGCTGCCACCGCCGCCACCAAGGCAGGCATTCTCCGCCGCCGCCGCTACATCCACCGAGGCTCCCAGCAACATCGACACCGGACTCTACACCACCCTGAAGGCACAAACATCCCCTCATTCTGGACTAACTCTCGCTCACCTGTCATCACCCCACACCGCACCGCTGACCCCTCAAACCTCCGCTCTCTCCCTCCTGCTCCCCCATCCATCTCCCTTGCACTGTTGAACACTCGCTCTCTCTCCAACAAATCCCCTGTCATATCTGAACTGATACTGGACAACAACCTGGACATACTTCTCCTCACTGAAACCTGGCAACAACCCTCGGACTACTACTCACTCAACCAGGCCACCCCCCCTAATTACACCTACATCGCTAAACCCCGCCTCTCCAAGCGAGGGGGTGGTCTCGCTGCTCTCCACAAACTCACCCTAACTGTCACTGTACTGGACCTCAACCTCCCACCCATGTCATCCTTCGAATACCTCGCCTTTTCACTCCCCAACTCCATAACTGCACTCCTACTCTACCGCCCACCGAAGCCACACCCCTCTTTTCTGTCTGATCTCTCTGAACTCCTCACCATTGCCTCTTCCCTTTCTACCCGTCTCTTACTCACCGGTGACTTTAATATCCATGTCGACCAACCCAACTCCAACCTCACCTCTGATTTCCTCTCTCTCCTTGATTGTTTCCACCTCACCCAGCACATCAACTTCCCCACCCATGTAAAAGGCCACACACTCGACCTTGTCTGCTCTGCCTCCCTACCCATATCCAACCCCCACCCTTTTCCTTTCCCACTCTCTGACCACCACTGCATCCTCTTCTCTGCCCCCCTGCCCCTACCGCGCCACCCCATCAAACGCACCATCTCTTTCCGTAACATAAAATCTGTCAACCCACTCACTCTATCCCAGTCCATATCTTCTGCCCTCCCCACTGACTCCACTCCCACTGTTCTGTCTACTAACGCCGACAGAAAGGCTGGACTGAGGGACACGGATACCATTCAACTCGTTTTTCTTATTCTTTATGAAAATTGAATAGATTGTAAAACCTGCGAATGCAGACAACAAAACATACATGAATACACAGCTCTGACACATTCAAAGACTAAAACAAAGCATATAAATGTTACACAAAGCACGCATCAAACACACTAACCGTGGCATCCCTCGCGTCCTGGCATCACACAATGAATCCCTACGCACGGTCTCCCACTATTTAAGCACCTAATCACAGCCCCCAATATCCCTACGCACAACTGGTCTCTATACTCAAACAATTCCCACGCAGTTATGAGGCATAACCCAAAATAATGTTACTAATAACTAATAATTAATCATTAATAATAACTAATAATTATTCAAATAACATTTCAAATAAAAGATCACATTTGTCCCATTTTATAGGCTAAAATATGCACACTGAACACACCCCATCCTAACTGGACAGTACACCTCCCACCTAGCCGATCTAGCTACTAGTCTAGGGAGGCTACCTATGTCCCTTGTTCCTCAATGGGGAGGAGAACAACCATCCTCCTGACATCCCGGTGGAAGACGACCCCGGGCAGCTTGCCAGAGCCTTTCTTTTCTCTTGTTTTGGCTCCTCCTGGAGAGGCAGGGCCCTGGTGAGCGCTCCTGAGAAGGCCTTCCGTTTGAGCTTGTTCACACTTTCTCGAGTATCAGCTGCCACTTCTGCCGCTGATTTCACGGGCCACTCCTCAAAAGGCTTCTCCAGGAATCCAGGTCCATTCTGCCACAGAGAATCTTCGCTCAGTTTTTCAGGAACTGCTCCTCTTGTGCTGATGTCGGCCACATTGCACTCACCGGGGATCCACGACCACTCGGTTGAAGACCCTGTCTTCCCAGGGTCCCACGTTTCCTTGGCTGAGCTCCCGCCTCCTGCCTCTTGTTTCAGCTGATTTGGTAGCACCAGGGTTTTGGATGTCGCTCCAGGCCTCTCCCCTCCACAGGTTCTGGCGTCGTCCTTTCTCCTCCCACCTTGGCCAGACCGGACCCACGGCTTTAGAAAGAACCCTCCAGCGCTCAAGATCTCCTCCACTCCACTTGTGATGGTGTCGAGCATCTTCAGATCATCATGGGAAGTCAAGATGTCGTCGACGTAGCTGTCTTTCTCCAAGACACGATGCTCTTCCTCCCTTTCAATGAACTGAGGTAGCCCTGCTGTCTCCCTCATTGCTAGTTGAGCAATGCAACCAGCAGGACGGTCTCCAATGTTCTCCCTCGTGATGGCGTACTCCACGATGTCCTCTTCAGGATCGTCTCTCCAAAGGACCCTGTGCAGGTGTATCTCTCGGTTCTTCAGCCACATAGAGTTGTACATTTTGGTGATGTCGCCCAGGGCCGCATGCTCCCCAGTCCGAAACCGCAGGAGCACAGCCCTGATGGGGTTCAACACGTCTGGCCCCTTTAACAGAAGGTCGTTCATGCTGACACCTTTGTATGATTGGCTACTGTTCCACACTAACCGGACCGGTGTTGTCACAGAATGGGGATTGGGTGCAACCAGGTGGCTCTCGCACCAAACCGGACCTTTCCACTCTTGAATCTTCTCTGGTGTGAGCCTCACTGCTGCGCCCCTCCTTACCATCTCGTGAACCTGTTCTCCGTAGGCAGTTCGCCACTCCGGCTGTTTCAGGAGGCGTTTCTCCGTTCTTAGGAATGTTGCCATCACAGCTCCTCTGTTGTTCGGTAGACTGGATGGATCCTCTGTCCAAGGGTAACTAGCATCCCAATGTGGAGCATCGCTGTGGTGATCGCTGGCGACATAGGACAGACCCTCCTTTATCCTCTCCAGCTCCTTTTCTTCCGCCAGGGTCATCTCTTTTTCACCCGGCTGGCACGCTCCACAACGACATCCCCCGCATTTGGGTTCACAGGCTTCCACAGGGTTCCACAGGCTTCCACAGGGTTCCAGGAGCTTCCCGGATTTTGCTTCAGTGCAGCTCGTAACTGCTGTCTTATTCGTGAAGGCTCTCCTGACTTTTCTCTCAATCTCTGGAGCGAGTTGGGACAAGACCTCTTCCTGTTCAACGGTCAAACTCCTTGCACGTTCACCGCCGCTACTTGGAGTTTCTCTCTTTTCCCCACCATCCTTCTTACTGTCTCTACTGGGGCAGAGAAGGTAATGGTGGTCTGACGACTCTCCTTCTTTGCAGCCTCTCTTGGTGCAGAGGAATTTAAGGTTACACTCTCCGTCAGCGCCATGTGATGAAAGGCACAGCCGGCAGGCTCTAGACTTCTTCACCGCGGCCTTTCTTGCTGCCAAGTCGAGGCCTCTGAACTTCTTACAGGTGAACAGCCTACTTCTGTGTTTATCTTCGCACAGAACACAATTGTCATCAGCGCTGCCTCTCTCAGTGGCTCTAGTGAAAGCAAACTTCTTCCCAGTATTCTTCTCTGGGATCTCCGTGATCTCCATCTGCTCCAACTGTTCGAGGATGCTTTCCTGCTTTTGTAGGAAGTCCAGGAAGGTGTCAAAGTATCTCTCCGGCTGGAAACCATTTCGGGGGTCTTGTTTGAAAGTAAGCCACTCCTTTTTCAAAGTGAGTGGCAGTTTGTTCTCAATGGCTCCAGTCACCAGAGGGTTTTTGATGGCTACTTCATTGTCAAGATCTTTAAGGTCTGCTAGAGCTTTCTCCGTGATTCGGATCAGATCAATCACCTTCCTGAATTGGTGCTCTTTGACTGGAGAAATCTTCTGCAGCTCTGCTACGATCAGGTTGGTGATTGCATTCTTGTTTCCGAAACGACTCTCTAGCACCCTGAAGACATCTTCGGCAGTATTGTGGCTCGCGAGCCTGAGATCCTTCACTATGGTCTCCTCTATACTTTCCAGAAGTTGAAACTTCTTAACTTCCGGAGACCCAGAGGGATCGCCTTGTTCCTGTAGGCTTTCCCAATCCTTCCTCCAGCGGTAGTATTCCCGAATGCTACCTCTAAACGTCGGGAGACTTGTAGGCTTCAGCCTCACTTTTGGAATGCCTCTCGTAGCTGCATTTCCACCCCGTGCGCCTGCTCCCTCAGTCTCCTCCAACGCTTTTTGCTGGGCTTTAACAAGCTCAACCCGTGCTTCAGTCTCCGCCTGTTGAGCCAGGATAAGCTGGGCGCGTCTGCCGCGTTCTTCCTCTTCAGCCCTCTGGTGCTCTCTTTCAGCTGTTGTGCGGCGGGCGCGGTCTTCTTCCTCAGTTGCCTTTCGAGCTTTTCCTATCTCGGCGTCTCTATCTCGCCTGAGCTTGTTCTTTGAGGACATCAAATGATGCAGCCGTCTCTCCACGTCTTCTATAGCAGCGACAGGGGCCCAGTCTCTCCAGACAGAGAGCTCTTTCTCTGCTCCTGTAGTAAGCTCCTCTAAATGGTGCACTTGTCTCTCATGGCAGTCATGGTCTAGCTGGCCCAATGGGACCTCTTCTGTCTCTTCTTTAGCTCGTTCAGCCTCCCTGATCGCGAACAACACTCTTCTTTCACCGTATCTTGACCACAGATGGAGTTTTACGAGATCGCCAACCTTCGACAATTTAGTCATGCAGTCTTTGCTCACCTTCTCGATGTCTCTCGTCTGTTGTTCCGATAGTTTGGTGGGGTCCTCTTCCGCTTCTGCAAGCAGACCCTCTTCATAGCTACTATTGGCTGCCAGGAGCTTCTCAGCTTCATTAGAGAAAGCCTGCCACTGGACCTTTAATTCGCTCTCGACCATGGAGGGTATAACGCGGAGCATGAAAGCAGATTTTTTGCTTAAGTTGGATTTAGCTGAATTTCTCTCTTTTTTCAGTTGAGCTACGGACTGGTCCTCTTCAGCCATTTTCCTATTTCTTTTCACAGACTATCAATGTTTAAATTTGTATTCAAACTCTGCTGTTATTTTCTTTAACAGATTTAAGTCCCTTCAAACTGCTCACTTAGTATTTTTACTTTCGTTTTATTCAACTGTGACGTTTTACAGTCAAAACTGACATTTTTTTACTGCCAGAATAAATGGGACTCTTATTTTGAAACTCCGGATCTTCTGTGTATTTTTACTTCCTGGTTACTTCAAGAATAAATGGGACCCTTATTTTGAAACTCCGGATCTTCTGTGTATATTTACTTCCTGGTTGCTGCGACGCACTAGGGCTCCTCCTCCTTTCACAGTTTGGATATATCACTCCGCTGGTTAGCCACTTTAGCAGACACAGTCAGTCCCACTTTAATCTCTCTGGCTAGCAAGACAAGTCTCTACACATCCAGCTTGAATTAGTCCGCTGGTCAGTGCTGTTGCTTACCCGACCGCTTTCCTGGTCTTGCTGTCCTCTCCCGCTGTCTCGCGCTGCCGACACTGTCACTTTTCCAGTAGGCTCTGCACAGACACGCTTCACAGACAGCACACCTGGCTAGCTAGCTCCGGTTAATTGCAGCCACTTTTCCGAGTTCCCTCGACGCTTATATTCGTCCCGCGGAGAACTCCTCTCTGAATGTGGCTGTCAATTCACTTCTCCACCACCTCGGGAATCTTTTCAAAGGTATTTCTTTGACGCCCGGGCCGTAGGTTTTACAATTGTTCTGTCTACTAACGCCGACAGAAAGGCTGGACTGAGGGACACGGATACCATTCAACTCGTTTTTCTTATTCTTTATGAAAATTGAATAGATTGTAAAACCTGCGAATGCAGACAACAAAACATACATGAATACACAGCTCTGACACATTCAAAGACTAAAACAAAGCATATAAATGTTACACAAAGCACGCATCAAACACACTAACCGTGGCATCCCTCGCGTCCTGGCATCACACAATGAATCCCTACGCACGGTCTCCCACTATTTAAGCACCTAATCACAGCCCCCAATATCCCTACGCACAACTGGTCTCTATACTCAAACAATTCCCACGCAGTTATGAGGCATAACCCAAAATAATGTTACTAATAACTAATAATTAATCATTAATAATAACTAATAATTATTCAAATAACATTTCAAATAAAAGATCACATTTGTCCCATTTTATAGGCTAAAATATGCACACTGAACACACCCCATCCTAACTGGACAGTACACCCACCAACCCGGAAGACTATGCCACCATGCTCAACTCCATTCTCTCTGACTCCCTTGACTCACTGGCCCCCTTGAAAACCATCACTGTCTCCTTCACCACCTCCTCCCCCTGGTACACCCCTGAACTACGCACCATGAAACAGACCGGCCGCCAACTAGAACGACTACACAATAGAACCCACCTCACTGTCCATGCCGAAGTCTACAAGCAACATATCTCCTCCTACCGTGACGCACTCCAAGCTGCCAAATCTGCCTACTACTCCACCCTCATCAACACCTCCAATCGAAATCCCCGCACCCTCTTCTCCACTGTCAAGACACTACTCCAACCCCCGGACAACAACACAACTTCCTCCCCTGACCTCTGCAACTCCTTTCTCCACGCCTTCAACAGCAAGATCTCCCACATCAATAGCTCACTGACTCTCCAACTCCACCACCCCCGCCCCCCCTGCTGTCATCTTCCCCCCTCCTGATTACCCTCCCCCTACTCCTCTCACTACTTTCTCCCCTGTTGACTCCTCCCTCATCACTACTATCATCACCGCCTCCAAAACAACCACCTGCTCCCTCGACCCCCTCCCTACCACCCTGACCAAGGCCTGCCTCCCTGCCCTCATCCCCCACCTCACTGCCCTCTTCAATCAGTCACTATCCCAAGGCCACGTTCCCTCAAGCTACAAACTTGCCGCTGTCACCCCCATTCTCAAAAAGCCCACTCTTGACCCAGCCAATCTCTCCAACTACCGCCCCATCTCCAACCTACCGTTCCTTTCCAAAACCCTAGAGCGCGTTGTCGCTGCCCAACTTCACTCCCACCTCCAATCCAACAAACTGTATGAACCCCTTCAATCTGGCTTCCGCCCACATCACAGCACTGAAACAGCCCTGGTCAAAGTAATCAACGATTTCCTCACCTCTGCAGACTCTGGTGCCCTCAACATCCTAGTTCTACTAGACCTGAGCGCAGCCTTCGACACAGTGTCCCACTCCATCCTCCTTCAAAGGCTGCGCCAACTGGGTGTTGAGGGCACCGCCCTGGACTGGCTCACCTCCTACCTCACCAACAGACACCAGTTCATCTCCCTCTCCGGTCACACCTCCTCCTCCTCCTCTGTCACACAGGGGGTCCCACAAGGCTCAGTCCTCGGCCCCCTGCTCTTCCTCTGCTACACACTCCCCCTCGGTCACATCATCCGCCAATTCAACCTGGACTTCCACTGCTACGCCGATGACACCCAGATTTACATCACCACAAACTCCACCCAGAACCCACCCCTCACTCACATCGAAAACTGCATTTCAGCAATAAAAACCTGGCTCACACACAACTTCCTCAAACTCAACAGTGAAAAGACCGAAGTCATCCTCATCGGCACCAAATCCATCCTCAATAAAACCGGACCCATCACACTCACCATTGACGACACTACCATCACCCCCTCCCCCCTGGCTCGCAACCTCGGCTTGATTCTGGACCCCACCCTCTCATTCGATCCCCACGTCAGTTCTATTGTCAAGACATCCTACTTCCACCTCCGAAACATTGCAAAAATCAGACACTGCCTCTCCCCCCCGCTGCTGAATCCCTCATCCACGCCTTCATCTCCTCCCGCCTTGACTACTGCAACTCCCTACTCACCGGCATCACCTCCCGCTCCCTCCATAGACTCCAGATGGTCCAAAACTCTGCTGCATGCCTCCTCTCAAACACCCGCTCCCGTGACCACATCACTCCTGTCCTCCACTCTCTCCACTGGCTCCCCATCAAAGAACGTATACAATTCAAAGTCCTCATCCTCACATACAAAGCCCTCCATAGCCTGGCCCCCCCTTACCTGACTGACCTCCTTCTCCCCCACCGCCCTACCCGTACCCTCCGATCCTCATCCATTGTTCCCCTCACTGTCCCACCCTCAAAACTCAAAGGCTTCGGTCACCGTGCCTTTTCACGAGCTGCACCCCGCCTCTGGAACTCTCTCCCTCAACCACTCAGAGACTCACCCTCACTCCTCACTTTTAAATCCCACCTCAAAACCTACCTGTTCTCCCATGCCTACAGCCTCCCCTACCCCTAGCCATCTCCCCCATCCCGGCCGCCCCCCCCCCCCCCCCCCCCCCCCCTGGACACGCATACAACCTCCCCTACCCATTTCCTCTAACCCTGCCACCCCCCTGATATGCATACAGCCTCCCCCACCCCTAACCACCTCCCCCCCCCCCTACCACCCCCCCCCTCCCCGTTCGCTGATTCTGTGTTCCATGTGTCCATGTTGCTTGTTGTTTTTGTGTTTTCAGTATCTCCTGTATTGTCAGCGTCTTTGAGCCTCGGAAAAGCGCTATATAAATGTAATGAATTATTATTATTATTATTACTATTGGTCAGAGCCGCGGAAATGGCAAGAAAGAGAGCTTGTAAATAGCCGAAAATCACTGGAGATAGGGATTAGAACGGCGCCGCTGAAAGTGCTAGTGAGTAGCAACGGTAACATTGAAATTACATTCTTAAAACAATAAGTACAACGAAAACAAGTACACAGAGCTAAAACTATAATACATATGGACATGTATGTTGACACATGTAAGACAATATCTCCAGCTGCACAACCGCAGAGAGAAATGCGCTACAGAGAGTCGTGAGAACAGCCCAGAAGATCACCGGCGCCCCCCTCCCCTCTCTGGAAGAGCTGTACAACACACGCTGCCTCAGGAAGGCCTCCAAGATCTCCAGAGACCCATCCCACCCTGGGTACGAACACTTTGCCCGGCTGCCCTCGAAAAGGCGGTACAGGACCATGGCCGCAAGGACAAACAGACTGAAGCTCAGCTTCTACCCCAGGGCCATCCAGGCCCTGAACACAGCAAAGACCTAGGTTCTGGGCCCTGGACAGTCTGGACGGATTGATGGCAGCTGCTGGATTGAAAAAATCAGGTGTAGTGCTGAGGCACAAATGTGTACATTTCAAGCCTGCAAACTGCGACACTTTAAATGAATGTGCAATAACACTATGTGCAATATGACAACCCTAGTCGTTTTATCTGTACAGTATAGTATAGTGGATAGTGTACATAGCCTTTATTTATGTAAACCAGCTCCTTTCCTTTCTTCTTTTTTTTCTTTTTTTTCTTTCCTAGCACCAGGGGAGCCACCCCTCCCAAATTTCGTTGTTTGGTACCTGTACTATAGCAATGACAATAAAGACCATTCATTCATTCATTCAAAAATGTATTTTTAATGGTGATTAAGTAGCGCAACCCTGGCAAAACCCCGTTTTCGCACGTTCTACGACCAGTGGGTGGACTCCCTATGGTCAGTACAGAGCTGCAGCCACTCGTAGGTGGAGCTGCGTTAGTGATGCAAGGTCATTATTACATACTTCAAAATACAATCATGTTCATAGATGTGGCTTTGTTTGGCTAGTTAACCAGCCAACTCTGTAACATTACCGTAGTGAATTACTCATGACATGACGTAGGCCTACTAGTTCCCTCTCGTCCGCATTTCAGACAGCAAATGTTACCAGCCCTTTATAAACAAGCACAAACAGTTTCCACCACTTATCCATGGCACTTTGTGTTCAGTAAAAAATTGCATTTCATGTTCGAAAGGCGCTATGTAAATAAAGCTTTACTTACTTACTTACTTTTACACTGCTGTACTGAAAAGGTACTGAACCGTGACTTCAAAACCACAAACTGAAATGTGTCTGTACCGTTACACCCCTATATATTTTAAATGTAACAATACAAACCTGATCTTTTCAAATCTGTAATCTCTTAACTTTCAATAGCTATTTTCATTTCGTCTGCACTCTTATCCTGTGGCCTGTAAATGGTATTTGAAATGTCAAATGCCAAAATCATGGCATAATCAGCCTATTTGCTGTGTTGTCAACACAGAAAAAGCTAAACTTTTGGTTTTCCCTTGAAAAAGAGGGGGCCACATATTAAAGAGCTGTAATTCCTACACCCTTCCTCCAATTTGGATGTGATTACCCTCAAATTAAAGAGGGTATTTAGTCTGCACTTTAAGGCCATATGCATTCTATAACTGCAACTTGAATATGTTTTGGTAAACAGCTAAAATAACAACAATTCTGTCTGTGTCCAAAATGCATATATATATATATATATATATATATATATATATATATAAATGCATATAGCTTGGCTACTGTTTTCCACTTCTGGTAAAAAAATAACATAAAAGTATGTTTTGATAACATTTCTTCACTTTTGTTTTAATATTTTGATCATCTTTATTCGTAGGATTCCCTGCACTGTGAACTCCCCATCTGGGCAATGATGGATGCTTCTGCTTGTTCTGGTCATGACGACATGCGCCAGTGCTACGTCCAGTGTGGGAAGAAACTAAACATGGAGGATATTGTGAAAATATGGCAGCGAATTAGAAAAGGGGGACAACACCATTGTGGTACAACTGATCAGTAAGTCATACACATGCTGTGAATCCTGTCCACAAGTAGCCTATTGTGTTCACAGGGTTCGACAGTAACGCTTGTCCGGAGCAAGTACAAAAATCGCCGGGTTTGTTGCTGGTCCTGGATATTTTTAACTGTGTGCAGGAAGAACAACAGACGGCATAATAATAATATATTCATTCCACGATCATCTAGTCTGGTCTGGCGCCTGCGCCGTCTGTTATTCTTCCTGCACACAGGTAAAAATATCGAGGATCCAGCAGCGTTGTCGGGCTCGCGCAAACAAATCTGTTTAATTTTTTACTTACTCCGGGCAAGCGGTCAAGCGTTACTGTCTAACCCTGGTTCAATAATTCACCATAGGGTGCCAGGTGTACAGTAGGGATGCACGATATAGATTTTTTCCAACCGATACCGATACCGATATTTACCCGCTTCTCGTGGCCGATAACCGATACCGATATTATTCTTATTATTTTATTTTTTCTTTCCTATCACCAGGGGAGCCCCCCTCCCAAATTTCGTTGTTTGGTACCTGTACTATATCAATGACAATAAAGACCATTCAGATATAATTTCACAGTTGATAACCTGTAGTTCATGCACACCTGAAGGTAAGAAAGGCTATGTAGTGAGCAAAGATTGATGATTTAATATTCCATAGTGATCTCACCAAATCTAACTTACATCACTATTGTTAACACAACAAAGAGAACACTTCTGACTCTTCAAATGTTCATTTATTATTTCCTCTAACAAACAGAATCTGTTATAGACAGTGCACAATGCTTTTTTTAGCCAAAGTTCATAAAGATCTTATGTTAACCGTAGCTTTAGACAGTATACTGTATGTTTACATGTATATGTTAACCATAGCTTTAGACAGTATACTGTATGTTTACATGTACATGTTAACCATAGCTTTAGACAGTATACTGCATGTTTACATGTATATGTTAACCATAGCTTTAGACAGTATACTGTATGTTTACATGTATATGTTAACCATAGCTTTAGACAGTATACTGCATGTTTACATGTATATGTTAACCATAGCTTTAGACAGTATACTGCATGTTTACATGTATATGTTAACCATAGCTTTAGACAGTATACTGTATGTTTACATGTATATGTTAACCATAGCTTTAGACAGTATACTGCATGTTTACATGTATATGTTAACCATAGCTTTAGACAGTATACTGTATGTTTACATGTACATGTTAACCATAGCTTTAGACAGTATACTGCATGTTTACATGTATATGTTAACCATAGCTTTAGACAGTATACTGCATGTTTACATGTATATGTTAACCATAGCTTTAGACAGTATACTGTATGTTTACATGTACATGTTAACCATAGCTTTAGACAGTATACTGTATGTTTACATGTACATGTTAACCATAGCTTTAGACAGTATACTGTATGTTTACATGTCATGTATGTTAACCATAGCTTTAGACAGTATACTGCATGTTTACATGTATATGTTAACCATAGCTTTAGACAGTATACAGTATGTTTACATGTATATTCATTACATGTAAGTTCATGAAATCCACAATGGCTTTTTTTTCGCGGCTAGGCTACCGTGTTCTGCTACAACGAGTGCTTGATATTCCTTCCATACAGCGTGCTTGCAATGGTGATTCTTCAGGTGACTTATTAGATTCGTTGTGTTGTAACTCGTAGACCTTTGCCCTCCTCTCCGAACTTTTGTTGAACATGTATTGCAAATTGCAAACGCAATATCTGCCTTAGAAATTGTGAAGAATGTCCACACCGGGGAAGGCATGTTTCGCTCGCGTCTCGTCTATACAAACTGCGTGCCTGAGCGCGGAAACCGGAAGCAGAGCGCGGAAACCGGAAGCAGAAGGCTAAATTTTATAATAAATACCGATACCGATAAACATTAATTCCCCAATATCGGGCCGATAAATATCGGTGCCGATAATATCGTGCATCCCTAGTGTACAGTATGCTAATGGTGGTCATTGAATTTATATGATGAATTATACTGCCAGGTGCATAACTATAATCTTAGCCAAGTCATTGTATTAGCTCAGTACATTTCAGCAGCAGCTAAACAGTTGGTAATTAAAGGGCAGAACTATAAGCACATCTAATAGATGAATGTCATGTATGATAACGCAGCAAGCTTGCTTGAAAGGGAGCTGCCAGTCAAGCGTGCAAAGTCCACGCCCATGCAGCCCTCTGTCTGACCAGGAAGTTGAGCCTAACTAGAAGATTATTGTGATTTTTTTCTTGGACACAAAATACAATTGGAACCGTTTAATGTCTATTTTCCAGACCCTTTAATTACAAAGAAATGCAATCAGTAATCCTTAGATTATTGCATTTGCAGGCCATGTCCTGTCAGTCTAGATGGGCTTTCAGTGAACTGGTTGGCTGTCATTTATAATTGACTCTGCACTGTTTGTGCCTCCATTGTTTCTGGCTGCAGGTCCTCTTCAGCTCATGTAACCATGTATGAACCAGAGTCCACAGAGTCCCCCGGATCTGGCTGTGGTTCTCCAGCCCTGAAAATCACACAGTGGGGTCCAGAGGTGGTGGTAGTGAAGCTGGAGGAAGAAGATGTAGAGGAGAATAGAGTGATGGTGAAAGAAGAAGTGGAGGAGAAGAGAGTGATGGTAAAAGAAGAAGATGGAGGAGAAGAAATGAGGGAGGAGGGAGTGATGGTGAAACAAGAGGTCGAAGTAGAAGTGGAGATTGAAGACACGGATGGTAAGTCTTTATTGTATAGTGGTGAGGGTCATTGCACTGCTGTAAAATCAATGCTGCCAGTGGCAAGGCAAGTTTATTTGTATGGCACATTTCATACAACAGGGGCGATTCAAAGTGCTTTACATACATTATTTAAAAATACAGCAAGAGGAGCATAGCAAGAAAATAAAAACGACTGAATAAAAGCAAATATAAGAGGTAAATAGATAAAACATTTAATAAGACAATAGTTCATGGATAAAAGACATTGATAGAAGTGTTTAATCATAACTGCTGCAAAACATGAAGGTTTTTAGCTTAGATTTAAATATGTTTAGGGTTTGCGCCTGTTTGATTTCTTCAGGGAGTTTGTTCCAGGAGCATGCAGCAGCGTGACTGAAATCTGCTGCACCGTGTTTTGTTTTTACTCTTGGAATTATTAGCTGATTAGTCTCAGCTGACCTTAGGGACCTTAGGGAATATAGGGTGGGAGGAGATCTGATATGAATATAGGGAGGGAGGAGATCTGATATGAATATAGGGAGCGAGGAGATCTGATATGAATATAGGGTGAGGAGATCTGATACGAATATAGGGAGGGAGGAGATCTGATATGAATATAGGGAGGGAGGAGATCTGGGGCCTCATTTATAAAGCTTGCGTACAGACTTTTGCGTCACCCAAAATAAAAATCAAGCCCAAAGTAAAACACAAATGTATTTGTTGTGAGTCGCTTTGGATAAAGGCGTCTGCTAAATGCCAAAAATGTAAATGTAATAAATGTTTGGGTTGTGTGTGTGTGTGTGTGTGTGTGTGTGTGTGTGTGTGTGATGTTTGGGGGGTGTGTTTATGTGTGTGTGGTTGTGTGTTTATGTGTGTGATATTTGGGGTGTTTATGTGTGTGATATTTGGGGTGTGTGTTTATAATATGTGTGATATTTGGGTGGTGTGTTCACAGTATGTATGTGTGTGTGTGTGTGTGTGTGAACTAAGGTGCGTAAGCACATTTTCCCACAATTTTGGGATTTAGAAAAACTGTGCGCACCTCTAGGCTACGCACAGTGTGATCCATGGGTACGCATAGAAACTGGAGAAATGTCAACTGCGACTCCGCTGGCAGAAGGATGAAACAGGAGAAACGCTTTGAAATAGATACAATTTCCACCAACATAAATCGAAATATTACCTCACATATTATGCGAGTGCACACAAAGAATATACGTGCACACTGCACATATCTTATCATTGATGCAAACTAGTCACCTTTCGGCGAAATTCGCAGTTTTTAACTCAAAATAGGTCATCCACGTGAATCATGGAGATTTGAAAAAAAAATATATAGGGGGGGGGGGTCATGAAAGTTGTGTCGTGACGTCATCATGGGCAAAGCAGTTCGTTTCAGTGAACTCATTCATTACAATCAGTTCACTAAAAAGATTTGTCCAAAAGAGTCGTTCATCCAATCATTCAGTGCTTCTCAGAGCTTCGACTCACTGCGCGTAGTCCATTCACTGAACTGAAACACGTCAGTGTCCAGTGAGCTGAGAATGTAGGGGCGGGGCCGCCTTCGTAAATTCACTTTGCGAGTGACGGCCTCTCGTCCAATCAAATTACTTGGTCCATTATAACATTGAACCCAGTGTGGGCTGGGCTCTGGCGAATTTACGAACGCGGATAAAGGTACCGTTTTCAAACAACTGAAAGCTACTATAAATATCGTACCCTATTATGTAAAGACTTAGAATTTCACGACACTTAATTATTAAATAAAATATTTGGTACTACTTCGAGACTTTCAAGACAAGAGGCTTCCCACCAGTTCAGTCAGTGACACCTGACACCTGACACCTGCCTGTAATTAGTTCAGATTTCCTCGCCAGAGAGTTGCATCGTGGAGAACTGCACACACTCACGGTAAGTAACCTGTTTGAGTAATTATATTATGGGGGTGGAAAAAAATGAAGTATATATTAATAAAAAAAGAAATGCGGGTGGTGAGGTAACTTGACATGTTAAGGTTTCTTCTAGCTTGCTAACGTAACGTAAATTAGCAATGGTTCTTCTCCATAGATTACGTTTACAAGCACACCAAATTCAGATTAAAGTCAATATGCAGGGTATTGTAACCGAATAGGTGTTTATAGGTGTTTATATGCGCTGTAGCAACTGGAATATTCTGTTTACATTTGAAAGGGCAAAATAATCTGGCCGCATGTAACTAGGGTTGGGTACCGTTTGGGTTTTATCCGGTACCGGTACCTAACCGATACTTTAAAAACGGTACCGGTACCAAAACGGTACTTAATTCGGTACTTTAGATTTTTTTAAATGACATATATATATAATAATAACACGGTCGACAACATTAAACAGCTTTTCACTTTTTTATTGCTGAGGCACAATATATATTAGTTAAATATACACTCAAATTAAAATAAATGAAAATAAAACTCCTGAGCCTTGGGGACTCCATTAAGCTGGGGGTGCCTATCGTTGGTACTGATGTCGAATACGAGTACAGTACACACTTGTTCGGCAGCCCCTCAAGGACATCAGAATATTCTTAGAAAAGGGATCTAGTGAAGAGGCCTGCATAGCCCCCAGAACCAAGAAGACCAAGAGGAAATATAACTCTGATAAACTGGAGCCCTCCACCTCGTCAAAATCCAAACTATGTTGCCGCTCAGCTACAACAACTCCCCTCCCCCTCTCTGGTCCATGATACATGACGATTGATTTTTCAGACACAGTAGTAGGATAAGGACAGTACCCGAATATCAAGAGATCCCCAATCATATTGTCCACCTCGCAGAGACGCAGCCACACATCCGCACAACGTCATCAACAGACGCGTCGAATCCTGGAGTGCACTGTCCAATCAAAGGCTTGCGTTCGTAAACTCGCTCTGAGAGCGTCGCAGCGCACACTAGGCCCGACGTCATAAGGGGAGCAAGTCATTTGATTGGACAGAAGGCATTCCACGAGTGGTGATCAGAATTCCAGAACGAGTTTACGGAACGCACCCATAAGTCGAGCGTCGCGTTACGCCAACCCGCTAGCGGAAGTTGCTTTTAGCAACCTTCTCGTTATCCTTCCGTACTCGCTGCTTTCACTGAGTGGAAATTTAACAGGCGATGTGACGTCACGAGTCACCAGTTGACACCGGCGAGATAGAAAAGTACCGAAATGAGGTACCGAAATCTCCTTTGCGATTCGGTACGGGTACATACCGAATGTAAAGTAACCGGTACCTACCGGTACCGATTTTCGGTACCCAACCCTACATGTAACTGCGTATTAAGGTACACTGGGCATGCGCATACTGGTTGAATACAGGAATATGGTGTGCATGTAACGCAGTCATTGATATCTACTTTAGCATCATCAGTAGCCCGCTTCAATTTGTTTTCAGAATGAGAATGAAAGAATTTGGAGAGGAAGATGCCATTATTGTGGCTCAGCTAGATGCAGGAGTGAGGTGCAAGTGGAGCTGGTCCTGGCTGAAGCTAGACTCAAAGAGTGACGTAAAGGGCAAAGAATATGTGTTCCCTATGTCTCAGTTTTTTTAAAAGATTGACAAACCAGGACATGCCCGGTGCAGCCTCTGCTGCAAAGAGATTAATTATTCAACCAAGGGCTGCCATGCCTTTGTGGCACATTGTAAAACTGACAAACATTGCCAAAAAGTGGTGACAATTATGACCACACACAGTGTCATACCACCGTCAGCAAGTCAGGGCCCATCACAGCAGAGCCCATCAACTCAGGGTCCATCACAGCAGATCCCATCTGCTCAGGGCCCATCAGTGCAAGGCCCAGAGAAGATGAGAGAAAGAGTTACGGTGCCAGTACCCCTGTTTGAAAGGGTAGCAAATGCAGAGGTGAGTGTGCATATAGTGCTATATAGATAACAACTAGCACAGATAATATAAAGTCGTAAGCCTAGACTTTGTTAATCAGAATAGGAAATCCCCTATATACAGTGAATCGCAGTATAGAATTATTTTTATAATGATGTCATGTTTACTTATTACAAGCTATGTGCAAGTGGTAACATATAAAATACTAATACTATTTTCGGGGGTTTTCCAGGCAATGGTTCTTGCAGTTCTTGCAGAACATTCCCTTCCCCTCTCTATAGCCCCTGTCATCCGTGAGCTTGCTGAGACACTGGCTCTGGATAAACCAGCTCTGGCAGGCATGAAGCTATCCCGGACAGCTGCCACATACAAGATGGTCCAGGGCCTGGGGCACACCTTCTCAGAGAGGACGTTTGAGAACATTCGGTCATGCCCTTTCTCCATCAGCCTGGATGAGAGCACATCAAGCTCCAATAAGAAGGTGCTGTCAATCCTTGTCAGCTACTTTAATCAGGAGCTGAAGCATGTGGTCGGCTCGCAGACAACAGGCCCTGTTAACGAAAAAAGGGAGGCAGGAAGAGTTTGGTTGCCAGCCAACAACCAGTGCTGCACAAAGCAGGAAGACTGCAGTGGAGGAGGACAGGCAAGCCACAGTGAGGCACATGGCTGCTCAAAAAAGAAAAAAAGCACTGGAAGTGCTGGTACAGGCAAAAAAGCCAAAAAAGCACAAGTGATGTGCTTGGTGGGATGGACTGGAGTGGGTGGATGGTTGGGGTATTCATCAGAATTGGTTTTATTTGTTAAAAAATTAATGTTATTTATAGTTCAACATTGTTCAAAATATATTTACAAAATAAATTATACATCTAATTCTAATGCGTTTTCATTATTGTTACCACTGCTTCATAGGTCTGAATAACACTGACAGGCTTTATATGTGTCCCTTGAACAGAGCTTGTATAGAAAAATGATGCATTGCATCATGGGAAGGTGCCTGGGCGCCGCGCAATGATAATTTGGGCCATCACCAGTTTGCACCCCTGCTTATTCTCCCTTGTCCTGTACCCATCACAATGTAGGCTACATATATCTTTGTTCGTATCAATCATATAGATATTCATGCAAATATATTAACTTTTTATATTCATATTCATTGCACATAGCGCGAGGCTGGACAAGTTGAGCACCGTTCCTGATTCACTGTTCCCGAGTGCTCAGTGGGTAACGTCCCGATAAGTCCAATGATCGCAATATCCATACATTGAAGAACATGAACAAGCCCACTAGACAATTGACTATCATCCACAAGCACACCCCATCTATACGGACTACGAACATTTTAAGCGCACAGACACTTTATTACTGAGCTATCTATTATTACTAATTGCACCACCAGTGTATCTTGTCTTACTTGTCTTACTTAATCTGTAATTATTAAACAATACTTGGATGTTATGACATGTATTATCATGAATAGTAAGGTGAACAGTAGGACGAATCACGTTTAAACTGACTCCGTTGTTGAAGCAGTCTGGAACATACAGTACAGGCCAAACGTTTGGACACACCTTCTCATTCAATGTGTTTCCTTCATTTTCATGACTATTTACATTGTAGATTCTCACTGAAGGCATCAAAACTATGAATGAACACATGTGGAATGATGTACTTAACAAAAAAGTGTGAAATAACTAAATATGTCTTATATTTTAGATTCCTCAAAGTAGCCACCGATTGCTTTTTTGTTGTTGATTAAAAAAAAAAATGGTAATAAAATATATAATAATAATATTATATATATATAATAACATATTATTATTAACACATATTATATTAATTATTATTATTATATATTTTATTAACAAAAAAAAAGCAAAGGGTGGCTACTTTGAGGAATCTAAAATATAAGACATATTTAGAGTTATTTCACACTTTATTGTTAATACATAATTCCTATGTGTTCATTCATAGTTTTGATGCCTTCAGTGAGAATCTACAATGTACCAAATAGTCATGAAAATAAAGGAAACGCATTGAATGAGAAGGTGTGTCCAAACGTTTGGCCTGTACTGTAGATATTATATAGATGAGAGAAGAGAGTTTCGGTGCGTACGCAAAGGAAGAACATTTGGATTCTGATTTATAAAATCGGTGCGCAAGTGGAATTTGCGGGCCACTCTTCCCACACCTGCTTCCCTTTATCCCAATCAACTCTAAATGTTGCGCACGGGAACGAGCGTCTCGCCCCACCCTTTTTAACACCCATGCTTTGCCTATTATTGGTCAGTGAAATGCCCGACAGAAGGCGAAAAAAAAATCACCCACTCAATTTCTGCGCAGTAGTTCCGCTTAACGAACACATAACAATATGAAACTCTCTATAATATCTATGTTCCAGACTGTGTCGACAACGTGTTCACCTTATTATTTATGATAATACATTTCATAACATTCAAGTATTGTTTAATAATTACAGATTCAATTAAATATGATTCCCGATTAAACTGTACAACATATCCCCCTTTGTATTTATTATGTTAAATCATGTTTTTTCTTTTAGATTAGATTCAATCTTATTGTCATTGACAAGTACCAAGGTTGTCACAAGGAAATGCTTATCGGGAACGTTAGCCTTATGAAGACGTACATTACTGTGAGGTCAATGCGGACGGTGGTCAACCTCGCGCTACGTGCAATGAATATTTATGTAAAAAGTAAATATATTTGCATGACTATCAATATGATATGTACAGTAAAGATATATGTATATAGTGTGATGCGTACAGGACAAGGACGAATAAGATATGTGTAGTGTGCACGTATCCTTTGTGTGCACTCCTTCATAATACGTGAGAGGCAATATTTCTTATATCGGTGGAAATGGTATCCATTTCAAAGCCTTTCTCCTCTTTCATCCTTCTGCCAGCGGAGTCGCAGTTGCTAATTTCTCCAGTTACCGTATTTTCCGCACTATAAGGCGCACTTAAAAGCCAAAAAAAATAAAAAATAACGACAGTGCGCCTTATAATCCGGAGCGCCTTATATATGGATCAAAATGTAAAAATTACATGACCAATATTTTTTTTTTAATAATAATAAAATGTTTCAGTACGACTGGTAAACTACAAAGCCGCACCGCTTGCAGCATTACGGTAATCAGTAAACGACGGCCGCCATCTTGGAATCTCCGCGAATGCTATGCTATTGTTATGCTATCATGTGCTCTGAATGGATGCCGTACTCACCCAACTGTTCAATTCGGACACTGAAGAAGAATAATTCAAGGGATTCGTGGACGAGGAATGAACTGAAAAAGTGAGCTTTACGTGTTATACATAACTGAACAATGTTGAGTTATGCACTAACGTTTGATTTAGTGGTATCAGACTGTTTCTTTTACTACGTGTTTACTGAAATAAAGTTTGAATGTTTGACTGAATTGAATTAATGAACATCTCATCCCTCTGTCTCCATGTCATTGTAGAACAGCCATGCCTTTGGAATGTGAAGCTTGAGGTCTACAAAGACAAAGACATCTTAAATGAAGGAGGAGAACCTGACGAGACGGAGGATAACATCCTGTCCTTTTCTTCACAGTTGCCCGTGTATCATAGGCTTTAGATTTTGAACTTAAGATCACTCTGATCATTACGTTGTTATGAACCCCAAGAGAAGAGAGAACATTATCGATGGCAGTAGATACGTTTCCGACGACACAGTATACCTAACGACAATACTATCAGACTGTTTCTTTTACTACGTGTTTACTGAATCAGGGAAAAGTTCCCCTCCACGTTTGGGAGAAGAGTGAACAAGGCTGGGAGATATTGTTAATATTGTTAATATGTTATTGTTAATATTGTTAATATGCACATTAACGTTTGAACAACGTTACCATGGGAGTGAACGGAGTTGTCAGAACGCTTAATAAAGTTTGACTTTATCTGACTGTGTTGTTGACATTCCCTTTAGCACAGCTCCATCTAGTGGATGCATAACGCAACCCCAGTCAAAAAAAAAAAAAACGACAGTGCGCCTTATAATCCGGTGCGCCCTATATATGAAAACATTTCTAAAATAGGCCATTCATTGAAGGTGCGCCTTATAATCCGGTGCGCCTTATAGTGCGGAAAATACGGTACTATGCGTACGCATGGGTCCCAGTGTGCTTAGAGGTGCGCACAGTTTCACGCCAAGTTCCTTTTTTATAAATCCCAAATTTGCGGGAGGATTTACGTACGCATGTACGTAGGCAAGTCACAAAATCAATCAATCAGATTCTAACCTCTCCATCATGGGCAAGACCAAAAAGTTGTATAAGGACGTCAGGGACAAGATTGTAGACCTGCACAAGGCTGGAATGGGCTACAAGACCATCAGCAAGCAGCTTGTTGAGAAGGAGACAACTGTTGTGCGATTATTTGAAAATGACAGAAAGACAAAATAACCATCAATCGCCCTCGGTCTGGGGCGACGAACATGAAATGCATCTGCGTTTCCTTGTCTTAGTACTTCTCAATGACAATAAGGTTGCATCTAATCTAATCTAAAAGAGAAATGATTTAGTATAATAACTACAAAGCGAGGTATCTGTTTTTGCAAAACAACCTCTCAAATGTTGTAGTTTAATCGGGAATCATATTTAATTGGATCTGTAATCATTATACATATTATACAAATACTTGGATGTTATGACATTATCATAAATAATAAGGTAAACAGTAGGACGAATCACGTTTAAACTGATTCCGTTGTCGATGCAGTCTGGAACATGTTATATATAGGGGTGTAACGATACATCGATTCACATCGATGCATCGATTCATTGACTAACGATCTGATTACATCGACGCAATGTAAAAACATCGATCTATATCGTCATCTTAAAGATACACCTTTATTTTGAAATGGCACATTCTGCGTGACTGTCACCATTTCCGTGCAGCGCGCGACTAGCAGCGGCAAACTAGAAAGTCAAAGAGCGCTGCACACTGTGCAGGTCAAGTCATGGCGAGTAGCAGGGCTAACGACGACGAAATTTGCTCTCCTCTCGGTAATAAGTCGGCGGTCTGGAAATATTTCGGATTCCGCAGCAAAGACGGCTCTACAGACAAAACACTCACCATATGCAAACAATGCCAGTGCGAGTATTGCACAAATATACTGTAGGTTAAATGGTGACCTTGGTTCAGTTCTAACTGTTAAAAATACTGTGTTTATGAGACAGTAAAAAAGTTAACGTTTACAAAAATCCTGCCTTAAAAAAGGGGGGACAAGTTCTTCCAGTTTTGTTTCATAGGACATTCATGTTTTAAAGCTGAATATCTCTTGTTTGTGAGACTAGTGAACGGGTCTATTTTTCTTTTTGTAACAGAAGAATACTGTATTTTACAATATTATTTAAATGCTGGATACCTGGAAGAGCTCACAAATAAAATGGTCAAATCATATTCTAGTTGTTTTTGTGAGTTGATAATTGTGTTAGATTGGCATATGATATCGCGTCATATCGATCATATCGTCATATCGATATCGAATCGAAATCGTATCGTGACTGACATTGTGATATAGTCAAACATTGTATCGTCATACAAACAAATCGATATAATATCGTATCGTGATGAAGCTGGTGATTTACACCCCTAGTTATATATGGTCTGGCGAGAACGTTCGTTGCGCGGAAATGTACTGATTGGGTGAAAAGTATTTTTTTCCGGCGTTCTGTCGGCCGTTTGACTGACCATATGCAACGTTTGCAGGAAAAGTGCCATAGAAATAAAAAGTTATTATTATTATTATTATTATAGGCAACTATGGGCGTCAAAAAGGGTGGGACAAGACGCTCGTTCACGTGTGCAACAGAGTTGATTGGAAGCAGGCGTGGAACTTGCAAATTCCACTGGCGTGCGCACCGTTTTATAAATCCGAATGTTGGCGACGTAAATGTTATTGCTTTGCAAAGGTGCGTAGATACACAAAGCTTTATAAATGAGGCCCCTGATATGAATATAGGGTGGGAGATCTGATATGAATATAGGGAGGGAGGAGGTCTGATATGAATACAGGGTGAGGAGATCTGATATGAATATAGGGAGGGAGGAGATCTGATATGAATATAGGGAGGGAGGAGATCTGATATGAATATAGGGTGGGAGGAGGTCTGATATGAATATAGGGAGGGAGGAGGTCTGATATGAATATAGGGAGGGAGGAGGTCTGATATGAATACAGGGTGGGAGGAGATCTGATATGAATATAGGGAGGGAGGAGATCTGAAATGTATTTTGGTCCCAGACCATTTTCTGTGAGAGACTGGTAGCCAGTGTAGGGATCTCAGGATTGGTGTAATGTGTTCAAACATATTCATTTTTGTTAGGACCCTAGCAGTTGCGTTTTGGATGAGCTGCAGCTTACGAACAGCCCCTTTAGATTTTTTTTGGGACATGAAACCTCTCATTCTTGTTATGTTTTTCAGGTGATAGTAGGCTGATTTAGTTATCGAGTTAATGTGTCTGTTGAAGTTTAGAGTCTAGAATTACTGTATTTTCCGCACTATAATGCGCACCGGATTATAAGGCGCACCTTCAATGAATGGCCTATTTTTTAACTGTTTTCATATATAGGGCGCACCGGATTATAAGGCGCATAGAATAGAAGATACTGCAGTCAAACGTTTGACTGGGGTTGCGTTACGCCTAAGCTCCACCTAATGCGTTGCATGAATGAATGAATGAATGAATGAATGGACTTTATTGTCATTGCTACAGTACAGGTACCAAACAACGAAATTTAGGAGGGGTGGCTCCCCTGGTGTTAGGAAAGGGAGAAAAAAAAACACTTTAAAAAAAAATCACAAGAAGGGAAGGAGCTGGTTTACATAAATAAAGGCTATGTACACAATCCACTGTACTATACTGTACAGATAGACGACTAGGGTTGTCATATTGCACAATAGTATTGTTTCACGTTATTTAAAGTGTCCCAGTTTGCAGGCTTGAAATGTACATGTTTGTGCCTCAGCACTACACCTGATTTTTTCAGTCCAGCAGCTGCCATACAATCCGTCCAGACTGTCCAGGGCCCAGAACTTAGGTCTTTGCTGTGTTCAGGGCCTGGACGGCCCTGTGGTAGAAGCTGTTCTTCAGTCTGTTTGTCTTGGCGGCCAGGGTCCTGAATCGCCTTTTCGAGGGCAGCCTGGTAAAGTGTACGTGCCCAGGGTGGGTCGGGTCCCTGGAGATCTTGGAGGCCTTCCTGAGACAGCGTGTGTTGTACAGCTCTTCCAGAGAGGGGAGGGGGGCGCCGGTGATCTTCTGTGCTGTTCTCACGACTCTCTGTAGCGCATTTCTCTCCGCTGTTGTGCAGCTGGAGAACCAGTTACAGATGCCGTAGGTGAGGATGCTCTCCACTGCGCCGCGGTAAAAGGTCACCAGTATCTCCTGCTTGCTGTGTTCCTTCCTGAGGCATCTCAGGGTGTATAGCCGCTGTTGTGCCCTCTTGATGGTGCCTTTTGTGTTGTCCTTCCAGGTCAGGTCATCCCGCATGTGATGTCCCAGGAATCGGAGGGTTGAGACTCTCTCCACGCTCTCTCCGTCGATGAGCAGGGGCTGGATCTCGGACTTTTTCCTCCTGAAGTCTACGATGATTTCCTGGGTCTTTGACTTGTTCAGCAGCAGGTTGTTAACCTTGCACAGCTTGCTCAGTTGCTCTACCTCATCCCTGTACGCCGCCTCGTCCCCCCCCGAGATACATCCCACCACGGTGGTGTCGTCTGCAAACTTTACGATGGAGTTGCTGGGGTGGACGGGGATGAAGTCGTAGGTGTAGAGGTTGTAGAGGATGGGGCTTAGCACGCAGCCCTGGGGGGACCCATTGCTGAGTCTGAGGGCTGTGGAGGTGTGGGGGCCCACCCGCACCCTCTGGGGGCGGTCGGTCAGGAAGTCCTTGATCCACACACATATAGAGTGTGATAGACCCAGGTCTAGTAGTTTGGTCACTAGCCTGTCTGGAAGGATGGTGTTGAAGGCGGAGCTGAAGTCCACGAAGAGCAGTCTCGCGTCACCTCGCCATCGGCGTTGCGTCAACTTCCCGTTGTCCATGCTCCACCTGAGCGTTGCGTCACCGTCAACGTTCTACCTGCTCCACTGTCATTGTCAAAATATATATTTTTCCACCTCAAGTATCAGCCGTTCGTCATCCATTTTTGCAACAAGCGTCAAGGACCTGTGTTGATTCACAGCTGACTCGCGTGAATAGCAATTCGCAATAGCTGCGACCACGAGCTATAGAGTAGTTGGCTACAAGCATTTTCAATCTGGTATTATCTCTATTAGTGGATTAACCGCTGTGGTGATTTAACAGCTGATAAAAATACATCAAGTAGACTACAAACAGAGAAAAACAAGAAAACAACACCAGAAAACAACCAATAGGCTATACAACCATATAACCAACAACTTATAACCAACAACCAATATGTGACAGCTCCTGGTGGAATGTGCAACGTCATTTTTCAGTTTTTACATGTGCTTAAACTACAGATTGTAATCTTTCAAATGATGTGTCATACATTGACATCGGAGAAAGTTTGAACACGACAGGCGTATTTGAATGTCGGTGCACCTCAAACACTGAATGGGAGAAAAGTGACTCTAAACGCAGCCACAGCTATGAACGCTGCTAACAGCTAGCGGCTAACAAAACACATCGCTACGAAGGTCCAAACTGTATTTTAATAACATCACAACATACTGGGAGAACATCGACATGCTAAAAACTAGGGATGTCCCGATCCCACTTTTTCACTACCGATACCGATACCTGGGCTTCGGGTATCTGCGATACCGATACCGATCCGATATTTGTATACATTTTTTGACCCCTGAATAATAACAAATACCTCCCCTTATAGTCCACACCAACAACAGTTAAATTAAAGACTGGTGAACTGGTGAACAAGAGGTGAACAAGATGGCGGAGTAGAAGCCTCGCGGTTACTCTCCCTTCAATTTAGCTAGGCAAACATTTGTATTCGTGCTACGAAATCTGATGCTGTGCTACTTCAGTTGAACGTTTATTGGCCTGTTTGGTCCTGTCCACAATGGCTAGCCGTACGCGCAAAGGCAAAGATACATTGGCTGTGCCGATGGACGGCGACGAGACCTCAGAGAGCGCTCTCACAGTGGCCTCTCTCGAGGCTACACTTAAACGCTATTTTAATATAGCAGAGAAAAACTCCAATGACCGATTCGACCGGCTGGAGACCCAGCTGGGATCCATGGAGGCAACCCTGACTAAACACGAGAAGGAGATTAGTGTACAACGCACTATCACCTCCAAGCTACATGAGCGGGTAAAGGAATCCGAGGTCACTACCTCTCAACACAGCAGATCACTAGCTCAGCTCGAGTCCAAACTGGCATCCTTCGAGGATAGGAGCAGAAGGGACAACCTTCGAATGATCAATCTAAAGGAGGGAGAAGAATCGGGGAATGCAATGTCCTACCTCACTGCCAACTTCCCAATATGGTTCCCCTCCCTGGCTGACAAGCCGCTGGAGATCATGCGAGTTCACCGCACCGGGTCTCCTCGAGCGTCTTCACCACATCCCAGGTCCTTGATCATTAAATTCCTTCGCTTCACAGACAGAGACCGCATCCTCCAAGAATCAAGGAAAACTCCCGTGGAGATCGCCGGGCGCACCATCCGTTTTGCAGCGGATTACAGCGAGTACACTTCTAAACTCAGACGTCCCTGTTATCCGGTCATGCACCGGGCTCGGGGACTGCACTGTGAGGCATTCTTGCTGTACCCCGCGGTCATCAAGCTCATCCACAACTCTGAACACCATCTATTCCACGAACTATCAGAGGCAGAGAAGTTCCTTTCTTCACTTGAGGACAATTCCTGATCGGGGTAAGGCTCTTAACAAGAGCTCGCTCTAGACTTTGTTTTTCAAACGATAACTGTTGACGATGACATGCTGGACTTGTTTACTTCCTGGTGGGGCGTTACTCACGGAGGACGTCACTCCAATGACTCTCTTTGTTTATTTCTATCGTGTAGCAACTCAGTGAGTGTAAATCCGGCTGACATCGCTGTAAAACCACTATAGTTATTATTTTTGCTTCCTATTTACTGTAAATGCTGTTCCAGCTGTATGGTGGCTGACTGTGTGCGACACATTTCGCAATCTGAACTCTATGATAGGTTGCTGACTAATCAGATTGAATAGCGGTATAATAGCCTAATGTTTTAAGTTTGCCTGTTCCACACAACCTTGCTTATTTGAGTATTTTGAACATATGGGGTGTCCCAATTTACGTATGACATTATAGGTAGCTTGAACACAATTATTGTTTTTTTTATAATAGAACTGAATAAATATATAATTTCATTGCTGATGGCTTTATAACCCCAAATGATACTTGAAAAGTATTTCTTTTTTTCTTTGGTTTCTAATTCTGTATTATCATAATTTTTTATTATATATGGTAATTACTCAAACAAGGAATAGCTACAAGGGAGAGGGAGGGGTATCTGACTATCTTTTCTTCACTGTCACTTTTTTGGGGGGGAGGGGGGAGGTTGGGTGGGCTCTGGATGGACCTTTTTGTCCATTTATTTTTGGGGGGGGTTGGGGAAGAGGGGTGCCGATTGGGATTAGGGGGCAAGGGGTGGGTGGGCTATGATCATGGGGCTTATGGGGGGGTTGGGGGGGAGGGACAGGATCCTATGGTTGGAGCTCTTCGGTTAGTATCTTTCACTTTTTTCTTTTACCAAGATAGCTATGACTAACATTACACTTCTGTCTTGGAATGGGCGGGGCCTAAATATCCCTCATAAACGCACAAGTACCTTAGACTTCCTACAGAGAAAAAAGATAGATGTGGCCTTCTTTCAGGAATCTCACCTATTGGAAAAAGATGTTAGTAGATTACAGAATAAATATTACCATGTAATTGCCTCCTCCTCAAATACCAAAAAAAAAAGGGGAGTAGTGATCGTTGCCAAGCGCAGTTTTCAGTTTAAAGATCTAGGATCTGGGAAAGACTCTGAGGGCAGAGTAAGCTATATAAAAATGATGGTAAATGATAAGAAACTGGCCTTTGTTTCAGTATATGCACCAAATTCCTTTGATATTGGCTTTTATGACTACTTAACTAAATTGATGTTTGATCTATCTGATTTTGGTTTAATAATAGGGGGTGACTTTAATGCTGTATGGCTACACACGATGGACAGAACTGGGGTTAACGAGGGGAGAGAGCAACACCTGGCGTCCTCTGCACTAAGGAAATGGGCTAGTGACTGTGCTGTGGTAGATGTCTGGCGTTCTTCTAACCCCTCCGTGAAAGAATTCACTTGTTTCTCCTCTCGACACAGATCATTCTCTCGCATAGATTATATTTTTATATCCAAACATATGTATGATAAGACATCAGATTTTAATTTACTTCCTATGTCTCTCTCTGACCACAGGGCGGTCTTTGGCAGAGTAGCGATCTCCTTGAAGCCTAAAAGGGCTCCTCGCTGGCGCTTTAACTCCACCCTTTTGCAGAATGAATCATTCCTAAAGGAAATGAAGGAACAACTTGATGAGTTTATTGTAATTAATAAGCCATCTGTGGATGATCCTGGTATTCTCTGGGATGCGGTGAAGGGGTTCATTAGGGATAAAACTATTGGTTTTGCCTCTAATCTACACAAATCCAGATTAAAACATATTCAAGACTTAGAAAAGAAAATTGCTGAACTGGAGATCACAATGACTCCGCATGTTACCCCTGAGCTAGTTCTTGAGAGAGAAGTGTTATTTAAAGATCTTAACCATCTTCTCAGACATAGAGCGGATTTCCTCATTCATAGAACTAGACAAAACCATTACTTGCACAGCGCACAGCCAAGCCATTTACTAGCCTCAAAACTTAAAACCAATGAACAACTAGCAAACATCTCTTCAATTAAAAGTTCTACAGGTACTTTGTGCACTGATCCAACAGAGGTTAACAATAACTTCTGGGCATTCTACTCGGCTCTATATACTTCTGAGATTGATTATAATGATCAAGCTGTTAGTTCTTTCTTGAACCCCTTACAGCTCCCCCAGCTTTCCCAAAATGACTCTCTTGATTTAGATTCTCCTATTACGCTATCTGAACTATACAAAGCTCTTTCATGCATGAATAAAGGCAAGTCACCAGGGTTAGACGGTCTACCACCTGAATTGTATCTGGCCTTTTGGCCCCAAGTTGGCCCCTTGCTATTGGGAATGATTCATTCTGCAATCAAAAATGGCTCCTTCTCCAAAAACAACAATATAGCTATAATCTCTTTGCTATTGAAAAAGGGGAAGGACCCTACTGACTGCGGAAGCTATCGCCCCTTGTCAATTTTAAATACAGATACTAAACTGTACGCCAAAGTTCTAGCCTCTCGACTGGAACCATTTATGACTACCTTAGTGCATGAGGACCAAACAGGCTTCATTAAAAATCGCCTTGCCTCAGACAATGTTCGCCGCCTTCTCCATATTATTGACTCTTCGAATATTACTGATTCAGCAAATGCTATTCTCTCACTTGATGCTGAGAAAGCCTTTGATCGTCTCGAGTGGCACTTTTTATGGGCGGTTTTACGCTATATGGGCTTTGGAGATCATTATGTGGATATGATAAAACTACTATATTCTAACCCGACAGCAATGGTTCTGACAGGGAACACATGCTCTAAACCAGGGGTCGGCAACCTATGGCACGCGTGCCAGCAGTGGCACGCGACAGCTTAAACAGTGGCACGCGACAGCTAATCAATAAGTGCGAGAATGGGAGATTTTTTTATTATTATTTTTTTATGTTGGCCGCGTTCGTAAATTCGCGCACACTGGGTTCAATGTCACAATGGGACCAAGTAGGATCAGGCCCGTGAATGAGTTCTCTCTTGCCCGCGGGATGATATTTAATTACTATTAAAACCGGCCCGCAGTATTATGTGCCCGCAGCACCATAATACTACAAGTCCCAAGATGCATTGGCGCGTACCGAGTGCCCGCGGGCGGGCGCGACCCCGCGTCTTCTCTTCACTTCAGTACTCGTCATGAGCAGCAGCAGCACAGTCACAGTGGAGGCCGAAACATCGCCGTCAATTCCCGAGTGTTCCCGAGTACAGTTTGCTGACAAACTCGGCATACTTGCTGCCGAATTCAGGCGGAGATTTTCCGACTTTGAAGCCCAAAAACTCAACTGCTCAGCAATCCATTTGCAGTTGACGTGGAAAGTGCACCAGCAAATCTCCAAATGGCGCTGATTGAGCTCCAGTGTAATGACACATTGAAGGCAAAATAATGAGTCCGTGGCGCTGCTGAGTTTGCTCGTTTCATCCCCGACACAATGCCTGAGCTGCGCACCCAAGTTGCTCGCACGCCGTCTATGTTTGGCAGCACATACGTGTGTGAACAACTGTTTTCGTTGATGAAACTAAACAAAACATCACATAGGAGTCGTCTTAGTGATGAACATCTGAACTCAATCCTGAGGATTTCCTCAGCTCAGAGCCTGACCCCGAACATTAATGAACTTGTACTCAAGATGAGACACCAAGTATCGGGCTCAGCCTCAGACAAGTGAGCAGAAAGGACTTGGACTTGATATTTCTTTGAAGGGATTTTTTTTTTTCTCCAGTTGAATGGACCCAGGGACATGTTGCCTAAGAAATTAATGCAACTGTTTTGCACTTTTGCAAGTTTGCACTAACTTTTCTAATTTTATTATAGAAGACAGTAATTGGTGAGGATCGGAGCAGCACACTGATTTGTTTTTAATGCATGCTGTTTCATTTTTGCATTTATCTTGCCATTGAGCTTTGAATGAAAATTACATTTAGCTGTTTACCTGTTAAAAAAATAAAAAAATAAAACGTTTTAAATTTATTACTGAAAGAGCCATGAGAAAATATTGCAACTGATTTTATTTATGTTTTACTTAATTTAATGTAATGATTAATGTTAAGTGCAATATAGGCTGTGTTATTGGTATTGGTTCAATATGTGCAATAATTGCGAGTTTTAATAAACATTGAACCAGCCCGGCCCTCCACTTGTACCATTTTTAAATGTTGGCCCCCTGTGTATTTGACTTTGACATGACTGGACTAGAGGCAGTCTCGGGGACGCTCCGGCGCTCTCAGGGCGAATTTACGAATGCAGCCCTAGTCTCTCATCCACTCCACGAGAGCCGTATTCTGGCGCCAATTTTCAAAGTAAAATTCTGAATTCGATTCGATACTTGTATCAATATAACTCAAGTCGTTCAAGGATGAAGCAGACAAGGCCGAATCAATAAGACGTGCTGTGTCAAGGTATGGGAAGCAGGCCAGCACCTTTAAAGCATTTGCCACTGTAATGTTTAGACCACCTACTGCCACCTGGTGGTAGACTCGATACAATGTCAAGAGTCAAGACCCGGTCATGCGCAGTCCGGAGTCAGTGAATGCATATGCTGTAATGCGTGCACATCGAATAACTAAAGAGTCCAATTGATATCCAGTGTGTGTCTCATCATTTATACATTATATTCTTGCTACACGTCAGAATATCACAATGGCGACGAGGATTCAAAGTGGAAACGCCACCAGTGTCGATTTTTGAAGGAGGAAGAAGAAGAATCCGTCCGGAAAAGTCGAAGTGAGTAGTTAGCTAGCAAGAAGCTAAGCTAAGCTACCCAGGCTAACGCTAGTATCATGCAGTCGGCATTTTCGGGCCACATGGCCATACAGCCATTCGACACAGAAACCGATCCCAGTTCGCTTGGAACGCGATGGAACAAATGGATCAACCGATTTGAAAATTACACCGTAGCCACAAACATTACTCAAGAAATAAGGAAAAGGGCACTGCTGCTTCACTTAGCTGGAGAGAGAGTCCATGATATCTACGACACGCTGGCTGACGACAGTGATGACTATGAAAACACAAAGACGAAGCTCCACGGATATTTCTCACCGAAAAAGAACACACACTACCTTGTGTACAAGTTCAGACAAGCCATACAGCTTCCCGGTGAGTCTTTAGACACATTTCATACCAGACTGAGGATGCTAGCTAAAGATTGTGAATTTGCAGATGCAGACAGAGAAATAGTCGCGCAAATAATACAGAGCTGTACCTCATCACGGCTGCGCAGGAGAGCGCTCAGAGAGCCAAACATGACTTTGACTAATATGTTAGACCTAGGGAGAATGTTAGAGATCTCTGAACAACAGGCAGAAAGCATAGAAGAGAAGGCTGTCACCGCAATCAATGCACTGCATCTCAAGGGCGCCAAACAGCAACATGCAGCATACAGGCACAAAGAGAAGAGCTTGCAATGTAGAAACTGTGGAGGAAATTATCCACACGAGGGTGACTGTCCAGCCAGAGGGAAGGACTGCAGGGCCTGTGGAAAGCCTAACCACTATGCCAAACACTGCCGTGGTCAGAAATTTGCACATCAAAGCCAAGAGGAAGACACAGCTCACTACAAGCAGCGGAGCACTAAGAAAGTGAACCAGGTGACAGCATGCTCCGAGACCAAATCAAGAGACTCATCAAGTGGAGACGAAAGGTATGTGTATGTAATCAACAGCACAAGTATACAGCAACCCCAGACCAACATCAAGCTGAATGGTGTCAGTGTTAAAATACTGATTGATTCAGGAGCAGCTGTCAACATAATTAATGAAGATGTGTTAAACACACTTGACCCAAAGCCTATGCTCAGCACAGCCATGATCAAAATATTTCCATATGGGTCCAACAACGCTCTACCTATCATTGGTAAATTTGCATGCAAAGTACAGGCTACTAACAAGCGGACAGAGAGTGTGTTCTACGTTCTCAGAGGCGACGCCGGACAATCTCTGCTCAGCTACGCAACTGCCAGTGAACTAGGGCTGATCCAGATCATCAATATGGTGAACACGCCGCCAGTGATGCCACCCAGTGGGCGTACTGTCGCAGATGAGCTCGTGCAGAGCTACCCAGAGCTTTTCACCGGAATCGGAAAGCTGAAAGACTTCCAGGTGAAACTGCATATAGACCCCGACATCCAACCGACGTGCCAGCCGCACAGACGGGTCCCTTTCCATGTCCGTCAGAAGGTCGAGGCGGAGCTTCAGAAGCTGGAGAACGACGGTATCATTGAAACTATATCTGGACCAACACCCTGGGTTTCCCCGATCGTCACACCACCGAAGCCAAAAGACCCTGATAAAGTCCGAATCTGCGTTGATATGCGTCAGGCGAACACAGCAATTCAGCGAGAACGACATATCACCCCAACAATGGACGATGTAATACACGAGCTGAACGGTGCCAAGGTATTCTCGAAGTTGGACCTCACAGCAGGCTACCACCAGCTCGAGCTGCATCCAGAGAGTCGTTACATCACAACGTTCACAACACACCTCGGGCTAAGAAGATACAAACGCCTGAACTTCGGTATATCATCCGCCGCTGAAGTGTTCCAGAACGCCATCTGCCAGACGCTGCAAGGTATACCGGGCGTGAAGAACCTCAGCGA
The DNA here is from genome assembly GCF_963989245.1 of Nansenia antarctica. Lineage (NCBI taxonomy): Eukaryota > Metazoa > Chordata > Actinopteri > Argentiniformes > Microstomatidae > Nansenia > Nansenia antarctica. The sequence goes on from NC_137683.1 coordinate 11,112,132, forward strand.
TGACATCATCATCTATGGCGTCTCTCAGGAAGCACACGACGACACTCTGAGAGCAGTGTTTAAAAGACTGAAAGACAGTGGTTTGACACTCAATCGCAACAAATGCGAATTCAACAAGCAGCGCCTTGAATTCTTTGGGTTCATTTTTTCTGCCGACGGGATTTCTGCAGATCCAAAGAAGGTGTCAGCCATTCACGACGCCAGCGACCCCAAAGATCCAGGTGAGATCAGAAGTCTTCTGGGCATGGCCAACTACTGCGCCAGGTTCATAAAGGACTACTCAACCATCACTGCACCGCTCCGTGGGCTCACGAAGAAGGACGCTCCGTGGCAGTGGGGCAGTGATCAAGCTACGGCACTCCAGACGCTCAAGGACAGCCTGACGAGCGACACAACAATGTCATATTTCGATCCCAGGAAGGAGACGGAGCTCATTGTTGATGGAAGTCCGGTGGGGCTAGGCGCCATCCTCTGTCAGAAAGGAGGAGGGGGAGAGAAGCGCATCATAGCCTACGCCAGCCGCGCACTCAGTGATGTAGAAACGAGATACTCGCAAACAGAACGTGAGGCCCTAGCCATCATCTGGAGCTGCGAACATTTTCACCTGTATCTGTATGGACATCCATTCACCATGGTAACCGACCACAAACCATTGGAGATGATATGGAATAACCCGAGATCAAAACAACCTGCACGGATCGAGAGATGGGGCCTCAGACTACAGCCGTACAACTTCAGAGTGGAATATAGAAAAGGAGCTGACAATCCAGCTGACTACATGTCTAGACACCCTCTCCCGGTACAGTCGTCACAGAACACAAGAGCATCCAAGGTTGCAGAGGAGTACGTTAACTTCGTAGCACTTCAAGCAACACCCAAGGCGATGACACTACAAGAGATACAGCGAGAGACATTGAAAGACACACTCCTGCAACAGGTCAGTGCACACATCAGAAATAACTCATGGCGTTTAATCACAGACCGCTCACCAGGTGCTGCTGCACTGAAACCATACAAGCTCGTCAGTGATGAACTCACAGTGTCCACAGGTAACGACATCATACTGCGAGGCACCAGGATTGTCATACCTGCAGCTCTACAGCAGAGGGCGCTGCAGATTGCTCATGAAAGCCACCAGGGCGTAGCTAAGACAAAGGCCCTACTCAGAGAAAAGGTATGGTTCCCTACCATAGACCAACAGGTAGAGACCATCACCAAGACCTGCCTCCCATGTCAAGTGAACACTCCAGTTACCCGGACCGAACCACTCAAAATGTCTGAGCTGCCAGACGCACCATGGCACAGTGTTAGTGCTGACTTTTATGGCCCACTCCCATCGGGAGAATATCTGTTAGTTATAGTCGATGACTACACACGATACCCAATTGTTGAGCCAATTCGATCTACCTCAGCAAACACAGTCATACCAGTCATGGACAAAGTCTTCTCCATGTTTGGAATCCCAAGAATTGTTAAGACTGACAACGGACCTCCTTTCAACAGCAACCAGTTCGCTGAGTTTGCCAACTACCTAGGGTTCAAGCACAGGAAGATAACACCTCTATGGCCACAAGCTAATGCCACAGCTGAGAGATTCATGCGCACCGTCGGGAAAGTACTCAGAATCGCCCAGATGCAGAGGATGCCATGGAAACAACAGCTGCACGTCTTCCTGCGTGAGTACAGGTCCACTCCCCACAGCACGACGAACACGTCACCTGCCGAGTTACTATTCCAACGGAAGATGACCACCAAGCTACCCTCAGCAGACACAATCACCATCCCTGCTGACGAAGAGATACGCAGAATCGACAGAGAGGCCAAGGCAAAGATGAAAGCTCTCTCAGATGCTCGACGACACGCTACGCCTTCTGACATCAAGCCAGGAGACACCGTCCTGTGTCGTCAACCAAAACAGAACAAGCTTACTACGCCTTACAACGCAGAGCCGCTCACAGTAATCGATGTCAAAGGTTCCATGATAACAGCTGGAAGAAGTGGTTACACCACCACTAGGAACAGTTCATTCTTTAAGAAGATTGTCCGAGACAACCCAGACACTCTAATGGACTTAAGTTCAGAGGTCAGTGAGGAAGTAGGCCCAGCTACGCCTCCACCCGCACCTCCGCCGAGGTATCCAGTTAGGGAGAACAGACAACCTCCCGCATACCTGCGTGACTTCGATTAAAGAGCAGGAGTACCAAAGGACTGTTAACATGTTCTTCTGAGCTAACAATGTTCCAAGTTAATGGACTGTTTGAATGTTATGCACTTTATCATTTATTAAAAAAAAAGGAGTGATGTAATGTTTAGACCACCTACTGCCACCTGGTGGTAGACTCGATACAATGTCAAGAGTCAAGACCCGGTCATGCGCAGTCCGGAGTCAGTGAATGCATATGCTGTAATGCGTGCACATCGAATAACTAAAGAGTCCAATTGATATCCAGTGTGTGTCTCATCATTTATACATTATATTCTTGCTACACGTCAGAATATCACAGCCACTGCTAAAAATCACGCAACTGAAGCAAGCTTTCGCATTGCTCATTGCATTGCGAAACGTGGAAAGCCATTCACTGATGGAGAATATATTAAGGAGGCTTTCCTCTGTAGCTCAGATGTTTTGTTTGAAGGCTTATCAAACAAAGACACAATAAAATCAAGAATAAAAGACATCCCAGTGTCAGACAGAAGTGTGGAACGAAGAATAGGAGAAATGGCAGAAAACGTGAAAGCGCAGCAGACCGCTGGTTTGAAAGATGTGTTTAGCCTCGCACTTGATGAGAGCGTAGATGTGAATGACATGCCACGTCTGGCTGTCATAGCAAGATACTGTGATTCTGCTGTAAGGGAGGAGCTCTGCTGCCTAAAACCAATGCCAGAAACAACAAAAGGTGAGGACATCGCTAAAGTTCTTATCGAGCATTTTGTGGAGCGAGTGATTGACATTAGCAGGATTTTTGCAGTGACAACAGATGGTGCCCCTGCCATGGTCGGGAAACAGAGGGGAGCGGTTGCATTAATTGTGTGCAACTTAAAGTGACCAAGTACCACCCCCAGATAATGGAATGGAATGAACTTTATTTGTCATTGCTACAGTACAGGTACCAAACAACGAAATTTAGGAAGTTGAGCAAAGTTGAGCAAAGGAAAACAGGGCCAGGGATCACGACATTGATTGTTAGGACTGTTTACATGGCTTTGCATACATAGCTCTTTGCAACCCAAAAAATATATATGTTTGTTGTGGTTGGAATAAAAGAATAAAATGTAAGTAACAACCAAATAATTATATAAATATAAATTATAATTCATACAAGTAAGACCCTTGTATAATCACCCTCCAGTTAGGCCTACTTATTAAAATGATAACCATAGGGAGCGCAGTTAGCAACTTTGGTAGAAATTGAGCGCTCCAATTTGCTTAAAGTTGTGCTACGCATCACAAAGTTTAGTTGTCTTAGATGTTATGTTGGTAATTTTGTTCAAGTTTCAGTTAGTTACATTTTTAGGTTTATTTAGCATACATGGCTTTGCATACATAGCTCTTTGCTGAAAATTGTTGTTCATGTTGTGGAATAAAATTGCAGATCTGTTGGTCTGTTTGGTTTGGTTTGATGTCGAGTCATAATTAATGTTGATATTGTGGTTGGCACACTGACTAACAAGAAAATTTAAAAATGGCACTTCATATCAAAAAGGTTGCCTACCCCTGCTCTAAACAGTTCCCAGTATCCCGCAGCTCGCGCCAGGGTTGCCCTCTCTCTCCTTTGCTGTTTGCCCTATCTCTGGAACCTGTGGCCCAGGCCGTTCGCCAGTCAGTCACCCATGATCCTATTACGGTCCAGAACACCAAACATCACATATCTCTGTATGCTGATGATATCCTTCTTTTTATTCAGAATATCCCTCAGTCACTCCCTCACCTTCTAAACATCTTTAATAATTTTAGCCGAATTTCAGGTTACAAAATTAACTGGGGAAAATCAGCTCTATTACCACTGAATGCCTCAGCTAGACAGTTAGATATCTCACTGAACATCCCAGTGGTCCAGAATATTAAATATCTAGGTATCACTATCTACCCCTCAATTTCAAACACAGTATCAATTAATTATAAGAATGTGCTGAAGGAGGTAGATTCTGATCTACAAAGGTGGAAAACTTCACCCCTCACATTTCATTCCCTTATCTCAGTTATTAAAATGAATATTCTTCCACGAATAAACTTTTTTAGTTCCATGCTCTCTCTAGCCCCACCAAGTGGTTATTGGAAGAAACTACACTCTATCTCTTCTCATTTTATATGGAGGGGGAAGAAGCCCAGACTCAAATTCTCAACCCTCCAGAGGCTAAAAAATGAAGGGGGATTGGGGCTACCAAACTTCGAATGGTATTATTGGTCCTTTGTGCTGCGTCCTCTCTCCACATGGTTTGATCCGGCCGCTCGTGTTTCTTGGCGCCCCTTAGAGGAAAACATTGTCCATCCTCATAGGTTACAAGATGTAATATACTGTAACATTTCTATTAAACAGTCCAAATTGAAATTCGGCTCCATCATCACTGAATTAATCTCAGTTTGGCGATGCGCAGAAAAGCTCTGCAAAATCTCAACCAAATGGTACCTCCATTCGCCTATATTTAAAAATTCAATTCTCCAGTTGGGAGGCCGTCCAATCTCATTTCCCCAGTGGAGTGACAAGGGAGTTCACACATTCTCAGATTTATTTGGGGCTGAGGGTCTCCGCTCATTCCAAGACATTCAGAGAAACTTTAATTTACCGGGTACGTCCTTTTTTTTCTACCTTCAATTACGTACAGCTATGCGCACATACGGGGTACCCTGGAATAGCTCATTAGACATACATCCATTTCACATAGCATTCACCAGACCCAGGGGTCAGGTCTCAGCTCTTTACTCCATCCTGGTTAAGGCTTCTTTAAAACCATTACACATTGACAGAGTGTGGAAAGATACTTTATCACACAATAACTTAAATTGGCAATTAATTTGGCAAAACATATCCCTTTCCTCCAGAAATCCCAACCACCAGGTTATCCATTTCAATTTTACTCATAGGACATACTTCACTCCATATCTGCTACATAAAATAAAGACCATACCTTCACCTAACTGTACTCTTTGCACCCGAAATACAGTTGGCACCTTTTTTCATATGGTATGGGAATGCCCGGGAGTAGCTGATTTCTGGAGGACAGTTTGTGATGCATTGTCCCTGATCCTGTCCAAACACATTCCACACTCACCATTAGTCCTATTGTTAAATGACAGTTCAAACCTGGATCTAAACATCAAACAAAGACGCATCTGGCTGGCCGGCCTTACAGCAGCCAAAAGGCTTATAGCTTGCAGGTGGAAGTCACCCCATTTCTTGACTACGCAGAGATGGATATTAGACTTCATTGACATAGCCAGCATGGAACACTGGATAGCCAACAGGCATCATGCAATTTCGGACAATGTCTCATGCTGGGACCAAACTATAACCATCCTCAAGACACTATTATAGGCTAATCGATTTGCTCCTTCCATAGGGTCCTGTAGGGGGGGGGGGGGGGGGGGGCGGTGATTGGGTGGGGGGTGGTGGGCGGGGGGCTGTGATAGGGGGGGGTGGGTGGCGGGGGGGTTGTGATTGGGCGGGTGGGTGGGAGGTATCTGGCGGGAGGGACATTTGTGGGAGGAGGGGTAGGTGGGGAATTATTGGGGTAAAGGGAGATTGGGAAGGGAAGGGGAGGGGGGGGGGGTTGAAAGGTTTATGCGCATTTTGTATTTGTACTGGTAAACCGTATTTGTGTTATTCTATTTTCTCCTTTGTTTATTTGTATGTTACCACTCCCCTTGTTTTACTCCCTGAAATAATAATAAAAAATTGATCACAAAAAAAAAAAATTAAAGACTGCCAGCCTTTATTAAAGCAACAAATGCGACGTGTTGTGGATTGGAACTACGGATCATAAGCTTTCAAATGATGTGTCATACATTGAAATCCGAAAAAAGATGACGAAGTTAGAGTCATTTGAATGTTGTTAGACGTCAGGCACATATGGGGTTAACCTCTTTGTAATGAAACCGGAAGCACACAGCGCTACGAACTATGAGAGCTTATGCGCATTTTAAGCGCATATAGGACTCCCGTGAAGCATTTCTGCGACACGCGTTTCTGTTCACTGTTTTCATTCCCTCATACACATAAGTTTGACTGCGCATGACAGTAGTTCAGCTGTCTCTTAGTCGCACTGGTGCGATTGAATGTATTTCCAAGTCGCACAGAAATATATTCACTCGCAAATGAAAACCAAAACAGTCGCACTATCGAGCCCTGGTCATGCACGTGACCACTGGCTACTACTGTTGTCGTCACTTGAGTGACACGCCAGATCGGGCACGCGGATCGGAGCCTTTTTTTTTTCTGGTCCGATCTGCGATCCAGCATTCAGGACCAATATCGCGGCGATATCCGATATCAGTATCGGATCGGGACATCCCTACTAAAAACACATAACTACACATAACAAGATGAACACACAGTTCTTGCTTTTGAACACGAGCTAAAACAAAAGTATGTTTACAAGTCAACCCTCCCTTACCGGTAGCCTATGGCAAACGAGAATAATGAATCCAATACACAAATTATAAGTGTTTAGTGATCGTTAAACTGTTGTTTATTATATCGAGTGGGTACTTTAAAACTTCAAGTTGAAAGCACCAAGAAGGACCGCCTCGAAATTCCTCGATGTTCATGTCCCGTGCTAGCGCTGTTGCCTTCATTCGAATAGTAACTGTAGAGACGCTTCTACTTGCTGCTCTCTGTTCAACAACCCACTGTTTTTAGTTTGTCCTCTAACTGTGGCCATCTCGCTTTGTTCCCTCGGAAACTCTGTTTAGTCTTCTTTACTTGGCGCAGGTCATCTTCTTGCTTCCTCCACTTCCGTACCATTGATTCATTATTGTTGAATTCTCTCGCTGCTTCTCTATTCCCATATTCTACTGCGTGACTGACAGCCTTAAGCTTGAACTCTGCGTCGTAAGCGTGTCTCTTGAAAGGTGCCACAGTACCGGTTACTACGGTAGCCGTAATGCTGCAAGCGGTGCGGCTTTGTAGTTTACCAGTCGTACTGAAACATTTTATTATTATTAAATTGTTTTTATTGGTTTTTCATACTGAAACATTTTGACAGAGCGCCTTGAGAAAATTAAAGGCTTTTAAGTGCGCCTTATAGTGCGGAAAATACGGTACACTAAGATTTCTGACCTGATTTTTAGTTTAGAGAGAGAATCAAGTTTTGCACTGTCTTTCGATCTTTTGTCAGGTGCACCGAATACAATTATCTCTGTTTTGTCCTAATGAAGCGATGTAAACACTGCTATTTGAGACAAACAAAACATGCATATTCCTACACTAGTAGCAATAGCAGTGTTTCCATCTCATGGCTCTATGGTAGATACCATGTTTACATCTCAAGGCTCTATGGTAGATACCATGTTTCCATCTCATGGCTCTTTGGTAGATACCATGTTTACATCTCATGACTCTATGGTAGATACCATGTTTCCATCTCATGGCTCTATGGTAGATACCATGTTTCCATGTCTACATCTCATGGCTCTATGGTAGATACCATGTCTACATCTCATGGCTCTATGGTAGATACCATGTTTACATCTCATGGTTCTATGGTAGATACCATGTCTACATCTCATGGCTCTATGGTAGATACCATGTCTACATCTCATGGCTCTATGGTAGATACCATGTTTCCATCTCATGGCTCTATGGTAGATACCATGTCTACATCTCATGGCTCTATGGTAGATACCATGTTTACATCTCTTGGCTCTATGGTAGATACCATGTCTACATCTCTTGGCTCTATGGTAGATACCATGTCTACATCTCATGGCTCTATGGTAGATACCATGTTTACATCTCATGGTTCTATGGTAGATACCATGTCTACATCTCATGGCTCTATGGTAGATACCATGTCTACATCTCATGGCTCTATGGTAGATACCATGTTTACATCTCATGGCTCTATGGTAGATACCATGTTTACATCTCATGGCTCTATGGTAGATACCATGTCTACATCTCATGGCTCTATGGTAGATACCATGCTGAAAGTGCGAAAGGAGAAAGGCTATTAACTCATTGACTGCCAAAGACGCCAATTGGCGTCTTATAGAATAGTAACGTTGACTGCCAAAGACGCCAATTGGCGTCTTATAGAAATTTTTTTTTTTTTCGCGGGGATCGCGTTATTGACATGTTCTACACCTAGCGATTGAATTTCAGACTTGGGTGTAATGTATTTCGGTCCCAGATGGGGGCAGTAGTTCGATAAAAGCCTGGAGAAGGAAGTGGCTTGCTGTGGGTTGTAGAAAAGGCGAAACGGATCAGGGTATGTGCCAAACGCGGCGCGGAGCATTGCGGGGCGGAGCATTGCGGAGCATCGCGGAGCAGCGCGGCCATCGCCCGACTCTTCAAACAGTTCAGAGTCGGATGATACAGAAAAAGTGCAGTTTTTTTTTTTTTTTTTTTAAGTTCTGCAGAAAAAGCTCGTTTTCTCTGTTTATTGGTCAAAATCAGGTGTTTTTGCTGAAACCACCCTATGTTCTACGGCCGATTTCTAAACACTCAAAGAGGCTAGAAACAAACTTTCTTTTTCTGATGAAAGAAGAGAGTCAAAGTTTTGGTAGATATGTTCAATGTTTATGTAGTCCAAAAAGTCAATATTTGGTGGGTCTTCAAAGTTCAGCGAAAATGCCCCAAAAGTCTGGCAGTGTGGAGCTCTCCGCTCTGAACATGGCTGGCAGTCAAAGAGTTAAGAGACGTCAAAACGTAAAGTTGAAGTGAAACAGCGATGGGATCTAACGCTGGCAGGCAGTGATTCTCAGGTTTTGATGTGAGTAAAAACATTTAATTGGTCTCTGTTTTCCGAGAGTCTGAGGCTGGACAGTACAGTACAGGACAGGATAGTACCAAATGTGCGCATCACTCTAATGCAAGCGTCGGTATTAGCAGCATTTTTATGTTCTGCAATATTGTTATGTTAGCCTCATTTAAGTATTCAGAGGGTTTAGAGAACGAATGGCACATAGAGAAATGTTATTAATGGAACCGTGTACTCCATCACCTCATCAACGCAATCTAGACATTATAATGTTCCAGACCTTTGCTTGAGGACATTTTCTCTAACTGGACCTTGTTTAATTTTAGCTGAATACCCCTGCTATAGTCGTTCGGTGACAGGCCTATGTATGTCATCTGCATAGTTGTGGTAGGCAATTTTGTTCTTTTTTATTATGCGTCCCAATGGAAGCATGTAGAGATTGAATAGGAGGGGGCCAAGGATTGACTTGATTGATGTCATTTTAATTTGGTCGTACACAAAGTTGCCAATGGAGACATAATAGCTTCTGTCCTGTAGGTAGGTTCTAAACCAGTCTAGTAGTACTAAAACAGATTTTTCTGGAGTCAGTGTTCACACGAATGTCATTAAGGACCTTCATTTGGGGTTGAGTGGTTTGGGGAGTTGGGGGCAGGGAGTGAGGGTGGGGGGAGAGAAGGGGGGCTGCACCGTCGCTTTAGTGGCTCAACAAGTTGGCTAACGATCTGTCTTGCCCTGGCGACTGAAGGGCTCAGTTCAGCCAGCTGTGATGAGTTTGGAGGGCCCTTTACTGTAGGCTGTCGAGGCTGACGAGACGCGGTTGAAACGCCGCCTAGGATTACGGTGCTAGTTGTCCGTCTTCCATTCCGTTTCAAAGCCTTCTAAATCATCCGAATCAGTTATAACATTGTCATAATAATAATAGTAATAACTTTTATTTGTATAGCGCTTTTCCTGCAAACGTTGCAGCTTATCATCAACATCACTCCCTTCAGAACTAACTTCAGAAACTTCTCCGCTGTTGCCAAGATATCATAAAAAATGTTTAAAAAAATCTGCACATGTGTGGATACTCCCACGTGTATATGTTGATACATTCCATTGGCCAAGAGACCAGAAGAATGTGGAAAAAATACACATACTACAAAATGACGTATCCGCTTTCCCGACTTGAAAGGCAGAACAACGCAACAGTGCCCACGGTTTAAATGGGTTAACCATTGTGTTACTCCCCCAATCCACTTGGTCATACAATTTGACCTTTTGACCCTTGTATTATGTTGGGACAAACTCACACGTATATGACGTACAGGCATGTTTATATTATTTTATGTTATTACACCTTTTCTTTAACAATATATTTGAGAAACCAGAGAGACACCATCATGTTTTGCAGTATAAACTATAGTTATATATCTATTTAAAATAATATTCTTCTTTTTGACAACTTTGCTCAATGTTTTGCACAAAATGTGTTTGTAACCCTGTATATGTTCATATTCTTACAGATGAGCAGAGCTCCAACCCAGGTTCAGACAGCGAGCCCAGCTCCACCACATCAGGAAACCATAAACAACACAGACACTCAGGAGAGAAAACACACCACTGCTCCCAATGTGGCAAGAGTTTCAATCAAGCAGGACAGCTAAAGACACACCTGAGAATTCACACAGGAGAGAAACCATACCAGTGCTCCCAGTGTAGCAAGAGTTTCAATCAAGCAGGAGACTTAAAGTCACACCAGAGAATACACACAGGAGAGAAACCATACCATTGCTCCCAGTGTGGGACGAGTTTCAATCTAGCAGGAAACCTAAAAGTACACCAGAGAATACACACAGGAGAGAAACCATACCAGTGCACACAGTGTGGCAAGAGTTTCAATCGGCAACAAAACCTAAATTACCACCTGATAATTCACACAGGAGAGAAACCATACCAGTGCACACAGTGTGGCAAGAGTTTCAATCGGGAACAAAACCTAAAGAGCCACCTGAGAATTCACACAGGAGAGAAACCATACCAGTGCTCCTAGTGTGGGAAGAGTTTCGATCGTGCAGGACACCTAAAGACACACCAGAGAATACACACAGGAGAGAAACCATACCAGTGCACACAGTGTGGCAAGAGTTTCAGTCATGCAGAAAGCCTAAAAGCACACCAGAGAATACACACAGGAGAGAAACCATACCAGTGCTCCGAGTGTGGGGAGAGTTTCAGTCAAGCAGATAGCCTGAAGAAGCATCAGAGAGGAAGAATCTGCAGGAGTGTGTGATGTTCACCACACCGGATAAGTGGTTGTTGAAGAACACGCCACGGTTCTTGCCACCAGAGGGAGGCATCGAGCAGTCCACCCTGCCACTGGTCATTATAACACCACCAGAGGGCAACGATGAGCAGACCCCACCTCCGTCCGAGGAGGATCCAATGCCAGCATTGGTTCTGGACTTGAACTATGACATTGAGCTGTTCCACATGATTAACCTGGGTTTACCACCAATGACTCTGCAATGATGAATGTTTCTGCCATGATCTGCCAGACCGATTTGCTATGAAATGTAGACCTGCTTGCATAGGAATAGAATCAGGAAGTGAAACGTTGAACACATATACTCTGAGAGAAATCAACATATACAAGATACCCACTAGAATGGGGTTGATTGTGTTGCAAGATGTATAAGAAATGTGAGATAGGACCAATGTGATGTAGCTGAGACTTGAGATAGGATGTGTGCGCTATCTTGTTGTTGATTAAAACAATGTCTTATGTTGAACTAGGGACAGAGCTTGAGGACAAAGGAGTTCCCCTTTTACTAAAATAAGCTCACTAGGCGTAAGAGCAAGTAACTTTCCCCTTCTTGACCAGAAGGTCTCCGGGAGAGGAGAACTTCCTCTTTTTAGCTAGTAGCTAATAGTTTGGAGTGATCCCAGCCAATTGGGCTGTAAAACGTAGAGGGTTTCTTACTGAATAATACTTGGTCTCAGACTTGGATTATTTTTGGAACCGGCTTCACTTGTATTGGGGAAGTGAAACGAGGCTCTGCCGAGGGCCGATTTCAACTCTGAGGATACAGGCTGGTGGCTGAAAGGAGGAATTAGGGCAGTCATGTCAAAGTCAAATACACAGGGGGCCAAAATAAAAACAATGGTACAAGTGGAGGGCCGGGCTGGTTCAATGTTTATTAAAACCAATAACACAGCCTATATTGCACTTAACATTAATCATTAAATTAGCCTAAGTAAAACATAAATAAAATCAGTTGCAATATTTTCTCAAGGCTCTTTCAGTAATAAATTGAAAACGTTTTTTTTTCCTTCTTTTTTTTAACAGGTAAACAGCAAAATGTAATTTTCCTTCAAAGCTCAATGGCAAGATAAATGCAAAAATGAAACAGCATGCATTAAAAGCAAATCAGTGTGCTGCTCTGATCCTCACCAATGACTGTCTTTTATAATAAAATGATAAAATTAGCAAGCAAACTTGCTGACATACTCGGCGTTTCATTAGAGCAAAAGGCAGGGCTCGACATTGTGACTGTTGGTCGCATTTGCGAGTGAATATATTTCTGTGCGACTTGGAAATACATTCAATAGCACCAGTGCGACTAAAAGACTGCTGAACTACTGTCATGCGCAGTGTACATACAACTCTTCTACCTTCTTTAGCCTTTATTCTGGGTTCATATTCTTGTATTTGTCTTTCTGTGCGTCTGTGTGTTTCGTTGATGTTTCATAGTGCCTTCTTAAGTTATATTCTTTCATAACAGACACGATGTCTCCACACACAAGACACATAGGCTTTCCTTTTACTTCGGTGAACATGTATTCTGCCTCCACCTGTCTTGAAACCCCCTGTTTTCAGCGTCTACCTTTCTTTTTGCCATTTTGGGGGAGAGGGAGATGAAAATTTACAGCGATGTTTAGGCCTCCACTGTCACTGTGCTGCTGCTGCTCATGACTAGTACTGAAGTGAAGAGAAGACGCGGGATCGCGCTCGCTCGCAGGTACTCGGTACGCGCCACTCGCAGTGCATCTTGGGACTTGTAGTATTATGGTGCTGCGGGCACATAATACTGCGGGACGGTTTTAATAGTAATTAAATATCATCCCGCGGGCGAGAGAGAACTCATTCACGGGCCTGATCTGGCCCGCGGGCCTTGACTTTGACACATGTGAATTAGGGCATCGGTCAAAGCCGAACTTCTCCATTATTTTTGTATATATATCAGATAGGCAGAGTATGGGAAGAACAAGGTTGGTCATTCATTTAATTTCCTTTTATTCTTTTTTTAACATTTAGTATGACTTTTAAATTACTTGATTATTTTATTTAATTTCTTATTTTTATACATTTTACCCACTTATGGGATGATATATATTTATATATATCCATGTGCTGGCATTTTTACCATCACTTAATGAATAATAAAGTGTTACTTGAGCAATTGACAAGAGGGGTTCAATTATTTGACAAGCTATTAGGATGATTATTATTAGCACTATTATAAACAAATATTATTATTAAGTTATTATTATTAATAGGGTATTTATGAATTGAAACATCTGGTGTCTTGATTACAGATGTTCCAGATGTTTTACAATTCATAAACTTGGAATTACATGCGACTGCGGTGTATGGAGTGCATGTATCATTCCAAGGAGAATAAAATATTTACAAATAATTAAAATAAATTAAAGAATTGATTTAGAAGGGTGAATTCAATCCTATATCAGGGTGGATTGAAGAATCACCAGAGAAGGTTTAAGGGTTAGGGTTAGGGGGTTTAAGGTAGCCATGACCCTCTGAGAGGGTCTAAGGTAGCCATGGTAACCCTCTGAGAGGGTTTAAGGTAGCCGTGACCCTCTGAGAGGGTTTAAGGTAGCCGTGACGCTCTGATAGGGCTTTCACACCGGCAAAGAACCGCGAACCAAGTCTGGAACCGGCCGGCGCGTTCAGACCGAAGCTCAATTGGTTCGGAGACTGAAAAGTTGGTTCGCAGCGGGCACCAAAAAATAGTGGTTCTCAAGCGCGAACCAAAACGTAGAACAGTCACGTCGTCAGTGGGTGTGTCATATTCTAGGTAGGGATGGGACGATTATCGTGTTTATCGTTAATCGCGATAAAAACACCCGCGATAACTTTATCGTGGAGAATTTTAATTAGTTGAATAATCGTCATAATCGTTTTTATTTTATTTTATTATTATTATTTTTAAATGACTGGACTTTTTAAATAGGCACTACATTTTATAAACACTGCTTTGTCTGTCTGTTTTTATTGTATGTATTAATGTATGTGACCTATGTATGTTTTTTTGGTTAATATTTTTATTGAGTTTCACAGAGACATGTACACAACAGGACATAACAACAACAACTAGTATCCGTGGGGGAGGTTATTGTCCCATTAATAGTAGAAAACTAGTTTTGCACTTTGTTATGCAGTACATTGTCCATAAACAATAACAGAAAATGTTCTTTCTCTTTTTCTTTAAACAAACAAAAAACAAAGACAAACAAAAACAAAAAAACAGGGGGGGAGGAGGCCATGTCACATATCAGAAATAAACACAAAAGAAAATTACACAACAAATGCCATAATATATGGGGGGGATCACCCCCATCGGAGACAGCATCCATGTCTTACAGTCCTAAACACAGCGGCAGCACAACACCAGCACAGTAAATAATATTGTGACCCATACATTGTAGATCTGTTACACATTAGTCTTGTGTACTTTCTTGAGTGTAATCCACCAAACCTTTCATTACAATGGCAGCCAGTCTGGTACCAATATAATCTAAGAACGGAGACCAAATCTTATAGAATGTCTTTATCTTACACTTAGACCTATATGTCAGATATTCCATAGGAATCACCTTGTGCCATCCAGCTATTGTAGGCGTTTGCAGTCTATCCATTTCAGCAATATATTTTTCCTTGCACAAAAAGTGAGGATACACAGAAGTCTTTTGGAATGCATACTTTTAAGTTGTTTGTCTGGCAACCCAAACAATAGACACATGGGGTCCTTATCCAATGTAACATCTAGAATTAGATGAATTTGATCCACTATACCTTTCCAGTAATCATCTATATATCTACAAGTCCAAACACAATGAACAAAGCTCCCAACCTCGGTAATACACTTTGTACACATTTCCGATTTGTTATGATCCATTTTATGTCTAAGTTGGGGAGTAATCTGCAAACGTTGTAGTAGTCTAAATTGCGTTTCCTTCGTCCTATTACAGATTGAGATGTCGTTTGCCGATTGCCATATTAGTGACCAAGTTGCTTCATCAGTATTAATGTTCAGGTCATTATTCCAGTCTTTGGGCGTAAATGCAGGTTTGCCTTTATCATATTTCGAAAGTGCTCTATACCCAAGCCCCAGAATGCCTCTCGTCTTTCCAGCAGAGACTATCTCCTCCAGCGGAGAGGGTTGGTGACAGAGGCCAGTGTCTTTTTGGCTATTTAAAAAACTTTGTATCTGAAGGTATCTGAAAAACTCATTTCGTGGTAGGTCATATTTCTTACATAATTGGTCAAATGAAAGTAGTATTTCCGTATCATATAAATGTCCGATAGTAACCATCCCTTTGCTGTCCCACCGCTTGAAACCCCTATCCGTGGCACCAGGGGAGAAGTCTATGTTGCCCCAAACTGGCGAGAGGGAGGATGTCATAATCGTATGTTATAAATAAATAGTAATATAATTGAGATTTCTCACATGAGCCGCGCGCGAATATCCTCACAGAAATTTGTCTCGCGCGATTGTTCAGCCTGCATGGGTAACGTGACTGTCAAGTCAGCCTTGTCAGTCAGTCACTAACGTATGCTAGCCTTCTCACCATGGCTGCATCGGCCCCGTGTCCATTGCCTCACCTTTCCAGGGTTGCACGCAGGCTTCTATGCATACCTGCAACTAGTGTTCCTTCAGAGAGAGTGTTTAGTGCCAGTGGGCACATACTCACACCTCTCCGAGCACAGCTAAAGGCAGAAAAAGTGAACATGTTGACATTTTTGCACTTTAACCTATCTTGAAGCTTTCAAGTCTCTAAGCCACAAGGCTAGCACTCAGTTTGATGACAGAAAAGTGTCAGTGTTCAAGTTTTGTTTGACAGTATTTTTTTCCTTTATTTATGCAGTGATACCTTATAATTTATCATTACCTTATTTAAGATTTTATTAAAGATTTTTATTTTTGTCAAGATGTTTTTAAAGTGATGTTAATGTTATTAACATGATTCAATAAAAATACAACAAAATCTAAGTTAAAGTGATTACAGTGTGTTTTATTGGCATTCTCTTTTTTTTATTTTTTTTATTCTCGCGATAATATCGTGGATCGCGATTATTTTGCCCACGATAATCGTGACATGACATTTTCTAATCGTCCGACTCGGATGAACTTGTCCTCAGCAGCAGAGGTGACTCTTGGTCTTCCTTTCCTGGGGCGGTCCTCATGTGAGCCAGTTTCGTTGTAGCGCTTGATGTTTTTTGCGACTGCACTTGGGGACACATTCAAAGTTTTTGCAATTTTCCGGACTGACCTTCATTTCTTAAAGTAATGATGGCCACTCGTTTCTCTTTACTTAGCTGATTGGTTCTTGCCATATTATGAATTCTAACAGTTGTCCAATAGGGCTGTCAGCTGTGTATCAACCTGACTTCTGCACAACACAACTGATGGTCCCAACCCCATTAATAAGGCAAGAAATTCCACTAATGAACCCTGACAAGGCACAACTGTGAAGTGAAAACCATTTCAGGTGACTACCTCATGAAGCTCATTGAGAGAACACCAAGGGTTTGCAGCGCTATCAAAAAAGCAAAGGGTGGCTACTTTGAGGAATCTAAAATATAAGACATATTTAGAGTTATTTCACACTTTTTTGTTAAGTACATAATTCCATATGTGTTCATTCATAGTGTTGATGCCTTCAGTGAGAATCTACAATGTAAATAGTCATGAAAATAAAGGAAACGCATTGAATGAGAAGGTGTGTCCAAACTTTTGGCCTGTACTGTATAAATATATATCATCCCATAAGTGGGTAAAATGTATACAAATAAGAAATTAAAGAAATGAAATAAAATCATCAAGTAATTTAAAAGTCATACTAAATGTTAAAAACATTATAAAAATAAATTAAATGGATGACCAACCTTGTTCTTCCCATACTCTGCCTATCTGATATATATATACACAAAAATAATGGAGAAGTTCGGCTTTGACCGATGCCCTAATTTCTCCTTTCAGCCACCAGCCTGTATCCTCAGAGTTGAAATCGGCCCTCGGCAGAGCCTCGTTTCACTTCCCCAATACAAGTGAAGGCGGTTCCAAAAATAATCCAAGTCTGAGACCAAGTATTATTCAGTAAGAAACACTCTACGTTTTACAGCCCAATTGGCTGGGATCACTCCAAACTATTTACTGTGTGCACTAGCTAAAAAGAGGAAGTTCTCCTCTCCCGGAGACCATCTGGTCAAGAAGGGGAAAGTTACTTGCTCTTACGCCTAGTGAGCTTATTTTAGTAAAAGGGGAACTCCTTTGTCCTCAAGCTCTGTCCCTAGTTCAACATAAGACATTGTTTTAATCAACATCAATATAGCGCACACATCCTATCTCAAGTCTCAGCTACATCACATTGGTCCTATCTCACATTTCTTATACATCTTGCAACACAATCAATCCCATTCTAGTGGGTATCTTGGATATGTTGATTTCTCTCAGAGTATATGTGTTCAACGTTTCACTTCCTGATTCTATTCTTATGCAAAAGCAGGTCTACATTTCATAGCAGATCATGGCAGAAACATTCATCATTGCAGAGTCATTGGTGGTAAACCCAGGTTAATCATGGGGAACAGCTCAATGTCATAGTTCAAGTCCAGACCCAATGCTGGCATTGGATCCTCCTCGGACGGAGGTGGGGTCTGCTCATCGTTGCCCTCTGGTGGTGTTATAATGACCTGTGGCAGGGTGGACTGCTCGATGCCTCCCTCTGGTGGCAAGAACCGTGGAGTGATCTTCAACAACCACGTATCCGGTGTGGTGAACATCACACACTCCTGCAGATTATTCCTCTCTGATGCTTCTTGCACTGGTATGGTTTCTGTCCTGTGTGTATTCTCTGGTGTGCTTTTAGGCTTCCTGTATGACTGAAACTCTTCCCACACTCAGATTACTGGTATTGTTTCTCTCCTGAGTGTATTCTCTGGTGTGTCTTTAGGTGTCCTGCATGATTGAAACTCTTCCCACACTGTGTGCACTGGTATGGTTTCTCTCCTGTGTGAATTCTCAGGTGGCTCTTTAGGTTTTGTTCCTGATTGAAACTCTTGCCACACTGTGTGCACTGGTATGGTTTCTCTCCTGTGTGTATTCTCTGGTGTGTCTTTAGGTGTCCTGCACGATCGAAACTCTTCCAACACTGGGAGCACTGGTATGGTTTCTCTCCTGAGTGTATTCTCTGGTGTAGAATAAGGTCTCCTGCTTGATTGAAACTCTTGCCACACTGTGTGCACTGGTATGGTTTCTCTCCTGTGTGTATTCTCTGGTGTACTTTTAGGTTTCCTGCTTGATTGAAACTCTTCCCACACTGGAAGCACTGGTATGGTTTCTCTCCTGTGTGTATTCTCTGGTGTGTCTTTAGGTCTCCTGCTTGATTGAAACTCTTGCCACACTGGGAGCACTGGTATGGTTTCTCTCCTGTGTGTATTCTCTGGTGTTCAATTAGGGATTGTGCCCGAGTGAAACTCTTCCCACACTCGGAGCACTGGTATGGTTTCTCTCCTGTGTGTATTCTCTGGTGCATAGTTAAGTGTCCTGCTTGAGTAAAACATTTCTCACACTGGGAGCACTGGTAAGGTTTCTCTCCAGTGTGTATTCTCTGATGCTGCTTCAGGTTTGCTGCATGCTTGAAACTCTTGCCACACTGGGAGCAGTGGTGTGTTTTCTCTCCTGTGTGTCTGTGTTGTTTATGGTTTCCTGATGTGGTGGAGCTGGGCTCGCTGTCTGAACCTGGGTTGGAGCTCTGCTCATCTGTAAGAATATGAACATATACAGGGTTACAAACACATTTTGTGCAAAACATTGAGCAAAGTTGTCAAAAAGAAGAATATTATTTTAAATAGATATATAACTATACTTTATACTGCAAACATGATGGTGTCTCTCTGGTTTCTCAAATATATTGTTAAAGAAAAGGTGTAATAAAATAAAATAATATAAACATGCCTGTCTGTCATATACGTGAGTATTGTCCCAACATAATACAAGGGTCAAAAGGTCAAATTGTATGACCAAGTGGATTGGGGGAGTAACACAATGGTTAACCCATTTAAACCGGGGGCGCTGTTGTGTTGTTCTACCTTTCAAGCCGGGAAAGCGGATACGTCATTTTGTAGTATGTGTATTTTTTCCACATTCTTCTGGTCTCTTGGCCAATGGAATGCATCAACATATACACGTGGGAGTATCTACACCTGCAGATTTATTTTTTTTCACGATATCTTGGCAACAGCGGAGAAGTTTCTGAAGTTAGTTCTGAAGGGAGTGATATTGATGATGAGCTGCAACGTTTGCAGGAAAAGCGCTATACAAATAAAAGTTATTACTATTATTATTATGACAATGTTAAAAACTGATTTGGATGATTTAGAAGGCTTTGAAACGGAATGGAAGACGGACAACTAGCACCGTAATCCTAGGAGGCGTTTCAACCGCGTCTCGTCAGCCTCGACAGCCTACAGTAAAGGGCCCTCCAAACTCATCACAGCTGGCTGAAATGCGATCTTCAGTCGCCAGGGCAAGACAGATCGTTAGCCAACTTGTTGAGCCACTAAAGTGACGGTGCAGCCCCCCGTTCTCTCCCCCCACCCTCACTCCCTGCCCCCAACTCCCCAAACCACTCAACCCCAAATGAAGGTCCTTAATGACATTCGTGTGAACACTGACTCCAGAAAAATCAGTTTTAGTACTACTAGACTGGTTTAGATCCTACCTACAGGACAGAAGCTATTATGTCTCCATTGGCAACTTTGTGTCCGACCAAATTAAAATGATATCAATCAAGTCAATCCTTGGCCCCCTCCTATTCAATCTCTACATGCTTCCATTGGGACGCATCATAAAAAAGAACAAAATTGCCTACCACAACTATGCAGATGACATACATAGCCCTGTCACCGAACGACTATAGCAGGGGTATTCAGCAAAAATTCAACAAGGTCCAGTTAGAGAAAATGTCCTCAAGCAAAGGTCTGGAACATTATAATGTCTAGATCGCGTTGATGAGGTGATGGAGTACACAGTTCCATTCATCAAAACTCTCTATGTGCCATTCGTTCTCTAAACCCTCTGAATACTTAAATGAGGGTAACATAACAATATTGCAGAACATAAAAATGCTGCTAATACCGACGCTTGCATTAGAGCGATGCATTTTGGACTATTAAAGCTGTCCAGACTCAGACTCTCGGAAAACAGCAACCAATTAAATGTTTTTACTCACATCAAAACCTGAGAATCACTGCCTGCCAGCGTGAGATCCCATCGCTGTTTCACTTCAACTTTACGTTTTGACGTCTCTTAATAGCCTTTCACCTTTCGCACTTTCAGCATGGTATCTACCATAGAGCCATGAGATGTAAACATGGTATCTACCATAGAGTCATGATTGATTGATTGATTGATTATACTTTATTGTCCCCGAGGGGAAATTTGTCTTGGGCATGGTACTTTCATGCTTCAAGTGCAACAGAGACGATACATACAACATACAGTAGACAAAGTAAACAACAGGACAGCAACTAGGGGTGCAACGGTTCAGTTGGCCCACGGTTCGGTACGGTTCGGTATTTTGGGTCACGGTTTTCGGTACGGTTCGGTTCAGAAACAAACGTTCCAGACCAACTCGACCTCTGACCAAAGGCCGCGTTCGAGGCATTCACGTGGACGCTCCGGCGCTCTCAGAGCTAATTTACGAACGCGGCCAAATTGATCTTCTCGCCATAAAGCTTAAGTGTACAGTGGGCTTCCTGTATAGATTTAAATCTTGCTTTTCCTTGGCTTCCAGAAAACGTCTTGTCTCCGCCCTTTTCCTTTCACAATTGGATTATGGTGATACAGTATATAGGTTTGCTTCTCTGTCCACTTTATCCAAGCTAGACCCCCTGTATCATTCGGTTCTAAGATACATCACCAATAGTGCCTTCAGGACCCATCACTGTACACTGTATAGTCTGGTTGGATGGCCATCTCTTTCTGTCAGAAGGCTCCAACACTGGTACACTCTTGTGTTTAAAATCATCTCTGGCTTCTTACCGAATTATCTGGGCCTGAAGTTCATCCCTATACCGAGTGGCTCGGGTCTCAGGTCTCGTAGATGGCTACAATACAAGGTGCCACTTATCATGAACAATGTTGGAAGGGCAAGCTTGTCTTATTATGGCCCTTGGTCTTGGAATGACCTACAGACTACTTTTAAATTAGAGGCCCTTATTTCCATAAGTATCTTAAAGCGTAGATTAAAGGATGTGGTCACCGCTCGCTGTACCTGCTTTGGTTAGACTTCTCAATGTTTTAATCACCTTGTAAATACCCCTACCATTGTTTGTCTATTGTATTGTTGCCACTGTCTTATGTCCTGTCTTGTTATCTGAACTGTTTTTTTAAGCTACTATTTTGACCCTGTCTTGGCCAGGTCTCTCTTGTAAAAGAGGTTTTAATCTCAATGTGACTTCCTGGTAAAATAAAAAAATAAAATAAAAAAAATAAACGAAAACCGTCACGGTTCACTAGTGAATTGAGCCGTGGAATGCAAACCGTACCGTCCGTAAAAAAACCAAGAACCGTTGCACCCCTAACAGCAACAAACATTGAGTGACATTGGCAGCAGTTTCCACCTGGACATGGCATCATTTGGTATAAATATATATTGCACATAACCCTTCAAGTGGTGTTTTCGAATATTGCACATGGCCCTTCAAGTGGTGTCTAAGATAAAGTGCAGGTGCTGGTGATCATGTCCTAATCATCGTTTCTGCTTGAGCGAATTGATTAGTTTAATGGAGAATGGGACAAATGATAGTTTTAAGAGCTTATAATTACATCTTGTGCATGCAAAGCCTTCTACCTAGGGGGAGAACTTCGTATTCTGTGGAGAGCGGATGTTGGGGGTCTGCAATTATCTTGTTAGCCTTGTCCAGGACAGCTTTTTCATATAGTTTATTTAGGATCACATAGTCTCTTTCACCTACAATTTTCATAGCTGTTTTGTGAATGCTGACTAGTCTGTTTTTTTGTTGTACAGTTAAGTTGCCAAACCACACAATTATTCCATATCTGATTACACTTTCAACAATGGACTGATAGAAAATTCTCATGATCTGCTTTCTCACCCCATAAAGTCAGAGTCGCCTCAGGTGATAAAGCCTCTGCTGTAGTTTGTTACATAAGCTGTCTAAGTGTGTATTCCAGCAGAGATGGTTGTCTAATTGAATACCTAAGTACTTATAAGAGGGCACCTGGATGATTGTTTGGTCTTTAACGACCACAGGCTCATGGTCAGTTACCTGCCTTGGGTCTAACACAACCTCCTGAGTTTTGGTGAGGTTTAAGATGAGATGGTTGCTGTCGCACCATTTAGTGAATATGTTAATCTCATCATGGAGCACCGAGGGGTCTGTATCTTTATCAAGGAGACTTAGAATTGCAGTGTCGTCAGCATATTTAATAATATGGTTGCTTGGGTGGTTACTTTTACAGTCGTTGGTGTATACTGAGAAAATATATGGGGACAGAACGCAACCTTGGGGGACACCTGTACTGCAGTGTTTAGTCACTGACAGTGTTCCATTGACTTTCACTTGCTGTTCTCTTTCTAACATGAAGGAATGGATCCATTTGATTAAAGTACTATTGACACCCATGTCTTTGAGCTTTCCTAAGAGCACGTGGGGTTGTACCGTATTAAAGGCGGAACTAAAGTCAACAAACATAATTCGGGCATAGGCCTTTTTGTTCTCGAGGTGCTTGGATACAGAATGTGTGATATAGAGAATAGCATCCTCCGTGCTACGGTTCTGTTTATAGGCAAATTGAAAAACATCTAGCAGTGGGTCAATGTGTTTTCTAAGCAGAGACAGTACATATCGTTCAAAACATTTAATCACAATGGAAGTTAGAGCAATGGGGCGGAAGTCATTATTCTCCATGGCACGAGGTTTTTTCGGCACAGGGATTATAATTGACTTCCTCCACAGAGCTGGAACCTCGGTATTCAGGGACTTTTCAAATAGCGGACACCATGCTGTTGTTAGTTTTTCTGCACAGTTTTTGAGAAGAGAAGCTGATAGACCGTCTGGACCTGTGGACCTGTTGGTAGACACCCTGCTAAAGAGACGTTGAATGCTGGTAGGATTTACCTCCAACCAGCAGTTGGCATCAGTCTCTGGCAGGGTCTGCAACACACGGTCACACTCCTGAGAGTTCCGTGTGTCAAACCTCAGGTAGAAGTCATTCAGCTCGTTTGCTTTTTGTTGTTCGTCTAGGGCATCGTTTCTCAACGGGGGCGTTCAGACAACATCGGGGGGCGCTGGAACAGATATTTTTGAAAGGGGGGCGTTGAGGTGTTCTTGGGGGGCGTTCGCGCATTAAGTCTTTTTCTCATGAAGAACAGCTGTGTTATTACGGGCACATTCGTAAATGCACGATAGCTGAATGTCGATACACGATGAACGGTCAGTTCGCTCGGACAAACCGTGTTTCGGTCGACTGTTCGACCCTGCTGGCTGCCTGTCCCGCCCTAATGCGAGCCACGGCCGCTGCTATTGGTTGATAGAACGACATGTAGAAATGTGATTGGCTGAGCGGGAAGCCTTTTCTAAAAAGCTGCTAGTTTGGTTGCAGTGCGCCGTAGAGCCCTACACGTGCCCATCTCTGAGCGCTCTGAACTTGGCCGGGCTCTGTGACGCAGACACACGTAGCTCAGTGCCCAAAAAAATAAAAGTGAGTGTCATCAAGAAGATGAAGCTAAAAACTCAGCTAGCAAAGGCAGAGCTTTTGATAGTTTCCAATGTGTCTGGGCAAGCTGCATTGTAGAAGAATCTTGACAGTTCATGTACAGTGCAGAAATTGCAATACTATAAAGAACCCTGGTTCATCCCATCTGTAACATCATGTTGACCAATGCCCAACTTCTATGAGTGTTTTCCTTGTAGGCTATGCTTGAGTGACATATGTTTCAGTTTGTGGGCTCATTGTAATTGTTGCGTTCGCTTCGTTCGCTTCCTTTCAATACAGCTTATTTAATTTAGTTAAAATGAGTGCTAATACCATACCACCATACCAGAACATCACAGCAGGAACAACCTATCTCAAAAAAGCGATCGTAATAAACCAGTCCTGAAAGTTCTCTGTCGCTTACCAATAATCGAACCTAGAGAAATCAGCTACGAATGTCCCCTCCCCTCGCAGGTTCATTACAGTATATTACATAAATGTATTACTGTTAAGTGTTGTTGTGGATGTTATCCCTAGTGCCATTCTGAGGTTAGCATTGCGATGTGTTTGCAAACTAAAATACGATCGCTTTTTTGTGATATGTTGCTCCTCTTGTGATGTCCTGGAAACGAACGCATCAGCTGCAGCGTCTTTTGTATTGATCAGCTGTCAGCAGTGTTATTACGGGTACGTTCATAAATGCACGAACGGTCAGTTCGCTCGGACAAAACCGTGTTTTCAGTCAGAGCGCCCATCTCTGAGCGCTCCCAGGGCGCAGAGCTCTGAACTTTGGAACTTTGTTATGTTTTGATATGTTTTGATATGTTTTGATATGAGAAATTCGAAGTGGTCAGTTTATGAAAATAATACCATAGAATACTAAATAAAATATTAAAATAATAGCCCCCTAGCGTTTGCCGCCATATTGTGACACCACCACCCCCCCCCCCCCCCCAAAGTCCAATCAAAAATGAATTAATATTAGCATCATAAAACAGCAATTTGGAGAAATGCAACACCAGCACACTTAAAAAAAACTAACAATGTTAGTTGTAATGTACAATTCTGCAGCCTACTGTTTGTTCTGCATCGGACATGTGTGAAATTGCTGCTGTTCCGTAGCAGTCTGTTTGTATTCTCTGATGTTGTCTGAGTTTGTTTAACACTCAGAAACAGCATTTGTATTCACATTCACATGGCTTTTCTGCTCTCTGGTAAACTAATGATAATGATATTCCAACTGCCCAGTTAAATCCAATCTATTATTTGGCATTCAGTGACATGCTTTTTAAATTATATAACACAGAATATTAGTCAACATTAATATTTAGGGAAGAAAATAAGCCTACTTTTTTTGATGGGGGGGCGGTAAGAGGCCTGGATAAAGGACAGGGGGGCGCTGGCCCAAAAAAGGTTGAGAACCACTGGTCTAGGGCATCGTTTCTCAACGGGGGTGTTCAGACAACATCGGGGGGCGCAGATATTTTTAAAAGGGGGGCGTTGAGGTGTTCTTGGGGGGCGTTCGCGCATTAAGTATTTTTCTCATGAAAAACAGCTGTCAGCAGTGTTATTACGGGTACGTTCGTAAATGCACGAACGGTCATTTCGCTCGGACAAACCGTCTTTTCAGTCAGAGCACCCATCTCTGAGCGCTCCCAGAGCGCAGTGTTCTGAACTTGGCCGGGCTCTGTGATGCAGACACACGTAGCGCAGCGCCCACATTTTTTTTAAAGTGAGTGTCAACAAGAAGATGAAGCTAAAAACTCAGCTAGCAAAGGCAGAGCTTTTGATCGTTTCCAATGTGTCTGGGTAAGCTGCATTGTAGAAGAATCTTGACAGTTCATGTACAGTGCAGAAATTGCAATACTATGCTAGTCTACGATAGAAAGAACCCCGGTTCATCCCATCTGTAATGTCATGTTTCAACCCTTGCCATCCTTTTCTTGCATAGCACCCGCAAATGAACACGGATAGGAGTGGAATAGGCTATATAACTGTAAATAGTTGATTGTCTTTGGATTTAGCCAGTTGGCGAAGATTTATGAGGAATAGGCTATTTAATTTGTGTTGCTCATCTAACAGCAGTAACGTGCAGTGAGGTCATTGGCTGGGTAGGCAGTGAGCTATTTAAAAAAAATCATGCGAGTAACGCAGCAGCCAGACTTCAAATGGCATAGCGCATACTATAAAGGCAATCAATAGCCCTTATATCTTTTGCCGCAAAACTCACTTCTTCAAGAAGTAGGCCTACTACCAGGATCCTCCCTCTTAAGCACCTATTGTATTGTTAGTTTGCTATTCTTCTCTATGCTATTGCTATATTGCTATACTGTATTTTTAGTTTGCTATTCTTCATTTTGCCTTAAAAAAGCAGTACACTCCTACGTTAAATGCAATTATTGTAAGTCGCTTTGAATAAAAGCATCGGCTAAATGACTGTAATGTAATGTAGGCTAATATACTATACTATAAAGTCAATCACATAGCCCATATATACTATACTATCAAATAGCTGGTCAAAAATGTCAAATGTGTTGTTATCTCATAACTACACATAGCGTAGCGCAACAGCCTGTATGGCATTGCCTACATTCACCTGCATCTCAACAGGATTTACAGCAGCACGCAAAACAGCTCAATGACAATATAAACTCACCTGCATCAACAACACAGGATTTACAGCATTTGAACCGGCACGCAATAGCATACATTATCTTAAGCATATGTAACATGCGTAGGCAAATGTGCGGCTAATTTCTCATCCTTTTCTGCCATCAAATGTAAAAGTTAGACATAATTCCCACGATTGATGGGGCTACTGCTGGGGAAATTTAGAACCGCGGCGCGAACAGCAGAGGATGCTGCTACGGCAAGCCAAACGCAAACTGTCAATCATGCTGTCAGAGGCAGCGTGGCACGGTGCTTCAACGTCCATCAATGAAGACAATGTGAGAACAGACTACGCATGCGCAAACCTACGAAACTGTTGGTCTATCACTTCGCATAGCACAGAGGCACAAGCACAGTCTGCCTCAGCCAGCAATCAGCTCGCTTTGGGAGCAAACTCTCCTGGTGCCAGGGCATGCATTATATTTTTAAAACAACACATTTTACATAATTAAATTTTATTTTAACAACATTTTAACACATTAAAGTTAAGAATAATGAGAAAAAAAAATAAAATAAATAAAAGACTGATATTCTTTTTCTTTCTTAAATGCCTGGGTTTCTTTCTTTCACTGCCTACCCTGCCTCACCTGACTGCACACCACTGAGCGATAAGGTGTTGTTTAATTTACGGTCTTGTTTAATTTCTATGAGTGTTTTCCTTGTAGGCTATGCTTGAGTGACATGTGTTTCAGTTTGTAGGCTCATTGTAATTGTTGGCTATAAGCGAGAGAGAATATTTCTTATGTTAGTTTTGATACTGAGTCCATGTCCCCGCCGGTGACGTAAGCCTGTCGTGCCAAATACTCCCTCTCCGCGTATTGTGGCGATTCTGCCATGTCTCCGCCGCCGACTGTCACTTCCACGTTTTTTTCACACGCTGTCACACGTCACACGCTGCCGGTATCCAGTCGTAAATCAGCCAATCCCCGTTCTCTACAGACGACGGGAAATGATAAGGTGTCTCTCACCGAGTGCTGAGGGCGGAATGATTCAAACAAACCAGGAAGTGGATTATTCCGTCCGTTCGTGTTTGTGCCGCAGTTCGCGTTCGCTGTCTGCGTCTCGGTATGTTTTAGCCTACTCGGACCGCGAAGAGCTGGATGATACTTTTTGATACAATGCCCCGTAAGGATACACCGTAAGGATACAGTTGGATATAAGGCCGTGGAATGTCATACGCTTACACCGGAGCTGGGGAGAGAGCAGTAGAGGCTCATCTTAAGCAGCGCGGGTAACCCGACACCACTAAGCTATCGGACTGACAGACTGTTAAAACTGTAAGTCTTGCGTTCGTTGTGTGGGAGCGGGGTGAGATACAATTGACTGTGATTGAGCTGAACTGAACTTTTAGGGATTTGATGAACTGTTGAGTTGATGTTTTGAGAGTTCTTTGTTTATTGTGACAATACAGTACCACCTGAATTGCAACACATGTCCTTGTGTACTAATTTTCGTCTGTTGTGCAATGCTATAATATTACAATATCCTATTCACCTGTGTATAACAAAAAAGGGTTCATGTTTTGATGCATGTAGCGCTTGTAACGGTAACTTGACTAAAGACTGACTAAACCAACCCCACACTAACTAAAATTGTCAGGCCTCGCCCTGACTGGCACCCCGGACAACGAAGTCAACGAGCAAAACCGTTACATAAAAATGGCACCCCAGGTGGGACTTGAACCCACAATCCCAGGCTTAGGACAAACATTTTAGTATTGTAATAATATAGCGCTGTGAAGGCATGACTGGGAGTGGAATGGCTCAACCAGAGGATCTGTTCAATCTATTTGATCCATTCCCAGAGGAAAATGCACCTTTGCCTGAAGTGGTAGTGGAAGAGGATGACCTTGCGGATAAGGCCACCTCTCGCACTCTTGTGGACATGGACTTGACAGAGTATGGGAGCTTTGTGACGGGGCCCCCTGGAGGCATACAGGAACCACAACAGCCAATACTGGATGGAATCAATAAGCTCTCTGGAGAACAACATGATCTGCATGAGAACATGGATAAAACATTGGAGCTCCTCATCCAACAATTCCAACAGATACAGGAGGATGGTCAGATGAAGATGATTGTGGCTGTAGAGAAGCACCTGGAGTTCAGCAGATCTCAGTTTAATTCCACTCTCAACTGGAGATTACAGCAGCACCAGTTACAAGTGGTAGAGGATCTGGAGGCCTCCCTGAGTCCCCTAGAGACCACCATGCAGGATCTCGGAGCTGAGGTTTCCAAGTGCTCCCAACAGCTAGACGTTGTCTCATCTGAGCTAACCTCCATCAGGCAAAGCTGCTATCATTCTGCCTTACCGGAATCAGCTGCTGACCAGTCGAACTTGCTGGTTCCCACTGCTGTACAGCCAATGCCAACCTATCAACCAGACCGTCCTCAGCCAGTGACATCTAGTCAGCGAGACCGCCTTCAGTCAACACTACAGCCAGGGGTCCCAGGCCCAGTGTTCACCTCCCCCAATGACTCCTCCATCCATGGAGACGTAAGAGGCAGATATGCCGGGAAGGGGCACAAGAGTCCTATTAAGCTGCAGTTTCCATCCTTTGGCAGGATTGAGGACACTCAAGACCCCATCCGCTATCTGGAGAAATGTCAGGATTACTTGGCGCTCCACCCTCTGCTCGATGAGGAGTTGCTGGCGACCTTGAGGAACGTGTTGCACGGCACCGCGCGGGATTGGTGGGACATTGCTCGCCTGAAAACCAACAAATGGGCGGAGTTCGAGCAACGGTTCCGTGATGCTTTTCTATCTGAGGACTACCAGGATGAGCTGGCAGAGAGAGTGCGGACCCGTGTTCAGGCAGAAGGAGAGAGTATCCGTGACTATGCCTATATGTACCAGGCCCTCTGCAAACGCTGGAAGCCAGGCATTGAGGAGGATGAGATCATTAAATTGATCCTGAAAAACGTCAACCCTCGACTTGCCAGCCAACTGCGAAGCAAGGTCTCCTCTGTTGATGCTTTGGTCCGTCTTGGGCAACAACTGGAGAAGGACAGGGAGAAGCAGCTGCAGTATGAACAGAGGAGTAAAACATCCAAACAGCCAACTCCTGTCACTTCTCCACACACTCCATCCATACCAGCAAACCCCTCCAAACCATCTCAGGTGGTCTGTTGGCGCTGCAAGGGTCCACACTATCCCATGGATTGCCCTCAAACCAAGCCCAACAAAAGCCAGAACCACAGGTCCTCTTATCCACCAGCTGGACCAGGCTCTAAAGGAAAAGGGTATCACCCCACAGCATCTGCGCTCACGCCCTCTCCAGTCCACGAGAGTCTTAACCCTGTCTGTCAACCGTTCAGACCAAATTCTGTCTCTGCGATGCCGCTTCCACATCAGTTGGTGGTAACCCTCACCATTGGTCCATGGACTGGCAACGCCATCGTAGATACAGGGTCCACCTACACCCTGTTAAATGAGATGCTCTGGACAGAGGCAAAGAACAAGGAGGAAGAGTTGGAACCCTGGACTGAAGGTCCGCTGTATCTAGCAGATGGAGGTGCTAGGCAGCCCTTGGGATGGAAGGATATGGAAATCACGCTGAACAATCAGACCTGGATTTTACCATCGGTTGTCTTGTCCTCCCAGACCCTTGCCTTCCCAGTCATTTTGGGCCTGGACTTCCTTTTCTTCAGCGGAATGCAGCTTGATGTCTGTGAGCAAGTCTACTGGTTTAAACATGCACCTGCAGGGAAGTACCCTTTCCTGAACGGATCGCTGCAAACCAACGACTGGGGACCAACATCACGCATTGCATTCTTCTCTGCCATCGCTCCTGTTACTTTCTCTCTTCCAATCGCCTGCGGTGATGATGTGTTGGCTCCAATCCTCAAGGATGCCCAACTGCAGGATGAAGGGAAGAGACACCTACGGGAACTGCTGATGGACCATGCTGATGTGTGTACTACCAAACTGGGCCGCACTCATGTCCTGACACACAAGCTTTTTCTTACTCAGTTTGTGCCCATCAAGCAGAAGCCCTACCGTGCTTCACCACCAAAGCTCAAGGCTATGAAGCTGCTTATCGATGACATGTTGTTACTAGACATCATTGAGCCTTCCTCTTCTGCTTGGGCTGCACCTGTGGTAGTGATACCTAAAAAGACCGGAGGGCTGAGATTCTGTGTTGACTACCGGAAACTAAATGCTGTCACACAAACAGATGCCTACCCCTTACCCACCGTTCAAGAGATACTGGAGTCTCTGGCTGGAGCTGCTGTGTTTACCACCCTTGATCTGAACAGCGGGTACTGGCAAGTCCAGATGGATCCAGACAGCCAGGACCTCACAGCTTTTTCTTGCGCCCATGGACTCTTCCAGTTCAAGGTTATGCCTTTTGGTCTCAAGAACGCCCCAGCCACTTTCCAACGGTTAATGGAGAGAGTCCTGAGAGAGCTCAGAGGAAAGATCTGTTTAGTCTACCTGGACGACATAATTATATACTCACCTTCCTGGCAACAGCACTTCTGTGACATCCAAACCGTCCTGGACTCCTTGAGGAGTGCCAACCTGACAGTGAACATGGGAAAGAGCCACTTCTTCTGCTCCTCCCTCAAGTTTCTTGGTCATGTTGTTTCCTCTGCTGGGGTGGAAGTGGACGCAGAGAAAACAAGGGCGGTCCAGGATTTCCCCGTTCCCAGGAATATCAAAGAGGTTCAGAGATTTCTCGGAATGGCTGGCTGGTATCACCGATTTGTACCAAACTTCTCCCCCCTGGCCGAGCCCCTGAATGCTCTGAAGAGAAAAGGGGTCAAGTTCTCCTGGACACCCGAGTGCCAGAGGTCATTCGAGGCCCTAAAGAACTGCCTCATGACTCCGCCCATCCTGGGGCATCCAGACTTCACCTTACCCTTTATGGTGTACACGGATGCCAGTGATATCGGGCTGGGTGCAGTGTTGGTACAACACACTGGACTCGGAACGGAAGAGGTCCTGGCCTTCGCCAGCCGCAGTTTGAATCATGCAGAGAGGAACTACTCAACCACAGAGCAGGAATGCCTGGCGGTAGTCTGGGCTCTGGAAAAGTGGAGGCATTACTTGGAAGGCAGGTTTTTCACTGTGGTAACAGACCACTCCTCCCTGGTGTGGGTCTTCAAAACCCAAAAACCCAGCACCCGACTCATCCGATGGGCTCTCCGACTACAGGAGTTCACCTTTACAGTGGAGTACAGGAAAGGGAAATATAACACAGTCCCCGACGCTCTATCCAGAGCCCCGGCAGACCCCTCCTGTCTGACCACACCCACCTGTGCCATCCTGCTGTCTGTCTCCTCCCATTGGGAAACTGGGAAGGACCTACATGTTTCTGATGAAACCATCTGGAAGGCCCAGCAAGTCGACCCAGTCATCCAGAGGCTGTATGAGAACATCACGAACACAGGCGAGGTTGAGGTAAACTCTACCACCAGATTCACCATCTTGGAGGACAACGTCTATAGAGTGGTCCACCTACCTCACAAGAGCTTGTACCAGGTGTACATTCCTCCCCCTCTGCGACAACAGCTTCTGCAGACCTTCCACGAAGACCCCTTGGCTGGGCATCTGGGCAGGTTTAAGACCTACAAGAGGCTACAGGCTCTGGCTTACTGGCCAAACCTCAGTTTGGATGTCAAACAGCATGTCCAGCGTTGTCAAGTGTGCCAGCAGTATAAGCCTGAGAGCCGGAAGCCTGCCGGGAAGCTCCAGCAGACCGTAGTCCATCGGCCCTGGGAGATGTTAGGAGTCGACCTGATGGGTCCATTCCCTAGGAGTTCGAAGGGAAACATCTACCTCCTTGTGTTTGTGGACTATTACTCCCGGTGGGTGGAGCTCTTTGCCCTGCGGCGGGCCACTGCTGAAACAGTGTCAAAGGTCCTGACAGAGGAAATCCTGACCCGCTGGGGAGTCCCTGAGTACATCCTCTCCGACCAAGGGTCGCAGTTCGTCTCTTCGGTGTTTGAAGCCACTTGCAAACAGTGGAATGTGGCACAGAAGAGGACGACAGCGTACCACCACCAGACCAATCTGACGGAGAGGATCAACAGAAACCTGAAGACTATGATAGCCTCATATGTCGGGGACAACCACAAAGGCTGGGACAAACACCTGCCAGAGTTTCGGTTTGCACTGAATTCAGCTGTCCATGAATCAACTGGTGTGACACCTGCCGAAGCTAATCTGTGCAGACCGATCCGAGGACCCATGGAGGTCATGCTGCTGCCAAGGACTTGCACCCCTGATGCCCCAGCTTACAAGAAGGAAAGTCAGCTCCGTGAATTGCATGACTATGTGGATGGCAAGCTGAAGCAGGCTCGACAGAAGCAGAAACAGCACTACAACAAACATCGGAGGGAGGTGGCGTACGTGGATAAAGACAGGGTGTGGATGCGCTCTCACCCCTATTCAAAAGCCGCACGGTCCTTCTCGGCCAAGATCGCACCACGTTGGAAGGGACCTTACCGTGTCATCCAGAAAGTGGGCCCTCTCACGTATGAGGTTGTACTGGAAGAGACAGGAGAGGACCATCGAGTGGTCAATGTTGCCAGACTTAAACCCTGCTACCCGTCGGCTGCTGAAGTGGAGGAGGAAGAGCGTCGTCGGGTCCTTGAGCTTTTTGAGGACGGCAGTGATGAGGAGACCTTCATAGGTTTTCCATCCGAGGACTGTCCGCTACCAGACCATCCCTCCAGCACTGCTCTAAGCCACGTGAAGACTGACCGTCAGCGGGTTTTGGACATCTTCGCTGAGGAGAGTGAGGAGGAAGACTTCAAAGGTTTTCCATCCGAGGACTGTCCGCTACCAGACCATCCCTCCAGCACTGCTCTAAGCCACGTGAAGACTGACCGTCAGCGGGTTTTGGACATCTTCGCTGAGGAGAGTGAGGAGGAAGACTTCAAAGGTTTTGAGTGAAATACCATATCCAAAGTGGATTGGAGTACGCCTACCCCATGGTCCGGCTTTTTCTAAAGGGGAGGGAGTGTGGCGATTCTGCCATGTCTCCGCCGCCGACTGTCACTTCCACGTTTTTTTCACACGCTGTCACACGTCACACGCTGCCGGTATCCAGTCGTAAATCAGCCAATCCCCGTTCTCTACAGACGACGGGAAATGATAAGGTGTCTCTCACCGAGTGCTGAGGGCGGAATCATTCAAACAAACCAGGAAGTGGATTATTCCGTCCGTTCGTGTTTGTGCCGCAGTTCGCGTTCGCTGTCTGCGTCTCGGTATGTTTTAGCCTACTCGGACCGCGAAGAGCTGGATGATACTTTTTGATACAATGCCCCGTAAGGATACACCGTAAGGATACAGTTGGATATAAGGCCGTGGAATGTCATACGCTTACACCGGAGCTGGGGAGAGAGCAGTAGAGGCTCATCTTAAGCAGCGCGGGTAACCCGACACCACTAAGCTATCGGACTGACAGACTGTTAAAACTGTAAGTCTTGCGTTCGTTGTGTGGGAGCGGGGTGAGATACAATTGACTGTGATTGAGCTGAACTGAACTTTTAGGGATTTGATGAACTGTTGAGTTGATGTTTTGAGAGTTCTTTGTTTATTGTGACAATACAGTACCACCTGAATTGCAACACATGTCCTTGTGTACTAATTTTCGTCTGTTGTGCAATGCTATAATATTACAATATCCTATTCACCTGTGTATAACAAAAAAGGGTTCATGTTTTGATGCATGTAGCGCTTGTAACGGTAACTTGACTAAAGACTGACTAAACCAACCCCACA
This sequence comes from Nansenia antarctica, assembly GCF_963989245.1. Classification (NCBI taxonomy): domain Eukaryota; kingdom Metazoa; phylum Chordata; class Actinopteri; order Argentiniformes; family Microstomatidae; genus Nansenia; species Nansenia antarctica. Next base: position 11,146,463 of record NC_137683.1, read on the forward strand.
CTAACTAAAATTGTCAGGCCTCGCCCTGACTGGCACCCCGGACAACGAAGTCAACGAGCAAAACCGTTACAGTATACACACTACCCTCTGCGCTTATGCGTTCGCTTCGTTCGCTTCCTTTCAATATAGCTTATTTAGTTTAGTTAAAATGAGTGCTAATACCATACCACCATACCAGAACATCACAGCTCAAAAAAGCGATCGTATTGTAATAAACCAGTCCGGAAAGTTCTCTGTCGCTTACCAATAATCTAACCTGGAGAAATCAGCTACGAATGTCCCCTCCCCTCGCAGGTTCATTACAGTATATTACATAAATGTATTACTGTTAAGTGTTGTTGTGGATGTTATCCCTAGTGCCATTCTGAGGTTAGCATTGCGATGTGTTCGTCTTTTACAAACTAAAATATACGATCGCTTTTTAGTGATATGTTGCTCCTCATGTGATGCCCTGGAAACGAACGCATCAGCACTCCGAACAGCTGTCAACGTCTTTTGTTGCTATAGGAAACCACTACTCTGTCTGCTTGCGATTGATCAGCTGTCAGCAGTGTTATTAAGGGTACGTTCGTAAATGCACAAACGGTCAGTTCGCTCGGGCAAACCGTCTTTTCAGTCAGAGCACCCATCTCTGTGCGGTCCCAGAGCGCAGTGCTCTGAACTTTGGAACTGTGTTAACAAAGTCTACATTTTTTTAAATAAATATTAGCATCATAAAACAGTCTGTTTGTATTCTCTGATGTTGTCTGAGTTTGTTTAACACTCATAAACAGCATTTTTATTCACATTCACATGGCTTTTCTGCTCTCTGGTAAACTAATGATAATGATATTCCAACTGCCCAGTTAAATCAAATCCATTATTTGGCATTCAGTGACATGCTTTTTAAATGATATAACACAGAATATTAGTCAACATTAATATTCAGGGAAGAAAAAAAGCAACAAAAAAATGATGGGGGGCGGTAAGAGACCTGGATAATGGACAGGGGGGCGCTGGCCCAAAAAAGGTTGAGAACCACTGGTCTAGGGTCATGATCTGTCTTTTTGTTGGGTTCATGTTGGTCACTGATTTCATTGTGTCCCATAGTTTTTTAGAGTTGGAAGTCAAAAAACTTTGTTCCATTGTGTCCCTGTGTTTTTTCCTTGCACTAACAAGCAGTTGTTTTAGTTCTTTCTGGACCACTGACAGTCCTGCCCTGTCCTTATTTCTGAATGCCTGTTTTTTCCTATTTATGCAATCTTTGATTTCTTTTGTGATATATGGTTTGTTATTAGGATAAACTACTATTTCCTTCTTTGGGACAACATTGTCAACACAGAATCTTATATAGTCTGTTATGGTAACAGTGGCTTCATCCAGCTCTAGTGCGTGGAATATGGACCAGTCTGTGCACAGAAAGCTACCCTTAAGTGTCTCAGTAGCATCATGCGACCACACATTGACAGTTTTACATTCAGGTTTGCTTGATTTAAAGACAGATTTGTACGAAGGGATTAAATGTACAATGTTGTGATCTGAGTTTGAGAGGGGAGATTTTGATTTGGCTACATATGCATTTTTTACATTTCCATAGCATTTATCTAGGATCTTGTCATTACGGGTATTACATTTCACATATTGTTCAAAACCAGGTAGCTTAGTCTCTAACTTGCAGTGGTTTACATCACCCAGGAAGAAGATAGGCGCTCCCGGTGTGCGCTGCAGCTGTTCATGGGCACATTCCGCAACACGGGCGGCTGCTCTGCCTGCATGTCCGCTGGGTGGAACATAGACGGCGGTTATGATGATGTTACCGAACTCCCGTGGTAGATAGTGGGGTCTCAAGGACAGACAAAGCAGCTCGACGTCTGGGGTGCATACGGTGTCTCTCACTGTGCATTGGCTGCTCCACCGGTCACTCACGTACACACACAGCCCCCCGCCGTGTCCTTTCCCAGCTGCAGCGGTGCGGTCTGCGCGCACGGACGAGTAGTCATCCAGGTGGATCAGCGAGTCTGGGATTCCCTGGTGGAGCCACGTCTCGGTCAGAACCAAGAGATTCGCCTCTCGGTATTCAAAGCAGTGCTTCATGTTGACACGTAGCTCGTCCATTTTAGGCAGCAGGGACCGCACATTGCTGAGGATTATTGACGGCAGCGGTGGTTTGTTGTTTCGCCGACGGAGGCGTTCACGTACGCCTCCCCGGTGACCTCGCCTGCGTTGTGGCCATGGCCCGGTGTCTGTTGGCTGGGTGGAGTTTAGCACAAAGTCCGGTAGCTGAGGTGGTCGGAGAGACAGCAGCGTTTCCCTGGAGTATGTGATGTGCTGTATAGTTCCATATTCCCCCTGCGTGTTGGTCGCACGGCAGCGGAGACGGTCGCTGATAATTAAGACCAGCAGTAGAATTTTGCCGATAGACATATTACACAAAACGACATGAGATGTAAACATGGTATCTACCATAGAGCCATGAGATGCAGGGCGTTAGTCCGTTAGTCCGGCAGTAGTCTCGCATAGCCAAAACCTATCTCCATAAGATTGTGCGCGAGTGTGCGCGCGACGCGAGAGAGTTTTTGCAGGGTGAGAGCCATGAGATGTAGACATGGTATCTACCACAGAGCCATGAGATGTAAACATGGGATCTACCATAGAGCCATGAGATGTAGACATGTGATCTACCATAGAGCCATGAGATGTAAACATGGTCAGTGTTTCCCCTACCATTGCCTTGCAACGGAACCCCCCGCCCCCCCAAGAAAGAGGAATTATTACGGACGTAGACACCAAACATCTGACAAGTAGGCTAAAATATCAGCTTTTTTTAAATGCACCCAACCCGAATCTGGCGAGTAGCAAGCCCATGGGCTCGTTGGTAACGTTAGTCCGGCAGTAGTCTCGCATAGCCAAACCTATCTCCATAAGATTGTGCGCGAGTGTGCGCGCGACGCGAGAGAGTTTTTGCAGGGTGAGATGTCTGCAGATGGAAAGTAAGCAATGAATGAATGATGAATGAATGGTCTTTATTGTCATTGATATAGTACAGGTACCAAACAACGAAATTTGGGAGGGGGGGCTCCCCTGGTGCTAGGAAAGAAAAAAAAACTAAAAAAAACAAGAAGGGAAAGGAGCTGGTTTACATAAATAAAGGCTATGTACACTATCCACTATACTATACTGTACAAATAAAACACTGTGCTGTACTCTATGCTATGCTATACCTATTCTAACATTTCCTATTCTCTGCAACCTTATGTGCCCTAGGGTTGTCATATTGCACATAGTGTTATTGCACATTCATTTAAAGTGTCGCAGTTTGCAGGCTTGAAATGTACACATTTGTGCCTCAGCACTACACCTGATTTTCAATCCAGCAGCTGCCATCCAGGGCCCAGAACCTAGGTCTTTGCTGTGTTCAGGGCCTGGATGGCCCTGGGGTAGAAGCTGAGCTTCAGTCTGTTTGTCCTTGCGAACATGGTCCTGTACCGCCTGTACGAGGGCAGCCGAGCAAGTTGAAACGTTAGCAAATATAATTGCTGAGTGTTCTAACAGAGCAAGTTGGTTCAAATTGGTCGTTATTATTGTGACTAGAAAGTGTCTGATTATAGTTCCATGGTATGTAAAATAGTGTCAAAGAACTAGCAAGCTAACTAGCTTACTCAGAGGTGATTAGATGAGCTAGTCTGCTGCACACATGCCAGCTAAAGAGCTAACTGGATGCCCTTTATTATTTTACTTAAAGTAGATATACTATCTTTCTTATTCTGCTAGAATTGGGCTTCATGGTAAGACCATATTGGCATATTTACAGTACATGGACAGTGGATTGAAGCATTGGAAATGTCTGTTTTTTTTATAGTTGGACATACACATTTTTTTCAGGTGAGAGTAAAGTCAAAATGACATTATCTGAATGCATTACCCACAGCAATCCAATATTCAATTATAATTATGTTATAAATTGATATGGATCAATTTATACCTCTTATTAGATTATAAATACTCTGGTTGTTATGTTTGCCTTTTGGTTGACAGTAAAAGAGGGAGAGAGGAGGATAGAGAGGGAGAAAAGGAGAGAGAGCAGGATGGTGCACCAGAGAGAGAGAGCGAGCAAGAACAAGGTGAGAAAGTTGACAGGTAGTCAAGACCACATGTAAGTAGCCTTGATAACCGATGGTTCTCGAGCCTAACGGCCCATAGGTCTGTTTCCGTAGCGTGAGGCGACTTAATGTACAAGTTAGTACAACCCCTGGACATGACGCTGGTATGTCGCAGGGTCTTACCCCCTGGGGGGGGGGGGGGTCCATGCCACGGTCCATGCCACCCCCCCAAGGCAGCAAACCTAGGGGAAACACTGTCTACCATAGAGCTAGGAGATGTAAACATGGTATCTACCATAGAGCCATGAGATGTAAACATGGTAACTACCATAGAGCCATGAAATGTAAACATGCTATCTACCATAGAGCCATGAGATGTAGACATTAGGGCTGGGTATCGCCACTGATTTCCCAAAACGATTCGATTCCGATTCACAGCTCACGATTCGATTCGATTCACGATTCGATTCGGATTCGATCTAGTTACAATATACATTTTTTGCTTGAATATGAAAGAGATTCTCAGAACTAATGCTATAAATGGTTCAAGGAACCCTATAACATGTAGCATTGTTAAACATATCAATGTTTACATTAAGAATTGACTCCAAAGCAGTTACATGAATGTACTTTTTATTGGAACATAAATGAACGTCATTGACCAACATTTTGCTAAATCAGACACTACAAAAAGTGCTTTTTAACGTGCTTTACTGCAGCCGATGTAAATAAAGGGGCTACAAACATAGCCTACCTGAAGTGAAGTTGCGATATCACGTTTCACCTGCGCGTACATGTCTGGGACTATCACTTCACTTAACTGTTTGCGTGTCGGTAACACGTAGCGTGGTTCTAATACAGTGACGAGTTTTCGAAAGCCAGTATTTTCAACAACGCTGTACGGGCGTATATCCTTGCAAATAAAATGTGCTACAGCCTCTGTAATTTGTTGGGCACGGGGAGAATTTGATTGCAATTTGCAACCAAACGTCTTTATCAGCGAGGCCTGTTTCGGATCCGCTGTTCCGTGTTTCACGTCAGGGTGATGCCTCAATAAGTGGTTCCGTAGATTTGTGGTGTTTCCACTAAATTTTACTTCCACTGCGCACAGCTTACATATGACTTTGCTTTTGTCCAGCTCATCTCTATCATCATATTTTTTAAATCCAAAATGCACCCAGACATCTGACTTTAAGCCTGGTGGTGACTTGAGTGTCCCTGCCATCGCCATGTTTTTAGATTTTAGTGTTGAGACCTCTCGTTGCGTGAGATATGATAAATTATTGTAGCGCGAGATCTCGTTGCGGGTTGAAGCTGCAAGCAACAAAAAAATAAAAAATAAAAATGAAAGATCGATCTCGGGATTTATGAATCGATAATCGCTCATTCAATGAAGATCGATTCAGAATCGGGAAATCGATTTTTTGAACCCAGCCCTAGTAGACATGGTATCTACCATAGAGCCATGAGATGTAGACATGGTATCTACCATAGAGCCATGAGATGTAAACATGGTATCTACCATAGAGCCATGAGATGTAGACATGGTATCTACCATAGAGCCATGAGATGTAGACATGTGATCTACCATAGAGTCAGGAGATGTAAACATGGTATCTACCAAAGAGCCATGAGATGTAAACATGGTATCTACCAAAGAGCCATGAGATGTAAACATGGTTTCTACCATAGAGCCATGAGATGTAAACATGGTATCTACCATAGAGCCATGAGATGTAGACATGGTATCTACCATAGAGCCATGAGATGTAGACATGGTATCTACCATAGAGCCATGAGATGGAAACATGGTATCTACCATAGAGCCATGAGATGTAGACATTAGGGCTGCCACAAACGATTATTTTCATAGTCGACTAGTCACCGATTATTTTAGCGATTAGTCGACTAATCTGATCATAAATTACAGCTTATCGCACAATTACTCAATCGCTCTTATTTAGCTATCATCTTCTAAATCAGCTTCTAAATTTAGCTTGAAGTTGTTAGTTGTTGTTGTAGGCATGTGCTAACTAAAAATAAAGACAATTAAAATGATTGTTCACTCAAAAATAGATATTTTAATGAACTTTGCAGATTTATTTCTGGCATCACTTGCATGTAATGTAATGTAAAGAGTAGTAGAGGGTGCAAACTGCTGAGTAAAATGAGGTAGGCTAGGCACTAGGCAATTAAAAGAATACAAAAACAAAAATAAATACTTGTACAGAGTACAAAAGTTTTGCTTTGCTTCACTCATCTCATAGTAGAACGCGCCTTCTTAGCACTGTAACGTTAAGACAACATTTTTAGCTATTTGATAAGTATCGCTTTGATGACAACGTAAAATAATGTAAGAAGGCTTTTAACGTAACGATATCGTTAGCCAATAACAAGCTAACTAGCTTACCGAGACGAGCCATCGTCTTCCTCGTCATCTGCCACAACGTGCTTCCTTTTTAGATGCTCGCGCATCATAGACGTGCTGCCATGATAAGCGAGTTCAGCTTTGCAAATTTTACATTTTACATTCTTTTTTTCAACGTTGTGGTTGAAATGCTCCCACACTTTAGAGGTACGAGGACAGGAAGACATTTCTCTGTTTGTTTTTCCGGGGACGTCACGTGTGCCCCGGATGAACGACACTGCGCATGTACATCAAAGACACTGGGAGACGCTAGCCAATGGCAGCTTCAGGGAAGAAAAACGAATGCTTATCGAATGAAATGAATGGTCTTTATTGTCATTGATATAGTACAGGTACCAAACAACGAAATTTGGGAGGGGGGGGCTCCCCTGGTGCTAGGCAAAAAAAAATAATTAAAAAAACGCTTATTTCAGCTCCAAAAAAACATGCGACTACGGCGATGACCAAATATGTCGGCGACGATTTTGGTAGTCGACGTCGTCGTGACTAGTCGACTAATCGTGGCAGCCTTAGTAGACATGGTATCTACCATAAAGCCATGAGATGGAAACATGGGATCTACCATAGAGCCATGAGATGTAGACATGGTATCTACCATAGAGCCATGAGATGTAGACATGGTATCTACCATAGAGCCATGAGATGTAGACATGTGATCTACCATAGAGTCAGGAGATGTAAACATGGTATCTACCAAAGAGCCATGAGATGTAAACATGGTTTCTACCATAGAGCCATGAGATGGAAACATGGTATCTACCATAGAGCCATGAGATGTAGACATGGTATCTACCATAGAGCCATGAGATGTAGACATGGTATCTACCATAGAGCCATGAGATGGAAACATGGGATCTACCATAGAGCCATGAGATGTAGACATGGGATCTACCATAGAGCCATGAGATGTAGACATGGGATCTACCATAGAGCCATGAGATGGAAACACTGTGTAGGAATATGCGTGTTTTGGCCCCACGGTGGTGTAGCGGTCTAAGCACTGGCCACTAGTGCAAGCTGCCCACCGGGGACTGGGTTCGAAGGAATATGCGTGTTTTGTTTGTCTCAAATAGCAGTGTTTACATCGCTTCATTAGGACAAAACAGAGATAATTGTATTCGGTGCATCTGACAAAAGATCGAAAGTCAGTGCAAAACTTGATTCTCTCTCTAAACTAAAAAACAGGTCAGAAATCTTAGTGTAATTCTAGACTCTAAACTTCAACAGCCACATGAACTCGATAACTAAATCAGCCTACTATCACCTGAAAAACATAACAAGAATGAGAGGTTTCATGTCCAAATAAGACCTTGGAAAAAACAAACTCATCCATGCATTTGTTTCGAGTAGACTTGATTATTGTAATGGTCTACTAACAAGCCTATCTAAAGGGGCTGTTCGTAAGCTGCAGCTCATCCAAAACGCAACTGCTAAGGTCCTAACAAAAATGAATACGTTTGAACACATTACACCAATCCTGAGATCCCTACACTGGCTACCAGTCTCTCACAGAAAATGGTCTTGGACCAAAATACATTTCAGATCTCCTCCCACCCTATATTCATATCAGACCTCCTCACTATATTCATATCAGACCTCCTCCCTCCCTATTCATAGCTTTCAGTCACGTGGTTTCTTCCCTAGCAACCACCAACCTGACGGGCAAAAAGTATCATAGCAACATCGCTCAACATGGCTGCCTACTATTTAGACCACCTCACTCATGAAGAACTATCAAGATACACGACGGTGATAGGAGTAGAGGATTGACACCATTCAAATAGTGTTGGATTCCCTGTCTTCTACTCTATCCGGACACGTTGGAATTATTTTCCTAACCCCCGGAGAATCAAAGTTATTGACCTGCAAAGGGTGCCTCCTTGACCGGCTTTTCCCGTGAATAACACCGGTTATGGAGGTGGTACAAACATAAGACTATTATTGCTAAATTCACCATCAGTATACGGTCATTTTGAGCCCTTAACCACCGCGCTGACACCCCGAGAAGATATACTTTTAATATGAAACTCGATTAACCGGGTGTTCACCGGCTGCTGGACGAAACTCCCAACTCCCGCTGTCGATACGATACGATAGTTCTTGTTCATGATTGGACAGCTCAGGGCTTGTGCCCTTTTCTATCCATCGTTTCGCTTGGATGTGGAGGTGTAGATCCCCGCTGTCAGCGAGGCGAGGGAATATTTATATCCGGGAATTCGCTCCTTGCTGTGTCCACGGTGATAGGAGTGGAGGATCGACTCCATTCAATAGTGATATAGTGTTGGATTCCCTGTCTTCTACTCTATCCGGACAAGTTGGAATTATTTTCCTAACCCACGGGAAATCAAAGTTATTAACCCGCAAAAAGTGGGTTTTGCCCGTGGGTTTTGCCCGCAAAAAGTGCCTTTTGCCCGTCAGGTGGGCGTTTCCACTATGCTGTGACGTCACATGAAAGCTATGAATATTCATATCAGATGTCCTCCCACCCTATATTCATATCAGATCTCCTCCCTCCCTATATTCATATCAGATCTCCTCCCTCTCTATATTCATATCAGATCTCCTCCCACACTATATTCATATCAGATCTCCTCCCTCCCTATATTCATATCAGATCTCCTCCCACCCTATATTCATATCAGATGTCCTCCCTCCCTATATTCATATCAGATCTCCTCCCACCCTATATTCATATCAGATCTCCTCCCACCCTATATTCATATCAGATCTCCTCCCACCCTATATTCATATCAGATCTCCTCCCCCCTATATTCATATCAGATCTCCCTCCCTATATTCATATCAGATGTCCTCCCACCCTATATTCATATCAGATCTCCCTCCCTATATTCATATCAGATCTCCTCCCTCCCTGTATTCATATCAGATCTCCTCCCACCCTATATTCATATCAGATCTCATCCAACCCTATATTCATATCAGATCTCCTCCCTCCCTATATTCATATCAGATCTCCTCCCTGTATTCATATCAGATCTCCTCCCACCCTATATTCATATCAGATCTCCTCCCACCCTATATTCATATCAGATCTCCTCCCTCCCTATATTCATATCAGGGGCCTCATTTATAAAGCTTTGCGTACCTACGCTTTGCGTACCTACGCACCTTTGCAAAGCAAGAACATTTACGTCGCCAACATTCGGATCTATAAAACGGTGCGCACGCCAGTGGAATTTGCAAGTTCCACGCCTGCTTCCAATCAACTCTGTTGCACACGTGAACGAGCGTCTTGTCCCACCCTTTTTGACGCCCATAGTTGCCTATAATAAAATAATAACTTTTTATTTCTATGGCACTTTTCCTGCAAACGTTGCATATAAATGGTCAGTCAAACGGCCGACAGAACGCCGGAAAAAAATACTTTTCACCCAATCAGTAAATTTCCGCGCAACGAACGTTCTCGCCAGACCATATATAACATGTTCCAGACTGCATCGACAAGGGAATCAGTTTAAACGTGATTCGTCCTACTGTTTACCTTATTATTTATGATAATGTCATAACATCCAAGTATTGGTATAATATGTATAATAATTACAGATCCAATATGATTCCCGATGAAACTACAACATTTGAGAGGTTGTTTTGCAAAAACAGATACCTCGCTTTGTAGTTTTTATACTAAATCATTTCTCTTTTAGATTAGATTAGATTCAACCTTATTGTCATTGAGAAGTACTAAGACAAGGAAACGCAGATGCATTTCATGTTTGTCGCCCCAGACCGAGGAAGATTGATGGTTATTTTGTCTTTCTGTCATTTTCAAATAATCGCACAACAGTAACAAGCTGCTTGCTGATGGTCTCGTAGCCCATTCCAGCCTTGTGCAGGTCTACAATATTGTCCCTGACGTCCTTATACAGACTTTTTGGTCTTGCCCATGATGGAGAGGTTAGAATCTGATTGATTGATTCTGTGACTTGCGTACATACATGCGTACGTAAATCTTCCCGCAAATTTGGGATTTATAAAAAAGGAACTTGGCGTGAAACTGTGCGCACCTCTAAGCACACTGGGACCCATGCGTACGCATAGTAACTGTAGAAATGAGCAACTGCGACTCCGCTGGCAGAAGGATGAAAGAGGAGAAACGCTTTGAAATGGATACCATTTCCACCGACATAATATTGCCTCTCACGTATTATGAAGGAGTGCACACAAAGGATACGTGCACACTGCACATATCTTATTCGTCCTTGTCCTGTACGCATCACACTATATACATATATCTTTACTGTACATATCATATTGATATTCATGCAAATATATTTACTTTTTACATAAATATTCATTGCACGTAGCGCGAGCTTGACCACCGTCCGCATTGACTTCACAGTAATGTACGTCTTCATAAGGGTAACGTTCCCGATAAGTCCAACGATTGCAATATCCATACAGTGAAGAACATGAACAGACCCACTGTAGACAACTGACTATCATCCCCAAGTAGGCCTACACCCCATCCCTATGTATACGGACTACGAAAACTTTAAGCGCACAGATTACTGAACTATCTATTATTACTAGTTGCATCACTAGTGTATCCTGTCTTTAGGGATGCTCCGATTTATCGGCCACCGATTTAAATCGGCCGATTTCACTCCAAATGACTCGATCGGTGATCGGCAAAAATGGCCGATCGCAAAAACCGATCTTTTTCTTTTTTTTTCTTTTTTTTTTTTCTTCCCTGGGGAAGACAGATAACTGAACAGAAAACATAGGAGGACGTAACAGTATGTAAACCATGAAGGCCACGTTTATGATGTCTTTTATACAGCCATATCACTGACTTGGGCTTCAGGCCCTAACTGGGTGATAGGCCAGACTTTTACTATGCCATAAAAATGGGTCTGCGTTTGCTTGGTGCCTAATGGATCAAAACTTTTGTCTAAAAAGCAAAAAATATGTAGGCTATCCAGTCAGTAGGCCTACAGTTATGTATTTTTAAAAAAATCGGTATCGGTATCGGTTGATCTTGAGGAAAAAAATCGGTGATCGGTATCGGCCCCAAAAATCCAGATCGGAGCATCCCTACCTGTCTTAGCTGTAATATTGTCACCTTTATCTTGTATTATGCCTATTGCCTTATGTCTTGTGCTGCCATGTCAGGAACCGAAGCCTACGAATTTTACTCTCTTAAATGTAACGTAACAATAAACTTGAAACATGCTTGGCTTTTCTACAATGCAGGTTAGATGACGAACTGCATTTCCTTGTGACAACCTTGGTACTTGTCAATGACAATAAGATTGAACCTAATCTAAAAGAAAAAACATGATTTAACATAATAAATACAAAGGGAGATATGTTGTACAGTTTAATCGGGAATCATATTTAATTGAATCTGTAATTATTAAACAATACTTGAATGTTATGAAATGTATTATCATAAATAATAAGGTGAACACGTTGTCGATACAGTCTGGAACATAGATATTATATGAGAGTTTCATATTGTTATGTGTTCGTTAAGCGGAACTACTGCGCAGAAATTGAATGGGCGAATTTTTTTTGCCTTCTGTCGGGCATTTCAATGACCAATAATAGGCAAAGCATGGGTGTTAAAAAGGGTGGGGCGAGACGCTCGTTCCCGTGCGCAACATTTAGGGTTGATTGGGATAAAGGGAAGCAGGTGTGGGAAGAGTGTCCCGCAAATTCCACTTGCGTACGGTGCGCGTGCCTTTTATAAATCAGAATCCAAATGTTCTTGCTTTGCGTACGCACCGAAACTCTCTTCTCTTGTCTATATAATATCTATGTTCCAGACTGCTTCAACAACGGAGTCAGTTTAAACGTGATTCGTCCTACTGTTCACCTTACTATTCATGATAATACATGTCATAACATCCAAGTATTGTTTAATAATTACAGATTAAGTAAGACAAGATACACTGGTGGTGCAATTAGTAATAATAGATAGCTCAGTAATAAAGTGTCTGTGCGCTTAAAATGTTCGTAGTCCGTATACATGGGGTGTGCTTGGGGATGATAGTCAATTGTCTACAGTGGGCTTGTTCATGTTCTTCAATGTATGGATATTGTGATCATTGGACTTATCGGGACGTTACCCACTGAGCACTCGGGAACAGTGAATCAGGAACGGTGCTCAACTTGTCCAGCCTTGTGCTATGTGCAATGAATATGAATATAAAAAGTTAATATATTTGCATGAATATCTATATGATACGAACAAAGATATATGTAGGCTACATTGTGATGGGTACAGGACAAGGGAGAATAAGATATGTGCAGTGTGCACGTATATTCTTTGTGTGCACTCGCATAATATGTGAGGTAATATTTCGATTTATGTTGGTGGAAATTGTATCCATTTCAAAGCGTTTCTCCTGTTTCATCCTTCTGCCAGCGGAGTCGCAGTTGACATTTCTCCAGTTTCTATGCGTACGCATGGATCACAGTGTGCGTAGCCTAGAGGTGCGCACAGTTTTTATAAATACCAAAATTGCGGGAAAATTTGCTTACGCACCTTAGTGTGCGTACGCAAGCTTTATAAATGAGGCCCCAGATCTCCTCCCTCCCTATATTCATATCAGATCTCCTCCCTCCCTATATTCATATCAGATCTCCTCCCTCCCTATATTCATATCAGACCTCCTCACCCTATATTCCCTAAGGCCCCTAAGGTCAGCTGCTGCATGCTCCTGGAACAAACTCCCTGAAGAAATCAAACAGGCACAAAGCCTAAAAATATTTAAATCTAAGCTAAAAACCTTTTTGAATGTTTTGCAGTAGTTATGATTAAACACTTCTATCAATGTCTTTTATCCATGAACTATTGTCTTATTAAATGTTTTATCTATTTACCTCTTATATTTACTTTTATTCAGTCGTTTTTATTTTCTTGCTATGCTCCTCATGCTGTATTTTTAAATAATATAGGCTATGTAAAGCACTTTGAATTGCCCCTGTTATATGAAATGTGCCGTACAAATAAACTTGCCTTGCCACAGGCAGCATTGATTTTACAGCAGTGCAATGACCCTCACCACTACACAACAAAGACTTACCATCCGTGTCTTCAATCTCCACTTCTACTTCGACCTCTTGTTTCACCATCACTCCCTCCTCCCTCATTTCTTCTCCTCCATCTTCTTCTTTCACCATCACACCCTTCTGCATTACAGCTGCACCTCCATCTTCTTCTTTCACCATCACTCTCTTCTCCTCCACTTCTTCTTTCACCATCACACCATTCTCCTCTACATCTTCTTCCTCCAGCTTCACTGCCACCATCTCTGAACCCCACTGTGTGATTTTCAGGGCTGGAGAACCACAGCCAGATCCGGGGGACTCTGTGGACTCTGGTTCATACATGGTTACATGAGCTGAAGAGGACCTGCATCTAGAAACAGTGGAGGCACAAACAGTGCAGAGTCAATTATAAATGACAGCCAACCAGTTCACTGAAAGCCCACCTAGACTGACAGGACATGTCCTGCAAATGCAATAATCTATGGATTACTGATTGCATTTCTTTGTAATTAAAGGGTCTGTAAAATAGACATTAAACGGTTCAAAATTTGTATTTTGTGTCCAAGAAAAAATGACAATAATCTTCTAGTTAGGCTCAACTTCCTGGTCAGACAGAGGGCTGTATGGGCGTGGACTTTGCACGCTTGACTGGCAGCTCCCTTTCAAGCAAGCTTGCTGCGTTATCATACATGACATTCATCTATTAGATGTGCTTATAGTTCTGCCCTTTAATTACCAACTGTTTAGCTGCTGCTGAAATGTACTGAGCTAATACAATGACTTGGCGAAGATTATAGTTATGCACCTGGCAGTATAATTCATCATACAAGGCACAAACATGTACATTTCAAGCCTGCAAACTGCGACACTTTAAATAAATGTGAAATAACACTATTGTGCAATATGACAACCCTAGTCGTCTATCTGTACAGTATAGTATAGTGGATAGTGTACATAGCCTTTATTTATGTAAACCAGCTCCTTCCCTTCTTGTGATTTTTTATTATTTTTTTTCTCCCTTTCCTAACACCAGGGGAGCCACCCCTCCTAAATTTCGTTGTTTGGTACCTGTACTGTAGCAATGACAATAAAGACCATTCATTCATGCATTCATTCATATCAATTCAATGACCACCATTAGCATACTGTACACCTGGCACCCTATGGTGAATTATTGAACCAGGGTTCGACAGTAACGCTCTGCCAGACCCGACTAGATGATCGTGGAGTAAAGATATTATTATTATATGCCGTCTGTTGTTCTTCCTGCACACAGTTAAAAATATCCAGGATCCAGCAGCGTCATCGGGCTCGCGCAAACAAACCCGGTGAATGTTTTACTTGCTCCGGACAAGCGTTACTGTCGAACCCTGTGAACACAATAAGGCTACTTGTGGACAGGATTCACAGCATGTGTATGACTTACTGATCAGTTGTACCACAATGGTGTTGTCCTCCTTTTCTAATTCGCTGCCGTATTTTCACAATATCCTCCATGTTTAGTTTCTTCCCACACTGGACGTAGCACTGGCGCATGTCGTCATGACCAGAACAAGCAGAAGCATCCATCATTGCCCAGATGGGGAGTTCACAGTGCAGGGAATCCTACGAATAAAGATGATCAAAATATTAAAACAAGAGTGAAGAAATGTAATCAATTAGTTTTTTTTTTTTACCAGAAGTGGAAAACAGTAGCCAAGCTATAATAATATATATATCATAATAATATAATAATCTCTAATTTGAGGGTATTCCTATCCAGATTGGAGGAAAGGTCTAGGAATTACAGCTCTTTAATATGTGTCAACTCCTACCGTCAGGTCGGCGCTTCCGTTGTTGTTCAAGCTAGTGTCGCTTTCCCAGTCTTTGTGTAATAAGTGAACATGTTGTAATGTTTGCCCTCTAGCACAGTTATAATTATAAACTTAATAAATGACTCGTGTTGTCTTCAGTCTCAGCACTGTGTGCGTTTATTGACCCGCCATCTTAGTTCCACATCCTGTTCGTTGGGCTTCTTCTTCTTCTCAGTTAGAAGGTTTGCGACCAACTTAAGGCGCATTACCGCCACCTAGCGGACTGTGTATGGACCTGTTCGTTGGTCTCACGGGAATAGCTGACGTCTCTCCTAACCTAAGGCATCATATTTGTATTTTGTTTGTGTATCATATTTGTATTTCAAAAAACTGGAAAGCACTTTGAATTGCCCCTGTTGTATGAAAAATGCTATACAAATAAACTTCAGACGTCATAAAGACGTCAGCTATTCTCGCGAGACCAAGGAACGGGATGTGGAACTAAAATGGCGGATCCATAAACGCACACGGTGCTGAGACTGAAGACAACACGAGTCATTTATTACGTTTATAACTGTGCTAGAGGGCAAACATTACAACATGTTCACTTATTACACAAAGACTGGGAAAGCGACACTAGCTTGAACAACAACGGAGGCGCCGACCTGACGGTAGGAGTTGGAGTGATTGATAAAATGCTGGTGGAAAGCGTCACTTATTCTGTTTGTATCCATATCTGATGTTAGACTCAGATAAAAGTTGATGACGTTGACAGGGAGAGGAACTATTTATTGTGATTTAACTGCTTTCCAATATGTAGTTGGATCACCGCCAGAATCAGAGATGGTGTTTAAATAATAACTTGATTTAGACAAGTAAAAGGTTTTATTTATAATCATGGCAGTACATATATTTCTGAGCTGAAGGATAGTCTATCAGTACATCTGGCTTCAGGACAAGCGTGGTTTCTTCCTGAATTAATTCAGAGAGCTCAGTAAAGTAGCATGGGTTTCTACCTTTTAACTGGAGACAGCTTACGGAATACACAAAGAGGGAAAAGTGCAGCTCAGCATCAGGAATATAGGAAACACTGGGCAGATATCACAGATACTAGGGTTGGGCGATTTGACGGTTGTACCGTAAACCCCGGTTTTTGAAAATAGCAACGGTTTTTGTCAATACCACTCAGTGTTTCCTCCAGGAATTTTTACGATGGTGGCGGGTGGGCGTAACCGCGCGCGCAGCGCGCGCGATTTTTTTCGCGTGCACGCGCATGAAACGCGCACGCGCGCTCAAAACAACGTTTTTTTTTTTTTTTTTTTTTTCTAATCACAGCCAAAACTAGAGGATGGCCCAAAAAAAAAAAATATGAATATACAGAATATAAACTTGTGACTGACAGTCACATACACACACAAAGATCATCAGCTATAATATAATACGAAGTAGGCCTACATGAGCACAAAAGCGGCTAACGTTACTGATTAACTGTTTACTGTAGTGCAGAGAGATGGTAGTCGTAGGCGGCGTATCAAATGACAAAGCTAAACGTTTAATGAAGGACATGAACGATTGTCAACAACACACTCAAGCAGTAAATAGAACAGTCTAAACATCTTGGGTACTACGGACGGAACAATAGTCTCAACCTATAGTTCCGTGCGTGAATTATGTCAACCCACCACATTACAGAAGTAAAATCACAGTCAGATGGAGCATTCGGTAAACAGCTGAGTATCAGCTGAATTAAAGAAAACAAACTCTTACCTTTGATGAGACCCACATGAGCCCTGTTTTCCCGTACTTCTCCCGTGTGTCTCTTATTGTCCAAATGTTCCCTGAATTTTAGCTGCATGTTTTTCCAGCATGTAATTCCGTTGTCAATAAAAAAATCGTCTCCCCTTCTTTTCCCCTTGACAATACTGTGTCGTTGCTAAAGTGACGGCACATAATAATCGTTTTTTGACTTGCTAATGTCTGCTAACGTAGCACTTGAAACTGGCGCCGTTCTCTGGACTGCAGCTGCTCCCGCGTTAGCATTAGCATCCATCTTTTCTTCTCCCTTCTCACCGTCACGAGCTCAAATTACACTTGTCGGCCGATCTAACTCTTAACACTCACTTACAGGACTTCTGACACCATGTCGTGTTATTCTATTAAACATACACGTGAGTCCTTCTGTATTTCAATGTAAGTGTCTTTATTTTAACTCGCTCTGTAAGCTCTACAACACCGGTCTCTTGTTGTCTCGTCGTAACCTGCCCACCTGACCTGGGGGGTATTCCATCAACGTCGCTAAAGGAAAATCCTGGCTTATTTTTGATAACTCTCGCGAGACCTATCAGAATATGCCTGGATATTTGTAAGAACTCTCGCGAGATTTATCAGACTAAACCTGGATTTTCCCTTTAGCGATGTTGATGGAATACCCCCCGGATGTCACTACGGTGGCCTGTACACAATAACAATAATACCACAGTTCACATTTAGACCAATCAGGAGCCCTTGTGTCACGTCGTCAACTGAATGTCATTAATCTGATTTTGGATCAGCGGTTAGAGAGAGATGGGCGTGGATTTAGGTGCACTTTTAGTCAACATCCATTATAGCGCTGATCTAGGATCCGATATATTTTAATCAGCTAAAAAAAAAAAAAATTTTTTTTTTTTTTGAGAACCTTTTTTTTTTTTTTTGTGTGGACTGAATCAATTCGTGGCGGAGGAAATTCCGTCGTGGCGGCCCGCCACGATGAAATGCATGTAGAGGAAACACTGCCACTATACAACTGTCATAAATCGTTTTATATAAAATAAACGCCTTCATAAAAACGGCCATGCATTTTACACACATTGTTCTCATTACCGTAATTCCTAAACAAAATGTGCTATCAAAACAATTCCCACGGTTCCATGTAGGGTAATACGGCAATTCAAAGCACGAAGCGTAGGGTATTTTCCTTTTGGTCTCTTGAAAAGGAGGGGGCTACATATTAAAGAGCTGTAATTTCTACACCCTTCCTCCAATTTGGATATTAATACCCTCAAATTAAAGAGGGTATTTGAGTCTGCACTTAAGGCCATGTTCATTCTATAACTAAGTTTTGAAATCTGTATGTTTTACTAAACAGCTTAAATAACAACAATTCTGTCAGAGTCCAATATATGGACCTAACTGTAGCTTGGCTACTGTTTTCCACTTCTGATGATTACAAATTAAATTTCTTCACTCTTGTTTTAATATTTTGATCATCTTCATTTGTAGGATTCCCTGCACTGTGAACTCCCCATCTGGGCAATTATGGATGCTTCTGCTTATTCAGTGTCAGAGAGCCAGAGGACACACCTTGGGTCCCCTGATGCAGAGACAGAAGGACAGAACCACCGGAAGGACAATCTTATTAGGCTCCAGCCACCACCACTACCACCACCTCCCACCCATAGTAGGAACCATCACTCTCCCAACATTAAAGAAGAGTACGACACACCGTGGGATATGTTTTTACGGCACTACATCAAAAACCAAAAGGCCAAAGATGAGATGCTCAGCACAAATGCCTCAGGGCAAGATGCACATGCTCTTAAAGAGAGGCATCGACTCTCTGAAGCACCGAATGACATGGATAGTGACAGTAATGACATGGATAGTGACAGTAATGACATGGATAGTGACAGTAACGCCAGTTCAGCGGTCAAGACTAGAGGTCAAGAGGTCGAAGAGCGCTATCGTGATGACGACATGCGCCAGTGCTACGTCCAGTGTGGGAAGAAACTAAACATGGAGGATATTGTGAAAATACGGCAGCAAATTAGAAAAGGAGGACAACACCATTGTGGAACAACTGATCAGTAAGTCATACACATGCTGTGAATCCTGTCCACAAGTAGCCTATTGTGTTCAATAATTCACCATAGGGTGCCAGGTGTACAGTATGCTAATGGTGGTCATTGAATTGATATGATGAATTATACTGCCAGGTGCATAACTATAATCTTAGCCAAGTCATTGTATTAGCTCAGTATTTACACATTTCAGCAGCAGCTAAACAGTTGGTAATTAAAGGGCAGTCAAGCGTGCAAAGTCCACGCCCACACAGCCCTCTGTCTGACCAGGAAGTTGAGCCTAACTAGAAGTTTATTGTAATTTTTTCTTGGACACAAAATACAATTGGAACCATTTAATGTCTACTTTCCAGACCCTTTTATTACAAAGAAATGCAATCAGTAATCCATAGATTATTGCATTTTTAGTCTAGATGGGCTTTAATTGAACTGGTTGGCTGTCAATTGACCCTGCACTGTTTGTGCCTCCACTGTTTCTAGATGCAGGTCCTCTTCAGCTCATGTAACCATGTATGAACCAGAGTCCACAGAGTCCCCCGGATCTGGCTGTGGTTCTCCAGCCCTGAAAATCACACAGTGGGGTCCAGCGATGGTGGCAGTGAAGCTGGAGGAAGAAGATGTAGAGGAGAATGGTGTGATGGTGAAAGAAGAAGTGGAGGAGAAGAGAGTGATGGTGAAAGAAGAGGAAGGAGGTGCAGCTGTAATGCAGAAGGGTGTGATGGTGAAAGAAGAAGATGGAGGAGAAGAAATGAGGGAGGAGGGAGTGATGGTGAAACAAGAGGTCGAAGTAGAAGTGGAGATTGAAGACACGGATGGTAAGTCTTTGTTGTATAGTGGTGAGGGTCATTGCACTGCTGTAAAATCAATGCTGCCAGTGGCAAGGCAAGTTTATTTCTATGGCACATTTCATACAACAGGGGCAATTCAAAGTGCTTTACATCCATTATTTAAAAATACGAAGATAAGAGGAGCATAGCAAGAAAATAAAAACGACTGAATAAAAGCAAATATAAGAGGTAAATAGATAAAACATTTAATAAGACAATAGTTCAATCTTAGAAGAAGTGTTTAATCATAACTTCTGCAAAACATGAAGGTTTTTAGCTTAGATTTAAATATGTTTAGGGTTTGTGCCTGTTTGATTTCTTCAGGGAGTTTGTTCCAGGAGCATACAGCAGCTGACCTTAGGGGCCTTAGGGAATATAGGGTGGGAGGAGATCTGATATGAATATAGGGAGGGAGGAGATCTGATATGAATATAGGGAGGGAGGAGATCTGATATGAATATAGGGTGGGAGGAGATCTGATATGAATATAGGGTGGGAGGAGATCTGATTTGAATACAGGGTGGGAGGTCATCTGATATGAATATAGGGTGGGAGGACATCTGATATGAATATAGGGTGGGAGGAGATCTGATATGAATATAGGGTGGGAGGACATCTGATATGAATATAGGGAGGGAGGAGATCTGATATGAATATAGGGAGGGAGGAGATCTGATATGAATATAGGGTGGGAGGACATCTGATATGTATTTTGGTCCAAGACCATTTTCTGTCAGAGACTGGTAGCCAGTGTAGGGATCTCAGGATTGGTGTAATGTGTTCAAACGTATTCATTTTTGTTAGGACCCTAGCAGTTGCGTTTTGGATGAGCTGCAGCTTACGAACAGCCCCTTTAGATAGGCCTGTCAGTAGACCATTACAATAATCAAGTCTACTCTAAACAAATGCATGGATGATTTTTTTTTTTCAAGATCTTATTTGGACATGAAACCTCTCATTCTTGTTATGTTTTTCAGGTGATAGTAGGCTGATTTAGTTATCGAGTTCATGTGGCTGTTGAAGTTTAGAGTCTAGAACTACACTAAGATTTCTGACCTATTTTTTAGTTTAGAGAGAGAATCAAGTTTTGCACTGACTTTCGATCTTTTGTCAGGTTTACCGAATACAATTATCTCTGTTTTGTCCTTGTTTAATGAAGAATGGACAGACTCTCACATGTTCATTCTTCCCACGGGCAGTTCAGTTCAAACCCCGTATGTCTGATATGTTTGGAGACCATGGTGATTATTAAAAGCGGCAATGTTAAAGCGCTACGAGACTAAACCCATCTTTTGAGCAGAAACATACACACTCAAATCTGAACCGAGGACAGAGAAAATACACGATACAGAGCCCAATATGATCGATCCACCAGAATTCCAACACATTCCAGTGTTTCCTCCAGGATTTTTCACATTAGTGGCGGAGCGGTTATCTTTCGCGTGTGCACGCGCATAAAACGCGCACTGGCGCTCAAAACAAGGACGTAGTTTCACCAAAAACTAGAGGGTGGCAACAATTATCATTTCTTAAATAGCGGTTAAGTCATTAAAGCCGAGCAGGTGATTTTATATAGAAGGTGATCAAATACCAAGATATCCTACAGCTGCAGCGGAACATGTGGAACGTGCATCACACACACACAGAAAGATCAATACGAAGTAGGCCTACGTGACAGTACACGCACAAAACCGGCTAACGTTACTCATTAACTGTTTACACAAGTAAAATCACAGTGTGACAGTCAGATGGAGCATTCGGTAAACAACAACAGCAAGGTAATGCTATCAGTTGAGTTAAAGAAAAACAACTCTTACCTCTGAGGACACCAACATGAGCCCTGCTTACCCGTACCTCGGCTGTTCTGTTCGTGGTGATTTTAGAGGCAATAGATTATTTTTGCCCCGCGCATATTGCTATGAATAGTTCGAAGCTAGGTGCTTGCACGTTAGGTGCGAGAGCTCGGTTAACCCATTAGCGGGAACATTATTTGTTTCACAAAATAGGCTGATTTAATTGACCATGAACATCAGAGACATACATTACGAATGTTCATTTAAAATACTCTATACTGAGCACTGGTATAAGAACATGAACCAGAGAACAGCAGTGTTATGTACGACAGTATGTCATTGCAGCACTTTGTTGCACTTTACAACGTCACGTTCTGTACGTCCGTTAGAGCTTTACGACCTGTGTGTGTGTGTTGTGAGAATGAATGGCACTTGACAGTAAACGGAGCTCAGTTTGTATACCTGTGTGGATCTACATTTATTAGCATAACACAAACATAATAAGCAGTAAATGCAATAACCCACAGTCGTCGCTGATGGTGTTGCATTTTCGATTAGGATACGGGATTAAAGGCACCGGCGTGTGTCCCGCTAAATTCGGACCAATCACAAAACTGTTTTGAAAGCGCGTCGCCTCGCGCCGCGCGCCTGTTGAGAGATTCAGTCTCGATTGCAGTGCGAACACAAACGACGAGGTTAATTGCAACATTGTAACATATTGTAAATAACTACGCCCTAAATCGTAACGAAATGTTGGTCTGGAAGCGCCTAAATCTAGCTTCAATCTGCTTTTTTTCTGTTCTCCGGTCATAATAACTCGCTGCCTTTCTGCGCAGCCTGAATCAAAGTGGACTGTCTGAATCAATTAGTGGCGGAGGAAATTCATTCGTGGCGGCCCGCCAGGAATAAATGCATATAGAGGAAACACTGCATTCATTCACTGCCCAACAACGTGCTAATGAATGTTCCCTTAAAGTTGCTTGCGTTTTGCGTCAACATAAAACACATTTACTGACGGTCAAGGAGTGCATGAGTGGTAGCTGAAACCTTCAGGGCTTAAAGTACTCCGGCACAGTGCCGGATTTCCGGCGCGGGAGAATAATAAAAAAAAAAAAAAACTGCAATTGCGGCATTGCGCCGACGTGGTGGCGGGGGCGCTGTTTCACAAATAACTTAGCTTTCGTGTTTGCTAGCGAAACAGCTGATAGTTGATGTTGACTGCTCAAGGAGAATACATATTTGAAAGTACAGAATGCCTGAGAGCCTTATATTGCATTATATTACATTATATTTTGAATGGCCATCTGGTGCCTGAATATTGTTTTTTCCTTTACATATATAATGACATTTCCATCATAAATTGATGGCAAAAGGGCACAAATTGGTGCATATCAATTCACCAGAATGCAAGAAATTAAGTGTTTGATGCTCGTTTAAGGACCCCCAGACAGCCCTGCTTCATGGGTCCCCCCCGATGTCAAACACCACTGGTACCACCTCCGCCTCATTTTGAGCCAGGAAAACCCCTGAGTAGTGACGGGAAGCCTTATGGGACGTGGTGCCAAGAAGGAGAATATAAGTGATAGTGGCTTAATAAGTAATCAGTTTGTTCTTTTAAAGACATGTATATATTTTATTCTGTATTGTTATAGTGATAGTGGCTTAATAAGTGATGCAATCAGTTTGGCCTTTTTAAAGACATCTATTTTTATTTTTATTTTATTAAGTATAAAACAGTATTATGAATGAATGAATGAATGGTCTTTATTGTCATTACAGTTTTTCCCAATTGCTAAAACACAAAAGCCAATTATCTAAACCAAATGACCAGTTCTCTAAACACATTTAATAAAACTAGCTCCCATTTGCCAAAACCATAAACACATTTCACATGAAGACACAATTCACAAAACACAATCCTCCTTTTCTCATAAATCTAAACACATTTTGTCTTGCTAAAACACAAGTTGCAAAAAACTCTGCTCAAAATGTCAAATTCTCAATTCTCAATTAAAGCTCATGTGATGCAAAATGCTTGCCATAGTCAGCAAAATGTTAACACAATGAACACACTGGCTTCATTCATTAAACATAACGACTCAAAATGTAAGACACTTGTTGCAAATGATTGTGGTGTGTGTGTGTGTGTGTGTGGTATAGTTCCATAAATAAATAAAAAAACATCACACTCTGAACATTGTTTTCAGTGAGTATTGTTGTGTGTAATGGATCCTCTGTAGTGTTTGCATTGAGTTGTGATACAGTACAGTATTGTACATGTTACGGTACATGTGGGAATACAGTAACATTTTTCAAACCTTTATTTACGTAAAACTCGATAGGACAACAGTGCAACAACTTCGCGGCTGAACTTTAGTAAAATTTCGGACATCATATGCCATTTAAAGGGGGGAAATAGATATCTAAAAATGCATGACTAGCATGCAAAATCAGCCTTACTGTAATGTAAAATATGTAATGTTAGATATAACGTTAGACAGGGAGCGCAGATTTATTTTTATGCATGACTATCATACATGTGGGAAAACTAGGGTTAGGGTTAGGTGCTAGGGTTACAGTAAGGTTAGGATTAGGGGTAGGGTTTGAGTTTGAGTTTTGAAGAGAGAAGGTGTGGTTTTGCTTATGTAGCTTTAGAAAAGTGTGTTGTGTTTAGAGTTTTGGGAAAATGGAGGAAAGTTTTGTGAAATGTGTTTTAGCAATTGAGAAAAACTGTAATACAGTACAGGTACCATACAACGAAATTTAGGAGGGGGGGCTCCCCTGGTGCTTGGAAAAAGACTAAAAACACGAGGTCCAAGGGTAAAATAAAAAAGGGAAAAGAGCTGGTTTACATAAATAAAGGCTATGTACACTATCTACTATACTACTATACTATACAATAAAACACTGTGCTGTACTCTATGCTATGCTATAAATATCCTAACTTTTCCTATATCTGAACCTTATGTACACAAGGGTTGTCATATTGCACATAGTATTGTTGCACATTCATTTAAAGTATTAATGCATTTTAACATTGAGACATATATTTTGTATTGACTATAAAATAGTATTAATGCATTTAAACATTGAGACAAGAAGCTGTCTTCTGTACCCGCTCTCCCAATATCTCAAACTGTGACCCCCCTCCCCAAGAAAAAGTTTCAGGCACAGGATTTTTTCCCACTTTAAGCCCTGAACCTTCCTTTAGGGCAGTGGTCTTCAACCGGGGGTCCGCGACCCCTAGGGGGTCCGCAGAGGTACTGCAGGGGGTCCGCCAATTTCTGTCATAATAATTGACAACTTTCACCAAAATAATCAGTGAGAATTAAAAAATATAACAAAAATTATATTGAGTAAGGTACAAGCATTAATAGGCAATAATAAGCTACTTTTGACAAAAACTATTTACAAAATAAATGATGCCCATGACTCTAGAGTCTAACATAATGTCAGCTGGGAAAAAAAACACACCTGTCTAGCAAGCTAGGTGTTGGCTAAAACGCTGCAGTTCGGTCTTCATTGCGAAATTAACGTTAATTAATAACTAGCATAACGTTACTAATTTAGTTACTAGTTTGATAATAACAAACCCGCCTCTTTGCTTCTCTATGCGCCGCTATAGGAGAGGAACACAACGCGCTCCTTTACCATTCCGAGGTCAGATGGCTTTCCCGTGGATCAGTATTGGCGCGCGTCTTTGAATTACGCACAGCTATCCTCGAGATTCTGGTTGGCCAAAACCGCGCGGAGCTGGCTGCGCATTTCAATGCGCCCTCGCCTGATGTGAAATGCGCAATTGTTGATCACTTGGAGGCACTCGAAAGTCAATTTGAGAAGTACTTTTCTGAGACTGAGTCTTGGAGAAAGCACAAGACATGGATACGGTTATCATTCAAAGACAATGCATCCGACGGCTCAAACCTGACAGCTGCTGAGGAAGATCAGCTGATCGACCTAACTAGGGATGTCCCGATCCGATACTGAGATCGGATATCGACCCGATATTGGTCCTGAATGCTGGATCGGAGATCGGACCAGAAAAAAAAAAGGCTCCGATCCGCGTGCCCGATCCGCGTCTGTGTTACGTCTGTGTTTACGACAGTTTGGGCTTTACGACATGTGCCGTATTACGTTTTGTGTTACACTCGTGTTTGATTAAATGGAGTTGCCAGCTCCGACTACAAGCTCTGAGTTCGACTCCGTTATTGAACATAACATTGGCGAGATGCGAGAGAAACTCCCCCCAGACAGCAAAATTGCAAAAGCAATAACGGAGAAATTGGTTCGGTTTATTGTGCTCGACGACCAACCACTTTCGGTGGTAGAGAATGTGGGGTTTCGGAGTTTAATTGAACACCTAGAGCCGCGTTATACTTTGCCCAGTCGGCATTATATAACCGAAAATGCCATCCCGAAAATGCACAATGAAGTGTGTGAGTTCCTCGCCAAACTATTGGAGAATGTCGATGCTATTAGCTTCACAACGGACATTTGGAGCTCAGACGTGTGTCCAATGTCGTTGTTGAGTCTCACAGCACACTGGATAGACTCTGATTTTACTTTCAAGAAAGCGGTGCTGCATGCCCGTGAGTTCCGTGGCTCACACACTGGGGATTCCATTAAGGCAGCCATGGAGGAGATGCTGCTCGAATGGAAAATTAACAAAAGCAAAGTCCATGTCGTTTTAAGAGAGGTGGTCACTGAGTACTGCAGAGTACTATTTTTGTTGCTTTAATAAAGGCTGGCAGTCTTTAATTTAACTGTTGTTGGTGTGGACTATATACTGGGGAGGTATTTGAATGAATGAATGAATGAATGGTCTTTATTGTCATTGCTACAGTACAGGTACCAAACAACGAAATTTAGGAGGGGTGGCTCCCCTGGTGTTAGGAAAAAAAAAATAAAAAAAAATCAGGGGTCCAAAAATTTATACAAATATCGGATCGGTATCGGTATCGCCGATACCCGAAGCCCAGGTATCGGTATCGGTATCGGTAGTGAAAAAGTGGGATCGGGACATCCCTAGACCTAACCACAGACAGTACACACAAGAATGTGTACGAGTCACAGCCTCTCACCCAGTTCTGGATCCATTGCCAGAAATACTTCCCCCAACTGACAGCAAAGGCCATGGTGAGCCTCTTGCCTTTTGCAACAACTTATCTTTGTGAAAGAGGATTCTCCTCCCTCACCTACCTGAAGAGCAAATACAGTTCCAGACTGCAGCCTGAGAATGACATGATGCTCTGCCTGACAACCTCCACCCAGGAGGTAGGCATACCTTGCTTCCTGAAGCTAAAAGTTTCATTGTTGAAAAATAATAATAATAGAAAATATAAGCCTTATCAAGAACAACAACAACAACAACAAAAATAATAATAATAATAATAACCAATCATAATTATGCATGAACGTTTTATCAATCATAAACACATATAGGCTAATAACAGTATATAAATAGGTTAATATGGTGAAATAAAAGGTGAATGAAGTAAATATAAAAGTTATTATAGGCTTATATATATTACATGTGGGGGTCCCTGTTCTGTTTGTCTCTCATCCAAGGGGTCCTTGGGTTGAAAAAGGTTGAAGACCCCTGCTTATTAAAAATAAGTGTTTTGTGAAAAGATCAAGCAGATACCGATGTACCTATTTTGTATTTTTTTTTTATTACATTTTTAAATGTAACCTTTATTTATACAGGTAAAAAACACATTGAGCCCCAAGGGCTCATTTTCAAGTGTGACCTGTTTACAGGCATACAACATCCACCACAACCAAATACAATACAAAACCTGGCCTACATAGTCTAAAACTAAACTAAAACTACATAGTCTAAAACTAAAACTAGTCTATAACAGTCTAAGATAATCTAATCTTTCCGTCAATATAGTCTAAAACTAAACTAAAACTACATAGTCTAAAACTAAAACTAGTCTAAAACAGTCTAAGATAATCTAAAACTAAACTAAAACTACAAAACCTAAAACTAGACAACTAAAGAGCTAGGGACAGGGAGGGGTCAGTAATGGGCAAAAGGGAGGGTCAACTTAATTGCAGTGTGGGCCAGGGTTTCCGTTAGAAAAAATTGGCGCCGGTCATCGTGTCCGGGAAGATTTCAATTTACCGGACAAACGTGAGATATTCCGGTCATCATATTAAAATATAATATAGCTGTTTGTCGCGGTGATTACTGTTGTGTAGCCTATACAGTATATGCCATTTAATGTCTATTTCTCATCCGATACGATTAGATGCGAGCTATATAATAATATAGGTTTTCATGATTCGCATGCGCGCTATGCCATATGTCCAGCGCTGAACGCGCGCCACACTGGGAACTGAACAGACTGCATCGATCAATGAACGGACTCCACATTACGTTAACTGAAGTCTGTTAAATTGTTTGGGATTAATGTGAGTTTTCTATTTTCTCTTTCCAGTTTTACCCTTTTTTATCAATAAAACAACGTCATTTCTATAACCAGGTCTCGCTGGTTCGGAAGGCAGTGTTTCCTCTACATGCATTTCATCGTGGCGGACCGCCACGATGGAATTTCCTCCGCCACCATTCAGATTTCTCAACCCAAAAAAAAAATAATGATTTAGGCCGCTTTTCAGACCTTCACAGCGCTAGACACACCCACAAGCGCTGAAACTGGACCAGTCCGTGTGTGTCGCGAGTATTGAACTTGAGGCTGCGTTCGTAAATTCGCTCTGAGAGCCCCGGAGCGCACACTGGGTTCAACGTCATAAAGGGACCAAGTCATTTGATTGGACAAGAGGCATTCCGTGAGTGCTGATCAGATTTCCAGAGCGTATTTACGAACGCGCCCTGGCTGTCACCCGAACACCGCGAGCTAGCGTAGTGTAGTATGGTGTAGTGTAGTGTAGGATGGAGAGAGAGAGGAGAAGCCTCTCTATGTGTTACCTATGTCCAGTGTACTAGAACCACTCTAACAGGAGTGTTTGTCCGTGAATAACACCGGCTATGCCCGGGGTAGAAACACAAGACTATAGCTAGGGATGCTCCGATTTATCGGCCACCGATTTAAATCGGCCGATTTCACTCCAAATGACTCGATCGGTGATCGGCAAAAATGGCCGATCGCAAAAACCGATTTTTTTTTTTTTTTTTTTTTTTCTCCTGGGGAAGACAGATAACTGAACAGAAAACATAGGAGGACGTAACAGTATGTAAACCATGAAGGCCACGTTTATGATGTCTTTTATACAGCCATATCGACTGACTTGGGCTTCAGGCCCTAACTGGGTGATAGGCCAGACCTTTACTATGCCATAAAAATGGGTCTGCGTTTGCTTGGTGCCTAATGGATCAAAACTTTTGTCTAAAAAGCAAAAAATACTTAGGCTATCCAGTCAGTTATGTATTTTAAAAAAAATCGGTATCGGTATCGGTTGATCTTGAGGAAACAAATCGGTGATCGGCATCGGCCCCAAAAATCCAGATCGGAGCATCCCTAACTATAGCCGTCGACCAGCCCTCTACGACCACGGGAAGTCATGTTAAAAGTGAAGATACTTCTGTTAAACTAAGCTAAGCTAAACATCGCTAATCGCTAACTCCCTCCTGGGCTTAAAGTGACAAGTAATAACGTTGTGAAAAAAAACGTCAGATCAGTGTTTTTGTTTTTATTGACAACGGAATTACATGCTGGAAAAACATGCAGACACAGACAATAAGAGACACACGGGAGAAGTACAGGAAAACATTTTATTTTTTTGGGCCATCCTTTTTTGGGCCAGTTTTGGCTGAAATTACGTCGTTGTTTTGAGCGCGCGTGCGCGTTTCATGCGCGTGCACGGTCAGCACTACCCGCCACCATTGTAAAAATTCCTGGAGGAAACACTGGAAGGCATTTAGTTTCGCTGCCTGTCAAATCATACTTAATCGGACTCGGGAGTATGACAATGAGGGGAGTATGACAATGAGGAGAACATAACTGTTTATTGAGAAACAATTGATAGGCAGGCTGGGATACGTATATAAAGAAATACCACAATGTCTAGATGTATAACATTTTATTGAAAAGTGCAACATTCTCATATTCGTTGCTCCTCTCGTGAATCCGTTATTCCTCCCCGATTTTTTGCACGGTGAGCAGAACATTTTTCCTTCCCCATCTAAACGCTAGGCAGGCTATTACCGCTGTTTCGCGGAGTCATCATCATGCCGGCGTCAAATCATATAATAATAAAAGAAATATATAGCCTGTAGTATATTGCTATGTTTAGCATAGATCTGGGATTGATTGCTATTGCCTCCGTAGCATTACATCTTGACAATGTTATCATCGATCGACTAGTGTGGTCTAGTTGTCGTTGGGATGCCGATGAACGTTGAGCTCCAGAGACCAGAGTATTATTAATATAAAGTGTATCTTGTAAGTTAGAGAACAACAAGACACAACATAGCCTATATATTCGTCTTTTTTAATATAGAAGGAATCAGAATGTGACAATTAAACTTTAGCGAATTGTATTCAAAATGTTTTCACCGGACATTATGACCGAAGAGGTTTAAATATGTCGGACTTCAACCGATTTTAGCGGACAAAGACCGGTAATTACCGGTTAACGGAAACCCTGGTGTGGGCACTGCGACACCATACTGGGGCGCAGTATTCACTAGTTGAATAAACGAGGGCTAGGGCTGCCGTGCGCAAGGTCCTTGGGTCCTTGGGATTTGTAAATGAAAATATACCAGTGAAGGGTTCGGCGGATAGAGAGAGATGACCAGTTAACCAGAGAGTATAGCACACAGTGATGCATAAGGGGTTTATAGCCTTTATCTGTACACCTATGTACCTACAGATACCTACGTCAGCATCATCAGCCACAAGGGAAACCGAAATATTAACCCAGGACATGCTAGCAAAACAGAAGAGAAAGGGAAACTGAAGCTACACTTTATATTTCGCTTTTTAATTTATTTTTCAAAAAATTAAGCACTTTAAGATGCACATTTTTCAAAAGGTCTGTTATGTATCTTTACATTTAAATGCAGCCCTTATTTTACATGAGAAAATAATATGTATTAGTACTTATAATCTCTCCACTTCAAAGTGAAAATCTACAATATTGTTGAAATATTATTGAATTGTACTTTAATATGTATATGTTACGGTACATGTGGGAATACGGTACATGTGGGAAAACTAGGGTTAGGGTTAGGTGCTACGTCGACTTGGTACATGCTAGCATGTCTAACCCTACCCCTAATCCTAACCGTAGCACCCTAGCACCTAACCCTAACCCTAGTTTTCCCACATGTACCGTATTCCCACATGTACCTTAACATATATAAACCCCTCCAAAAAAGGAAACGTTATTTTGGTTGATTAATCCTCCCCTTCAATAATACCAATTGGTATTGTATTTTATATCGTTGGAAAGCCTGATTAGTCACCTGTACAACGAGGTACAACTTGTAGGGATCATGCATTCATGGAATGAACAACACAGCTAAACATGTGGGTAGCGGCCCAAAAATATTTGCCAAAATCCCCTATATTCTTCTGTTGGTATTCATACCTCGTTGTAAAGGTGACTAATAAGGCTTTCCAACGATATAAAATACAATACCTATTGGTATTATTAAAGGGGAGGAAGAATCGACTGAAATAACGTTTCCAGGAGTTTATATATATGTTTATATACAGTAGAAGATGATGAAGTTGGTGAGGAGGATGAAGATGATGAGGATGGTGAGTTCATGTTATGTATTTGGCGAAGGCCAGGCCAGGTTAATGAGTAGATCAAAGGGCGCTGGCAGATATTTAGGCTGCATTTACACCGCAGGTCACACACAATTCTGATTTTTTTCTCACGTTTTTTCTCATGTGGCTCAGATGGGTTATGTAACATGCAGGTGTAAGCAGTAAACAAGCACATTGACTCTGATATTCTCAGATCCCATTCAGGCCTCAATCTCATGCCGGCCTCTATCAGATATGAATCTGATATGTGTCATGTCTACTGCGGTCTCAGCAGGCAGGTCGCATATACAGTGCTGTGAAAAAGTATTTGCCCCCTTCCCAATTCCGTGTATTTTTGCATGTTTGTCACACTTAAATGTTTCAGATCATCCAACCAATTTTAATATTACACAAAGATAACCTGAGTAAATAGAAAATGCAGTTTTTAAATGATCATTCCATTTATTGAAGTCAAAGAGTTATACAGGTGAATAGTAGCAGGGTTATACAGGTGAATAGTAGCAGGGTTATACAGGTGAATAGTAGCAGGGTTATACAGGTGAATAGTAGCAGGGTTATACAGGTGAATAGTAGCAGGGTTTCAGGGGTTTTCCTGCATAGAGAATTATGAGGCGGCCGCCTCCGTCATATTTCTAGCCGCCTCCAGCTCTCGTCAAAACTCTGACGGTCGTATTTTCGACAAGCGTTGCACTTGCGTGGATTTCTGTCATTTCTAACTGCAATTGCGGCACTGCGCCCATGTGGTGGCGGGGGCGCTATTTAACCTTAACCCTGGTGGCGCTGTGCTGCAAATAAGCTTAGCTTTGGTGTTTGCTAGCGAAGACAAAACAAGGAACTAGCCAGCAACATGTTGAGCCCTGGACTTGCACACTTGTCACTTTGTCAACTGTCAGAATAGTCTTTTAGGTCGAAACGTTATTTCATATCAAAAATCCTGAAAGTCACATTAGTTGGCTTGCTGTTCCATTATCCAGAATGACAAGTTGAGTCTATACCTGTGTTAGTCAGTGCTCCTTTTAATGTATTATTTGCAAAATGATCAGTTTTGAAGTCTGTCAGGGGTTTCAATTGCTGAAAAGTTGTATTAATCAGACAGTCAACAATAGGTTTTGGACTGACATGGTACTACTGTCATTAACAAGGACTAACAAACTTTCTCTGTCATAACCTCATTTTGTGGCAGAAAAACCCTGAGTAGACGTTTTTGATGACGCAATCAAACTGTTCTTATTTATTTATTTATTTTCAGTTATTGTGCTTTGTTGGTATAGCCTAATGTCTGCTGGAGTGTTCAATAAAAGTAATCAATAGTGAAATGAAAAACTGCCGGTACGCATTCGGTATTCGGACAAATGTTTCCTTAAATTCAGCTTCGGACAAGACATTTCAATTGTTTGCATCCCTAATTTAAATGACACAGTTCTGTCAAGGATGGAATATTACAGGTTTCCATTACAGGTATCCTAACACTCTGAACACTTCATGTTCCCACAGCGTGTGCAGACTCCAGAGATGTGGTGTTACTTCTGGCACTGCTGAGTCTATGGAAGCAGCACTTGTTCTCATGTTGTTTCTAATCCTGTATATGTTCCTATTCTTACAGGAGAGAGCTCCAACCCAGACTCAGACATGGAGCCCAGCTCCACCGCATCAGGAAGCCATAAACAACACAGACGGAGGAGGAGGAGCTCAAGACAGAAGAATCACCACTGTTTAGATTGTAGTGAGAGTTTCATTTGTCCAACTCACCTTAAATCACAACCACAGACTCAAGGAGGACAGAAGACTCACTCTTGTCTTCAGTGTGGAAAGAGATTTGGTCATATGAGCAACCTAAAGACACACCAGAGAATACACACAGGAGAGAAGCCATTCTGCTGCTCCCAGTGTGGGAAGAGTTTCAGTCTCGCAGGAAACCTAAAGACACACCAGAGAATACACACAGGAGAGAAGCCATTCTGCTGCTCCCAGTGTGGGCAGAGTTTCAGTCAGGCAGGAGACCTAAAGAAACATCAGAGAATACACACAGGAGAGAAGCCGTTCTGCTGCTCCCAGTGTGGGAAGAGTTTCAGTCTGGCAGGACACCTAAAGAGACACCAGAGAATGCACACAGGAGAGAAGCCATTCTGCTGCTCCCAGTGTGGGAAGAGTTTCAGTGTGGCAGGATCCCTAAAGACACACCAGAGAATACACACAGGAGAGAAGCCATTCTGCTGCTCCCAGTGTGGGAAGAGTTTCAGTGTGGCAGGACACCTAAAGACACACCAGAGAATACACACAGGAGAGAAGTCGTTCTGCTGCTCCCAGTGTGGGAAGAGTTTCAGTGAAGCAGGTGGCCTAAAGAAACACCAGAGAATACACACAGGAGAGAAGCCATTCTGCTGCTCCCAGTGTGGGAAGACTTTCAGTCTGGCAGGACACCTAAAGAGACACCAGAGAATACACACAGGAGAGAAGCCATTCTGCTGCTCCCAGTGTGGGAAGAGTTTCGGTGTGGCAGGATCCCTAAAGACACACCAGAGAATACACACAGGAGAGAAGCCATTCTGCTGCTCCCAGTGTGGGAAGAGTTTCAGTGTGTCAGGATCCCTAAAGAAACATCAGAGAACACATACACTAGTTAATACGACTGCTCCCAGTGTGGGAGGTGTTTAAAGGAGACAGGAGCCCTAAAGAAGAAGGCTGGCTGCACCATCATATACTGTATGGATATTTACTTGTTGATCAGATCAGGGAGAAGGTTGTGTCACAACATGAGCCTTTTCTTGATTATTTTCTCTCAATGTCTCCTGTCCTCTCCTCCTACCCTCCCTTCCTCTCCTTCCTTCCTCCCCCCTCCTCTCTTCACTTCCCCTCCCCCTTCCTCTCCCCCTTCCTCTCATCTCCTCCCTTCCTCTCCCTCCTTCCTCTCCTCCCTCCCTCTCTTCCCCTCCTCCCTTCTTCTCTTCACTTCCTCTCCCCCCTTCCTCCTCTCCTCCCATCCTCTCCCTCCTGGAGAGTGAAGAAGGAATCGAGGTCGTAGGAGTTGAGATGTCCTTGTCCCCTCCTGCGTCATGTGGTCACCGCCCCTTCCACCCAGATGTGGCCTTGGTGTTTAGAAGCCGAGTGTGACTGAATACTGGTATGTTGTTATGTTTGCAATAAATCCTCCTAACGTTTCAGCTGGAAGACTGAGATGTCTTGTTCCATTGCTTATTTTAATTTATTAGTTAATAGTTTCATGGACAGCTTTTTAAAAAACATATTTAGCTGCTTGGCAGGCGAACTAATACAAATAATCAACACTTCCCTTTCACCAGGAATCTTCCCTGAAGCCCTGAAAACTGCAGTTATCAAGCCTCTACTAAAACAGAACGGCCTAGACCCATTTGTACTGAACAACTA
Source organism: Nansenia antarctica (assembly GCF_963989245.1). Lineage (NCBI taxonomy): Eukaryota > Metazoa > Chordata > Actinopteri > Argentiniformes > Microstomatidae > Nansenia > Nansenia antarctica. Next base: position 11,181,366 of record NC_137683.1, read on the forward strand.
CAGACCCATATCAAACCTTCCCTGTACAGGAAAAATTATTGAAATGGTTGCCCACCAACAACTTAGCAGTTATTTCTAAATTATCTCTTCGATGACTTTCAATCAGGCTTCCCCCCCCCCCCCCCCCCTCCACTATTGTGAAACAGTTTAAAAATATATAATTAAATATGCATTATACTGGCAAATCTAAAAATCTAACATACAGCTTCTTAATATTTCCTTATTTTTAGTCATTCAAACATGAATTTGTCATTTGTATTTTACAATTTTCATACATTATAATATTATAACAGTTCTATCTTTTTGTACTCTTTTTCTTAATTATTATTCATTTAATTTCACTGAATTACTTTTTAATACTTCAATATTTCTTTCTTTTTGCTTTGAAAACTGTGATATCCTGTTAGACTACCTGTAGTACCACCCCGCGCCAGTAGGGTACCACCATAAGTGTTGGGCTTGAGTTACCTGTTGAATAGCTTGGGTACCAGATTCGGCTAGCAAGTGACCAGAGTATCACGTTGTTACATTACCGTCCTTGAATAAATGGTTAACTTGAATCCTGGATCCCATTATTCCTAAATTAGCCTACCACAAAAACCCCAGCTCTAATACTATCATTCTAAAAGATTCAAAAGATCATGAAAAACGTGATCTGCCAACAGAAACATCATCAAACATGTTGAAATCAGTGTGTTTATCATGAGAAGTTTCAGGCGAAGCTTCAGTTTTTCACTCTAGAAATTAGTTTGTCTTGGTAACAGTGGAGTCTGGTACTTTGTACAATAAAATGCTGAGAATTATACAGTTAACTGTGTCTGCTTGTTATTTCATGTCCCTCTCTGACATCGATTGAAGTTCGTTGCTGTAGAGCGCCATCTACTGGTGACAGTGTTGAACGTGTCTGCATGTGGCTGCTCTGATTAAATAAATGTTTAAAATGTTTATCTGAGGAGAGAGGATGTGATGTCACCATGCCCTGAACACTTCCTGTGCCCCCCTGAGACCACGCCCACCACTTCCTTATCATCTGTTGATGTTACCTCGATGGCGTTACCATGGAGATGTAATCTGTCAGAATATATGGACATTTATCCACAAAAATCTTATTTGAAATCGACTCTAATCAAAGTATGGCTGCTTGCCTCTACCATGGAGAGACTTCTATCATGCATGTCTGTGTTTTGATGTTTTCTGTTTCTAAACAAGAAAGATTATTTTCAACAAAAAGATATGGACAGATGTTTCTGCACATGACTCTTATTACCCTGTTAACCTGATGTATCAATAACCTGATGTATCAATAACCTGAGGTATTGATAATCTGATGTATTGATAATCTGATGTATCAATAACCTGATGTATTGATAATCTGATGTATCAATAACCTGATGTATTGATAATCTGATGTATTGATAACCTGATGTATCGATAACCTGATGTATTGATAATCTGATGTATCAATAAACTGATGTATCGATAACCTGATGTATTGATAACCTGATGTATTGATAATCTGATGTATTGAATGTGTGCTTGTTATTTCATGTCCCTCTCTGACACTGATTGAAGTTCGTTGCTGTAGAGCGCCATCTACTGGTGACAGTGTTGAACGTGTCTGCAAGTGGCTGCTGGAATACGTTCATCAGACGTCATTAAATAAATGTGACACCAGCTGGTCAAAGGATAAACTAATTGCCCAAGTCATGTTTCTGTTGTTTACAGATTGTAAGCTTTCAAATGATGTGTGTCATAAATTGAAATCGGAAAAGAGGGTCGAGGGGGGGGGGGTTATGATTAACCATAACCAGGTAATAATAACACACTTTCATAGTTAAGGATTAACCCATCTATCGTCTTCTGACTTCCAGTCAGTCACCCCCGTCAGTCAACCCTGTGTGAGACAGACATGAAAACCCTGTGTGAGACAGACATGAAAACCCTGTGTGAGACAGACATGAAAACCCTGTGTGAGACAGACATGAAAATGGGCCGCAGATATCAGCGTCATCTTGAAGGTATTGTTCAGATCCATGTTCAAAACACTGGTGTACTGTATTGACTGAACATAGGTGTCCTTGTAGTATATTTTTTATCATAACTATCATGTGTATGTTTCATGTTTAGGCCTAAAGGCATGAGACAGGCAGAAAGAAAGTTCATTAAGTGAACCAGGATGAGACCAGCTGTGTGTTTAGATTGAGAGGCCAGGGAACCATAATAAGGATTTATATAAGAACTAAAACTTCATCCCAACTCAGGCGTCTGAGGTCAGAGAAGGAGGTGGCTAGGCGCAGCGGGGACGTGGACCGGGTCAAGCAGGCCAAGTACAGGTTCGCCAAAGCGGTGAAGGAGGCGAAGCATCGCTTTTGGGAGAAGCTGCAGCAACAGCTCTCTGAGGGGGATTCCGCCTCCGTCTGCAAAGGCCTAAAGACCATCACGAACTACAAACCCAAGTCCCCGCTGATGTCCGACAACCTCCCTCTCGCTAACGAGCTGAACGAGTTCTACTGTAGGTTTGAGAAAGAGAGGTTCCCGCCCACCCCCGCCCTCTCCCTCCACCACCCCCCGGCTACAACCACCACCCCCGTCCCCCAGGGGGGCCAATGTCCCTCCTGCTACCCCCACCCTCCCCCCTCCCCTCCCTCCCCCCTCCTCACCCTCCCCGCCCCCCCCCACCCCCCTTTCCCCACCCCCTCTCTCTGTCACAGTGCGAGAGGTAAACAGACTGTTTAAGAGGCAGAATCCCCGGAAGGCAGCTGGTCCGGATTCCGTCTCTCCCTCTGTCCTGAAGCACTGCGCCGACCAGCTGGCCCCGGTGTTTACCCACATCTTCAACGCCTCGCTGGAGCTGTGTCACGTCCCAGCGCGCTTCAAGGCGTCAACCATCATCCCCGTCCCCAAGAAGGCCAAGGTCACAGGCCTCAACGACTACAGACCCGTCGCTCTGACCTCTGTCGTCATGAAGGTCCTGGAGCGCCTTGTCCTGGCCTACCTGAAGCTCATCACGGATCCTGTGCTGGACCCCCTGCAGTTCGCGTACAGAGCCAATAGATCCACGGAGGACGCCGTGAACATGGCTCTGCACTACGCACTAGAACACCTAGACACTGCAGGCAACTACGCCAGGATCCTGTTCGTGGACTTCAGCTCGGCCTTCAACACGATCCTCCCACACATCCTGGAGCACCAGCTATCCCTGCTGCAGGTGCCGGACTCCACCTGCAGGTGGATCACGGACTTCCTGACTGACAGGTCTCAGCGGGTGAAGCTGGGGAAGAGCATTTCCAGCTCCAGGTCCACCAGCACGGGCTCCCTGCAGGGCTGCGTCCTGTCTCCAGCACTATTCTCCCTATACACCAACAGCTGTGTCTCCCGCCACCCCTCGGTCAAGCTCCTGAAGTTTGCAGACGACACCACCCTGGTGGGCCTCATCTCCAGGGGGGACGAATCTGCCTACAGGGGTGAGATCGAGGGGCTGCAGAGCTGGTGCAGTTTTAACAATCTGGAGCTCAATGCTCTAAAAACAGTGGAGATGGTGGTGGACTTCCGTAGGAAAGCAGCCCTGCCCCCTCCCATCACGCTGGGAGGTACCCCGGTGGCCTCCGTGGAGTCATGCCGCTTTCTAGGCATGACCATCTCCCGAGACCTCAAGTGGGAGCGGAACACCGAGGCCCTCACGAAGAAGGCCCAGAAGAGGATGTTCTTCCTCCGGCAGCTGAGGAAATTCAGGCTGCCGAGGTCCATGATGGTCCAGTTTTACACGGCCATCATAGAGTCCATCCTCACGCACTCCATCATCACCTGGTTCCCTGCTGCAACGACCAAGGACAAGGCCAAGTTGCAGCGGGTAATACGCTCAGCAGAGAGGGTGATCGGCTGTCCCTTGCCCTCCCTCAACTCCCTGCATGACACCAGGGCTCTGAGGAGGGCAAGGAAGATCATGGCAGACCCCTTCCACCCCGGCCACGGCCTCCTCACCCTGCTTCCCTCTGGAAGAAGGTTGCGGCTGCCTAAGGCATTAAAGGCCCGCCACAGGCTCAGCTTCTTCCCCTCAGCCGCCAGGCTGCTAAATGACTCTGGCTTCCCCCTCCCCCCGCCTCCAAGTCTGCCCAGGACTGAACATGCACTGGACCTTGAATAACTCTGCACTGCACTTTATATACAGCACTATTCATGCACTGTCTGTCCTGTGTTGTCCTGTTTTTGCCTGTCTTTGCATTTGTATTTGTACTTGTTTTGTTCATGTATATGTGAAAAAAGCATAAATGCACCTTCTGTAAATGCCAAAGCAAATTCCTACATGTGTCAAGCATAATGGCAATAAACGTTATCTGAATCTGAATCTGAATCTGAATCTAAAACATTATGCATTATTCAAACTAAAACAAAAACCCAACTAGACCAATCAGATTAGAAATGTGTGCAGTGTCATTTGAGGTATAAAAAGGGATGCAAGCAGAGAGAGAGCTCATGAATTTGGAAGAATTCGGACCATCATTGAATGTATGTTACTTGATATCAATAAAGAGAATTGTTCATTTAACATCGGATATAGGTAAGATACCCTGGGGTATACATTACATCACGTAGATAACCGCTGTCTAAAAACATTAGGTAAGAAGCGAGCGGGTGTCACGCCCCGTAGTTCTGTAGCAGGTGTTACGGTCTCCTCCCTCCACTGCTATCTTGTTCTGATTGTGTTGCAGGATGGCAGTGGGGAGAGGAGGCCTGGTTGGCTGATGTAGCACACCTGTGCCTATTTAGGCTGTGCTGTGGAGATCAGTCTCTCTCTCTCAATACAGGACATCCTTTTTGACCCTTCTGTTTGTGGCAACCTTTTGTTCCTTTGTTTACCCCTTACAACATTCCACATTACAGATCACTCACCCACACCCTACACAACTGATAAAACTGACTATCACATCCCATTTCTCATTTGCTTATTTTCCTTAGTTATTAATTAAATAATGATTTACCTTTACCCTCGACTTGTCTCCCTGTTTGTCACTTTCTCTGAGCCGGGTTAGTGACAAATGGGGGCTCGGCCACGTCGGATTTTAGTTGTTGTAGGACCTTTTGTTGTAGTTTGGTTAGCGCTCTTTGTTTCACTGTTTGATAGTTTCAGTGATTTGGGATTTTTGGTTGGTTCTTTGTTAAGCGCTAAAAATGTGGGAGATAAGTTGGGTATTGTTTTGTTGATGCTGTGGCATCTTAATTACCTTTCTGTTGTGATTTGTGCCAACAGTTATTTGTGTTTGTTTGTGTGCTGGGGGAGAGAGAGGACTACGGTTTGTCTCCAGACACTTGCCCAGGCTAGAGATGCCATTTGCTCTACTACCTGTTGGGACACCTAGGTAGGAGTGTGGTTGTTCCTTGTGCAGTGGTGAGAGATTTAGGAGCTGATGCCTTCTACCCCACGTATTTCCTTTGGGGAGTGCGTTGGGCTTTTGTTGTTTTTGTTATTATTTTTGTGTGGTAACCATGGCTAGAGCAGTGGTCTCGGGGGCATCGCCGTAGCACGGGGGGTACGCCAGTGTGCTGGTTACTTGTTCCGTGTTAGCGGTATTGAGTGCGTAATTACCCACCACGAAGCCACACGAAGACTAGGGTTGAGCTATCTAGGATTTGGGGAAGCTCCGTTGGATATCTCCATTGCTGCGCTCGGTGCGACTGCGACTGCTACTGTTTTGTGTGCTTTTGGGAGGCATTTGTTGTTATAGTAGTTACGTGCACATTAATCATGGCTTCTATTGTCGAAGAGTTCATGCAGAAACCATCAGTGGAGTTGTTAGAGAGATGTAGTAAGGACCAACTTTTGAAAATCGCGTATCTCCATGACATTGAAATAAGTAAAACTGTTAGCCGTCTCAAAGAGACTTTAAGAACGGTCGTGATGGACAATCTGATTCAAGCTGGTATCCTGGAGGAATCTCTAACCCCCTTACGCCTGCCCCAACTCCCGTGAGTAGTCATTTGACTTTTGACCAACAGAAGGCGTTGTTGTTGTTGTTGCAGCAAGAGCATGAGAAAAGCAAACAAAACTATGATTAAACTGTTCAATTGGAGATTGAAAAAATGCGTCAGGATACAGAAGGTTCTAAAGTAGAAATACAATGGGAGCATCTTAAGTTAATTAAAGAGGGTAAAGATGTCGGGGATTTTTCTCTCTATGAATTTGAGCGAGTGGCTGAGTTTAGACATTGGTCTGATTCAGACCGCATCTTGCTCCTACAGAGCGTGATTACGGGTGGAGCCCAGGAGGCCTACTCTGCTCTGAGCAGGGCTGACTGTAGGTACTATTCCTTAGTTAAAGCTGCAATCTTGCGTGCTTATAAATAGGTTCCGGAAGCGTACCGCCAACGTTTTAGAACTGCAAATAGGCGTAACGAGCAATCTCATGTTGATTTTGTCCGTGATTTGACGTTACAGTTTGATCGGTGGTGCTCTGCCTCATCTGTTACCAGCTATGAGGAGTTGTCAGTTAATTGTGTTAGAGCAGTTCAGAGATTCTGTTCCTGAGCACCTTGCTGTATATCTTGGTGAACACAAGGTGCGTACAGCTTCTGAGGCAGCTGTGTTAGCTGATAACTTTGTTTTAACGCACAACGGCAGGTTGGGGGAGCCACGTGCTCGTGACTGGGACCGCAGTGAGAGGCGGAGCTCATCTGGGTTTCGTCCTGTTAGTTTTGAGGCGAGGAATGAGACCCCGTCCTTTAAATTTGATAGAGGCTCACAGGGAAGAGGAGCCTGTCGCTACTGCCGGGGGGAGGTCACTGGAAGAATGAGTGTCCTGTCCTTCAGGGCAAAACCAGGTATTTTTCTGGTCCTAAGGTAAAATCGGCTGTGCTAGCAGTTACTGAAGATGCTTGGTCTACCCCCAGTTTGTCTTGTGTGCAGCCAGATGAGAAATCTCTGGTTGTTTCAAATTATGCACCTTTCATTACGAATGGTTTTGTGTCTATCCTTGGGAGTGGGGAAAAGGTTCCAGTTAGGATATTGCGTGACACAAGTGCATCTGAATCTTTTGTCCTGAAATCTGCCCTGCCATTTTCCCAGCTATCTGATACAGGTGACAGTGTCTTGATCAGGGGAATTGGACTTAACACTTTGTCGGTCCCATTGCATAAGATTGACCTCTTTTCAGACCTGGTACAGGGTGAAGTTGTTGTGGGGTGTGGCCTTTGCTGCCTGTTAAAGGTGTGGAGGTTATTTTGGGGAATAATTTAGCGGGTGGACGCGTCTGGGGTGACATATCCCCACCGTTGGTGGTTTCATCTGTTCCCCGCTCAGCAGGGGCCGATGCAAACAAACAGTGTTTCCCTGAGGTGTTTCCATCCTGTGCTGTGACACGTGCACTGAGCCGTGCTAATGCTGTTCCTACACCTGACCCTGTAACTAGGGTTACAAGCAAGGCGTGTGACTTTTTGTCAAAATGTCCTAGTGTAGTTACTCGAGATGACCTGGTGAGGGAGCAGAGAGCTGACCCTGTTCTTAAAGTTCTATTTGAACAGCTTCTTACTGATGACGAGGTGGAGAGTGCTGTTGCTGGTGACTACCTGCAGGATCAGCTGTTGGTGAGGAAGTGGGTTCCTCAGGGAGACTGTTTTGTGGGTGATCCAATCGTTCAGATTGTTGTTCCTCACCCCTTACGTGAGATGATCTGGCGGGTCTCGCATGATATGGCTGGTCATTTGGGGGTCCAAAAGACTTATGACCGCATTTTGCGTCATTTTTATTGGCCCCGGTTGAAGAAGGATATTTCAACCTACATTAGGACATGCCATACATGCCAGTTAACCGGAAAGCCTAACCAGGTTATAAAGCCTGCATCCTATTCCTGCCATTAGCACACCTTTTGAGCACTTGATTGTTGACTCTGTTGGTCCACTGCCTCGGTCTAAGTCTGGCTGCATCTATTTGTTGACTGTGATGTGCCAGACCACTAGATATCCAGCAGCATATCCTTTACGTACTGTTACTACAAGGTCTGTCGTAAGGGCCTTAACTCAGTTTATGTCTGTATTTGGTATACCTAAGATCAGAGTGACCAAGGATCCAATTTTACATCTCATATGTTTGCACAAGTTTTACAGCAACTTCATGTCAAGCATAATCAAGCCAGTGCTTACCATCCACAAAGTCAGGGCGCGTTAGAGCGGTTCCATCAGACTTTGAAGTCTCTGTTCCGTTCCTATTGCACTGAGCTGGCTCGCGACTGGGAAGAGGGTTTGCCTTGGTTACTTTTGGCTGAAAGGGAAGTTTCTCAAGAGAGCCTTGGTTTCAGCCCAAATGATTTGGTTTTCGGTCATACAGTACGTGGTCCTTTGGCAGTGTTGATGAATGACTGGAAGATTTCTGAGCCTCCTCAGAATATTTGCATTCTTATAAATGTCAGTAGTTTTAGACAACGATTGTATGCGGCCGGTATGTTGGCAAGGGAGAAGTTAACAGCCTCCCAGGGGAAAATGAAGAGATTGTACGACCGCCGGTCAGAGCAACGTGATTTCAGCGCAGGTGATCAAGTCCTCGCACTGTTGCCTCTGTCTGGTTCCCCTTCTCAGGCCAAGTTTTCTGGTCCCTACAGTGTTGTCCGTAAAGTTTCTGATCAAACCTATTTAGTTGCTCTTATTTGGGCTCTTGGGTATTTTGAGGTGTATGTGGGTTCGGGGGTAGTACCATTGGTGGTCTTTACGGACCATAACCCTCTCACCTTTTTACGCTCTATGCAGTGCCCTAATCAGAGGATTATGCGATGGTGCCTTTTCTTACAGGCGTTCCACCTGGACATCCGTCACATAATGGGTTCTGAAAATGTGGTGGCGGATGCCTTGCTGGGGCGCCTATTTGTTGAACTGGTGGTCATGGTTACCACATTTTTGATTTTGGTTTTGCCTGGTCATTCAGCCTCTCCCTTTTTGTATCCTTCCCCTGGCTCTCTTCACCCTCTTAATTTGCTTCCATAGGCCGTGGTTGCTGAGGTGTGCGGTGTGGCCTGGGGGGGGGGGGTGCTGTTGTGGTGAGTAGGTTGGTGGCTATGGGGATACGTTTATTTTGTATTTTAAAATAGTTTTGGGTCCTTTTTGGTCCCCAATTTTTATGGGGGGGGGGGGGGTGTTACATCCCTCCACTGCTGTCTTGTTCTGATTGTGTTGCAGGATGGCAGTGGGGAGAGGAGGCCTGGTTGGCTGATGTAGCACACCTGTGCCTATTTAGGCTGTGCTGTGGAGATCAGTCTCTCTCTCTCTCCATACAGGACATCCTTTTTGACCCTTCTGTTTGTGGCAACCTTTTGTTCCTTTGTTTACCCCTTACAACATTCCACATTACAGATCACTCACCCACACCCTACACAAGTGATAAAACTGACTATCACATCCCATTTCTCATTTGCTTATTTTCCTTAGTTATTAATTAAATAATGATTTACCTTTACCCTCGACTTGTCTCCCTGTTTGTCACTTTCTCTGAGCCGGGTTAGTGACACAGGTAGTTTAAGTTCCGGGTAGGTTAGTTAGTATGTGGTATAGGTAGGTCAGAGGTGTAGGGAAGAATAGGGCTGTGTTTTGTTGTTTTGTGACAACGTTCGCATGGTCCTTCTCCCTCCCTTCTCCTACCCTTTGTTAATACCAGGTTGTTTTTGTGGTATTTCATGATTCCCCCCTGTTCATTGTTAATGTTATATGACTGTTGTACATCATATTTGTAAACACTTGTAAGAGGGTGGTGTCATGGCTGGGTGGTGTCGTGGCTGGGTGGAGGGTGGTGGTGTCATGGCTGGGTGGAGGGTGGTGGTGTGCTGGCTGGGTGGAGGGTGTCGGTGTCATGGCTGGGTGGAGGGTGGTGGTGTCGTGGCTGGGTGGATCTGAAGGAGGCAGCAGCAGGGTTCCACCTGTCTGAAAAACTCACAGAACTGCTGAACTTGTGAGTGCTGCACTGACATGACCTGTGATGTGCTGTTTAGTTAAGTTCATTCCTGTTTCAGCATGATATCAGGTTCTTAAAAACAGTTGTCATTAAGCTCTGTGCTGAAGCCTGATAATGTATGTGAGAAGGTGGTCACTAGTGGCACGATGTCTAGGTGGTCTTGGTGCCTCTTATAGGAACCGTTGTCCTCAAATACTTGTTGTACCTCACCTTTTATTTTCCTAAGGAATCTTTTCCAGTATTGACCCTGCACAAAGAACACCTGGGTGTCCAAAAACTCCAGCTGTTCTTTCTCGACTTTATGTGTTAGTGTGATGGCTGGATGGTGAGTATTGAGGACCTGAAAGAATTTCTGAAATTCTATTTCTGGGTGTTCCCAAATACCAAAAATGGCATCTAAATAACGGAAGTACACTGATGGTAGACACTGACATTTACTGAAAGCTGTCTGTTCCCATAAGCTCATGTATACATTGTCAAAAGCTGGGGCAAACCTTTTCCCCATAGCAGTGCCATGTATTTGTAAGTAATGTTTTCCATTAAACTCAGTCATTTCTTACCAGGCTTAGCTCTAATAATTGTAGCAGGGCCTCATCTGGTCTTAAGGGGTCCGGATACCTGTTGAACATCCTGCGTACTGCTTCCAGGCCTAGGCCTGTCTCAATATTAGTGTATAGGGAGTTAATGTCCATTGAGAACAAGAAGGCCCCCTGGAGACAGTGAGCTGGCTTAATTTGGCTACAAAATCATATGTGTCCTTGACATAACTGTCATGTCTCCAGCCGAGCCTCTCTGCTTTCTCCCTGTACAGTGGGTTCATGATCACTCCCCACGAGCGATGTTAAAGTTGCAATAGACAGGCTTGTTAGCCTATGTTTATATCTCGCCTTGCCATATGCAATGGCTTTTTCTAATGCAACCTGTTCAAATGGGGAGATACCCTGAAGTCCCGATGCCAAAACCGAATCATAATGCTCCTTAAGAATTTGCAGGTTATTCTGCATCCACAAATCCGTATTGAGTTTTACCTTTGTTAATGTTTCTAGGTTTGGTGATGATGGTTTAATGAATTGTGTAAGTTTTTGCACTTGCTTCTGACCTTTCTGCCCTTTCCACCACCTCAGCATGGTGTACTGCCTGGAGTAGTTTGAAGTATCTTTTCTCCAGTCTAATCTCAGGCCCCTCTGGCCCTCCACCAAGACCCGACCGCACCGCCCCAACACCAGAACCATCCGGCCTCATGCTTTCCCAAGTCAACACTAATCACAAATAATGAAAAGAAAAACAAAGGAGGTGCTTGAGAATAAACAAATTAAGTGCTTTTTAACGTAAGTATTAAGGGAAGGGGAGACAAACAAAACGCAGGACAATAAAAGTGCCTAATGACATATACTTTATTTCTACCAGCTACATTGGTCAATAAAAAAATGTTCAGGGGTTTTGATCTACAAACCCTTAACTGGTTCTCAATACTTTATTTTTCCCAGGTTATCACTGTGAACCGGTATGGGAGACGGCCAACCCACTACCCACACTGTGCAAAACAACAACACTCTGTGCTTTCAACGATGTTAAGCCAAACACACGCGTGTATAAGGTGAGTCTGTTTTCACTGCAAAAAAAACAAAAAACCACCCAAAAATAAGGGGTCTGCTTGGCACAACCGGGCCCAGGTTTTCCCTGGGATTTAGTATTGAGATTTACCAGAGTAATATTCAAGCTGGAGATCTAAAGAACATAAATGATTTAAAAACAACCACAAAATGTGGATTTTAGGTCTACTCAGACTTTAAAATTAATATGTTAAAAGATTGTCAAAAGGACTTTCAAAGGTTAAAACAATAAAATAGAGCTCCTAACAGTTTCGGCACAACATGCCTTCTTCAGAGGAATGAGGTTAGGCATAGAAGGAAGGTTAGGGTTGAAGTTAGGCATGGAAGAAAAGTTGGGGTTAGGGTTGGAAGTGGGGTTAAGGTTGGGGTTAGGGTTGGGGTTAGGGTTGGGGTTAGGGTTAAGGTTAGGGTTAGGGTAAGGGTTGGGGCTGGGGTTAGGGTTAGGGCTAGGCTTGGGGTTGGGGTTAGGACTGTGATTAGGCCAAGCTTGGTGTTATGGACAGGACCAGGGCTAGGCTTAAGGCCCAGGCCAGGAGGCTTCAGGTTAGGGTTAAGGTTAGGCACAGAAGGAAGGTTAGGGTTAAGGTTAGGCATAGAAGGAGGGTTAGGGTTGAGATAAGGCATGGAAGGAAAGTTAGGGTTAAGGTTAGGCATGGAAGGAAAGTTAGAGTTGTTGGGATGGGGGATAACCAGCGATGCATTCTGTGTCTGTGTGCGTGTTCGGAGGGGGTTGCTCTGGATGCCTCTCAGGAACCTCTTCGAGTAACCCCTCTTTCTGAGGGCCCCGAAGAGAATCCGAGTGGCATCCTCCGCATCCTGGGGGTATGTGCACAGTCTGTGGTATCTAAGGAGTTGGGACTTAACTATGCCTATTAAGGAGTTGGGACTTAACTATGCCTGTTAAGGAGTTGGGGTTAGGGTTAGGGCTAGGGTGGTTAGGGTTAGGGTTAGGGCTAGGGTCAGGGTTAGGGTCAGGGTTAGGGTGGTTAGGGTTAGGGCTAGGGTCAGGGTTGGGGTTAGGGTTAGGGCTAGGGTGGTTAGGGTTGGGCTTAGGGCTAGGGTTGGGGTTAGGGGTTAGGGTTAGGGTCAGGGGTTAGGGCTAGGGTTGGGGTTAGGGCTAGGGTGGTTAGGGTCAGGGTTGGGGTTAGGGCTAGGGTGGTTAGGGTTAGGCTTAGGGCTAGGGTTAGGGTTAGGAAAGGGGTTACGGCTAGGGTCAGGGTTGGGGTTAGGGGTTAGGGCTGGGGTAAGGGTTAGGGCTAGGGTGGTTAGGGTTAGGGCTTGGGTTAGAGGTAGGGTTAGGCTTAGGAAAGAGGTTAGGGTTAGGAAAGGGGTTAGGGTTAGGACTGGGGCTAGGTTACCGATCAGGGTAGGGCTAGGGCTAACATCTCTCATTAAGTCCCTGTGGAGAGATGGTATGAAGCCGTCTCATCCACACCCGCTCCCTGCACTGTCGCTGTCGTGTCGTCCACCTCCAATGAGACTCTAGGACCGATACTCTTCGTCCCTCCAAGAAATGCTCAGTAAAATGTTTATATAATACAGTGTCTCTCGATCCCTTTCTAATATGGTAGATATGTTGTTTTAGTCTAGTCTCAAGTGAGTTCTGAGTTTCTCCTATATATTGTTTACCACACTTGAGGCACTCAATGACATACACCACATTGTTTGTATGAGGCTGGATATTGTATTCTATGGGAAAGCCCACTGAGGAGTCTCTCCCCTTGATGTACTTGAGAGACCTGAAGAAGGGGTTAGTCCTAGGTTTAGACCTGAAGGTAGAGTGGACCAGGAGGTCCCTCAGGTTCATGTTCCTTCTGTAGGCTGAGATGGCCCTGAAGGGGCCTAGAGCCTCCTGGTCCTGCTGGGCCTCCTGGAAATGGGTTTTCACAACAGAGTTAACATTTCTCACACAGGGTGTATATCGACTAACAACGGGAATAATGGGTTGAGCTGGGTCCTTATTTCTAGTCATAACGGGTTGGGAGCTAAAAAGGGTTCTAACCTCTGCTTTGATGGTTCGAAGAAATCTTTTGGAGTACCCTCTAGGCCTCAGGGCTTTGAATAGAATGGTAGCTGCCTCCTCCACATGATGTTCCTCACTGCAGAGTCGATGAAATCTAATCAGTTGAGACTTTATCAAACCTCTGAAGGTGTGTCTGTGATGGAAACTTGCTTTGTGTAGCAAAGCATGCGTGTCTGTATCTTTAAAGAACACCTTAGTAGCTGGGGCCCTGCCACCTCCCTCAGTCTCCCTAAAGTAGACTACCGTGTCGAGGAACTCAATCTGTTGTGTTTGGATATTGTGTTTAACAGTGATGTTGGGATGGTGAGTATTAAGGATGTTGATAAAATCAGTGAACTCTTCCACTGTGTGGGACCACAAGCCAAAAATATCATCTAGGTATCTCAAGTACAAACAGGGGAGTTTGGTAAGTATTCAATGGATGCTAGCCAAACTAAAAGAAGGTAAGAAGATAAAGGAAGAAAATATAGGCCTAAATTCGAGGCCTGCTGACTATGATTCCTGTTATTCCTGTCAGTATCTATTTGTTTTTGTTTTTAGAAAAAAATAGTTTTGCCTTGAAGCAGGGGTGGAAAGAAGGTCCCTCTCAAACAAAGGACTCTAAAGGTACACCAAATTCACATTGTGACTTGAAGAAACACACAAAGGTGCTTTTAAAGTGCAAAACTCACTCCACACTCACACTGTGATTTGAAGAAACACACAAGGTGCTTTTAAAGTGCAAAACCCACTCCACACTAACACACCACACACTCCATGTGTAAGGGAGTCTCAAAAGTTGGAGAGACCTAATTTCCCCTCCCCCAACCATGTGCAAAAGGCAATTTGTTTGTATACTGGCAGAAATAAATAATTAAAAAGTAGATATGGGTTATCTGTCCCAACCTATCAAGAATGTTTTAAAAGTCAAGCAAGACTGATATCATAAAACCAAAAGGCTAAAAGAAAGAAAGAGCTCCAACGTTTACGGCACCATGCCTTCATCAGGGAGAATTGAAGAATGAACCAGGAAGAGGAAGTTTAAATAGAAAAAGGAAGGGGAGGAGTTAAAAAAAAAAAAGGGGGGGGGGGGGGGGAAGGTCCACACCTGAAAACCAAGTAGCGACCAATTAAGTCCCTTGGGTCTTATAGCGTTTCTGGTCTAATAGAGTGGGGAAATGAAAATGATAATTTGAAAAAATCAAATAATGATGTTAAGGGGTCCAAGATCCATAAACCAAAAATGTTCTACTACACCCCTATACATTCCCCAAAATAGTGTAGCTTTTCCAGGATACTCCAGACCTCTGATTCAAACAGCTTAATATAAAGTCTGGGGTTCCTTTGGAAATGAAACATTTTTTTCAAAGTTTTGCAGCACCATGGAAGTTGGGTAAGTAGCTCAGGCATGTGGCACTGGCAGGTTAGGTAAGGGGAATGTTGCCAGCCCAAAGGCTGGCCAAAGCACGGGCTCACAAATCATCCTGTTGTTTTTGAACCATCCTCCGGGAAGGTGCATATTCTGTGGAACCTGATGAGCTGAGACTTCAATATTCCCCTGTAAGTATGTTTGTATGTATGACAATGTGAGCTGCTAATTTCAGATAGAAAGGGTCCAGATCATCCAGCCCGGCTGATTTATAAGGGTCCAGTTTAAGCAACTCCCTAAGCACCTCACTCTCCTCTAATGGCTGGAAGGAGAAGCACGGAGTGCTTGGGGGGGGACCAGTGCTAGGGGTTGAGGCAGCATGGTTGACAGTGGGAGTGGGTGTAGCAGTTGTAAAAGCATGACCAGCCCTAACAAAGTGCTTGTTAAAACAGTCCACCATGGAGGCTTTATCTGAGATGACAATGTCCTCAGATTTGATTGCCGTGGGTAGTTGAGAGGATGTGTTTTTATTTTCCATGGTTTTGACAGTCTTCCAAAACTGTTTGGGGTCGGATCCGCATGTCGAGAATTGATGTTTGTAAAAATCTGCTTTTGTTTTCCTGATCGACTGGGTGCATTTGTTCCTTAGCTCCCTGAAGGATTGCCAGTCAGAGCTGTTTTTGGAGGCCTTTGCTTTATGCCAGAGCAGGTGTTTTTGCCGGATCAGCTCAGACAGTTCGGTGCAAAACCAGGGGCTGTAGCGATTCTTGGTTCTGATTTTTTTAAAGGGGGCATGTCTATTCAAAATGGTGGAAAAAGTGCTTTTGAAAAGGGACCATGCATCCTCAACAGTGGGGATGAGATTCATTCTGGACCAGTCTACAAGTGCCAGGTCATGCAAGTTTTTAAGCAACCGTTTATACAAGACCAACGGTGACCGTTTGGCAGTGGAGCCTTTTCGTACACAAGCAATGCAACAATGGTCACTAACGTCTCGGCAAAAAAACGCAGGGTTATACTTGGCCGGCGTATTGGTGAGAATGACATCAATGAGTGTGCCGTTTTCCATAGATGTAGTGTTGAATCTGGTACGAGTCTGTACAATCTGGGAGAGATTGAAAGTGTCCAGCTGGAGTTGTACAGAATGGGGAGGATTAAGCATGTCCCAGTTAAGGTCACCTAACAGCACAAACTCAGAGGAAGTATGAGGGGCAATTAATTCACTGAGAGCTGTCAGGGAGTAGGCAGGGGCAGAAGGTGGTCTATAACAGCCAGCAACAGTGAGATAGACATTTTTAGATAGATTAACCTTTAAAATCAACAACTCAAACTGTTTGGACACAGATTTTGATAAACTGACAGAGCATTGCAAACTGTCCTTACAATAAATAGCAACCCCCCCTCCCTTAGTGAGCCTGTCCTGGCGGAAAATGTTATAGCCAGGAATAGATACAGCAGAGGTAGTGACAGATTTCTTAAGCCAGGACTCTGAGATGACTAAAACATCAGGATTTGATGTATGCATATATGCTATCAGCTCATCAAGTAACCTGTGTATCTTAATATCCCAAATCACTATAGTCTGTTAGGCCAATCATTCTCGTATCTCCTGTAAGAGCTAATAGTTCCTCTGCTGTTTATGGTTCTCTCAAAGCAAACAAGCTTTTAGAGAAACAAGTTTAGTTGATGTCCGTAGACCCATGTCTACAGAACAAGGGAAGTCATCATTTGCCATCAATCCACACATAATACCCCAGAATGACAAAGTGAAAAAACATTTTTAGACATTTCAGGATATTTATTACAATTGAAATACAGAAATATTATACAAATATAAATCATGTACATAAGTATTCAGACCCTTTGCTCTGACACTCTTAAAATGAGCTAAAATGCAAAAATGTCGTCAACAAACCTAACCCTAACCCCAGGTTTGCCGCCATTACTCTTTTCTTTTCAATCTTCTCCCTCTCTCTCCATTTCTGTATAGTATTCATCTCCTTTCATCTCCTTCAGGATTTGCTGAAGACACTCTTAAAATGATCTCAAATGCCAAAATGTCGTCAACACACCTAACCCTAACGCTAACCCCTGCTTTGCTCTTGTTACTCTTTTCTTTTCAATCTCTCTCCATTTCCGTTTTCATCAGCTTCAGGATTTTCTCCTTCTCTCTCTCGACTTCTACCCTCCTTCTCTCTCCCTCTCTCTCTACCTCTTCTGTCCTCTTCATCGCCTCCATCTCTTTTCTCATCCTTTCGATATCCTTTTCTTTCTCCTTTTCAATCTTCTCCTTCTCTCTCTCGACTTCTACCCTCCTTCTCTCTCCCTCTCTCTCTACCTCTTCTGTCCTCTTCATCGCCTCCATCTCTTTTCTCATCCTTTCGATATCCTTTTCTTTCTCCTTTTCAATCTTCTCCTTCTCTCTCTCGACTTCTACCCTCCTTCTCTCTCCCTCTCTCTCTACCTCTTCTGTCCTCTTCATCGCCTCCATCTCTTTTCTCATCCTTTCGATATCCTTTTCTTTCTCCTTTTCAATCTTCTCCTTCTCTCTCTCGACTTCTACCCTCCTTCTCTCTCCCTCTCTCTCTACCTCTTCTGTCCTCTTCATCGCCTCCATCTCTTTTCTCATCCTTTCAATATCCTTTTCTTTCTCCTTTTCAGCCTTCTCCTTCTCTCTCTCGACTTATACCCTCCTTCTCTCTCCCTCTCTCTCTACCTCTTCTGTCCTCTTCATCACCTCCATCTCTTTTCTCATCCTTTCAATATCCTTTTCTTTCTCCTTTTCAATCTTCCCCTTCTCTCTCTCCCTGTCCTCCATCTCCTTTGTCTTGTTTTTCTGTGTCTTCTGGATGAAATTTAAGGTTGCGTTGCAATCCTTCACAGTCTGAGTGTCTCTATCCAACACTTTCTTCCTCCTCTCTAATTCACCTTGAAGATCCTTAACTATTTTCTTCTTCCTCTCCACCTCTTCTCTGTCCTTATCTACCCTCTGTCTCTCTTTCTTCAGCCTCTTCTTCTCTGCGTCGCCGTGTTGCTTCTCCTTCTGCAGAAGGCTTTGGGCTTCCTGCCCTTCTTTCTCTCTCTTCTCCTTCTCCGTCTTCCAGACCTCTTGCTCTGCCTTTCTTGCTTTTTCCACTCTGGCCATCTCTCTCTTGTGCCTGGCCTGAGCTTGCTCCCCCTCTTTCTCTCTCTTCTCCATCTCCCTCTTCCAGGTCTTTCGCTCTTCCTTTCTTTCTTTTGCCACTTGGGCCTTCTCTGCCATGTACCTGGCCTGTGCTTCCTCCATCTCCCTCTTCCAGACACCTTGCTCTTCCTTTCTTTCTTCTGCCACTCGGGCCTTCTCTGCCATGTACCTGGCCTGTGCTTCCTCCATCTCCCTCTTCCAGACACCTTGCTCTTCCTTTCTTTCTTCTGCCACTCGGGCCTTCTCTGCCATGTACCTGGCCTGTGCTTCCTCCAACTCCCTTTTCTAGATCTCTTGCTCCGCCTTTCTTTGGTTTGCCTCCAACAGCAGGGCAGCCTGGGCCACTTTACACTCCTGTGGACATACAGTGAACACACTAAAGGTGTATTTGGCAAGAGGGGTCCCTTGTCTTTTCTGAGAATAAAACCTGTCAGTTGTCTCCCCTCATCTTTGTGCATTGTCTATTTTTAGCAATCCTAAATACCATAGTCCTTTGCTCCCCGATGGAGATAACAGAGCTATCACTCAATAAACAATCCCCCCCTCCACATACCCCACTGAACTATTGCCCCCCCTCGCACACACCCACACTTGACTATGACTCTCAGTACCCCCTCCCCACCTTAGGATATGACAATGGAAAATGAATGAATGGACTTTATTGTCATTGCTACAGTACAGGTACCAAACAACGAAATTTAGGAGGGGTGGCTCCCCTGGTGTTAGGAAAGGGGGAAAAAAAAAACTTTTAGAAAATAAATAAATCACAAGACGGTAAGGAGCTGGTTTACATAAATAAAGGCTATGTACACAATCCACTGTACTATACTGTACAGATAGTCAACTAGGGTTGTCATATTGCACAATAGTATTTTTTCACGTTATTTAAAGTGTCACAGTTTGCAGGCTTGAAATGTACATGTTTGTGCCTCAGCACTACACCTGATTTTTTCAGTCCAGCAGCTGCCATACAATCCGTCCAGACTGTCCAGGGCCCAGAACTTAGGTCTTTGCTGTGTTCAGGGCCTGGACGGCCCTGTGGTAGAAGCAGTTCTTCAGTCTGTTTGTCTTAGCGGCCAGGGTCCTGAACCTCCTTTTCGAGGGCAGCCTGGTAAAGTGTACGTGCCCAGGGTGGGTCGGGTCCCTGGAGATCTTTGAGGCCTTCCTGAGACAGCGTGTGTTGTACAGCTCTTCCAGAGAGGGGAGGGGGGCGCCGGTGATCTTCTGTGCTGTTCTCACTACTCTCTGTAGCGCATTTCTCTCCGCTGTTGTGCAGCTGGAGAACCAGTTGCAGATGCCGTAGGTGAGGATGCTCTCCACTGCGCCGCGGTAGAAGGCCACCAGTATCTCCTGCTTGTTGTGTTCCTTCCTGAGGCATCTCAGGGTGTATAGCCGCTGTTGTGCCCTCTTGATGGTGCCTTTTGTGTTGTCCTTCCAGGTCAGGTCATCCCGCATGTGATGTCCCAGGAATCGGAGGGTTGAGACTCTCTCCACGCTCTCTCCGTCGATGAGCAGGGGCTGGATCTCGGACTTTTTCCTCCTGAAGTCTACGATGAATTCCTGGGTCTTTGACTTGTTCAGCAGCAGGTTGTTAACCTTGCACAGCTTGCTCAGTTGCTCTACCTCATCCCTGTACGCCGCCTCGTCCCCCCCCCGAGATACATCCCACCACGGTGGTGTCGTCTGCAAACTTTACGATGTAGTTGCTGGGGTGGACGGGGGTGAAGTCGTAGGTGTAGAGGTTGTAGAGGATGGGGCTTAGCACGCAGCCCTGGGGGGACCCAGTGCTGAGGCTGAGGGCTGTGGAGGTGTGGGGGCCCACCCGCACCCTCTGGGGGCGGTCGGTCAGGAAGTCCTTGATCCACGCACATATAGAGTGTGATAGACCCAGGTCTAGTAGTTTGGTCACTAGCCTGTCTGGAAGGATGGTGTTGAAGGCGGAGCTGAAGTCCACGAAGAGCAGTCTCGCGTAGCTGTTTCCCCTCTCCAGGTGGGATAGAGTGGCGTGGAGAGTCGTCGCGATGGCGTCCTCTGTGGACCTGTGGGCTCTGTAGGCGAACTGGTATGGATCCAGGTTGGGCGGGAGGCGTGTGAGTATGTGGGCCCGGACTAGTTTCTCGAAGCACTTCATGATGATTGGTGTGAGTGCCACCGGGCGGTAGTCGTTTAGGCAGATCACCGTGCTTTTCTTCGGGACTGGGATGATAGTTGAGGTTTTCAGGCAGGGTGGGACGGTGGCCTGGGACAGGGACTGGTTAAAGATGTTGGTGAAAACCCCGGCCAGCTGGTCGGCGCAGTCTCTCAGCACCCGTCCCAGGACGCCATCCGGCCCCGAGGCTTTCCTGGGGTCCACCGCCTTCAGTACGCGTCTCACTTCATGCTCTGTGAGGGTGAGGCTGCTGAGAGCTGGAGAGAGTGGCGTTTGTGTTGCGGTTACCTCCGTTCGCCCCTCGTCCAACCGGGCGTAGAAGGTGTTTTCCCTTCAGCTTTCCCGCCAGCAGGGGGTCGTCCTCTGCGGCTGTGAGCCTGTTGGCTCTGAAGTTTGTCATCTGCTGAACCCCCTGCCACATCCGCCTGGAGTCGTTGCTCAGGAGGCATTCCTCAATCTTCTCTCTGTGCTCTGCCTTGGCCGCTTTGATTCCGCGCTTTAGGTTGGCCCTGGTGGAGCTGTACAGCGGTGTGCTCTTCCCTGCGAAGAAGGCGTTGTCCCTCTCGTTGATCAGTTTTTGGACCTTCCCAGTCATCCATGGCTTCGTGTTGGGGTAGACCCGGACCCGTTTGTCCACGGTGACTGAGTTGGTGCAGTTCACTATGTGGTTCAGAACCGACGACGTGTACTGTTCCAGGTCCTCATGCTCATATTCCTGCCATAGGGTGTCATTTAGGCAGATCTGCAGTGGAGCGGACCCTTCTGGCCAGGTTCTGACAGTCTTAGTGGTGATGGGAGCACTTTTCCCCATGGTAGTGTATGCAGGAATCAGGAGGATTGACACATGGTCAGACATGCCTAGATGAGCTAGCGGACTAGCCTTGTAAGCACGTTTGATGTTGGTGTATACCTTGTCCAGTGTTTTTTCTCCTCTCGTTGCACATTTCACATGCTGATAGAACTTGGGTAGTACTGCCTTCAGGTCGACATGATTGAAATCCCCCGCTATGATGTGAATAGCCTGTGGATCAGTGCTTTGTTGGCCACTGATGACTTCATATAGTCGCGCCAATGCTAGGCTGCCGTCTGCGCTAGGCGCTATGTACACACATGTTATGAGCACCGCGTTAAACTCCCTCGGGAGGTATGTGGGTCGGCATTTAACAGTCAAGTATTCCAGGTCTGGGGAGCAGTGGCTACTTACAGTTTTCGTGTTTAAGCACCAGCTATCCTTCGTCGATATTATGATCCCACCTCCTCTTGACTTGCCGCTAAGCTCCGTTCGGTCAGCGCGATGTAAGGTCCGTCCCTCCAAGCTAACAGCAGAGTCCACAATAGTGTCATTTAGCCAGGTTTCGGTCAGAATAATCACACAGCTATCCCCCACGATGTTGTTTTTAGCAACCTGTAGTCTCAGTTCATCCATCTTGTTCGTCAGGGACCTGACGTTGGAAAGGAAAATACTTGGCAAAGCAGGTTTGTCTGGGCTACGTCTTAACCTTGCTA
The DNA here is from genome assembly GCF_963989245.1 of Nansenia antarctica. Taxonomy (NCBI): domain Eukaryota; kingdom Metazoa; phylum Chordata; class Actinopteri; order Argentiniformes; family Microstomatidae; genus Nansenia; species Nansenia antarctica. The sequence goes on from NC_137683.1 coordinate 11,203,116, forward strand.
GCAGGCCTCCCCGGCGGCCCCGTCGTTTCCTACGGTCTCGCCGCCGGCGTTTACGCCTCAGGGAGGGAACTGAGTACCAAGGTTCTCCCGGTACACGGGCGATCTCTTTGTGTATCCTGTTTTGCTCCAGAAACTCCGCTGTAACTCCGCTGTAACTATCGCTGTAAAAATGCCTACACTATGATGACAATGACAATACTTAATAATGGCTGCTCATCCCTGGTTAATGTGATCACTCTATAACCTTTGCACTACTGATGTACATTACTACCTTTGTACTACTGTATATTGCACATTGCACATGTCTCCTGACATGGGGTGGGTCTTACCTTCTCCACAGAAGCATATGAAGCCTGGGCTGCTCTCTGGACCTCACAGCCCCCCGCCCCCCTCCCACAAATGTCCCTCCTGCCAAATACCTCCAACCCACCCGCCCAATCACAGCCCCCCGCCCCCCTCCTCCCACAAATGTCCCTCCCGCCAAATACCTCCAACCCACACGCCCAATCACAGCCCCCCACCCCCCACCCTACAGGACCCTATGGAAGGAGCAAATAGATTAGCCTATTGAGAATGGATATAGTTTGGTCCCAGCATGAAACATTGTCAGAGATTGCCTGATGCCTGTTGGCAATCCAGTGTTCCATGCTGGCTATGTCTATATAGTCTAATATCCACCTCTGCGTGGTCAAGAAATGGGGTGACTTCCACCTGCAAGCAATAAGCCTTTTGGCCGCTGTAAGGCCGGCCAGCCAGATGTGTCTTTGTTTGATGTTTAAGTCTAGGGTTGAACTGTCATTTAACAATAGGACTGCTGGTGAGTGTGGGATCTGTTTGGATAGGATGAGGAACAATGCATCACTAACCGTCCTCCAGAAATCAGCCACTCCAGAGCACTCCCATACCATATGAAAAAAGGTGCCAACTGTATTTTGGGTGCACAGAGTACAGTTAGGTGAGGGTATGGTCTTTATTTTATGTAGCAGATATGGAGTAAAGTATGTCCTATGAGTAAAATTTAAATGGATAACCTGGTGGTTGGGATTTCTGGAGGAAAGGGATATGTTTTGCCAGATTAATTGCCAATTTAAATTATTGGCCAGGTCTCTGATCTACTCTTTCACTGGCTGCACCTTCACTGAGGAACTCTATCCATACTTCAGCGCCTGTACTAATGATGGTGGTAGAAACTCTGCCCCTCTGATAATCTCTCCTGCCACAGGAATTTAGAATTATCTTTGTGTTGTCACTACTTAGGAAATAGTATGGTATATTTCGCCACACAGTAATGTCTGATCTGGTTTGTTATCATGAATGATGAATGAATGGTCTTTATTGTCATTAATATAGTACAGGTACCATACAACGAAATGTGGGAGGGGGGGCTCCCCTGGTGCTAGGAAAAAAAAACTAAAAACAAGAAGGGAAAAGAGCTGGTTTACATAAATACACTATCCACTATACTATACTATACAAATAAAACACTGTGCTGTACTCTATGCTATGCTATACATAGCCTAACATTTCCTATCTCTGAACCTTGTGTACCCGAGGGTTGTCATATTGCACATAGTGTTATTGCACATTCATTTAAAGTGTCGCAGTTTGCAGGTTTGAAATGTTCACAGTTGTGTTTCAGTATTGCACTTGATAACAATCTAGTAGCTGCCATCAAATTGTCTAGATTGTCCAGGGCCTAGAACCTAGGTCTTTACTGTGTTCAGGGCCTGAATGGCCCTGGGGTAGAAGCTGAGCTTCAGTCTATTTGTCCTTACGGACATGGTCCTGAACCGCCTGCCCGAGGGCAGCCGAACAAAGTGTTCGTTCCCAGGGTGGGATGGGTCTCTGGAGATCTTGGAGGCCTTCCTGAGGCAGCGTGTGTTGTACAGCTCTTCCAGAGAGGGGAGGGGGGCGCCGGTGATCTTCTGGGCCGATCTCACGACTCTCTGTAGCGCTTTCCTGTAGCGCTTTCCTGTAGCGCTATTATATAATGTGTGTTATCAGTGTATCTGTTAGAGATGGTGAATATGCAGCAGCAATGTAAGATATAGCCTCTTCAGCCTCATAAGAAGATATGACTATATACATGACTAAATGTTTGACTTCTCAGGGTGTTCAAATTATTATAAATCAGATGCTCTCAGCATACTGTACTTTCATTATTAGCTAGTTATCATTGTAATGTATACATATTTTACGAGTGAATTTGTGGATGTTCAGACAGTTTAATTAATCTGGACTGATCAAATTAATAATCAGTCTAGTACAGGTCCCAGAGCTTTCTGTTGGTGAGGTTAGCGGTTAGTAGATGGCCTTGGCAAAAGACTCTAAAGATAAAACAACTATGCCCCCTAGTGGCAGAAGAAGGACTCCCAGTAATACATGGAAAACGTTCCATTACAATTCCCAATTGTGGGATTTCTATAATCATCAAACTGAACAAAGGGGATCTGTGCTGTCTTTTAATTTAAAATCCGTACCAATGTTAAAACACAATTGTCCATAATTACTTGCTCTTTCACACTCCCTAATCAATACAAATGATCATGTTAGAAAATAATTAAAGAAGTTATTATTGCAATAAAGAATGGCAATGAAATAAACCCAATTATTTTTTATTAGCCTACATTCTGGTGAAGAGGGAAGTTTTACTGCTCTTCTCTGTTGGAGGAGAGGAGTCATCTTTCCCTTTGAAATAAACCCAATTATTTTCTATTAGCCTACGCTGGTGATTATCATTATCATCCAGAGCATTTGAACAGGCTGGATATAACTTCGGATTCTGTTCTCTTCATCCTGGTGAAGAGGGAAGTTTTACTGCTCTTCTCTGTTGGAGGAGAGGAGTCATCTTTCCCTTTGAAGGATGAGAAAGGAGGATGGTATCATCCACTGCATTTGAACAGGCTGGATATAACTTCGGAGCCTCTTCTCTTCATCCTGGTGAAGAGGGACGTTTTACTGCTCTTCTCTGTTCGAGGAGAGGAGTCATCCTTCCCTTTGAAGGAAGAGAAAGGAGGATGGTATAGGTGTGCAGCTTTGTTTTCTTTTCTTTTTTTTAAACATCAATTCAGTTGAATGTGCAACATTTTTAATGGAATAGCACATGGGGTTATATTTATAATCTTGACAGAGCAGTGGTTTACTTACCTGTAGAGGATACAGGCCTGGAAGAGCTTTGAGGTTTGCTCTTCATCGATTTCGGAGGACTGCCGTCTATTTTCTTGGAGCCCTGAATGTTGAGAAAAGGTGCAAATGGAAATGCCATACCTGTTGCAGCTTATCAATCCCAATAAAGCAATGCAATTATACAAACTAAAATATTACACATATGAATATAAATGTGTAATTCTGTATCAATTAGTTAAAGACAAGGCAGTGTTATCAATTAACATTTTGAAAGATATACATTCAGTATGTGTAATATACCTTCCAGCGAGAGAATAGTTTTCCCTTCTTTCCTTTCTTGGCTGCCTGTGCTGCACCACACGCACCAAGAAGCTCCGTCGTCAATGACGTCTCCAAAACATTGACAATTGCTGGATCTTTGCAGATCCCTCGCACCAAGCAGCCATAATCCTCCTTGTCAAAGTTTGGCAAGACATGGGAAGGGGAGGGGCCACATACCCTCATATCTGGTGTCACATAGGCAAGGCGAGGTGAGTTTATTTGTAGCACATTTCATACAATAGAGGCAATTCAAAGTGCTTTACATACAGCATTGAACAATACCAAGAGGAGGATAGTAAGAAAATATATATATATGTGTTACGGTACATGTGGGAAAACTAGGGTTAGGGTTAGGTGCTAGGGTGACTTGGTACATGCTGGCATGTCAAACCCTAATTCTAACCCTAACCCTAACCCTACCCCTAACCCCTTTTCGGAGAAGCTGCAGCAACAGCTCTCTGAGGGGGATTCCGCCTCCGTCTGGAAAGGCCTAAAGACCATCACCAACTACAAACTAAGGTCCCCGCTGATGTCCGACAACCTCCCTCTCGCTAACGAGCTGAACGAGTTCTACTGTAGGTTTGAGAAAGAGAGGTTCCCGCCCACCCCCGCCCTCTCCCTCCACCCCCCCCGGCTACAACCACCACCCCCGTCCCCCAGGGCCTCAACGACTACAGACCCGTCGCTCTGACCTCTGTCGTCATGAAGGTCCTGGAGCGCCTTGTCCTGGCCTACCTGAAGCTCATCACGGATCCTGTGCTGGACCCCCTGCAGTTCGCGTACAGAGCCAATAGATCCACGGAGGACGCCGTGAACATGGCTCTGCACTACGCACTAGAACACCTAGACACTGCAGGCAACTACGCCAGGATCCTGTTCGTGGACTTCAGCTCAGCCTTCAACACGATCCTCCCACACATCCTGGAGCACCAGCTATCCCTGCTGCAGGTGCCGGACTCCACCTGCAGGTGCATCACGGACTTCCTGATTGACCGGTCTCAGCGGGTGAAGCTGGGGAAGAGCATTTCCAGCTCCAGGTCCACCAGCACGGGCTCCCCGCAGGGCTGCGTCCTGTCTCCAGCACTGTTCTCCCTATACACCAACAGCTGTGTCTCCCGCCACCCCTCGGTCAAGCTCCTGAAGTTTGCAGACGACACCACCCTGGTGGGCCTCATCTCCGGGGGGGACGAATCTGCCTACAGGGGTGAGATCGAGGGGCTGCAGAGCTGGTGCAGTGTTAACAATCTGGAGCTAAACGCTCTAAAAACAGTGGAGATGGTGGTGGACTTCCGTAGGAAAGCAGCCCTGCCCCCTCCCATCACGCTGGGAGGTACCCCGGTGGCCTCCGTGGAGTCATGCCGCTTTCTAGGCATGACCATCTCCCGGGACCTTAAGTGGGAGCGGAACACCGAGGCCCTCACGAAGAAGGCCCAGAAGAGGATGTTCTTCCTCCGGCAGCTGAGGAAATTCAGGCTGCCGAGGTCCATGATGGTCCAGTTTTACACGGCCATCATAGAGTCCATCCTCACCCACTCCATCACCTGGTTCCCTGCTGCAACGACCAAGGACAAGGCCAAGTTGCAGCGGGTGTTACGTTCAGCAGAGAGGGTGATCGGCTGTCCCTTGCCCTCCCTCAACTCCTTGCATGACACCAGGGCTCTGAGGAGGGCAAGAAAGATCATGGCCGACCCCTTCCACCCCGGCCACGGACTCCTCACCCTGCTTCCCTCTGGAAGAAGGTTGCGGCTGCCTAAGGCACTGAAGGCCCGCCACAGGCTCAGTTTCTTCCCCTGAGCCGCCAGGGTGCTAAATGACTCTGGCTTCCCCCTCCCCCCCGCCTCCAAGTCTGCCCAGGACTGAACATGCACTAGACCTTGTATAACTCTGCACTGCACTTTATTTACAGCACTATCCATGCACTGTCTGTCCTGTGTTGTCCTGTTTTTGCCTGTTTTTGCATTTGTATTGTACTTGTTTTGTTCATATATATGTGAAAAAAGCATAAATGCACCTTCTGTAATGCCAAAGCAAATTCCTATATGTGTCAAGCATAATGGCAATAAACGTTATCTGAATCTGAATCTGAATCTGAACCCTAATCCTAACCTTAACCGTAGCACCCTAGCACCTAACCCTAGTTTTCCCACATGTACCGTATTCCCACATGTACCGTAACATATGTTTTAAATTACAAGAATAGATATACTGTATATGGATAAACATTTAACAAGATAATGAATAAGATAATAGATAATGGATGAAAAGACATAGATCGAAGTGTTAGTGTTTAACCATTACTGTTACCAAATTTTTTTTTAGCTTAGATTTAAATATTTTTAGGGGCCTGTTTGATTTCTTCAGGGAGTTCCAGGAGCATGCGGCAGAGTGACTAAAAGCTGCTGCACCGTGTTTTGTTTTCACTCTTGGAATGATTAGCTGATTAGTCTACCAAGACCATTTTGTGATTTGTATACAATTAGGAGTACTTTGAATTCAATTCTCTGACAGGGCTTTCACACCGGCATAGAACCGTGCCGGTTCGCGTTCGCATTCGGAAACCTCCGAACGTTGGCGCTGTCTGGCGAACGATACACTGGTATGAACGCGGGCTCGTTCGCCAGACAGCGCCAACGTTCGGAGGTTTCCGAACGCGAACCGGCACGGTTCTTTGCCTGTGTGAAAGCCTTATGAGAGACTGGTAGCCAGTGTAGAGATCTCAGGATTGGTGCAGTGTGTTCAAACTTCTTCGTTATATAGAGGGGTGAAACTAGATAGGGTTGGGCGTTGCCTGTACCTTTTGGGTCCTGCACTGAGTCCTGAATAACCGTCTTTATAATAAGACATCCAGGATCAGGCGTCTCATCAGGGACAGAGGAGGAGTGGGGTGAGAGCTCTTGTGCTTTCAAGATCTCTTCACCCCCACAGCTCACTGTGTCTCTGTCCACCATACTAGTGGCACCACCTTCACCAGCTGTGACACTGCAGGTCTGACCAGCCCAAGACTCTCCGGAGGTGATTGTCTCCAGCGTGGCGCCAACCTCTCTCCTCATCTCCTCAGGGGTCTGGGAGCGCGAGGAGTCTTCCTCTCCAGAAGACGTCACTGGGGAGGGCTCAGGTGAGGATCCACCCTGATAATGGTCTCAGAGTTTGAACACATATACCGGTACACTGAATTGCCCCTGTTGTAAGTACAAATAAACAAATAAACTTCCCTTGCCTTACTGATACAGTAGCTAACCACATCATTATGTTCAATGATCACACTCATGGGATGAGGTGAATAACGTCATGTGTAAAAGTCATGACAAACTAACCATCTCATCTCCTGCTTCAGAGGGCACCATGCAGACAGGCGGGTCAGCAGACTGGGACCGGCTGCTATGGTCATAAACAGAGGAGAGGGACAGATAAATAAAAGCAACTTCACCTTTTACAATCTCATTCTAGGGGCTTCAACATGTGCAAAAATGGGTCCAATAGACTAAATGACACATAATCCAATGGGATTTTTGAATACTGCAACTAGCTTTTCCATGATATGCAAATGTACTTCCACACTTTTGACTATAACTGTAAAATAACTCTTCTTTTAGACTGTTGCTGTTGCTACAGCTCAGAGAGGTGAGAACTCATAGCTCAATACGAGAAGCTAGCCAAAGTATTTTGAGAAGGATGCACAGAAATACTTAGGAGACACACTTACCAGCGTGGTTCAGTTAGGTGGCCATGCACTGAGTCCTGAATAATCATATATAGCCTTATAATAGGACTTCCAGGATCAGGCACAGAGGAGGAGTGGGGTGAGGAGGGCTCTTGTGCTTTCAAGACCTCTTCACCCCCACAGCTCACTGTGTCTGTGTCCACCATACTAGTGGCACCACCTTCACCAGCTGTGACACTGCAGGTCTGACCAGCCCAAGACTCTCCGGAGGTGATTGTCTCCAGCGTGGCGTCAACCTCTCTCCTCAGGGGTCTGGGAGTGCGAGGATTCTTCCTCTCCTGAAGACGTCACTGGGGAGGGCTCAGGTGAGGATCCACCCTGATAAGGGTCACAGAGTTTGGACACAGCTTTCCCACAACCAGAGGGCAGTCTGGCTCTGTCAGAACGGAGTTTGACCTGGAAGACGCCGACCAAAGGCCTGTGGTCTGAGGTCTTAATCGCTGTACAACTTGTACTTGATGACCTTGATGTCACCTGCCTGTCTGCTCCTGTACAGTATTCAGTCCTAGAATACACAGAGACAGATGTACAGTAGGTTAAGACTCCTACATCAACAATGTTTCTTGCCCAAAGCCATGAGGGATGACGATGAATGGGTTTCTTACTGTGTAGGAAGGAGTTCTCTGCTTGGAGGAGGTGTCGTACACGTCACAACCGGTGTCAAACTTGTATGTGGGGCGGAAGTGAATCGGTGCCTCCTGGAAGCCTTTAAAGATAGTGCCTAGAGCAAAAATAGATCATAGAAGACTTCCTTTTGTGTACACAATACACAATGCCGGTCGAGAGAGGACACTGGCGTTTCTCCACACGAAATCTAGATATACTTGCCGTATACAGAGTACATTGTCCTACAAAGACACTTAGATTTAGATTTAGTCATCTAAAAATTAATTAGACCCCTATACTTTCTTTTATTTATTTATTTATTTTACTACTCTTTTCAGTTTGTAAAGCGTCTTTGAGTGTCTAGAAAAGCGCTATATAAGTAATGTATTATTATTATTATTATTATTAGAATGCATTTTAAGTTATCATTCTCCATCTAATATCTTGAACCTTAAAACACATTTGGGTCCTTTTCGAGTGTTAGCATGTTGCAAGTTGTAGCTGTAGTGTAGATGTATATAAACATACCATCCTTCATCTCCTGAGAGAGTTGGTCGTGCTGGAGCAGTGCAGACATGTCTGGGCCTTCAGTCTTGTCCAGAATGTTCATCACCCCTACACGGTCTTTACTGAGGCGGAAATTGAAGTCCCCGAACCAGAAGACCTCATCAAAGTGGGTGGTCACATCAGCTGAGAGACATAGAACACAGTCGGACATTAACACTGATGTTTCCACGCAAATACCTTGTTGTTAAAGGTTGTTCAGAGAACAAACAGAGCAATCCCCCTGACTTAATTAGCCATGGACTATGACATTGCAGTAAGAGGAATACATTAGCACTCCCTTTCCCTGTAAAGAAACACCAGAACACAGTTTAGTCTGTTTATTTATTTTGTGTTGTTTCAATATTAAGAATGGAAAAGTATGTTTATTTATTTATTTTGTGTTGTTTCAATATTAAGAATGGAAAATGATTAGTACTGTGGATACTGTAATTTATGTATTAATTCATGGATTATATAATTTAAGTATTATTGTTCTCACTTGGAAGTGAGGGATAGGGGTAGGACAGGATAAGCTGAGGCTTCATCCTACTCCCTTTCCAACAGTGATACCTGTACTTTTCCTTATTAGTTTTTTTTATTTTTAAACCATTGTTCGAAATAAAGATTCATTCATTCATTCAGTCTGGTCTACTTACAGGCTGTGGAGAGGTCAGGGTGTGTGTCAGGGAGGCATTTGGGAAGAGCAAGTGTTTTAATGATCTTCTTGTAGTCCCGGATCCTCTTAGACACTTTGGATTTTCCGGCTGGAACACATGGACATAAAAACAAAAAAAAGCTCAACAATGCTACAATGCTACATCATCTAAAGACAAATCACTTAATCAGTACAATCATACTTAGGGCAGCACTCATCATGGCTGGATGACACATACTGGCTCCAGAACAGCTTCTTTCACAGCTTCTTTCAGCACCCCACCCCCACACCCCATGGGGTAAACTGACTATCAGTACCCCCTCCACACACACACACACACACACACACACACACACTGCGGACAACCATTTTAGCCTTGAGACTACTGCTGGTTGCACCACACACCTGGTCAATGTGAACACTCAATTACCCTTTGCACTACTGTTGTTTACAAATACTACCATTGCACATACCATTTTTTGTTGCACAGTGCACATACTCTTTTTGATATAGCCTTATACACCATACTGTACATAGCTACCATAACTGTATATAGCTTACTACTATCCTCTCCTGTATATACCTCTAACTACCGTACTGTACCTATCACTATGACTATCATGTTTTATCTATTAGATGCAAAGTTGAATCTAATCTATAAAAAAAAAAAGGAATGGGCTTTCTGTTCCCTGTTTAGAATCCCATGTCATGCAATGGCATCTCTTCCTGAGCAGAACTGCATTTCCCAGAGGCCTCTCTTACAGGTAAAATGGGAGGCGATGAAGAGGAACGAAGTCCCGAAGAAAGTGAGACCAATCCCCAGAGCCCCTTTGGTCTTGATCAGAGGGACGACCCGCGTAGTGACTGTGGCATGCTCCGCCTCTGCCAGGGACACACACACACACACACACACACACACGCACATACACACACACATGCAAACACACATGCAGACGCACATACACGCACACGCATTCACGCACACACACACACGCACACGCAGACGCACACGCACATACATACACACACACACACACACAGTCAGACTATGACACTAAACAAATGTGCATTGTAGCTTGATAAACGTGTATGCACAGTAGTAGCTAGACAGATCATGTTATATAACATCTGCAATGTCAATGACACTCAATGAAACATTCTATCTGACACAACATTCTCTGGACCGGACCTGTGCAGAGCCAGGCGATGTCCCTCCTGATGAACACGGTGAGGTACAGAACTCCGTGGGCGGCGGCGTGGAGCAGCTCGTAGCACGACCCCAGAACCTCCTGGAGACGGGCCTCCCACTGCCGCCTGTGACACACACACACACGCAAACACACACACAAACACACACACACACACGCAAACACACATACACACACACACACGCCCACACACGGACACACACACACAAACACATACACACACACACACACGCAGACGCACACACACGCACATACACACACACACATGCAGACGCACATACACACACGCATTCACGCACACACACACACACACGCACATACTGTTACGATGGGGTAATGTGTTTGGACCCAGGCGCAGAGTAGAACAGAGTAGACGGAAGCACGAGTATAATAAATAATAACGGTACTCTTTATTTTGAGTAAACGGAACAAATAATAACCGCACAGTAAGCGAATAAACAAAAGAGGAGAGAACAAGTCTCCGATAAACGTTTTAAATAATAATAGGAACAAGGCAGAGCAATGTACTTACAATCGTCAACTATACTTATTTCCTAATCCGGCGAGGAACAATAAGGCTAAGAAGAATCGTATACATATAACAAACGCAACATGAAGTGAACAACCGACAACCAGAGGGGAAACAGAGGGATCTAAATAGCCACAGCCAAACAACACACACCAGGTACAAATCAGTTAATTAGGACAGACAAATGCATACATAAAACACCAGAGGGCGCCAAAGGGTCGCTCCACAATAAGGTCGCTTCCCCAACCCTTACAGTATCCCCCCCCCGACGAACGGCACCTGCCGTTCACCTGGGTGCCTCAGGATGTAGTTGGCGGAAGTCTGTAATTAGTTTTGGGTCCAATATGTCCCTCTGAGGCACCCAGGACCGTTCCTCCGGCCCATACCCCTCCCAATCCACCAAAAACTGTAAGCCCCTACCCCTCCGCCGGCAATCCATAATCCTCCGTACTGTATAAACAGTCTGTCCATCAATGATGCGTGGCGGGGGAACAGGGGGGGGTGGTGGGGACATGGGGCAAGTGACGAAGGGTTTCAGTAGGGACACATGAAAGGTCGGGTGAACCCGCATGGAAGGTGGGAGTAGTAGTCTATACGCCACCGGGTTCACCCGCCGCACCACTTTGAACGGACCCACGAACCGGGGCGCTAGCTTCCTGGACTCGACCCGGAGGGGAAGGTCCCGGGTCGAGAGCCACACCTTCTGCCCCGGGCGAAAGATCGGGGCCGGGCGACGCCTGCGGTTGGCCTGAAGCTGGGACCGAACCGACGCCCGCTGAAGCGCCGCCCTCACCCGCCTCCAGGTCCGGCGACAGCGACCGACGTGGGCTTGGACGGAGGGCACCTCCGCCTCCTCCTCCTGCTCAGGGAATAGGGGGGGTTGATAGCCATATTGGCACTGAAAGGGGGATAGGCCAGTGGATGAGCAGAGGAGGGTGTTGTGGGCGTATTCCGCCCACGCCAGTCGCCGACTCCACGTCGCCGGATTGCCGGAGACGTAGCACCTCAGCACGCCTTCCAGGTCCTGGTTGACACGCTCCGTCTGCCCATTGGACTGTGGATGGAAACCGGAGGACAGGCTGACGGAGGCGCCGAGGCTGGTCGCGAACGCCTTCCAGAACCTGGAAGCGAACTGAGGACCCCGATCCGACACCATGTCCTGCGGGAGACCATGCACCCGGAAGATGTGCTGCACCACCAGGTCGGCCGTCTCTCGGGCCGAGGGGAGTTTGAGGAGGGGGATGAAGTGGGCCGCCTTGGAGAAACGGTCCACTACCACCAAGATGGTAGTGAACCCGTCAGAGGGAGGGAGACCTGAAATAAAGTCAAGGGAGATGTGGGACCAGGGGCGTTTGGGGATGGGGAGGGGTCGGAGTAGCCCCGCTGAAGGCTGGCGAGATGTCTTGCTGCGCGCACACACAGGACAGGCTGCCACAAAGGCGCGCGTATCCCTCTCCGCTGTGGGCCACCAGAACCTCCTGCGAATAAAGTCCAGGGTCCTGGCAGCCCCGGGGTGGCCAGTGAGGGACGACGCATGCGCCCATTGCAGCAGCTGTGAGCGCGCAGTCTTGGGAACATACAGCCTCCCCGGGGGTCCTCCCCCCGGATCCGGCTCCCGCCTGAGCGCCGCTCTCACCACTTTAGCGATCCCCCACGACACAGGGGCAACAATAAGGGTCTCCGGAACAATGGGGTGGGGTTTTTCCTCCCGGTCCGCCGGATCGAACTGCCGGGAGAGGGCGTCCGGCTTGACGTTTTTGGACCCCGGCCTAAAGGAGAAAAATTGGAAGCGTGTAAAAAACAGCGCCCACCTGGCTTGACGCGAATTGAGGCGCTTAGCCCCCTGGATGTAGGCCAGGTTCTTGTGGTCCGTCCACACCACAAACGGCTGTGCGGCCCCCTCCAGCCACTGCCTCCACTCCTCCAAAGCCAATTTAATGGCCAGCAGCTCACGGTTTCCTACATCATAATTACACTCGGCCGGGGACAGCCGACGTGAGAAAAAAGCGCAGGGATGTACCTTCCCATCCTTCCTGCACCTCTGGGAGAGCACCGCCCCCACCGCGAGATCTGAGGCATCCACCTCCACCAGGAATGGTACTTCCGAGTCCGGATGGGCTAGGACCGGAGCAGAGGTGAACCGTTGCTTGAGGTCCACGAAGGCGGCCTCCGCCTCCGAGGACCAGGCGAACGTACGGAGGGTAGACCTGGTGAGGGCAGTTAAAGGGGCAGCTAGGGCACTAAAATTGCGGATAAAGCGTCTATAAAAATTAGCAAACCCTAGGAACCGCTGTAACTGTTTCAAAGAGGAGGGGCGGGGCCAGTCTAACACCGCACTAACCTTGGCAGGGTCCATGCTTAAATCCCCCCGTGTTATAATGAACCCCAGGAATGACACTGTGTCGGCGTGAAAGACACATTTCTCTGCCTTGACAAATAACTGGTGGTGGAGGAGGCGCTGGAGGACTTGACGGACATGACGTTGATGTTGAGTAATGTCTTTGGAAAAAATGAGGATATCATCAAGGTACACAAAAACCGAATGACCAATCAAATCCCGCAGTACGTCGTTGACTAGTGCTTGAAATACTGCGGGTGCATTAGCGAGACCAAAGGGCATGACTAAATACTCATAATGTCCGTTAGGCGTGTTAAAAGCCGTCTTCCACTCGTCCCCCTCCCTCATCCTCACCAGGTTGTATGCATTGCGTAAATCCAGTTTGGTAAACACCCTTGCTCCTTGCAGTGACTCAAAGGCGGTATCCATGAGGGGCAGGGGATAGCGATTCTTTATGGAAATGTCATTTAGACCGCGGTAATCGATGCAGGGACGCTGTCCCCCGTCTTTCTTTGCCACAAAGAAGAAGCCTGCGCCAGCGGGCGAGGTGGAAGGACGGATATGACCCGCGGCCAGTGCTTCCTCTATGTATTTATTCATGGAGAGATTCTCCGGGCGAGAGAGGGAAAACAGGCGTCCCCGCGGCGGCACAGTACCCGGCAGCAGATTGATGGCACAGTCATAGGGTCTATGGGGGGGTAATTTCTCGGCCCGAGATTTACTGAACACTTCCCCCAGGTCCCAATATATCTGAGGCACCCCTGTCAGGTCGGGGCTGGAAAGGGAAGCAGGGCCAGGGGAATTAGGAAGAGGGGTGGAAAGGGGAAGAGGCGAGAACTGGGGCTGCAACGGGGATGCGAGAGTCGTGGGCGGAGACTCAGTACGCACTGTGACGGAGCCTGCTTCGAGGGAGAGTCGACCTGTGGACCAGTCAATGCGGGGGTTGAGAGAAGCTAACCAGGGGTGACCTAACACAATAGGGCAATCAGGAGAGGCCACAATAAAAAATCGTATGAGTTCCCAACGACCCCCTCCCACCTGGATATGTACAGGCATAGTGCGCTGGGTAATGATCCCCGACCCCAATGGCCGGCCGTCTAGGGCTCGAACAGGAACGGGTTATTTCAATTCTTCCAAAGGAACCGCCCACCCCCAGGCCAGGCCTTCGTGCATTAAATTCCCCGCTGCCCCTGAGTCCACCAGAGCCCGAACTCGCTGGGTACAGTGTCCCCACCGCACCTTAACAGAAAAAAAGGTTCGTGGGTCATTGAAACCCGAGGGTATGTCCCTACCCGCTAATACCCCTCCCGATACTAGCGGGCTGCCCCGTTTCCCGAGGTCCCTGGACAGGCACTGTAGCGGTGACCCTTGCGACCGCAACGGAAGCAGCGCCGCTCGTCCAGCCGACGCCGCCTCTCTGTGCTGGAGAGGTGTGTTGCGCCCAGCTGCATGGCCTCCTCCTCCTCCGTGGTCTCCTCCGGGAACCGCCGAGTCGCCTCCCTAGCAGGAGGAGGTTGGAACGGAGCGCCCCTCGACGAGCCCCTCTCCCGTGATCGCTCTCGGCGCCGATTGTCCACACGCACCGAGAGCTCCACTACGCCGTCTAGCCGCTCTGGGAGGTCCCGGAGGGCGAGTTGGTCTTTCATCGCCTCCGAGAGCCCCTGGGTATAGAGTACGGCCAGGGCATTCTCCTCCCAACCCGCCTCCCTAGCTAGAGTGCGGAACTCGATGGAATAATCCGCCACCGAGCGATCCCCCTGTCGACACGCCGTGAGCCGCCGACCGGCTTCGTGCCCCGATATCACCCGGGAGGTGTCGAATATTTTGCGTAACTCCCGGGTGAATGCTGTAGCGTCAGAGCACGCCGGCGACTGACTCTCCCACTCGGCCGTGGCCCAGGACAGGGCACGGCCCGTCAACAGGGTGATGATGTAGGCCACTCGGGAGTGCTCGGTGGGGAAGGACAGGGGCTGCAGGCTGAAGATCAGTGAACACTGAGTCAGGAACTCTCTGCAGCCCTCTGGACGTCCATCATAGCGTTCGGGAGGAGGTAGTCGGGGTTCCCGCGTGGTCACCGGCGGTAGAGGAGGCATAGCTGCTGCTGCCGCTGGTGGAGTGGGGTTGGCCTGAGCGGCCACCAGGCTAGTCACGGCGATGGTCAGCTTTTCGATCTCCGCAAACATCGCCAGCTGGTTCCGCTCCTGCTGGGCTACCATAGCCCCCTGGGTATTCAGCACCGTGCGAATCTGCTCTACATCTGCTGGGTCCATAATGGTCGGTTGTTCTGTTACGATGGGGTAATGTGTTTGGACCCAGGCGCAGAGTAGAACAGAGTAGACGGAAGCAGGAGTATAATAAATAATAACGGTACTCTTTATTTTGAGTAAACGGAACAAATAATAACCGCACAGTAAGCGAATAAACAAAAGAGGAGAGAACAAGTCTCCGATAAACGTTTTAAATAATAATAGGAACAAGGCAGAGCAATGTACTTACAATCGTCAACTATACTTATTTCCTAATCCGGCGAGGAACAATAAGGCTAAGAAGAATCGTATACATATAACAAACGCAACATGAAGTGAACAACCGACAACCAGAGGGGAAACAGAGGGATCTAAATAGCCACAGCCAAACAACACACACCAGGTACAAATCAGTTAATTAGGACAGACAATGCATACATAAAACACCAGAGGGCGCCAAAGGGTCGCTCCACAATAAGGTCGCTTCCCCAACCCTTACACATACACACACACACATGCAAACACACATGCAGACACACATACACGCATTCACGCACACACACACACACATGCAAACACACGCCGACACACATACGCACATGCACACCTCAGTTTTCACAACACTTAACCTCATTGTTATGACGTTATAACTCATTAACATAATCATGCCGTCTCATACACACCTGTTTGGACATCCCTCCTGGACTCCAATGATGTACAAGTCTTGAGACTCAGACTCAAACAAAAGATCCTCTAGGTTGTTTGGAAGTCCCTGAAAATGACACATGATTTACTGTTGGTTTGGTAAATGGACCTCTCATGTCTACCTAGTGCCAAAACTGTGGGACGAGTAGCCGAGTCCAATTTTGCTCGAATAATAAATAAAGAAGAAAATGTACAATACTAATAAGCGCTGCTTGCCACTGCAAGCACACTTAATAACACGCTGACCCTTCACCTTCTCTCCCTGCATGTTCCACGTGGCGATGTAGACGCCCAGCCTCCTCTCTGGGAGGTAGCGGTCCAGCACGTCCGCCCCCAGCAGCGCACCACCGCCCTGCACACTGCGATGGGGGAAGTATAGAGAGCAGATTTGCATGACCTGTCTAGCCATACACTCAGTGAAGCTGTTTACCAACTTCAAATACTCATCAATTAATCCAAGGTGGTTGACAACTTTTATTAAGGCCTACTCCTGATTAAGACAATAATAATAATAATAATAATAATAATAATACAGTAAACTTTTCTAGACACTCAAAGACGCTTTACAAACTGAAAAGATCGAGTAGTAAAAATAGAAAGAAACAAAAAATAAATGTGATGTTTATGTTCCCTCTCAGAAGGTAAACTGAGGCGATTCTCATATGGATCAGTGCTTTATCTACAAATTCCAATTCATGACTGTGAATCCTACAGTATTCTGGTAAACATATTGGATGACTGAGTTTATGTGTAACCAAATGACTTACCTCACTGTCTCTGTGCCATCATCTGGCTTGCCAATGCTCTTCAGATATCTTGTAGATATCATCTTCTCTTCAAGTAGATATGCATGTATACAAAGAGCATGCGTTGTATTGGTTATTTCGTTTTGTGTTTACAAATGTTCGCAAGGACAAACAGACTGAAGCTCAGCTTCTACCCCAGGGCCATCCAAGCCCTGAACACAGCAAAGACCTAGGTTCTGGGCCCTGGACAGTCTGGACGGATTGATGGCAGCTGCTGGATTGAAAATCAGGTGTAGTGCTGAGGCACAAATGTGTACATTTCAAGCCTGCAAACTGCGACACTTTAAATGAATGTGCAATAACACTATGTGCAATATGACAACCCTAGGGTACATAAGGTTGCAGAGAATAAGAAATGTTAGAATAGGTATAGCATAGCATAGAGTACAGCAATAGGTTAGAATAGGTATAGCATAGCATAGAGTACAGCACAGAGTATTTTATTTGTACAGTATAGCATAGTGGATAGTGTACATAGCCTTTATTTGTGTAAACCAGCTCCTTTCCCTTCTTGTTTTTTTGTTTTTTGTTTTTTCTTTCCTAGCACCAGGGGAGCCCCCCCTCCCAAATTTCGTTGTTTGGTACCTGTACTATATCAATGACAATAAAGACCATTCATTCATTCAAATGACATATCGAGTTATCCTGAGGTTCACGGACCATGGTGACGTCAAAACTGTCTTGCGCCTTTGTGATGTCATAGGCGGATGACGGCATACTAGCATTGGTAGACTATACATAGAGGTGAAACCTGGGATCACGTCAGTTAGAAAATAACATTTGATGCCTGTTTATAAGCTTCCAGCTAGTAGTTGATGGCGATTAATGCGGGGTACACACATAAGGATTTTCCGATTTTCGGATGTCTGAAAACGACAGAAAACGACAGAAAACGCCCGATTATCAGATGGATCTTAACATTTTCCTATAACAAAATCCTGTGGTGTGAGGTGTGTTAAGAGTCAATTCTCTTATTTGTGCAATCAACTCTCAATTAATTGTGCAATCAACTCTCCCGACAACCTGCTCGGAAAATGGGCTTGGGGAACGACAGATTCCAAACTCTCTAGAGTCTCGTTCCCCAAGCCAGAAATCTCGCGTGAACCCATCCTTTTAATATTGCCTTTAAATTACAAAATAATTAAATTAAGATTATATAATGATTAAAGCACTTTGAGCCGCAACGTTTGCAGGAAAAGCGCTATACAAATAAAGTTATTATTATTATTATTATCTAACGTAGTACCCTGACTGACCTGTACGAGACAACCATGTGCGACAGGGCAAATAAAGTACCGAATAACGAAAAGAAGAAGTCAGCTCGCTTCTTGATTGGCGAGCAGGGTTGCCAGATGGGAATGACATTTTCCACCCTAACCACAGTCTAAAACCGCTAATTCCACCAAACAATCTGGCAACCCTATGGTTTCTGGTCGGAAGTATTGAAAACATTTCACATTTACGATTGCCGGCCACGCCCATTTTCCGAGCAGGTTGTCGAGAAGGGTCCAGCTGCAGGCATCACGCGCATCACCCGGACGCTTGATGGACCATATTTGGTTGGAGCGCGTCATCACAGAAGTAACCGCGAGACCCGCGAGATTTTGAAGGATCTTAAAAGCATGGCGAGATTTTAAAGGACATTTAACGAACAATAATTTGAACACGCAATTGATAAGAAGAAGAAGAAGAATTACAAATACAATGGCCAATGCAGCTCAGGTGAGAATTTCGAAATATTATTAATGAACATGTTATAGTTTTCAGATGTGTATTTATTATTTAGGTTGTTGCATGTGTTATGCATTTGGCTGTTTCGCTGCTGGTTAGCAGTGATTGGGGACTGGGAGTGACACTGTTCCCCTTTGCTCTCTATTTAAGGCACCAGCAAACAGTAGGAGGGGAGAGTGGTTTGGGAACGAGGGTTACGACGAGGGAGTACAACGAGACAGAGAGCGACAACTAGACGACCACCAGACGAAAACCTGCCGAGTACCAGAGGGACCTGCGACGTTGGAACGAGAGAACACCTGATATACGCCAGGCGCCGAGCTGTGGTCCCGAGCAGAGGGACGACTGGCCACCAACGGAGCTGTCCGTGTCTGACCACTGGGGGTTGTGATTCCAGAGGCCTGTTGGGAAACTTGGGAGGGCACAGCCAGCGCCCTTCCCAAAGTTAAGTGACTTTTTGTTTGCTTACTTTGGAGGTTGAGGGCTAACCCTACTGTCTAGCATAGCTGAGAGCCAGTTGAAGGACTGTGGACTGTGTGGTTGCCTGTCACTCGTGCAACCTGCTGAGTCACTCTTTCCTGTCCTCAGCTAAGTGATTGGAGCCACGCTGGGTCGTGAGGATGCGCCGGACCTCCCCATAGGCGACGGGGTACAGTCTGGAGTCAACCCTGGGCGGAGCCCCGGTCAAGAGTTTATCGTACTATCCTATCCCATCGGACCCTGCTGTTTTTAAAGAGCCTTTTATACTGTTCCTGGTCTCTGACATCACTTATAAGCAGTGATGCCGGTAACGCGATACTAAGTAACGTGTTACTCTAATCTGATTACTTTTCCCAGTAACGAGTATTCTATCGCGATACTATTTCCAAATCAGTAATCGGATTAAAGTTACTTATTCAAGTGACTGTGCGTTACTATTGCGTTACTACCTCATAACTTAGGCTAAATGCAGTATTTCTTTGTAATGTTCGATAGTAAACAAACATTTATTGCTTTTCTCGCGTCTTGGGGAGTGACGTCAGTGATCACGTTTTCAACACGAGGTGCAGCAGAATCACTCACGTGTATCACCACGCTGATTGCACAGTGTAAACAGAAGCGTATAGCCTACACAATGGAGCGAGAACAGAGATCTGCGTTAAATAGCTGGAAATATAGGGATTATTTTGAGTTTGTGTCAGCAAAGGATGACAAGAACATAAATGTTCGTTGTACACTCTGTGCTGGAAAGAAAATATTGTCCTGTGGTAAAACCACAACATCAAATTTAAAGAAACATTTGGAATCTCAGCACAGCACAGTCAAGCTCGCGGAGAAAGTCCCAGAGACCGCGGCCTCGACTTCTGCGGGAGGTCCCACACCGCTCAAGCAACAAAAGCTGGACTTCAGTAGGCCTACAAAATCACAACCTGTAAGTGTGGGAGAGTTGAATAAATTGGTCGGGCGGTATGTTGTAGAGGAAATGCTGCCCATAAACACAGTTGACTCGCCCTCTTTCCGTGCCATCATTAACAAGATCCCCACTACTACCAATGCCGAGCTACCTCACAGAACATCTTTTTCTTCGTACTTGGAGAAGGAGTATGTGTGACGGGGTGTATCTTTTCATGAATCACTCTCAGCTGGATGGCTCACGTTCATTTATTCTGCAGAACAACAGTGCATCAATTTCTGCTTCATCAACGGAACGTGCAGGGTCATTGGTCTAATTTCGTCTCAGTGGTTAAGAATGCACTGAGGGAGATCACGTTACGTCCCGTGCAAATGCACTGTCCAGCTATATTTACCCAGCATCCGGGTCACGGACACAGCATCCGGGTCACGGACACTCCCCGGATATACCACGTCATTAAACCCTTAGAAGGCGCAGTTTATACCTATTTTAGTTATAATTGAACTTGCCCTTTCTACTCCGTTACATACACCCCCCTTAAATTATACTAAAATGGGGCAACAGCATGAAAACCGGAGGACAGTAAAAAAAACAGGAGCGAAAAAACAAACAAATGACAAAACAAAAAAAACAACGTGGATCTCGAGCACTGATGTACCAAAACTCAACATTATAAATTCTTCCATAAGAAGTGTGTAAGGACAGATTGGTACCAAAACCCGTACTTATCACAGAGGAGAAAGAGATGCCATCTACATCCCACAGTTGTACATAACTTTGCCCTTACAAGAGGATCTCATGACTCTAGGTCACGACTCAGACCGGAAGCAAAATAAATAAAGAAAAAAAACTGGATGCACTACGCCCCTACATAGACGCCGCAATGAAACTAAATGCAGAACTTATGAAAGGCTCAGTACTCCCTTTAAGCATCTGCCCTGACATCTCACAAATAAGCCTATTTGGGTTCCTAACACTCCTCCCACATCTCGTGACAACTGATGGAACTTGAGCACTCTGTGAACGTGTGCAAACTACCTGCTCCGGCTCAACCTCAACTAGAATTGGAAGGTCACCATGGGCATCACATCTAGCTTCAGGTGAGTGTACTGTGTCACATACTGTGTCAGGGGGATAATCAGTGTGGCAGTCAGGTACAGAGTCATCAGGAACACTATCCAGCAACTCATCTGGTCGGTCTTCCTTCGAGGCACTCGGCACGGGCATAGTCCCTCCGTTGACTTCTTCCTCATGGATGCTCTCTGCCCCCGCGTGCTCAGGCGACTCCAAGACCCAGTCCCTGGTGCGCAACCGAGAGGCCTCTTCAACATCAGAGGTGACAGAGCCCTGAACACTGGCACAGGAAGCTATAGACTGCGACTCCTCTAGGGATGCCGGGTTCCCATCTTGTTCCGGAACTGTCAAGAAGTCAACCGGAAGCAGCATGTTCCTGTGTACAACCTTCTCTCTATTCGTGACAACATCTCTGATCCTGTACACGTTGATGTCCGATCTCACAGACACCACATCGAAAGGAGTTGATTCCCACCGGTCTGCGATCTTCTTCTTCCCTCTCTCACCTCGATTGGCAAGCAGCACTTTGTCACCAACACCCAACGGCAGTCCTCTGACCTTCCGGTTGTACAGTTTGGCGTGGCGATCTTGTTCCCTGATGGCATTCCTTTGAGCGATCTGTGCTGCTTCAGAAAGATCTCTCCTCAGATGTTGCACAAACTCATGACGACTGACAACGGCATCATCCTCCAGCACATGATGAAACATGACATCCACGGGCAGCCGTGGAACCCGTCCGAACATCAGGTAGAATGGCGCGACGCCCGTGGTCTCATGCACAGTGGAGTTGTAGCAGAAGGTCAGTGTCTGGAGCATCTGTGGCCACCTGGACTTGCTCAGTGGAGGGAGGGCCCTTATCATGCCCCCGAGGGTCCTGTTGAACCTCTCTGTGACGCCGTTGCCCATGGGGTGGTATGGAGTCGTATGGGACTTATGCACACCTGCCATCTCTAGTAGATCTTTTAGAAGCCGACTCTCAAAGTTAGCTCCCTGATCCGAATGGATTCTTTTGGGGAACCCATATATGCAAAAAAACTTGTCCCATAGACAGCGGGCAACTTGTTTCGCAGTCTGGTTCCGACAGGGGAAGGCAAGAGCTACTTTAGAAAAATGGTCCGTAACAACAAGAACATCAATGGTCTTCTTGTCGCTCTGCTCTGCGGTCCAAAAATCGATACACACTAAGTCCATAGGAGCTGAAGTGCGGATGCTCTCAAGAGGTGCTCGGGCGTGTGGTTCAGGAGTCTTCCCCAAAATACATCTCTGACAGTGCTTCACGTGATTCTCAACATCCCTCTGCATGCCTGTCCAGAAGAATCGTTCACTGGCCAGAGAGGATGATCTTGAGCGACCCTGGTGGCCAGCAGCATCGTGGACTCCATGCAAGACTTGTCGCTTCAGAGCTTCTGGAGTGACGAACTGAAAGATCCTCTTGTCCCTGATGCGGTCTCTCTTCACACGGTAGAGGAGTCCACTACGCACTCTCAACTTCTTCCAGTGTTTCAACAGCCTGAGCACACAGCTAGACTCAGCTGTTCTCTCGTGTGCATTTGGTTTCCTATGTCGCTGCATATAAAAGAGAACCCTGCTCACTACAGCATCTTGTTGCTGGAGATTGTGTAATTGACTCTGTGGGATGGCGATGGAAGGGTCTTCCTCGGGCAATTGCAAATACTCCGGATTAATGTAGGGCAGCTGAGAAACACCCCCAGTACGATGGACGTCCATGACAGCAGACACCTCCTCAGCACTAATGGCACCTCCAGAAGACTCAGGACTCAGGACCTCATCTGTGTCGACATTAGTGTGCTGAACACCTTGACAGTTGGTAGTCAGCCGGAAAGCGTCCTGCACCGTACCAGCCACTACTCCATTCACCTGATCCAGCAAGGACAGGTAAGGCTCCCTCACCAGGCGATGGCTCACACAGGACTTAACAAATGGCTCACGGCTCAGCGCATCAGCGACTATGTTCCTAGGCCCTGGGATATAATTCAGATCGAAATCATATGCAGCAAGTTTGGCCACCCACCTCTGTTCGCATGCATCTAACTTGGGCTTCGTTAGGATGTAGGTCAAGGGGTTGTTATCCGACCACGCTGTGAAATGCACTCCCTTCAGCCAGTGGGAAAACTTCTCGCATACAGCCCACTTCAATGCCAGGAACTCAAGTCGGTGAGCTGGATAGTTCAACTGAGCATGTGACAGCGTCCTACTAGCGAAGGCAACTGGTCTTGCAACTTTATCACCAGGCTGGAGCTGAGAGATGACGGCGCCAATCCCATCGAATGAAGCATCCACTGCTAGGATAAATGGCTTTGCGAAATCAGGATGGGCCAGGGTTACAGAATGCAGGAGATCGCGCTTCAATGTCTCGAAAGCATCCCTACACTCGGGCGTCCAGTCAGCTGGTTTGAGCTTTACAAGATTGTGACATTTCTTCACTGGTTTTCTCCCTCTGCGTGCCTTTTCTCCAGCGTTCTGTCCAGAGAGAAGCTTGAATAGGGGTCTGGCCTTAGAGGAACAATCTTCAATGAAGTGCTGATAGTAAAGCATCATGCCCAAGAAGGACCTAATCTTCTTCTGTGAAGGAGACACCCCATCACTGTCCATCAGATCGGATACCTGTACTTGGCTAATGGCTTCAACCTTCCCAGGGTCCGTCTGCACTCCTGACTCATTGATGATATGGCCGAGAAACCGTACTGATTTCCGCAGAAGATAGCACTTCTTTGGAGCCAATTTGAGATTGTTGTACTTCAAACGAGAGAAAACCATCTCTAGACGCTCGAGTGCCAGCTGTTCTGTAGGAGCGAAGACCATAACATCGTCTAGGTAGCACAATAGACTGGTGAAATTCTGATCCCCAAAGATCGAGAGCATCATCCGCATGAATGTAGCCGGGCTGTTGGACAACCCTTGAGGCATCCGGTTATATTCATGCAGGCCAAAGGGAGAGGAGAACGCAGTGTATTTCTTGTGGTCCTCATGTAAAGGCACGTTGTAGAAACCAGAGGTAAGGTCCATTGTGGAGAAGTAGGCATTACCACCTAGTGCAGCCAGCGCGTCAGCCTGATGAGGCAGCGGATGTGCGTCTTTCGTTGTCCTCGCATTAAGCCATCTGAAGTCCGTACAGATGCGCAATCCTCCATCCTTCTTCCACACAAGAACCAAGGGCGAGGCATATTCGCTGTTGGACTTACGAATTATGCCCTTCTCCTCCATGTCGTTGATGGCAGACCTCAGCTTCTCGTAGTGGTTCGGTGGCACTCTGCGGTAGGGCAGGCGAAATGGCCTCTCGTCCACCAGATGTATCTTGTGCACGAAGTCAGACGCCTCACCACAGTCCAACTTGTGGCGTGAAAAGATTGACTCGTATTTCACAACAAGCTGACAAAGCTTCTCTCTCCACAGGTCAGAGACTTCACACGCGTCCAAGTCTAGGTCGCGTAGACCAAGTTCCTCCAGTGCCTTTCTGATGTCTTCTTTGGGCCTTGCTACAGACTCACCAGTCACGGATTGTGGGGAAGACTGAATGTGGTCGGGCGGGGACAGATCTTCAGCGGCAATGCAGGGGAACACGTCCGCCAATTTGGTGTTTCGCTTCAGCACTACCGGCTCACCGGTGGGATTCACAACCTTCATAGGCAGCCATCGGTCGCCCCACATCGGCGTAACAACTCTGCCAACCAGAACTTTATTCGGTCTGCATCTGGACTGAGTTGGTTCCACAACCACCGTACTGCCCTCTGATATAGGTGCCGACACAGGGAGTCTGCCCCATACAAGATGCTCACTATTTGGCTGTAGCACCACACACTGTTGTAGCTTCAGTGTGCCAACCTTCTCAGGCACTGTCTCACCCCTCCATCTCTCTGTATTGGAAAGGAGAGAGAAGAAGTGATGACAGTCCCCATCACTGCCACCACCATGTTCAGATATCAGCCGCCAATAGCTGTCAGTCTTCCTCATCAACTCTAGGATTTTCTTGATGGCATTACTGCCTAGTATCATGTCATCGGTCTGTCCAGGCACCACAAGCATTGGGATGACCATCTTGCAGTCATACACCACCACATCAACATTGTATATTGCCTTAGGTACAACTCGGTGACCACCACATCCTATGATAATGACATCATCAGCGGGGCATCCTCTCAGATCAGGGTTACGCTGCAAGAGACGCGCCTCCGCAGCCTCGCTAAGCGTGCATGCCATAGAACCACTGTCTATCATCGCTCTAAGAGAGACATCTGCAGCGGAGACAGTGGTGTAGAATAAACTATCAGACCTTTGGACTCTGTGTAGACCTTGAAATACTACTGTCTTGTTCGAAGGCGCTCTGGAGATGAATGACTTGTATGTTGACTCACAATCAGCCATTTCATCATTGGGAGAGATATCAACAGGATCTGCACAGTCCTCCCTTGAATGCAGATCTATAAGTTTCCCTGATGCGCCGACTGGGCACGTCCCTGCATCGGACACTTGGATCTGGGGTGTCCAGGCGAATGGCACTGGAAGCAGAGCCTCTGGTCACGGCAGTGAGTCCAAGCAGAGTGTCTAGCGTCGCCACACACAGCACACGGCAGGTTATTCAGACCCTCAATCCTGGGGGGGCTGGGTCTATACTGCTTGTTTGACATGTCCTTAGCAGGAGCAGACTTCTCCACTAGGACTTTCTCTAGCATTGAGATGATACGTTCAAAGGCCTCTGCCCCCTTGTCTGGCCGAGTATCCTGCTTTTCAGGTGAACACATATCAGTGCCTGACATCTCAACTCTGTTCACTAGCACACCCTCACTGGGCCTTTTACTCACGGCTGCGGCAACACCGTTCGAGCACACCTGAGTGTGGAACTCGTCAAGTACATCTTGGACCTCTACAGCAGTCCACTTATCGATCGTCTTTGATCTGAAAGTCATGGCAAGCTCTTTGGATGGACAGTTCCTGATGAACATACGTGTCACCTCCAGGAGAGGGCACTCAAGTGTTTTACCTTGTTCTTTGAGGCGATCAGTGGCAACATCTGCAGCTTGATTGAGGCGTAGCCAGTAGTCATACGCTTCCTCACCACTCTTCGGCAGCGTGGTGTAGAAGTCGGCTAGGGGGATAGGTGAACAGGGAACAGCAGCAAAATGCTTACGTAGAAGACCATAGATGGCCTCTGGGTTTTCAGCGACATTAATGCCACTGCTCCTCGTCCCATACTTCACTACATCCTTAGCCCTGCCCCTGAGATGGGTGAATATTTCTTCCGCCTGCTGATCTGCTCTGATGTTCGCCTTTTTCACATAACTCCTCATTATGTCTTCCCACTCACGCACATTCACTGCGTCCTTATCATCCCCTCTGAACGTTGGAGGCTCCTTCACCCTCCTGTGAGGTACCAACTGGACTTGGGACAGGTCTAGACTCTGGGTGGATGTATCAGTGGGCGTGGTCTGTGCATGCGCAGTGCTAAGAGGAGTAGCATTGAGGTAGCTAAGAGGGGGTAGCGTTGAGTCAAGGCGTGCAAGTATGCTATCTGCCAGCTGTAGACCAACATCTCTAATTATGTCACTCATCTGGCTCACTACATTAGGTAACTGGAAAGCAGAGATTGGGGATGGAGCATCACTGACCCGTGTGCTCGGTGCATGATCAATGTCGTGGCTCTGAGAAGGAACTGTGTCCCCACTAACTGAAAGGGCCCCAGCAGCATCCTGACTACCCACAACATGAACATCACCCCCCTGAACAGGACTATCATAACTCAACACTGGAATCCCCCTACCTCCACTGAGGAGGATCGCTCTACCCCTCCCAATGCTACTGCTTAGTGGCGTACTGAAACATCCTGGTCTGTGGCTCATGTTGAATTACAATTCGATAAAACAGTACTATACAGACTAATCATATAAAAGACCAGTAAAGAAAAATGTCACCAAAACAGCAAGAAAACTAAAATAAATCACAGATCACATTCATTAATTCAACAATCCATTTGTGCATAACATCACCGAATGAACTGAGTGAAACCATACGCCGCCCACCAGACAGCACGCAGGAGCGGTCCAGCAGAGTGATCCAGCAGAGTGGTCCCGGTCAAGGTGAAGAGTTGACTTCAGGTCCACAGGTCACGGCACCAATGTGACGGGGTGTATCTTTTCATGAATCACTCTCAGCTGGATGGCTCACGTTCATTTATTCTGCAGAACAACAGTGCATCAATTTCTGCTTCATCAACGGAACGTGCAGGGTCATTGGTCTAATTTCGTCTCAGTGGTTAAGAATGCACTGAGGGAGATCACGTTACGTCCCGTGCAAATGCACTGTCCAGCTATATTTACCCAGCATCCGGGTCACGGACACAGCATCCGGGTCACGGACACTCCCCGGATATACCACGTCATTAAACCCTTAGAAGGCGCAGTTTATACCTATTTTAGTTATAATTGAACTTGCCCTTTCTACTCCGTTACATATGCAGAGATGGAAAAACATCTGAAGGCTGCGCTGAACGAGGTCGACTATGTGTCAACTACAGCGGACATTTGGACAGCTAACAATAGGAGCTATATGGGAGTAACGCTCCACTGGATTAGTAGATCCACATTAGACCGAAACAAGGCTGCATTGGCGTGTAGGAGAATCCGCGGTAGACACACGTATGATGTTATTGGTGCAGAAATCGAAAACATTCACTCTTCATATGGACTAATCAACAAAGTAGTAGCAACAGTGACAGATAATGGATCTAACTTTGTCAAGGCATTTCAAGTCTATCAGCCTGCTGTCACAGAGTCCGATGATGAGACGGTGGAGGAGGCCACGGATGATGTCACTTTTTTAGATGTGTCAGAAATCCTATCAGCTGAAGATGATAGTGATGGCCAGCTGATTCTTCCCCCGCACCAAAGGTGTGCTTCACATACCCTCAACCTTATTTCTACAAGTGATGTGGAGAAGTACATCACTTCCAAACCAGAGAGCAAGGCTGTGTATAGGAGCAGCACAGCAAAATGCACAGCTCTCTGGACGAAAGCAAGCCGATCTACCGTTGCGTCAGAAACGGTGGAGGAGGTTAACAAAAGAAAGCTCCTGGTACCGACATCCACAAGGTGGAATTCCTTTTACGAAGCCATAAAGAGAATCGCAGAAATCCCCATGAATGAGCTGACTACTCTGTGCAACAAGCTGGGAGTGAAGTGTTTCAAAGACCAGGAGTACCAGTACCTGCATGAGTACTGTACCGTCATGAAGCCTCTAACTATAGCACTGGATATCCTACAAGGTGACTGTCCGTATGGGACTTTACTGCCCACACTTGAAGTCCTGATGCAGAAGACCCTTGCTGTGAAAGACACCCTATCCAAGATGACTGCAGGCCTTCCAGATGCCATAGTGCAGGTATGCTATGTTGTTCCATCTTAAAGATAAATAAATACATTTTCATTGCACTATTCATGAACATGGAGCAGAGTCACACCATACTGCAGTATGTAGGTTGTCAGTTGCACAAACTAATTGCATACATAATTAGTAAATAAAGGTATAAATAATAGACCTTATAGGCTACAACTAGATAATAATAAACATATCAAATTATATCTTTCAGGCTATCCAGACTCGTTTTGCCAGTGTGCTGGACAACAAAGATGCCCTTCTCGCAGCTGCTAGTTGTCCAAAATTCAAACTCCGATGGCTGAGAGATGAAGGTAGGAGGGAGCAAGTAAAGGAGCTTCTCACAGCAGAATGTCGCAAAACTGCTCCTGCAGCACAGAGCCCTGCCAGTGTACCCACCACGACTGCCAACCAAGGCGAGATGGACTTTTTTGCTTTTGAGGCGGAGCCAGAGGAGACCTACTCGGCAGAAAAGGAAGTCATGGACTACTTGAGGTCAGGGCATGAGCTTCAGATTCTGAATCAGTATCCAAACATTAAGAACATTTTCTTGAAGTATAACACTCCAACCCCATCTAGCGCTCCTGTAGAGCGGCTCTTTAGTCTGGGAGGTTTGGTGCTCACGCCTAGAAGGAACAGACTTTCTGACAAGAGGTTTGAGAAGCTTCTGTTAATGAGATACAACCACTGGTTTACTCGCCCCTTTCCACTGTTTCACTCATAGTGTGTTCATGGCCTCCATAGCGTGTTCATGGCCTCCATAGCGTGTTCATGGCCTCCATAGCGTGTTCATGGCCTCCATAGCGTGTTCATGGCCTCCATAGCGTGTTCATGGCCTCCATAGCGTGTTCATGGCCTCCTTCCAGTCTTGACAGCTGAGTTCACTCTTCATTGA
This sequence comes from Nansenia antarctica, assembly GCF_963989245.1. Taxonomy (NCBI): domain Eukaryota; kingdom Metazoa; phylum Chordata; class Actinopteri; order Argentiniformes; family Microstomatidae; genus Nansenia; species Nansenia antarctica. The sequence continues at coordinate 11,232,402 of NC_137683.1, forward strand.
TAAACTCAGACTCACCCAGTTTAGGATTAGGATTATATTAGGATCATATCTGAATGGTCAGGGTAGGTTTTAGGTTTTGTGAAACCACTCCTTGCTAGTTACTGTGTTAAATAAAGATTATATTAATTTTATTGTTTAAAAACAAGTATTTATGTTGGGTGAGGCAAAGAAAGACTCTTTATTTTGTTGTTTTAAGTTATTGTTTAAAGTTTAATTATGTAATTTAAGTTACTGTTAAAATAAAGTGAGTTTTGGCAAAACCAGTTTTCATTTTTATGTTGCGGGGGGGGGGGGGGGGGGGTCGGGTGCCTAGGCAGCTGCCAATAGTAACTAAAAAAGTAACTAGTAATCTAACTTAGTTACTTTTAAAATCAAGTAATCAGTAAAGTAACTAGATTACTTTTTAAAGGAGTAATCAGTAATCAGTAATCAGAATACTTTTTCAAAGTAACTGTGGCAACACTGCTTATAAGATACACACCGGCTAGACCCCTACGGTCTAGTGGCACTTTTCCTGGAGGCGCTGTGTACAGGTTTTTTGCCCCTGCTTGCCTGCCATGCGCCGGGCTCCTTGGGCCTCTCCTCGGGGCCCCCGGCCGGCCTGCGTGCTTGGTCTGTTCTACCGCTGGGGCACCTGACCCGGCTAGCCTCGTGCAGGGCTATGATAGTCTGAGCCTGGTGGCCTGGGCCGGGTGCGCCGGTGGTGGGGCGGGTCGGGCGTGTGGGGTCCCCCCGAGGGGCTTGTGGGGGGCCGCGGCTTTGCACTGGTGGGCAAACTGGTAAGTAGTCGCTCTACCACTAGAGGGCTGCAGGGGAATTTTCCTTGATGCACAGTGCACAGGTTTTTTACCCTTGCGTCCTTTTGACGAAGCTATCACTGGAACCTGGACACTGGACACAACACTGAGCACTACACTACACTGGACACTGAACATCTGTCATTACGTGAAGCGCATTGAGTCGCATCTTGTGAGAAATTCGCTATACAAATAAAACTTGAATTGATTTGATCCCTTGTACACTTTTTGGGGCATTTGTGTTGCAACACACCTGTACATTGTGCACTCTACCCTAGGCCCTTATTTTACTCTAGACAGAAGGGTCGTAACACTTGTTATTAATTCCATTTGGTATACCTCAAACTTTCTTGCATTTCTGGTGTTTGCATTTTACATATTCTATATGCTATCTACATGTTGCACTGGATGGGGTTAGTGCTGTTGACTCATCAGAAAGTAAAGACTAATTCACAGAGTGTATGAAGATTCCAGTAAGGGTTTTGTGAAGGAGCCCTAGTGCTGTTGACTCATCAGAAATAGAATGTTTTATTTAGCTCATCAGTGGGCACTCAGCACCATGGACACCTCCAGCCCAGCACCTTGCACCACGGTTCCTGCCCTGCTCCATGGATTACAACGATGATCGCCTGACCCTTGGCTGACTCCACCAAGTCCTTTGCCTGACCCCTCAAACCTGTTTGAACTAATAAAGTTCCACACCTGGGGTCATTGACATTCATTTATTTATATACAGTTAGGTCTGGAAGTATTTGGACAGTGACACAATTTCCATAAGTTGGGCTCTGTATGCCACCACAAAGGATTTGGAATGAAACAATCAAGATGTAATTGAAGTGCATACTTTCAGCTTTAATTCAAGGGGTTGAACAAAAATATTGTATGAAACATTTAGGAATTGCAACCATTTTTATACACAGTCCCCTAGTTTCAGGAGCTCAAAAGTAATTGGACAAATTAACAATCATACAGTACAGGCCAAAAGTTTGGACACACCTTCTCATTCAATGCGTTTCCTTTATTTTCATGACTATTTGGTATTTCTCACTGAAGGCATCAAAACTATGAATGAACACATAGGAATTATGTATTTTTTTATGTATTTTTATGCATTTTCCTCTCTAACGTCAGATCCCTGATGAACAAGATGGATGAACTGAGACTACAGGTGGCCAAAAACAACATCGTTGGGGATAGCTGTGTGATTATTCTGACCGAAACCTGGCTAAATGACAACATTGTGGACGCTACTGTTAGCTTAGAGGGGCGCACGCTACATCGCGCTGACCGAATGGAGCTTAGCGGGAAGTCAAGAGGAGGTGGGATCATAATATCGACGAAGGATAGCTGGTGCTTAAACACGAAAACTGTAAGTAGCCACTGCTCCCCAGACCTGGAATACTTGACTGTTAAATGCCGACCCACATACCTCCCTAGGGAGTTTAACGCGGTGCTAATTACATGTGTGTATATAGCGCCTAGCGCGGACAGCAAAGTAGCATTGGCGCGTCTATATGAAGTCATTAGTTGCCAACAAAGCACTGATCCACAGGCTATTCACATCATAGCGGGGGACTTTAATCATGTCGACCTGAAGGCAGTACTACCCAAGTTCTATCAGCATGTAAAATGTGCAACGAGAGGAAAAAAAACACTGGATAAGGTATACACCAACATCAAACGTGCTTACAAGGCTAGTCCGCTAGCTCATCTAGGCATGTCTGACCATGTGTCAATCCTCCTGATCCCTGCATACACTACAATGGGGAAAAGTGCTCCCATCACCACTAAGACTGTCAGAACCTGGCCAGAAGGGTCCGCTCCACTGCAGATCTGCCTAAATGACACCCTATGGCAGGAATATGAGCATGAGGACCTGGAACAGTACACGTCGTCGGTTCTGAACCACATAGTGAACTGCACCAACTCAGTCACCGTGGACAAACGGGTCCGGGTCTACCCCAACACGAAGCCATGGATGACTGGGAAGGTCCAAAAACTGATAAATGAGAGGGACAACGCCTTCTTCGCAGGGAAGCGCACACCGCTGTACAGCTCCACCAGGGCCAACCTAAAGCGCGGCATCAAAGCGGCCAAGGCAGAGCACAGAGAGAAGATTGAGGAATGCCTCCTGAGCAACGACTCCAGGCGGATGTGGCAGGGGGTTCAGCAGATGACAAACTTCAGAGCCAACAGGCTCACAGCCGCAGAGGACGACCCCCTGCTGGCGGGAAAGCTGAACACCTTCTACGCCCGGTTCGACGAGGGGCGAACGGAGGTAACCACAACACAAACACCACTCTCTCCAGCTCTCAGCAGCCTCACCCTCACAGAGCATGAGGTGAGACGCGTACTGAAGGCGGTGGACCCCAGGAAAGCCTCGGGCCGGATGGCGTCCTGGGACGGGTGCTGAGAGACTGCGCCGACCAGCTGGCTGGGGTTTTCACCAACATCTTTAACCAGTCCCTGTCCCAGGCCACCGTCCCACCCTGCCTGAAAACCTCAACTATCATCCCAGTCCCGAAGAAAAGCCTGGATCCATACCAGTTCGCCTACAGAGCCCACAGGTCCACAGAGGACGCCATAGCGACGACTCTCCACGCCACTCTATCCCACCTGGAGAGGGGAAACAGCTACGCGAGACTGCTCTTCGTGGACTTCAGCTCCGCCTTCAACACCATCCTTCCAGACAGGCTAGTGACCAAACTACTAGATCTGGGTCTATCACACTCTATATGTGCGTGGATCAAGGACTTCCTGACCGACCGCCCCCAGAGGGTGCGGGTGGGCCCCCACACCTCCACAGCCCTCAGCCTCAGCACTGGGTCCCCCCAGGGCTGCGTGCTAAGCCCCATCCTCTACAACCTCTACACCCACGACTTCACCCCCGTCCACCCCAGCAACTACATCGTAAAGTTTGCAGACGACACCACCGTGGTGGGATGTATCTCGGGGGGGGACGAGGCGGCGTACAGGGATGAGGTAGAGCAACTGAGCAAGCTGTGCAAGGTTAACAACCTGCTGCTAAACAAGTCAAAGACCCAGGAATTCATCGTAGACTTCAGGAGGAAAAAGTCCGAGATCCAGCCCCTGCTCATCGACGGAGAGAGCGTGGAGAGAGTCTCAACCCTCCGATTCCTGGGACATCACATGCGGGATGACCTGGCCTGGAAGGACAACACAAAAGGCACCATCAAGAGGGCACAACAGCGGCTATACACCCTGAGATGCCTCAGGAAAGAACACAACAAGCAGGAGATACTGGTGGCCTTCTACCACGGCGCAGTGGAGAGCATCCTCACCTACGGCATCTGCAACTGGTTCCACAGCTGCACAACAGCGGGCCCCGCGGTGGTGTAGCGGTCTAAGCACTGGCCGCTAGTGCATGCTGCCCACCGGGGCCGGGGTTCGTATCCCGGCTCGCCAGATCCAGATATGGCCGAGGCACACGGGAAGCGGCATATTGGCCGGCCGCTTCCGAGGGGGGTATAGGAGTATTTCTGGACTAGGATCCGTCGCGCAACACCGCCCCCGTCTGGTGCTGGAGTAACGGTACTGGGCTCGAGGAGCCAGTCAGCCTAGTCTGCCTGGCGGCCTCCTCTGGGACTGCCGGCCACGGGGTCGGGCGGCGGATCCTTCGCAATAGGCAGGGGATAATTGGATGCTAAGTTGGGTTAAAGTGGCTACCAAATTGGGTGAAAAGGGGATAAAATCTGAAAAACAAATTTTTCAAAAACAACAGCGGAGAGAAACGCGCTACAGAGAGTCGTGAGAACAGCACAGAAGATCACCGGCGCCCCCCTCCCCTCTCTGGAGGAGCTGTACAACACACGCTGTCTCAGGAGGGCCTCCAAGATCTCCAGGGACCCGACCCACCCTGGGCACGTACACTTTGTCAGGCTGCCCTCGAACAGGAGGTACAGGACCCCGGCCGCCAAGACAAACAGACTGAAGGACTGCTTCTACCACAGGGCCGTCAAGGCCCTGAACACAGAAAAGGCCTAAGTTCTGGGCCCAGGACAGTCCGGACGGATTGTATGGCAGCTAGTGCTGAGGCACAAACATGTACATTTTCAAGCCTGCAAACTGTGACACTTTAAAATAACGTGAAAAAATACTTTTGTGCAATATGACAACCCTAGTTGACTATCTGTGCAGTATAGTACAGTGGATTGTGTACATAGCCTTTATTGATGTAAACCAGCTCCTTACCTTCTTGTGATTTTATGCTTTTATGCTTTTTCTAAAATGTGTTTTTTTTCCGTTTCCTAACACCAGGGGAGCCACCCCTCCTAAATTTCGTTGTTTGGTACCTGTACTGTAGCAATGACAAATAAAGTCCATTCCATTCCATTCCATTTAACAATAAAGTGTGAAATAACTCTAAATATGTCTTATATTTTAGGTTCCTCAAAGTAGCCACCCTTTGCTTTTTTGTTGTTAATAAAATATATAATAATAATATTTAATATAATAGGTGTTAATAATAATATGTTATTATATATATATATATATTTAATATTATTATTATATATGTTATTAACAAAACATATATATTTTATTAACAACAAAAAAGCAAAGGGTGGCTACTTTGAGGAATCTAAGATATAAGACATATTTAGAGTTATTTCACACTTTTTTGTTAAGTACATCATTCCACATGTGTTCATTCATAGTTTTGATGCCTTCAGTGAGAATCTACAATGTAAATAGTCATGAAAATAAAGGAAACACATTGAATGAGAAGGTGTGTCCAAACTTTTGGCCTGTACTGTAAGTAAAATGTTAATTTTTAATACTTTGTCGAGAATCCTTTGCAGGCAATGACTGCCTGAAGTCTGGAACACATGGACATCACCAAATGATGGGTTTCCTCCTTTGTGATGCTTTGTCAGGCCTTTACTGCAGCAGTCTTCAGTTGTTGTTTGTTCGTGGGTCTTTCTGCCTTTAGTTTTGTCTTCAGCAAGTGAAATGCATGCTTGATTGGGTTGAGATCAGGTGATTGACTCTGGCCATTGCAGAATATTCCACTTCTTTGCCTTAAAAAAGTCCTGGGTTGCTTACACACTATATTTTGGGTCATTGTCCATCTGTATTGTGAAGCACCATCCAATCAACTTTGCTGAATTTGTCTGAATCTGAGCAGACAGAATATCCCTAAACACTTCAGAATTCATCTGTCTGCTTCTGTCTTCACATCATCAATAAACACTAGTGACCCAGTGCCATTGGAAGCCATGCATGTCCATGTCATCACACTGCCTCCACGTTTTTTCACAGATGATGTGGTATGCGTCAGGTCATGAGCTGTTCCAAGCCATACTTTTTTCTTCCCATCATTCTGGTACAGGTTGATCTTAGTTCCATCGGTCCAAAGAATGCTGTTCCAGAACAGGGCTGGCTTTTTTAGATGTTTTTTGTCAAAGTCTAATCTGGCCTTTCTATTCTTGAGGCTTATGAATGGCTTGCACCTTGTGGTGAACCCTCTGTATTTGCTTGTGTGAAGTCTTTCTTTTATGGTACACATGGATAATGATATGCCTACCTCCTGGAGACTGTTCTTCACTTGGCTGGATGTTTTGATGGGGTTTTTCTTTACCATGTAAAGGATCCTGTGATCATCCACCACTCTTGTCTTCCATGGACGTCCAGACCTTTTTGTGGTTCCGAGCTCACCAGTGCATTCTTTTTTTCTCAGAATGTACCAAACAGTTAATTTGGCCACTATTAATGTTCCCACTATCTCTCTGATGTATTTTTGTTTTGTTTTTACAGCCTAAGGATGGCCTGTTTCACTTGCATTGAGAGCTCTGTTGACTGCATGTTGTGTGTATACAGCAACAGCCTCCAAATGCAAATGCCACACTTGGAATCAACTCAGACCTTTTACCTGCTTAATTGATAAAGAAATAATGAAGGAATAAATAGCCCACACTGGCCCATGAAACAGCTTTTGAGTCAATTGTCTAATTACTTTTGGTTATTATATATAAAAGAGCTATAATTCATAAACCCTTCCTTCAATTTGGATGTGAATACCCTTAACCTAAAGCTGAGAGTCTGCACTTTAAGCCCAGTAAATTCTGTTGAAAATCTCATATAAGATACGTTAGATCCAAAGTATCAAGGAGTATTGCAGTATTGTGTAGGGCAAAACATATTCTGGAACAGAGGATGTTGTATACTCTATATTGTTGTCTTGTCTTACCCTAAGAGTTACTGTGTGGAGATATGGGGAAATGCATATAAAAGCACTTTAAACCCATTGATTACACTACAGAAAAAAGCTATGAGGATTGTACATAAGGTCGGATATCGTGATCACACAAATAACTTGTTCCTAATGTCAAATGCCTTAAAGCTCATGGACTTATTCAAATTTAAATTTAAATAACACAGTTAATGTATAAAGCAAAGACTCAAGAACTCCCAGGTAACATTAACAAATGATTTATAGAGAAAGATAAGGGATATCATTTGAGAGGTAACCACAACTTTAACAAGGGTTATGCTCGCACCCATCTCAGGAGCAGGTGCATATCATTCTACGGAGTTACCATATGGAATGGGCTAGAGGAAAATATGAAGGAAAGCAGAAATATTGCTCTATTTAAAAAAAGGTTTAAAGAAATTATTTTTGTTAAATACCAAAATGAGGAAAGGGAAGGTTGTTCATCTTCTGGAAACTAAGATGTGGTTTTCTGTGTCTTTTTCTTCTGTATTACATTGTGGATACTGATGTTTGTTATTTATTTATTTTGTGTTGTTTCAGTATTAAGAATGGAAAAATTATGTTTATTTATTTATTTTGTGTCAATATTAAGAATGAAAAAGTATTAGAAGGGATGATACTGAAATGTATTAATTAATTGGATTATATAATGTAAGCATAATTGTTAAGTATAAACAGGGGTAGGACAGGCTTCTTCCTACTCCTTTTCGAACAATTGATAGGACTGTACTCCAGTGGCGGCTGGCCGATAGAGGCAAGTATATCCAGCTGCAGGCATCACGCGCATCACCCGGACGCTTGATGGACCATATTTGGTTGGAGCGCGTCATCATACCGCGCCTGCATATTTACATATTCCGCCTGCATATTTGCATATTTGGTTCGGACTACGTCATCGCCTTACTACGGTGGCAAACATCTTACCGTAGTTACAGTCATACACAAGTTACAGTCATATAATGAATATGAATGAATGAATGAATCTTTATTTCGAACATGATTTAAAAATAAAAATAATAAATAAAAAATAACTAATATGTAGAGTACAGCAGTGGCGGCTGGTGCTAAACATTTTTGGTGGGGCACAGCAGTGTTTCCTCCAGGATTTTTCACATTAGTGGCGGGGGGGTCCTCTTTCGCGCGCGATTTTTTTTTCACGTGCACAATGTTTTGTTCGCGTGCACGCGCATAAAACGCGCACTGTCGCTCAAAACAAAGACGTAATTTCACTTTACCCACGCAATACCCACTTAAACATGTGTGAGGATACGTAACGGCGTTTTGTGACAGAACTTTCACTTTCATTCATGAAATTCACCCCGTCTGTGTTACGAAGCACTTGAATTTTGGACCATTGCGACTGACTATAGCTCATATATTATTACTAACACCAGAAGACAAGACATACAAACTGTGGTGAGCTACATTGCTTGTGTAACATTAGCTAGTAGCTATCCATTTTTCACTCATACACGGCCGGAAAAGTGAACAGAAATACAACGCTGACTTACGGTGGTATCTTGCGGCTGTCTTCACAAAGAGCTCCAGGATGCTTTCGCTTGAGGTGCTCGTTCATTGCAGATGTACTCCTGTGATAGGCCATTTCATTTCTGCACAGTTTACAGACCACCACATTGTTTTGTTTTTTGTAAAAGCCGGAAATTGCAAAACGTCACGTTTGACGTCAGACTTAACAACCGGATATTCGGGACGCACATTTTTGCGCCCCGGCCTAGAAATAGACACAGCCAATTGGAGCGCTGCTACAGCAGCGAAAAGTATTCGGCCTGCCATAGACTGGCATTGACCGGCGCCCCGACGCCTCCCCCTATGTATTTTAACAGTGAATTTTACACACACACAGATAAAATGTTTATTGTATTGGAGGATTTTTAATGAATGCTGATAGGCGCCGACAGAATATCAGCCGCATTTTGTGAATAAACAATGTTTATTTTTAAAAAAAACTTTTACAAATCGCAACTAGGAAGTGAAGGTGGGGAACTAGGAAGTGAAGGTGGGGGCGGCCGAGAAGGGTCCAGCTGCAGACATCAAATCTATCACCCGGAAACGTGATGGACCATATTTGGTTGGAGCGCGTCATCGTAAGCGCGTCGGTAAGTAACCGCGAGAAACCGCGAGATTTTGAAGGATCTTAAAAGGACGCGAAATTTTAAAGATTAAATACGAAGCATAAGACGAAGAGGAAGAAGAAGACGAAGAAGAAGAAGAATTACAAGTACAATGGCAAATGCAGCTCAGTTGAGAATTTCGAAATATTATTAATGAACATGTTATAGTTTTCATATATGTATTTATTATTTAGGTTGTTGCATGTGTTACGCATTTGGCTGTAGTTTTGTTCATCTGGCTTGGCTAATTGGGTAATCCTATGGGGTTTAGCGTTATCAGATATTAGATTAGATTCAACTTTATTGTCATTGCTGAGTACAAGTACCAACAACAAAATGCAGTTATGCATATAACCAGAAGTACAAATAGTGACAAAACAAAGATAATGTTGTACAGCCGGCAGGGCTAAAATACGCCGCGTTGTCTTCAACCACTTAATGTAATTTAAACTTATCCAGACCAGGACTCCATACTCCACGGCTACCTGCATTTTGAAGCCCTTTCCTCGCATACATATAATTTCTCATGTGTGCACTGTGGATATCATCCTCCCGTTGTGGTGATGGATTTGCATAAGAAGGGAGTCTTCAGCATGCCAAGTGAGTGCTTATCTCTTATGAGGTCTGTTACAATGACCACTGTTATTTTTACTATGTTATTTAACTGTTTGTCTTTCAGTCAGTGATATCCCAGAGCCACCACCTATATTTGATGGCCGGGTCGACATTGAGGACTTCTGGCGTTCCGTTAGCCAAGAGATCCTTTGTCGAGGCTTTGTGAAGAGTAAGTGAAGATTTTCAACTTGGAGGAATTTAAAGGGAAGGATTTAAAGAGTGATCTGTGCCAAGTGTATCCAACTGAAGACAGGTGTACGTTTTTGTATATGTTTTCTAGGTGCATGTACCTGTATTATGTACAGTATATAGCCTTGTTGACCACCATTAGTGTTTTTGCTTGTGTTGTCTGTTTGCTCTTGCCTAGGTAATGCTGCAAATCCTTGTGTGGTATCCCCTTCCTACCATAATTGGGCACCATGGATAGGTCCTCAGACCAGGGCCAACAACATTGTCTTCAACACAGAATACATGAAGGGTCGAGGTAGGAAACCTTCACAACTGATGGAGGAGGCAGAGATGGACGTAACCGAGGAGAGATTGACCAATGAGATAATGAACTTGAAGGTGAGATTACTTTAAAAGATTTTCTCAAACTAATTGTTATTAGATGGTCATGCATAAGTGTAAGCAACACATTTAATATAATTTAACTGAAGTCTGTATGTAATAGCTTATCTGGTTGTTGATGTACTTGCCCATGAAAACACAGGTTCATGCAGTGCGAAACCTGGTAAAACACTGTGGGCTTGACTCAACCGGGTCAAAAATGGACCGTATCGTTCGCTTGAGGGAGGAGATGAAAAGCCGCAGTACATATGACAAGGTCTTCCAAAAGGTCTGGGGTGCATCTGGTAAGTTTAGCAAAACACAATTATCGGAATTTATTATATTTTTGCTTAGAGAAAATAAGTCAAAATTAAACACTTTATATCACCAGTGTACTTATATTATCATGTACTTATATTTCAATTTATTTTCCTGTTAAGGCGGCTGGGCAGTGATAATGTGCCCATGTGGAATTGTGAATGCGCTTAAGTTCAATATAAGAGCTGAAAGCCCAAGAGATTATGCGGACATGCTGCTGTCTTTTAAACACTTCCCAAATGTGGCCATATATGACTTTGCCAGAGGTTTGGCTACTCACACCAACTTGAGGGAATCCGAAGAACTGCCCTTCAGACCAAATGAAGGCAGACTGACCGAAGCCACACCTGACAATCTGAAGTCCGCTGAGAAAGGTGGGCTGAAAATAAACCTGCCCTGGTTAAAATTGAAAAAGGAGCCCGTGGACATAAATGCACACCCTACAACAGGATCTTCGGATCCTAAATTTCGTTGTTTGGTACCTGTACTGTAGCAATGACAATAAAGTCCATTCATTCATTCATTCTATGCTCTCTATGACACTTTCCATGAGGCTAACACAAAAGACCCAAAGGATTGCCTCAGAAAGATAGGCCTTGTCCCGGAGCTCTGTGGCTGGGTGAACTCTCAAACAGCCGAACAGCTTTTCTCAAAAATGAGAAAAAATAACTATTTTATGAACATGATGTCTCCGGGAAGCCATCTCTTTGTCATGCGATGTATTATTCATCACCACAACAGCATGGTCAATGAGAAGACCCTGACAGACCTTCGGAAAGTGTCACCAGAGGACATCACCCTTGATTCAAGTGGAAAGGCAGTAATGGGTGCGTGTTAAATATTTAAATATGTGTGTTAAATGTTGTTATCTTTGAAATTGTTTTGTCTCCACTGCTAATGTTTTTTTAATTATTGATCATATCTTTTTTAGCATCTACACTGTATTCAAGTGGCACTTCATCTCCAGCACACCCCTCAGGTATTATGACAGCCTGTTATCATCTGTATAACTGGTTCAGCTGGACAAATGTGTATGGATCAAGTCATGACAATGATCTACCTTTTACTACAGTGCAAAAGGAACCGCAGAACATTGACCAATGTTCAGAAAAATGTGAGGACATAACAATAATGTCCTCACTGGAGCCCTGCAGAGCCTCATGGACCCTAAAGGGTCATCATCCCCTTCAGGAGCAGCTGGTAAACTGATGTTTCTGTATACTATTGTCCTTCGTATTTTATTATTCATTTGGAAAACGACTGACGTTCATGCTGTGTTCTTTGTTTTGCTGTTGATTTATTTGTACATGTCCTCTCCAGATCAACTATGTCCTGGATATTACAAGGCCACATGATGAGCTCATCATCAAAGATCAAACAACTTGCCTGAACAGGGAAAACATGTTGACCCTTGGACTTCGAAAGGACATCGACTCATTTGTATGTTACAACTATCCATGTTAGTGGTGAAGGTATGTTTTGAAAAGAAATTGTCATGAATTCATTGTCTAACGCTATCTGTAAACTACATCACCAGGCAGGAAACGCTTGCCTCAGGCTGATTCACCAAATGGCTACTATGAAGGTATGTTTTTTTCAAATCATTTATGCAAGAAATGTTTATACTAAGGATAGTTGATTGTTGAAGTGCCTGGATGAAAAGGTAATGTTGTGGCTTATATGCCTTGTTGTGATTTTAATAGATAGCTGGAACTCAGCCATATGTTTTACGTACCATTTTCTAGCATTGACTAATTTTAGATGCACTTGAATTCTACAGGGAAAGGCGGTTTTCATTGCTGACCTTCATGTAACCGCAACGTGGGTCCAGCCCTACAACTGTGATCCCATGAGCCGTTTCCCAGTAAGTCAAATGATTGAGCCGGTATTTGAATAAGATAAACAGCTATGTAGACAACATTGTATCCAGCATTACAATTGGCATGCCCTTCATGGGACATCAGCACATTAGCTGTGTTGGTCCTAAATACCTTCTTTTTTTTTTTACTTGATTGCATCAAGGTAAATTAAATGGTTTCCTAAAACTAAGCCAAAAAAAACACTACATGTATGAGAAAGGACTTCATCAAATTATCATGTAATTCATAATCATGCACACCCCAGTTAAGTGTTGGATAAAAATGATAAATGCAGTACATGGTTTTGAACAGGAACATGCTGATCAGAAGGATGCCCTTATCCTTCCACTGTGGGTTCCAGGCCACTTTGTCCTGTGTGTAAGTGTACTATACCCATATATATATATATATATATATATATATATATATATATATATATATATATATATATATATATATATATATATATATATATACAGAGCATAACTTTATATGCAACATATGACATCCACAGTAGTAGATTATAAAGACATACAATGTAGTTGAGCATTTCTCAGCTTTAACCTTCATATGCCATTTGCTTGTGGGTTTGTGTCTATTGTATTACCCCCAAAGTGTCCTTTTTGCTTATTGTCCAGAATGCGTTATTCCCTGTAGGTAATGAGGCCACACCAGAAAGAAATTCTTTCTAGATTCGCAGTATTTCAAAACTCCAAGGGGATTCACCTCTGAAGCCTACAGAACACTATTAAGGTTGCCCCAAATATGTTTTGCTCTGGCAGTAAGTCACGTTCCCCTGACCTGCCTGGCGGTCCCCTGACCTGCCTATGAACTTTGAATGAATGAATGAATGGTCTTTATGGTCTTTATTGTCATTGCTATAGTACAGGTACCAAACAACAAAATGTGGGAGGGGTGGCTCCCCTGGTGCTAGGAATGAAAAAAAAAACTAAAAAAACAAGAAGGGAAAGGAGCTGGTTTACATAAATAAAGGCTATGTACACTATCCACTATACTATACTGTACAGATAAGACGACTTTTGTCCTGGCGGTCCCCTGACCTGCCTATGATGTTTGTCCTGGCGGTCCCCTGACCTGCCTATGATGTGTGTCCTGGCGGTCCCCTGACCTGCCTATGAACTTTGTCCTGGCGGTCCCCTGACCTGCCTATGATGTTTGTCCTGGCGGTCCCCTGACCTGCCTATGATGTGTGTCCTGGCGGTCCCCTGACCTGTCTAATGTTACTGCCATTTCTAAAGACTTGGGTTCAATCAGGAGGCATTGTGGCAATGCATGCATTATGTACTGATTGTTTGTCCAACATTCAGAAAGGATTGGCTTCCCGAAAGCTGGAGTGGACTTAAATAGACACATTTCCAACACAAGGAAAGAGAGACACAGAGAAATCCTCCTGATTGAACTTTTGCAAATAAGCATGATCGACCGACTTGCATGGTGTGAAGTGGTTCTGAAGCAGCAGTGGTACGAATGTTGTTCCTTTTTTCTCTCCTGTAGGAGGTGTGTACTTCTTTGTTTGACTTAGTTTTATTCTTGGTTGCCCAGGGGTGTTGCTGAGAAAATTGTTGCGGGATCCTGGACAGAGAAGACTGGTCTGGATTTGGAGGTATTGTTTGAATGTTACTATCATATTATAGCTATAGTCATAATTACCTACTATTCTCTAACTGTAACTTTTCTTCGTACAGGGGCTTCCGAGGCAGACCAGTGGCAATGACTGTGGTGTCTTCATGATAATGGTGAGTTATGGTAATGCCACCAAGTGATATGGCACACTTGATTGTTCCTTAAAACCATCAAAAAATTTGTAAATGTATGCAACAATGACTGACCACCACTTAGACCTGACCAACATTCTGTTTGTGCATTTGCAAATAAAAAGGTGTGCAATAAAAGGTATTAAGGAACATTCATGTGTGCAGACCTCTCATATCACTTTCCTATGGAGTTATCAGCCATGTACATTTCATTGGATGTGTGTGACTACCTTCTCACTGAGTTATAAGCTGTCACATGGTAATCTTGTCTGTGTCTTTTCTCATTACAGTATGCCTGGTATTTCGCCATGGAGGCTACCTTTGACTTCAGCATTGTAAGTATTAAGAAAACAAGAACCCATTATATCAATATGCTATAAGACTTTGAATGCAAATTGAGTAACTGCTCTTTCTTTAGGAGGACATCTCTCCTGAGAAGGTGGTGGTGTATTGTCCTGGTGGAAAACCTTGGGCTGGAAGGGTATGCTGCAGTGCTACAAAAATAATAATTGTATTTGTACATTTATTATCAAGAGGACTTTGGGGTAACACCTGGCCCTACAATTCAACCTTCCGGTGAAGATAATGTGTGTTAATTTCAGATTTGGAAGGAAGTTTGCTCACTTTAGTGAGGAAGGCAGAGCGACCCTTCACGACAGTGTCCCACCTGTATTCAGGACCTATTCAAGTGTTAAGAGGAGGCATGCAAGCAACACCATGGTCAGTGCATCTCTCACTAAGTATCTATGACCGTGTGCCTGTTTCTGAATGGGCTACTGCTCCTAAAACACATACTCCATGCAACTTTATGGCATATGCAATATGTTTAGTGGTACTGTGTCATTCTGAATCCAGCCTGGATCTCTTTTTGAAGTAGTTAACCCTTTCATGTAAAACATACTGGCAATAATGGTGGACTCTGTACAGATGCCACTGGACACTGACGAGGACCACGCGTACTTCAAGAGGCCTTACAGCTTTCCTCCTAAAGAATTGGTTAGTGTGAATGAAGTTTATTGCATACAAACATACTATCCACCATTCACAGACAGCTGTACACATAGTCATGCTTATGTGTGTATCCATTTAGGAAAGTGATGTTTCCATGGACAAAGATGTCAGAAGCCTGGATAGTGAAACCACACTTTCTATCAGGACACTTGAGGTAAGTAAGGAAGTGCAAATGATCAAGGAAAGAAAGTGACTCATTCAGTACTTAACTGCACCTTTTCATTGTAACATGGTTAAGCACTGTATTATTATTTTAGGAAAGGGCTCAACAAGCCCAACACCAACGAAGAGTGACCAATGACTTGTTAGTGGATTTCATCACTCAGGACAAAGGCTTACTGCAACATCTTGAAGTGAGTTTGCAACTGAAATGTCTAAGTAAAGTGACACATTTAAGCATAATATAAATAATGAAAGTGAAATGTTGTATATTTGTGTAGTGATTGTACATTTACATAGAGCATCCTCCCAACAAACTATATATTTGCAGGCAATCATGGCAGGACAAGTCAAGTCTCTTTGGGCAAAAAAGAAGGCCACAGGCGTCATCTTCTTTGACGATGATGACCAAATGGACAGACTAGTTAACTTCCTCTCAGGAGTGTTAAAAAAAACACAGACAACATTGGCTGATCCGGTGGCATTCGTCATTGATGTGCTTCTGCCAGAGGTGACAATTCACTGACACTTTTTATTTATTTATAGACTACATATTTCATATTATAACATAATGTCACACTTTAACTCATGGTCAATATCCAGTAGGATCTTATAATGCCATTTGCTCATATCAGGTCTTGCTTAGTTGTCACCTGCAACATGGCACAACCTTCTTAGATGTCTACATTTTACTATAACTGGTAAACGTGTGGCTTTAATCACTTCATGACACAGGCAACAGTCCACGCCATTGCAGCTGTAAACTGTGTTTCCAATGAGAAAGCCATGGAAATGTATACATGTGGACCACAGTATGACTTGAGGTAAGCTGGAAACATGAGGAGAGTGCTAATACAATTTCCATGACAGTTTGCAACCACTGATGAATGTGAGTTTCTTAAATTAATTATTAATCACTTCTTTATAACATTTTGTCTCAACAGTGAGAAGCAGCTGTCTCACCATTATATGGTCGAAAATGTGAGCAAAGAACAGAAGAGGAAGCTGAAAGACCATAGAGACAATGTTGAAAGAGCACTTGCGCTAAAGTGCAATCAGCAATGATGTCTTGATTGAAGCGCATTGAGTCGCATCTTGTGAGATGCGCTATACAAATAAAACTTGAATTGATTTGATCCCTTGTACACTTTTTTGGGCATTTGTGTTGCAACACACCTGTACATTCTGCACTCTACCCTGTTAGGCCCTTATTTTACTCTAGACAGAAGGGTTGTAACACTTGTTATTAATTCCATTTGGTATACCTCATAAACTTTCTTGCATTTCTGGTGTTTGCATTTTACATATTCTAAATATATGCTATCTACATGTCGCACTGGATGGGGTTATTGCTGTTGACTCATCAGAAAGTAAAGACTAATTCACAGAGTGTATGAAGATTCCAGTAAGGGTTTTGTGAAGGAGCCCTAGTGCTGTTGACTCATCAGAAATAGAATGTTTTATTTAGCTCATCAGTGGGCACTCAGCACCATGGACACCTCCAGCCCAGCACCTTGCACCACGGTTCCTGCCCTGCTCCATGGATTACAACGATGATCGCCTGACCCTTGCCTGACTCCACCAAGTCCTTTGCCTGACCCCTCAAACCTGTTTGACCGAATAAAGTCCCACACCTGGGGTCATTGACAGTCTTTTATTTATATACAGTTAGGTCTGGAAGTATTTGGACAGTGACACAATTTCCATAATTTGGGCTCTGTATGCCACCACAAAGGATTTGAAATGAAACAATCAAGATGTAATTGAAGTGCATACTTTCAGCTTTAATTCAAGGGGTTGAACAAAAATATTGTATGAAACATTTAGGAATTGCAACCATTTTTATACACAGTCTCCTATTTTCAGGAGCTCAAAAGTAATTGGACAAATTAACAATCATACAGTACAGGCCAAAAGTTTGGACACACCTTCTCATTCAATGCGTTTCCTTTATTTTCATGACTATTTGGTACATTGTAGATTCTCACTGAAGGCATCAAAACTATGAATGAACACATAGGAGGCTCTGTATGCCACCACAAAGGATTTGAAATGAAACAATCAAGATGTAATTGAAGTGCATACTTTCAGCTTTAATTCAAGGGGTTGAACAAAAATATTGTATGAAACATTTAGGAATTGCAACCATTTTTATACACAGTCTCCTATTTTCAGGAGCTCAAATGTAATTGGACAAATTAACAATCATACAGTACAGGCCAAAAGTTTGGACACACCTTCTCATTCAATGCGTTTCCTTTATTTTCATGACTATTTGGTACATTGTAGATTCTCACTGAAGGCATCAAAACTATGAATGAACACATAGGAATGATGTATTTAACAATAAAGTGTGAAATAACTCTGAAAAATATGTCTTATATTTTAGATTCCTCAAAGTAGCCACCCTTTGCTTTTTTGTTGTTAATAACATATATAATAATAATATTTAATATAATATGTGTTAATAATAATATGTTATTATATATATATAATATTATTATAATATATTTTATTAACAACAAAAAAGCAAAGGGTGGCTACTTTGAGGAATCTAAAATATAAGACATATTTAGAGTTATTTCACACTTTTTTGTTAAGTACATCATTCCACATGTGTTCATTCATAGTTTTGATGCCTTCAGTGAGAATCTACAATGTAAATAGTCATGAAAATAAAGGAAACACATTGAATGAGAAGGTGTGTCCAAACTTTTGGCCTGTACTGTAAGTAAAATGTTCATTTTTAATACTTAGTCGAGAATCCTTTGCAGGCAATGACTACCTGAAGTCTGGAACACATGGACATCACCAAATGCTGGGTTTCCTCCTTTGTGATGCTTTGTCAGGCCTTTACTGCAGCAGTCTTCAGTTGTTGTTTGTTCGTGGGTCTTTCTGCCTTTAGTTTTGTCTTCAGCAAGTGAAATGCATGCTTGATTGGGTTGAGATCAGGTGATTGACTCTGGCCATTGCAGAATATTCCACTTCTTTGCCTTAAAAAAGTCCTGGGTTGCTTACACACTATATTTTGGGTCATTGTCCATCTGTATTGTGAAGCACCATCCAATCAACTTTGCTGAATTTGTCTGAATCTGAGCAGACAGAATATCCCTAAACACTTCAGAATTCATCTGTCTGCTTCTGTCTTCTGTCACATCATCAATAAACACTAGTGACCCAGTACCATCGGAAGCCATGCATGTCCATGTCATCACACTGCCTCCACGTTTTTTCACAGATGATGTGGTATGCGTCGGATCATGAGCCGTTCCAAGCCTTCTCCATACTTTTTTCTTACCATCATTCTGGTACAGGTTGATCTTAGTTCCATCGGTCCAAAGAATGCTGTTCCAGAACAGGGCTGGCTTTTTTAGATGTTTTTTGTCAAAGTCTAATCTGGCCTTTCTATTCTTGAGGCTTATGAATGGCTTGCACCTTGTGGTGAACCCTCTGTATTTGCTTGTGTGAAGTCTTTCTTTTATGGTACACATGGATAATGATATGCCTACCTCCTGGAGACTGTTCTTCACTTGGCTGGATGTTGTGAAGGGGTTTTTCTTTACCATGTAAAGGATCCTGTGATCATCCACCACTCTTGTCTTCCATGGACGTCCAGACCTTTTTGTGGTGCCGAGCTCACCAGTGCATTCTTTTTTTCTCAGAATGTACCAAACAGTTAATTTGGCCACTATTAATGTTCCCACTATCTCTCTGATGGATTTTTGTTTTGTTTTTACAGCCTAAGGATGGCCTGTTTCAGTTGCATTGAGAGCTCTGTTGACTGCATGTTGTGCGTATACAGCAACAGCCTCCAAATGCAAATGCCACACTTGGAATCAACTCAGACCTTTTACCTGCTTAATTGATAAAGAAATAATGAAGGAATAAATAGCCCACACTGGCCCATGAAACAGCTTTCGAGTCAATTGTCTAATTACTTTTGGTTATTATATATAAGAGCTATAATTCATAAACCCTTCCTTCAATTTGGATGTGAATACCCTTAACCTAAAGCTGAGAGTCTGCACTTTAAGCCCAGTAAATTCTGTTGAAAATCTCATATAAGATACGTTAGATCCAAAGTATCAAGGAGTATTGCAGTATTGTGCAGGGCAAAACATATTCTGGAACAGAGGATGTTGTATACTCTATATTGTTGTCTTGTCTTACCCTATTTGAGTTACTGTGTGGAGATATGGGGAAATGAATATAAAAGCACTTTAAACCCATTGATTACACTACAGAAAAAAGCTATGAGGATTGTACATAAGGTCGGATATCGTGATCACACTAATAACTTGTTCCTAATGTCAAAAATATGAAGAACATATGAAGGAAAGCAGAAATATTGCTCTATTGCTCTATTTAAAAAAAGGTTTAAATTATTTTTAATGAAAAAGTATTAGAACGGATGATACTGAAATATATGTATTAATTAATTGGATTATATAATGTAAGCATAATTGTTAAGTATAAACAGGGGTAGGACAGGCTTCTTCCTACTCCTTTTCGAACAATTGATAGGACTGTACTCTACATATTAGTTATTTGTTATTTATAATTTTTATTTTTAAATCATGTTCGAAATAAAGATTCATTCATTCATTCATATGCATTATATTATGGAGGACCGGGTCTGACAAAAGTAACAATAAATATATACACACATAAATGAATGTATGAACAAATACACATACAAATACACACACTATATCGCAATACATTTCTATATGTATTTATTCTTTTCCACATTTATTCTTTCTTTTCCACATTCATTCTTTCTTTTCCACATTGTTTTCCACATTCATTCTTTCTTTTCCACATTCATTCTTTCTTTTCCACTTTATCAGACCTGTATGCAAATATATGGGGGCGTATCTTGCATGTTGTCCACGCCCCTACGCATTTTCATTGGTTGATACCACGCGTGACGTATGAAAGCAGCGACACTGTTATTACCACAGACGGGTAGAGAGTCTATAGCCCCGTTTTCCCTATAATTTCCATGGAATCCCAAACTATGTCTATGACATCCCAAGGTCATACAGATACAGATCTATTCTACTATAGTACATGATAGTAGCCTTTAGCTACGGCGCTAGTTGTTGTGCTAAGTTGATTGATTGACTGTGTTCGCGAATGCTATGCTATGGTATGCTATCATGTGCTGTACTCGTTTTCACTGAATAAATCGCGATTTCTTTCAAAGAAGGTAGCAGGTGTGTATGTCCATGTCAAGGAGAAGGTACGACTTGTATGACAGTAGTGTGATTAGGACACAAGTTAGTTGTTGTGCTAAGTTGATTGATTGACTGTGTTCGCGAATGCTATGCTATGGTATGCTATCATGTGCTGTACTCGTTTTCACTGAATAAATCGCGATTTCTTTCAAAGAAGGTAGCAGGTGTGTATGTCCATGTCAAGGAGAAGGTACGACTTGTATGACAGTAGTTTGATTAGGACATAAGTTAAGGATATTAGTGTAGTTGTACTTTAGCCTGTGGAGACGATAGCATTAGCTCCACACGGATTTAACATGAACAGTAGTAGACTACATCACAAGATACTTTATGCATATATAAACGGGTTATTTTGATAAACTGGACACATTTTGTGAATATATATGGTTACTTTCTCACCTGAAAACATATAAAAACTTCATAAAATGACATATTAACACTTGTAGAGCCAAATTACAGATTTTTGCCACAATGGCGGCCAAAATTGAGGATTTAAAATCTGCGCAGGGGCGTGGACAACATGCTGCATACATTACTGATAATGCATACATTACTGATAAAGCGAAAGACAATGTTGTTTTCACATAGAATGTTTTGTCTTTGTCATTGTCAGATGTGTATGCAAATATAGGGGCGTATCTTAGACGCACTCTACGCATTTTCATTGGTTGATACTGCGCGTGACGTGGTAAAGCACTCAGCCAAGATCCAAAAATATTTTTCGTGACATGAGACCCTGTGAATTTCAGATTTTAGACATAGGTGTCTAGGCTAGATAGTGGGAAATATTGCCAGAAGTGACTTTTTAAGCATCAACGACATCAACACTCCCCCCTCGGAATCCACAAAGCAGTGTCACAGCAAGAGAGGAGGGAATTGTAGGATATATGGTTCTTAAAACACATGATCATTTTTATCATGACCAGTGGGGTCGCCAAAGTGCGAACTTATCACATGTAGCTTTGCATTAAATGTGTCTTGAATATTTTTTTTAAAGATTGTGTAATGAAACGGCTTTTGTAATTGAAAAAGCATAAAGGGGGAGCAAATTTTAACCGGTGCATTTTATATTAGATGATTCTGGATAAAATTGAATGGCCGGAGTCAGATTTGGAAGATGGCGATGAGGAGTACCAGGAGAGGATGCTGGGATACCTGAAGACCTTCATCGAAACAAGTATGGCTATTTTTCATTATTCGATACTGATGCCCTTACATGGATGTGTATACAGAACAAGCACCAAGCACATTAGACCACAGCACTCTCTAGGGCACTTGCAATTAATTACTTTATTCTGCCAAAATCTGCCACCTATTGCTCTAGGATAGGTCTCCTAGGGCGGAGACATTCGTTGTTGGCCCTTGTTGAAATGGATTGTTTCTGAATTTATATCCTATCCACTACCTAGGTTCGTCTGAAGGTCTGAAAAGACTTCTGGCTTTTTGGACTGGGTGGGATGTCGCTCCAGAATACCTGCAAGTGGAAGTGGTTAACTGTGTTCTACCACAGTCATCCACTTGCTTCATGAAGCTGAAATTGTCCAAACATCCACGGACATATGAGGACTTCCACCGCGACCTGATGGCCACCATTTCGACCGCTTCCTATGGCTTTGGCCAGTATTAAAGGTAAATAACATTGAATAAAAGAAATAATAAAGTATACTTTCATGACATGCAGGCACACACATATACACACACACAGACGTACATCTGGAGATACCACTATCATTACATCCATCTATCATTTATACAGAGCGATTAAGACCCCAGTCATGTAGCTCTATACCATAGATCTGACATGATCACCTTTTCCTTCCCTCACAGGTGCCTGATCTCCCTCTGTGTTTTTTGTTGTTCCTGGAGATGGTGTCAGGTGTGTGCTTGTAGCGTTTCCAGCCTTATGTGAACTACGGTAGCTTGTCTCCGGTTGTATTTCATTGATGTTCACGTGAAAACATTTTCTTTGTATTTCAGTTTCACAAAATAAATAAATAAATAAATAAATAAATTCAATAAAGAAACCTGAATTTGAATTTGAACTTGTTAATGTATTCATTGTTGTTTATTGTATAAATTGCTACAGCTCACCCGTTTTTTTTGGTTTTGGTCCACCCTCTGGTCTGCATCTGGTCACATCTAATGTCTTCCCTGGCAATGCATCTAGTCTATTTCATTTCATTGTATATATTCTGCTAATATTTTCTAGACATGTCAATATGATTACTGCAAATAGTGAAAATACCACCGCTCATCCCTTATCAGACTTTGCTGAGGTGCTGGAACTGAAGAGTATCAATAGAGTGCAAAATAACAGTCACTCAAACACTGTGCAAAAAACTGTTTATTGTGAGCTTTCTGTCATATATGATAGGAATATGCTTACTGCAAAAATACACCAAATCATTTTGTTTTGAACGTGTTCTTCACCGTTTTGAACACAGTATGTTAACAATGAAAACATGTGTTGCAAATACATAGTGTTTTGCAGGTGGGGGAGTTTGAATGAGAGAAGTTTTGTCGCTTTTACCACGTCACGCGCGGTATCAACCAATGAAAATGCGTGGGGCATCAACCAATGAAAATGCGTGGGGCGAGGACAACATGCAAGACACGCCCCTATATTTGCATACATTACTGATAATCGGGGAAAGAATGAAAGCTTGAATGTGGAAAAGAAAGAATCAATGTGGAAAAGAATGTGGAAAAGAATGTGGAAAAGAAAGAATGAATGTGGAAAACAATGTGGAAAAGAAAGAATGAATGTGGAAAACAATGTGGAAAAGAAAGAATGAATGTGGAAAACATAGTGGAAAAGAAAGAATGAATGTGGAAAAGAAAGAATAAATGTGGAAAAGAAAGAATAAATGTGGAAAAAGAATAAATACATATAGAAATGTATTGCGATATAGTGTGTGTATTTGTATGTGTATTTGTTCATACATTCATTTATGTGTATATATATTTATTGTTACTTTTGTCAGACCCGGTCCTCCATATTATGACTGTAACTTGTGTATGACTGTAACTAAGATGTTTTGGTAAACAGCTAAAATAACACAAATTATGTCTGTGACCAAATATATATATGCCTAACTGTAGAATCCATTGCTGGAAATGTGTTCATTTGGTTTCGTTTCCACCGTAGTAAGGCGATGACGTAGTCTATGCAAATATGCAGGCGCGGTATGATGACGCGCTCCAACCACTCTCCATCACATTTCCGGGTGATAGATTTGATGTCTGCAGCTGGATATACTTGGCTGAGACTGAAGACAACACGAGTCATTTATTAAGTTTATAACTGTGCTAGAGGTACTGATCCACCATTTTAGTTTCACGTCCCGTTTCACATCCCGTTCCCTGGTCTCGCGAGAATAGCTGACGTCTATCCTAAGGCCAGCGGTGAGGTACAATATGATAGTATATCAGATGCGTCAGATGTTACAACTCCTTTTTTCCAAAAGAAGTGCTGCCGTACACGATAATAATTAGTCTAACAGGTGGATCAATAAACCCACACAGTGCTGAGACTGAAGACAACACAAGCCAATAATTGTGTGTGTGTGTGTGTGTGTGTGTGTGTGTGTGTGTGTGCGTGCGTGTGTGTATAAGCATATGTTGAGTGTGTATTGTGTGTGAAGAAATACGCTCCTCAATGTCAATCAGGTATTTAATGACAAAGATGAAGAAGCCCTGCAGTGATACAAACAATAGAAGCAGGGTAAATGCATAATAAAACAATATATATATAATGTAAAAAGTAAGCATACGAGTAACAGACTTACAGGAATTAGGTGGACAGCTTAATAGACAGCCACCGTAACATGAACATCTGAAACTAACAACAAATAAAATGGCCGACTCGTAACTGAGCCGGACAGCATAACAAGCGAACTACTGCCACCTGGTGGACGGCGGTATACCCTTCATCCCCCCCAGTCCGGAAAGCTATAAACTGAAATAGGTAACCGGACTCAGTCCCGCGTCCAACGGCCTGTTTCGGGCTCGTAGTGCTTGGGTGGCTCCCTTGTACGGCTAGGCCGCGTAGGACGGGGCAGCGACAGTGGCGACTGCGACACTGGAAGCGAAGCGTTCGGGGTGGCATCAGTGGGGACAGGGTCGCCCTGGGACCCGAGGCCAGGGGCCGCCTCACCAGCAGGCGCCGGCAAGGAGGAACCCAGAGCCGCGCCACAGGGTCCATCCGCCAGCTGCTGGACGATCCCCTGGGGCACCACCGGGCACGGTTGGACAGGTAGGGAGCGGTGTACCAGGGGCGTAGGTGGAGGGGACATAGCAGCTGGCTGCTGAGGAGCATAGGGGGTGTAGCCACGGAGGAACCGCCGGTTGCGTAAAGTCAAGCGTCCAGACCCATCAACCTTAACCCGATACTGATCGTGATCACGTGACTCCACCACCACCCCTGACCTGTCCCACTTGTTAGGGCTAGGGCCCTGCTGATTCTGGAGGAACACCCTCTCACCAAGTGCCAATGGGCGGAGTGGCTTCGAGTGAGCCTGCAGGGACTCGGTGGTACGGGACATCCGGGTCCGAAGGGCATCCTCCTTTGCCGCCCATGCTTGGCGCCAGAGCGGTCGGATATGTGGGTTCGAGAACTTCTCAAGCCTGTTGACGAAGGAAAGCGAACCTCGAAGGGGGTGACCGAAGATAATCTGCGCCGGTGAGAGGTTGCAGTCGGGGTCAGGCGTGTTGCGTAACTGTATCATGGCACGCAGAAAGCGGTCGTGATCGAGACTGCCAGTCGGGCCAGTGTTGGACATCAGGAGGCGCTTCGCAGACTTCACTGCAACTTCCGCTCTTCCGTTTGACTGTGGGAAAGCAACAGAGGACACACGGTGTTTGACGCCCCACAAGCGGAGGAAGTCCTGTGTCTGGCCTGCTGTGAACTCCGGACCACCGTCGCTAGAAAGTTCCTCCGGCACGCCAAAGGAGCCAAAGAACGCACGGAGGTGGCGAACCAGCCCAGCTGAGCCTCCCATATCAGTGCCTGCTGTGGAGCATAGGACCTCCACCCAGCCCGATAGTCGATCTCCGATAACTAGGTAGTGACGACCTCCATAGTCAAAGAAGTCAGCAAACACCGCCTCTAATGGGGTGGACGGTGGCGAGGATGGTAGGGGGGGCGTGGCTGCTTGTGACGGAGCGTTCCGGTTACAGTCCGCGCATCCGTACCTGGCGGCTCGGATGTCCTCTGACATCCCTGGCCAGTAGACTATGGCACGGGCCTGTTGCCCCATCGCCGAGATCCCTTGGTGGGCGGCATGGAGGTGTCGAAGGACGCTGTCGCGGAGGGACGGAGGGACCACGACGCGGTCATGATATAGCAGGACGCCGTCCTGTGCGTAAATGGACTCACAAACTGGTGATAGACTCGCCAGGGCGGGGTCGTTCATATCAACCCTGTCTCCATGTTCGATCAGGTGCAGAAGGTGGCTGAGGCATGCATCACTTGCTGTTTCTCGTGCGAGGAGGGTCCAAGAGACGGCTCCGAGCTCTTGTGCATCGGCCCGGATGGAAGCCATAAGTGCTGACTCCACGGCGTCAGGCACGCCCAGCAATCCCAGTGAGAGGCCGTTCGCTGAGCCTGATGGAGACGGATGTCTTGAGGTTGCGTCAGCGGCATAGTTGCTCTTTCCAGGCAGGTGCACAATGTCGAAGCGCCATGGGAGGGTACGCTGCTTGAGTCTAAACAGGCGTGAGTTCGTTATCTCATCTAGCGTACGGTCGCCAAAGATCTTCACCAGGGGCTTATGGTCGGTAACTACGACGAGGTTGTCGCTCCCCTGCGTGAAGTACCGTGCTTGCTCCAGACCCCAGGCCACGGCTAGGGCCTCTCCTTCGATGGCCGCATAGCGCTGTTCGGCCGGGGACAGGAAGCGTGAACCAGCGAGGGTGATCCTCCATCCTCCCGGGCAGCAGTCTGGTATGCCCGAGGCGCAGCTACAATGTTGTTGGAGCAGGAAGTAACCAATACCGCGCTTGGACCAGTCAGGGCGGAGGCAGGTGCGCTTCTGCATGTCGTAGATCTCCACGCCCTCACGGATGGCCCCAATAATAGCACTTTTGGACGTTTGAAAGGCTTCCTCCAGTTCGGGTGACCATGAGAATTTACAGCGTGGGCTGAGGAATGGCTTGAATGGAGCCATCGTGTCGCGCAGCTGGGCATAGTTCGACACCTGGTTGACAAGGCCGAACCAGCTCCTGACATCCGTCGTGGAGTCCGGGGTGGGGAAGTCTCGGATAGCGTCCAAGTACTTGGGGAGTGGCTCGATAGTAGTGTCCGACACCCTGAAGCCAGCAAACTCGACGTTCCTCTCCGCAAACTGAAACTTGTCCGGGTTCAACACGATGCCTGCCCGGCCGACACGAGTAAGGAAGTCGATGGTCCTCCACCAGTGCTGCTCCAGGTCGGTGTCATAGTGGATGGTGTCATCCACACAACGTTCCTTACGCTCATAGTCCGAGAGGACCGCATCGAAACGGCGGTTGTAGCCATCCCCCGACGATAGGAAACCTTGTGGCGCCCTGGTGTAACGCCAGCGGCCAAAGGGCGTGATGAATGTGGTCAGATGACGATCCGATTCACGCAGGGGCACACTGTGGTAGCCATTCCAGGCGTCCGTGACAGTCTTCCAGGTGTCCTTTGGGATACGACGTGCGAGGTGGAATGGGGACTCGGTGGCGAAGGTCTCACGTAGGCAGAACTTGTTGAGAGGTGAGAGGTCCACGGTCCTGCGGGGGGAGCCATTGTGCTTCCGAGTGACCACCATACGATGGCACCATGTCACTGGTTCGCCGTATGGCACACGTTCAATGACACCAAGGGCCTCATCCCGGAGAAGGTCATCGTGGACTCTCTGCTGCCAGTGTAGAGGCACAACGGCCGCGGTGTGGCATGCTCTTGGCGTGGCTGCGGGGTCCACATGCATTTCAATGGGTGGCCCTTCCATGCACGGCAGCGCCCGATGAGGGCAAGTGTTGAATGTGGACGAGGCGTATCTCCCGAGTAGCCAATCCTTCATCCGGCTGTTGTTCTCTGGTGTGACAGGGAAAGGTAGCGCCGCAGGGCGTTCCGGAGGGACCGTCCGCTGAGGACATGAGCACTGGGCGCTGTGGGGGTTACTCGGGTCGCCGCAGCCGCCGTTGGTGGACCTCGTAGCATTGACGGACAGGGGCTGGTTTGGCGTGTAAGACCCACGCTTGTCGTTGGGCCCCCCTACGATGTCACCTGATGGGAAGTCCATAGACAAGAGGCCGAGGTTGAGCAGCGACTCGTAGGATAGGTACATGGCCCGGACTGAGCTGCTCACGTATACCATGGAGCGGCAGGACGCCACTCCACCGCTGCTGGAGGCTGTCGAGAGTCTAGCGAAGAATGCGCCTTCGACCGCTATGGGGGAGCGGTTGGCGGCCGACATGCTGAGATGGACGGGACGCAGGTCGTCACGTGAGAATCCGCAGGCAATGAACTCCTCTAGGGACCAAAGGTCCGACTGTGCACCAGTGTCCGCGATGGCGGATACCCTCGCCCCGTTGACCGAGCCACGGTCGCTGGTGCCTGCACTCGGACCGACAGGCATGTCAACCGAGATAGCGATCAGCGCTCGGGGATGGTCTCTCAGCCTGGCCCTTCTCCATTCGCCCTTGGAGAAAATGTGGTGCTCAAGTCTGATGGGCGTGGGGAAGTGGTGTTGGTGGTGACTCCCACGACGTCGGCCAGGGCGGGCATCAGACTGAACCGACGAGATCTGGGAGATCGGTTCTGACTCCACGGCGGCCTGTTGACTGCTGGTAGACGGCTGCGG
Organism: Nansenia antarctica; assembly: GCF_963989245.1. Taxonomy (NCBI): domain Eukaryota; kingdom Metazoa; phylum Chordata; class Actinopteri; order Argentiniformes; family Microstomatidae; genus Nansenia; species Nansenia antarctica. The sequence goes on from NC_137683.1 coordinate 11,260,915, forward strand.
TCGCCCCTTGCGTCGGCGGGCCCTATAACAGTCGATACAAAGCTGGTGGGGCTTGGTATTCCATCCGCGAGATCCCTCTGTGAAGACATTAAAGGTTCTCTTACACTCTGGGCACGGGGCTCGTTTCGCCACGTCCGCTGGGCCTGGGGTCGGGGTGGGGCTCGCCTGTGGACTCTTTTTTAAGCGCTGGAATGACGACATGGCCGAAAGGGCGGATGACGGGAGAGCATTGCGGGCCATCTCTTTATTTTCGACGAGTGCAACCACGTCATTCACTGGCATTTTAAGAATGTCTGGCGTCCCTAGTATCTCTCTGCGAATGTCCGAATCAGAGATACCATTGACTAGAACGTCGCGGATGATGTGGTCTGTATAGTCCACATCCTCACCACACCACACCGCGCCACATACTGTAACATAGGCGCATGTCTCCGCTTTCCCCCGCACTCTGGCAGTGAAGGCGCGGAATGTCTCATCACGCTCCTGGCGTAACTGGAGCAGCTCGGTGCGCAGAACACATGTGGCGACTGGAATGACTGCTAGTGAACGCAAGGCGGCAATTAGGTGTGGCAAAGGTTCGGAAGCGGCGTTGGGGTTGACTTTCAACAGGCTGTCACCAAGTTCAGGCCCAGCGCACTGAAACAACTGGAAAGGGGCCTCGGCGGCTCCTATGCCTGAGCCAGTGCAGAAGACGTCCCAACGACGGATGAACACGTTCCATTCCTCAATTGATACGCCTACGTCGACTTTAGGCCGATCCAGTTTCGGGCCTCGGGGGGCCGGCGCGGCCGTGACAGGCGATGTGCTTTGATGGGCAAATCCATGATTAGTCAACAGGGCGATGGCGAGTGCTTCAGACACGTCTTCAGTTCCGAAAGCGCAGCCAGGGACAGAGCATACAACGACGACCATGGCTTCCTGGCTTCTTCATGAAGAAATACGCTCCTCAATGTCAATCAGGTATTTAATGGCAAAGATGAAGAAGCCCTGCAGTGATACAAACAATAGAAGCAGGGTAAATGCATAATAAAACAATATATATATAATGTAAAAAGTAAGCATACGAGTAACAGACTTACAGGAATTAGGTGGACAGCTTAATAGACAGTCACCGTAACATGAACGTCTGAAACTAACAACAAATAAAATGGCCGACTCGTAACTGAGCCGGGCAGCATAACAAGCGAACTACTGCCACCTGGTGGACGGCGGTATACCCTTCAGTGTGTGTGAATGTGTGTATTGTTGTTATTATCATTATTAATGTGTCTTTCTCCTTTGTTGCCTGTTAGTTCGTTTAGATGTGTCTTGGTGGTTGGCCCCTTCCTCCTACTGTTTTTCAAGTCAACTTTGTTATCCTTATGACGATAACTATTACTATTTGTATTGTTTTGTTTTCTTTCATTGGTTACTGAATAAGAATGTCTTTTGTCTTTTTTTTCCAAAATAAAATAAGAATATGAATAAGAATGTATTTTTTTCTAAATACAATTAGTCCCCTGAAGAAGGTGATGCTACAGCATACAATGTGATTCTAGAGAATTGTATGCTTCCAACTCAGTGACAACAGTTTGGGGAAGGCCCTTTCCAGGTTCAGCATGACAATGCCCCCACACACAAAGTGAGGTCCATAATGACATGGTTTCTGAGTTTGGTCTGGGAGAACATGACTGGCCTGCACACAGAGCTCTGACCTCAACCCCACCGAACACCTTTGGGATGAATTGGAACGCGAGCCAGTCCTTCTCACCCAACATCAGTGGCCGACCTCAGTAATGCTCTTGTGGCTGAATGGGAGCTATTACGTACCGTGTTGGTGTTCTGTGTGTGTTTGTGTTGTAGCAGGCCTGCTGTTTGTATTGTGTTAGGGTTGCATACACGTAGGACATACCTGCTGTCTAGCACCCCAGTTTAGAGTGAGCACCACCCACTGTACTTTTGAGGTGCCTAGCACCTGTAAAGGGGGGGTGGGGGTTATTATTTTGATCAATACATATCAAGTTTATTGCAACCCTTAGTTTCCTGGTTTTTGTGTGACTGCACCCTCACTTGTCCAAGTTGTTGCTCTATGTTGCGCCCTTCTACCCCGAGTCACCAGGGGGCGTAACAGGAGCAAATCCCTGCAACCATAGAGTTCTAAAATTAGTAGAAAGTCTTCCCAGAAGAGTGGAAGTGGAAGCTGTTATAGCAGCAAAGGTGGGACCAACTCCACATTAATGCCCATGGTTTTGGAATGACAAGTTCAACAAACACATATGGGTGTGATGTTTCGGGTGTCCCAATACTTTTGTCCATATAGTGTATATGGAAACTTAATTATTTAAATATTTTATTGTTTATTCAGATTTACAGAATTGGAATGCTCTGCCCCTGGACCTTAGATCAGCTGGCTCGGTCGAGGTTTAAAAAAAACAGCTTAAGGGGGTGTTCACACTTGACTTATTTTTTTAGAAAAAAGCGCGGCCTTCAGCGCCTTTTTACATACAACCCTATGGGAAAAGGGAAAAAACTGCCGCTTTAAAAAAAAAAGCCTTTTAAAAAGCGGGAGAAAAGTGCTGCTGCCGCCGCCTTTTTCAGTTGACTTTATTTAACTTTTCAGAAAGGCGCTGTGTGTCGTCAAGCGCCTTTCTGACAGCTGACCAATCAGGACGAGGAGAGTAGGTATGCGTGTACCTTCCCTAGTAACCAACTTCCTAGCAACCGGTGCTCCAAGGCGTCAGACCCATCAAGATGTAGCACATGTTGTAGAATGTTGTAGAATGTAGAACAACTCGTGATTGCTACTGTGTTTCATAACGTGGTTCCAGTGTTAGCAGCATTCGGCAGAAATCTTAATTTGGCTGAAGGAGGAGAAGAGGTAGATTTGGTGGCAGATATTATAACAACAAAGAAGAACCTTCTAAGAAAAGCTAGACATAATCAGAAGAGAACGGCCAACCCCGACGTTAGCGACGCTATCCATGTAAAAGGACTTATTGGTGGAACTACGACCCCGGGAAGTCATGTTAAACTGAAGTTACAGACGACAGAGTCACTCACAGCAGTAGAGAGACTGAGACTTCCGCATTGTCACAGTACACAGACAGAGTACTATTACTTAATAATTTAAAAAAGTGTGGATTTTTGTGTGGACAGTGGATGCACGTGTGAAAACAAAGCTTAGGGTGAGGATAGTAGGGGTACAAAAAAAAAAAAAAAAAAGTTCATTAGGTCTACACGGTCATTTTAAGCCGTCAGCCAGCTTCCTACGACCGGACAGAAAGTCCCAGTTACCCAAAAATCGGCACGGTGAAGCGTCACAGGGGTCCGGTCGCGTGCCCCGAGTTTCGAGGCGCTAGCTCAAACGGTCGCTCCGTTATTGAGCTTCCTGCAAATTAGCCACATGCTAACGATGTCATGCTAACCATATATGTTTTCTGAATCAGCGTGATCTCACGATCATAAAAGTCAATGGGAGGGGCCAAAAAAGTATATAAGTATACCTAATCAAATATTTAAAAAGTGCGGATTTTTGTGTGCACAGTGGATGCACGTGTGAAAACAACGCTTAGGGTGAAGATAGTAGGGGTACAAAAAAAAAAAGCTTAGGGTGAAGATAGTAGGGGCACATGTGAGTCGATGTATGTTCTATTAGTCTGTGGCGACGAGATAGAATGGATTGAACATCTCTCTATGACCTGGGGTCACAAGGGTGCGGAATAACCAGTGACATCTGAGCTCCTGGGCATACTCAGGTATATGTGCCTCCAAAGTGGGCGGAGCTTGTGTCTAAGTGGGCGGAGCTTGTGTCTAAGTGGGCGGAGCTTGTGTCTAAGTGGGAGTGGCTTAGACAGTTAGTGGGCGGAGCTTGTTACTTGTTCTTATTTTCACTTGTTTGCCTGTTTTAACCTGCTATGACTTTCGCTCTTTTATTATGTTTTATTATGTTTCTTCTTTATTATGTTTCTCTATGTGTAAAGCACTTTGTGACCCTTGGTCTGGGAAAGGTGCTGTATAAATACATTTTACTTACTTACACCATCTATAACCTCACCCTGCACCAGATCGGACATCAGCTCCAGTCTATGTAAGGGAACCCTAATCCCTGATCCAAAACACTCCTGTGTGTGTCTGTCTGTCCCCGGCAAGAAAGGAACACTGACTAACACTGACTAACACAAATGATTCAGATGCCCCCAATGTTCCTCAGGATCTTCACAGGAACCTTTTCATCAGCCCCCCCCAGAGATACAAGACCCTCTGTGATAAAAGGTGCGCAATCTGAATCATTTAGTGTCTTATCATACACTCAGGGTTCAAGTCAAATTCAAGACCATTTTAGACCTTTTTTAGACATCTTTGAATATAATTTTAGACCTATTCGAGACACCATATGATAGCTTTTTGTCATCCTCGAGGTGATGAAATTAGGGATTCGTTGAAGTCATTTATGATGACATCTGCCCCAGACTGGCCTTCCTTCTAACAGAGTCGATCTGTAGTCTTTATTACCCTAAAGGTAAACTAAGATACTGAGGCTAGAGGCGGAGAGATTCACCCTGCTGTTCACTGTCTTACTTGCTTCCTCCTATTGTCATATCCCACAAATTAGTCTCAATAATAGCACTTAGAAATCATAGGCACATAGGTCCCTGTAGTTAATGTCAGCTCTGATATTTTGTTAGGCTAGGCTAACCATTTAGTAGTAACTATAACGTGCATTGAATCTAATGTTTTACAGTTGACAAGAAGGGTACAGGGGACCTTTGTTACATAGGGAATTCCTAATAAATGCTGTGCCTGTCTCTAAATCCTGCAACATAACCTTCTACCAAGAACCTTCTGACTGAACGAACCTATTGCTTATAGCTTATTAACCTTTGAACCTAGTAATAATTTAACCCCGCCTTAAGCATGCCTGTCATCAAGACCCTCACTAGCGCCACCTAGGGGCAAGGCCAGGTAGTGGAGCAGCGAAAGGTCAAGACTCAAGACAACCTCTCTAACTCAGCTTCCAATCGATTGCCTACGGTCATGCCGCATGACATCAATGGTTGCAGAGTCTTCCCGCTGCTAGAGAGAGTTCATACAAGGATATTGAGTCATTGTAATACCTTAATCTAGTAACCTGTTAATCCCTGATATCCAGTTCACCTATTATAAAGTAAATCCAACCGATCATACGATTGATCTAGGGCTGCAACTAACGATTATTTTGATAATCGATTAATCTACCGATTATTTTTTCGCTTAGTCGATTAATCGGATACAAAAAAGCGGGATCTTTTATTTTATTTTATTTTTTATTAAAAAAGATTTATTTTGCAAATTTTATTTTATGTTTTCTAAATCAGCCAGGCCTATACATGTGCAAAATGAATAAGTATTAATAAAAAATAAAAAATAATATAAATAAAAAAGGCTTTGCTACATCAAATAGGTTTAACAACAGGCCATGGACTATGGCGGTAGATTGTTTCAATAAAGTAGTTGAACTCTAGCTCAATACATGCATTGTTTTAGGTAATAACTTTGCTTAATGTAAAGGTCAGTAACCCAAAGTGCAATATAGGCTACAGACAAGACACTAATGTTTTTATATAACAGATATGCTCCAAAACAATGCAATGTGTCCTTTCACTCCATACAATAGGCTAGGCGACAGTCAGTGCCTCACTCTAACTCACGGGTAGCTTGGTAGGCTACCACTAGCTAGCCTTTAGCTTATCACCTCTGCTCTACCACTGACGTTAGCCAGCTAGCTAAATACACTTGTCATGCAATATTGAATTCATGAATGCGAGCAAACACTCACTGGCTATCGCATTACATTACAGTCATTTAGCTGACGCTTCGCCAGAACTCACACTAACGCATTTGCATGGAGAGCAGGAGACCATGGAAGGGCTGAGCCCAGCAGGACTTATATAATAAAACAATAGGAAGTTAGCTGTAACCCTCCTCTATAGAAACATAGTTAGTGTAACCCTCCTCTATAGAAACATAGTTAGTGTAACCCTCCTCTATAGAAACATAGTTCGTGCTCTGGTTCTCAGCACAGCTACGCAGACTACAGCTGGACGAGCAGCGTAGTGACAGTCAGCTAGCGGCAGCAGCGAGCTAACCCTGCTAGCTAACTCACTAGCATGTCCTGACAGCAGACAGCAGACAGCTTCACTCTCAAGGCTTTTGAGTAGCATGATTTAAATGTAGCCGCCGCGCCGGTGTAGGTACCGGATTTTCCCACTTTTCCGGTTCCGGTCATAGGTTCTGCCCTTTCCGGCCAGCCATAGGTAGCGCTATGATTCGCGATGCCTACACCGGCCGCAAGACAGCGTGGCGTGCGTCAACAGGAAGTAGGTTTGTTATGCAAACAAAACCCGCAAAAAAAAATAAAAAATAAAAAAATAAAAAAAATAAAAAAAATAAAAGACGAATCGATAATGGCATTCATCGCCAACGAATTTCGTTATCGATTATTATCGATTTAATCGATTCGTTGTTGCAGCCCTAGATTGATCTACCCATTATAGAACTGGATACCTTATAGGCTTTGACCCACCCTTTCATAGGATCAGAGGCCTCTAAACCTCTCTCGGGGACCACCAGCCGTTCCACATATTTGATCTGTTCCACCACCAGCACACCTGATTCAACTAATCAAGTACAAATCATAAGAAGGTTGAAAACCACTGCTCTAAACCATAACCCGGCCTTGACCAACCCTCTCAGAGGGTCACGGCTACCTTAAACCCTCTCAGCGGGTCATGGCTACCTTAAACCCTCTCAGAGGGTTACCATGGCTACCTTAAACCCTCTCAGAGGGTCACGGCTACCGTAAACCCTCTCAGAGGGTCATGGCTACCTTAAACCCTCTCAGAGGGTTACCATGGCTACCTTAAACCCTCTCAGAGGGTCATGGCTACCTTAAACCCCCTAACCCTAACCCTTAAACCCTCTCTGGTGATTCTTCAATGCACCCTGATTGAATTCACCCTTCTAAATCATTTTTTTAATTTAAAAAAATATTTTATTCTCCTTGGAATGATACATGCACTCCATACACAGCACAGTCGCATGTAATTCCAAGTTTATGAATTGTAAAACATCTGTAACATCTGTAATCAAGACACCAGATGTTTCAATTCATAAATACCCTGTTAATAATAATAACGTAATAATAACATTTGTTTATAATAGTGCTAATAATAATCATCCTAATACCTTGTCAAATCATTGAACCCCTCTTGTCAATTGCTCAAGTAATACTTTATTATTCATTAAGTGATGGTAAAAATGCCAGCACATGATATCATCCCATAAGTGGGTAAAATGTATAAAAAAAAGAAATTAATGAAATGAAATAAAATCATCAAGTAATTTAAAAGTCAGATGGACCTGACGTGACGTGAACAAGATGGCGGAGTAGAAGCCTCGCGGTTACTCTCCCTTCAATTTAGCTAGGCAAACATTTGTATTCGTGCTACGAAATCTGATGCTGTGCTACTTCTGTTGAACGTTTATTGGCCTGTTTGGTCCTGTCCACAATGGCTAGCCGTACGCGCAAAGGCAAAGATCCATTGGCTGTGCCGATGGACGGCGACGAGACCTCAGAGAGCGCTCTCACAGTGGCCTCTCTCGAGGCTACACTTAAACGCTATTTTAATATAGCAGAGAAAAACTCCAATGACCGATTCGACCGGCTGGAGACCCAGCTGGGATCCATGGAGGCAACCCTGACTAAACACGAGAAGGAGATTAGTGTACAACATCACCTCCAAGCTACATGAGCGGGTAAAGGAATCCGAGGTCACTACCTCTCAACACAGCAGATCACTAGCTCAGCTCGAGTCCAAACTGGCATCCTTCGAGGATAGGAGCAGAAGGGACAACCTTCGAATGATCAATCTAAAGGAGGGAGAAGAATCGGGGAATGCAATGTCCTACCTCACTGCCAACTTCCCAATATGGTTCCCCTCCCTGGCTGACAAGCCGCTGGAGATCATGCGAGTTCACCGCACCGGGTCTCCTCGAGCGTCTTCACCACATCCCAGGTCCTTGATCATTAAATTCCTTCGCTTCACAGACAGAGACCGCATCCTCCAAGAATCAAGGAAAACTCCCGTGGAGATCGCCGGGCGCACCATCCGTTTTGCAGCGGATTACAGCGAGTACACTTCTAAACTCAGACGTCCCTGCTATCCGCTCATGCACCGGGCTCGGGGACTGCGCTGTGAGGCATTCTTGCTGTACCCCGCGGTCATCAAGCTCATCCACAACTCTGAACACCATCTATTCCACGAACTATCAGAGGCAGAGAAGTTCCTTTCTTCACTTGAGGACAATTCCTGATCGGGGTAAGGCTCTTAACAAGAGCTCGCTCTAGACTTTGTTTTTCAAACGATAACTGTTGACGATGACATGCTGGACTTGTTTACTTCCTGGTGGGGCGTTACTCACGGAGGACGTCACTCCAATGACTCTCTTTGTTTATTTCTATCGTGTAGCAACTCAGTGAGTGTAAATCCGGCTGACATCGCTGTAAAACCACTATAGTTATTATTTTTGCTTTCTATTTACTGTAAATGCTGATCCAGCTGTATGGTGGCTGACTGTGTGCGACACATTTCGCAATCTGAACTCTATGATAGGTTGCTGACTAATCAGATTGAATAGCGGTGTTATGAAGGCCCACAGTTTAGAGCCAGTTAGTTTCCCCGAATCAGCCCTATTTTTGCCCCTGTTATTTCCTTTATTATTTTCCATATTATTCATGTACGTTTTCATGAAGGTGTATGTATTGTTATTGTAATGTTTATGTATATGTTTAATGACGTGGTATATCCGGGGTGTGTCCGTGACCCGGATGCTGTGTCCGGTTGATATATATAGGGACGGAAGTGCTCTGTGCGTCAGTGTGACGAGAATCAGAGTGATGAGAGTAACGAGAGTGAGAAGAAGCAGAGAGAACGAGAAGTCGATCTAAGATGGCGGAGTCAGTAACACGCACACCGTGCTGAAGCTGAAGACCTGAAGAGTGATTATTGAGTTCACAACTGTGATAGCCCGTTTAGCTGTGTCCCCGTTAGCCAGCCTTGCCAGCAGCCGGCTGCTAACGTTGGACCAAGCGAGACCCAAGCTGGACAGAGCCGTCGCCTCCACGAGTGGATTGCGACCGACCGCTGACTCCACCGGAGCTTACCGTGGACCCCCGGACCTGAGCCCTTCACACCTCGTCGTGGACTACGAAGAAGCCCCTTTCCCTTCGAGTTGCTACGTCACCCCCCCCCCTTTGTCTGCTACCTTCCTCGAAGCACATGCGAGCTCCAACCAGGCCTCAACGCGCTCCTTTCAGTCCAGGACTCTAAGCCTGTTCAGGCCAGATACTGTGAGTGAGTGAGTGTGTGTGTGGCCGGCGGGGAGGGAGTATATTTGGGATGTGTATAATTTGTATAAATAAATGTGTTTGTTCATATGGGATACCGTTACTGTGTGTTTAGTCGTCTGTTAGCTAATGTTAATGCTAATGCTAATGCTAATGCTAACGATAGTACTGCTAGTCTAAAGGGTTGCTGGCGCCCCCTGCCTGTATCCTCCTACACTGCCTATTTAGCTCAGAGTTAGTTAGATAACCAGCCCTTCCTAAATTCTACAGTCCTTTTAGCTACTCCCTGGTTACAAGCGGTATAATAGCCTAATGTTTTAAGTTTGCCTGTTCCACACAACCTTGCTTATTTGAGTATTTTGAACATATGGGGTGTCCCAATTTACGTATGACATTATAGGTAGCTTGAACACAATTATTGTTTTTTTATAATAGAACTGAATAAATATATAATTTCATTGCTGATGGCTTTATAACCCCAAATGATACTTGAAAATTATTTCTTTTTTTCTTTGGTTTCTAATTCTGTATTATCATAATTTTGTATTATATATGGTAATTACTCAAACAAGGAATAGCTACAAGGGAGAGGGAGGGGTATCTGACTATCTTTTCTTCACTGTCACTTTTTTGGGGGGGAGGGGGGAGGTTGGGTGGGCTCTGGATGGACCTTTTTGTCCATTTATTTTTTGGGGGGGTTGGGGAAGAGGGGTGCCGATTGGGATTAGGGGGCAAGGGGTGGGTGGGCTATGATCATGGGGCTTATGGGGGGGTTGGGGGGAGGGACAGGATCCTATGGTTGGAGCTCTTCGGTTAGTATCTTTCACTTTTTTCTTTTACCAAGATAGCTATGACTAACATTACACTTCTGTCTTGGAATGGGCGGGGCCTAAATATCCCTCATAAACGCACAAGTACCTTAGACTTCCTACAGAGAAAAAAGATAGATGTGGCCTTCTTTCAGGAATCTCACCTATTGGAAAAAGATGTTAGTAGATTACAGAATAAATATTACCATGTAATTGCCTCCTCCTCAAATACCCAAAAAAAAAGGGGAGTAGTGATCGTTGCCAAGCGCAGTTTTCAGTTTAAAGATCTAGGATCTGGGAAAGACTCTGAGGGCAGAGTAAGCTATATAAAAATGATGGTAAATGATAAGAAACTGGCCTTTGTTTCAGTATATGCACCAAATTCCTTTGATATTGGCTTTTATGACTACTTAACTAAATTGATGTTTGATCTATCTGATTTTGGTTTAATAATAGGGGGTGACTTTAATGCTGTATGGCTACACACGATGGACAGAACTGGGGTTAACGAGGGGAGAGAGCAACACCTGGCGTCTTCTGCACTAAGGAAATGGGCTAGTGACTGTGCTGTGGTAGATGTCTGGCGTTCTTCTAACCCCTCCGTGAAAGAATTCACTTGTTTCTCCTCTCGACACAGATCATTCTCTCGCATAGATTATATTTTTATATCCAAACATCTGTATGATAAGACATCAGATTTTAATTTACTTCCTATGTCTCTCTCTGACCACAGGGCGGTCTTTGGCAGAGTAGCGATCTCCTTGAAGCCTAAAAGGGCTCCTCGCTGGCGCTTTAACTCCACCCTTTTGCAGAATGAATCATTCCTAAAGGAAATGAAGGAACAACTTGATGAGTTTATTGTAATTAATAAGCCATCTGTGGATGATCCTGGTATTCTCTGGGATGCGGTGAAGGGGTTCATTAGGGATAAAACTATTGGTTTTGCCTCTAATTTACACAAATCCAGATTAAAACATATTCAAGACTTAGAAAAGAAAATTGCTGAACTGGAGATCACAATGACTCCGCATGTTACCCCTGAGCTAGTTCTTGAGAGAGAAGTGTTATTTAAAGATCTTAACCATCTTCTCAGACATAGAGCGGATTTCCTCATTCATAGAACTAGACAAAACCATTACTTGCACAGCGCACAGCCAAGCCATTTACTAGCCTCAAAACTTAAAACCAATGAACAACTAGCAAACATCTCTTCAATTAAAAGTTCTACAGGTACTTTGTGCACTGATCCAACAGAGGTTAACAATAACTTCTGGGCATTCTACTCGGCTCTATATACTTCTGAGATTGATTATAATGATCAAGCTGTTAGTTCTTTCTTGAACCCCTTACAGCTCCCCCAGCTTTCCCAAAATGACTCCCTTGATTTAGATTCTCCTATTACGCTATCTGAACTATACAAAGCTCTTTCATGCATGAATAAAGGCAAGTCACCAGGGTTAGACGGTCTACCACCTGAATTGTATCTGGCCTTTTGGCCCCAAGTTGGCCCCTTGCTATTGGGAATGATTCATTCTGCAATCAAAAATGGCTCCTTCTCCAAAAACAACAATATAGCTATAATCTCTTTGCTCTTGAAAAAGGGGAAGGACCCTACTGACTGCGGAAGCTATCGCCCCTTGTCAATTTTAAATACAGATACTAAACTGTACGCCAAAGTTCTAGCCTCTCGACTGGAACCATTTATGACTACCTTAGTGCATGAGGACCAAACAGGCTTCATTAAAAATCGCCTTGCCTCAGACAATGTTCGCCGCCTTCTCCATATTATTGACTCTTCGAATATTACTGATTCAGCAAATGCTATTCTCTCACTTGATGCTGAGAAAGCCTTTGATCGTCTCGAGTGGCACTTTTTATGGGCGGTTTTACGCTATATGGGCTTTGGAGATCATTATGTGGATATGATAAAACTACTATATTCTAACCCGACAGCAATGGTTCTGACAGGGAACACATGCTCTAAACAGTTCCCAGTATCCCGCAGCTCGCGCCAGGGTTGCCCTCTCTCTCCTTTGCTGTTTGCCCTATCTCTGGAACCTGTGGCCCAGGCCGTTCGCCAGTCAGTCACCCATGATCCTATTACGGTCCAGAACACCAAACATCACATATCTCTGTATGCTGATGATATCCTTCTTTTTATTCAGAATATCCCTCAGTCACTCCCTCACCTTCTAAACATCTTTAATAATTTTAGCCGAATTTCAGGTTACAAAATTAACTGGGGAAAATCAGCTCTATTGCCACTGAATGCCTCAGCTAGACAGTTAGATATCTCACTGAACATCCCAGTGGTCCAGAATATTAAATATCTAGGTATCACTATCTACCCCTCAATTTCAAACACAGTATCAATTAATTATAAGAATGTGCTGAAGGAGGTAGATTCTGATCTACAAAGGTGGAAAACTTCACCCCTCACATTTCATTCCCGTATCTCAGTTATTAAAATGAATATTCTTCCACGAATAAACTTTTTTAGTTCCATGCTCTCTCTAGCCCCACCAAGTGGTTATTGGAAGAAACTACACTCTATCTCTTCTCATTTTATATGGAGGGGGAAGAAGCCCAGACTCAAATTCTCAACCCTCCAGAGGCTAAAAAATGAAGGGGGATTGGGGCTACCAAACTTCGAATGGTATTATTGGTCCTTTGTGCTGCGTCCTCTCTCCACATGGTTTGATCCGGCCGCTCGTGTTTCTTGGCGCCCCTTAGAGGAAAACATTGTCCATCCTCATAGGTTACAAGATGTAATATACTGTAACATTTCTATTAAACAGTCCAAATTGAAATTCGGCTCCATCATCACTGAATTAATCTCAGTTTGGCGATGCGCAGAAAAGCTCTGCAAAATCTCAACCAAATGGTACCTCCATTCGCCTATATTTAAAAATTCAATTCTCCAGTTGGGAGGCCGTCCAATCTCATTTCCCCAGTGGAGTGACAAGGGAGTTCACACATTCTCAGATTTATTTGGGGCTGAGGGTCTCCGCTCATTCCAAGACATTCAGAGAAACTTTAATTTACCGGGTACGTCCTTTTTTTTCTACCTTCAATTACGTACAGCTATGCGCACATACGGGGTACCCTGGAATAGCTCATTAGACATACATCCATTTCACATAGCATTCACCAGACCCAGGGGTCAGGTCTCAGCTCTTTACTCCATCCTGGTTAAGGCTTCTTTAAAACCATTACACATTGACAGAGTGTGGAAAGATACTTTATCACACAATAACTTAAATTGGCAATTAATTTGGCAAAACATATCCCTTTCCTCCAGAAATCCCAACCACCAGGTTATCCATTTCAATTTTACTCATAGGACATACTTCACTCCATATCTGCTACATAAAATAAAGACCATACCTTCACCTAACTGTACTCTTTGCACCCGAAATACAGTTGGCACCTTTTTTCATATGGTATGGGAATGCCCGGGAGTAGCTGATTTCTGGAGGACAGTTTGTGATGCATTGTCCCTGATCCTGTCCAAACACATTCCACACTCACCATTAGTCCTATTGTTAAATGACAGTTCAAACCTGGATCTAAACATCAAACAAAGACGCATCTGGCTGGCCGGCCTTACAGCAGCCAAAAGGCTTATAGCTTGCAGGTGGAAGTCACCCCATTTCTTGACTACGCAGAGATGGATATTAGACTTCATTGACATAGCCAGCATGGAACACTGGATAGCCAACAGGCATCATGCAATTTCGGATAATGTCTCATGCTGGGACCAAACTATAACCATCCTCAAGACACTATTATAGGCTAATCGATTTGCTCCTTCCATAGGGTCCTGTAGGGGGGGGGGGGGGGGCGGGGGCTGTGATTGGGTGGGGGGTGGTGGGCGGGGGGCTGTGATAGGGGGGGGTGGGTGGCGGGGGGGTTGTGATTGGGCGGGTGGGTGGGAGGTATCTGGCGGGAGGGACATTTGTGGGAGGAGGGGTAGGTGGGGAATTATTGGGGTAAAGGGAGATTGGGAAGGGAAGGGGAGGGGGGGGGGGTTGAAAGGTTTATGCGCATTTTGTATTTGTACTGGTAAACCGTATTTGTGTTATTCTATTTTCTCCTTTGTTTATTTGTATGTTACCACTCCCCTTGTTTTACTCCCTGAAATAATAATAAAAAATTGATCACAAAAAAAAAAGTAATTTAAAAGTCATACTAAATGTAAAAAATAATAATAAAAGGAAATTAAATGAATGACCAACCATGTTCTTCCCATACTCTGCCTATCTGATATATATCCAAAAATAATGGAGAAGTTTGGCTTTGACCGTTGCCCGAATTCCTCCTTTCAGCCACCAGCCTGTATCCTCAGAGTTGAAATCGGCCCTCGGCAGAGCCTCGTTTTCAATTCCCCAATACAAGTGAAGCCGGTTCCAAAAATAATCCAAGTCTGAGACCAAGTATTATTCAGTAAGAAACCCTCTACGTTTTACAGCCCAATTGGCTGGGATCACTCCAAACTATTAGCTACTAGCTAAAAAGAGGAAGTTCTCCTCTCCCGGAGACCATCTGGTCAAGAAGGGGAAAGTTACTTGCTCTTACGCCTAGTGAGCTTATTTTAGTAAAAGTTTGTCCTCAAGCTCTGTCCCTAGTTCAACATAAGACATTGTTTTAATCAACAACAAGATAGCGCACACATCCTATCTCAAGTCTCAGCTACATCCCATTGGTCCTATCTCACATTTCTTATACATCTTGCAACACAATCAACCCCATTCTAGTGGGTATCTTGGATATGTTGATTTCTCTCAGAGTATATGTGTTCAACGTTTCACTTCCTGATTCTATTCCCATGCAAGCAGGTCCACATTTCATAGCAAATCAGTCTGGCAGATCATGGCAGAAACATTCATCATTGCAGAGTCATTGGTGGTAAACCCAGGTTAATCATGTGGAACAGCTCGATGTCATAGTTCAAGTCCAGACCCAATGCTGGCATTGGATCCTCCTCGGACGGAGGTGGGCTCTGCTCATCGTTGCCCTCTGGTGGTGTTATAATGACCTGTGGCAGAGTGGACTGCTCGATGCCTCCCTCTGGTGGCAAGAACCGTGGAGTGATCTTAAACAACCACTTATCCGGTGTGGTGAACATCACACACTCCTGCAGATTCTTCCTCTCTGATGCTTCTTCAGGCTTCCTGCATGACTGAAACTCTTCCCACACTCGGAGCACTGGTATGGTTTCTCTCCTGTGTGTATTCTCTGGTGTGTCTTTAGGTGTCCTGCACGATTGAAACTCTTGCCACACTGGGAGCACTGGTATGGTTTCTCTCCTGTGTGTATTATCTGGTGGAGAATTAGGTCTCGTGATCGATTGAAACTCTTGCCACACTGGGAGCACTGGTATGGTTTCTCTCCTGTGTGTATTCTCTGGTGTACTTTTAGGTCTCCTGCATAACTGAAACTCTTGCCACACTCAGAGCACTGGTATGGTTTCTCTCCTGTGTGTATTCTCTGGTGTGTCTTTAGGTCTCCTGCTTGATTGAAACTCTTCCCACACTGGGAGCACTGGTATGGTTTCTCTCCTGTGTGTATTCTCTGGTGTCTCTTTAGGTCTCCTGCTTGATTGAAACTCTTGCCACACTGGGAGCACTGGTATGGTTTCTCTCCTGTGTGTATTCTCTGATGCATCCTTAGGGTTTCTGCCCGATTGAAACTCTTCCCACACTGGGAGCACTGGTAAGGTTTCTCTCCTGTGTGAATTCTCAGGTGGCGCTTTAGGTTTTGTTCCAGATTGAAACTCTTGCCACACTGTGTGCACTGGTATGGTTTCTCTCCTGTGTGTATTCTCTGGTGTATCTTTAGTTCTCCTACTTGATTGAAACTCTTCCCACACTGGGAGCACTGGTATGGTTTCTCTCCTGTGTGTATTCTCTGGTGTGTCTTTAGGTGTCCTGCACGATTGAAACTCTTCCCACACTGGGAGCACTGGTATGGTTTCTCTCCTGTGTGAATTCTCAGGTGGATCTTTAGGTTTTGTTCCAGATTGAAACTCTTGCCACACTGTGTGCACTGGTATGGTTTCTCTCCTGTGTGTATTCTCTGGTGTGTCTTTAGGTGTCCTACATGATTGAAACTCTTCCCACACTGTGTGCACTGGTATGGTTTCTCTCCTGTGTGTATTCTCTGGTGTGTCTTTAGGTCTCCTGCTTGATTGAAACGCTTGCCACACTGTGTGCACTGGTATGGTTTCTCTCCTGTGTGAATTATCTGATGTCTCTTTAGATCTACTGCTCGACTGAAACTCTTCCCACACTGGGAGCAGTAGTATGGTTTCTCTCCAGTGTGTATTCTCTGATGCTGCTTCAGGTTTCCTGCATGCTTGAAACTCTTGCCACACTGGGAGCAGTGGTGTGTTTTCTCTCCTGAGTGTCTGTGTTGCTTATGGTTCCCTGATGTGGTGGAGCTGCGGTCTGAACCTGGGTTGGAGCTCTGCTCATCTGTAAGAATATGAACATATACAGGGTTACAAACACATTTTGTGCAAAACATTGAGCAAAGTTGTCAAAAAGAAGAATATTATTTTAAATAGATATATAACTATAGTTTATACTGCAAAACATGATGGTGTCTCTCTGGTTTCTCAAATATATTGTTAAAGAAAAGGTGTAATAAAAGAAAATAATATAAACATGCCTGTACGTCATATACGTGTGAGTTTGTCCCAACATAATACAAGGGTCAAAAGGTCAAATTGTATGACCAAGTGGATTGGGGGAGTAACACAATGGTTAACCCATTTAAACCGGGGGCGCTGTTGCGTTGTTCTACCTTTCAAGCCGGGAAAGCGGATACGTCATTTTGTAGTACCGTATGTGTATTTTTTCCACATTCTTCTGGTCTCTTGGCCAATGGAATGCATCAACATATGTGACATGACGTCATCGAACTGCGAAACGGGTGCAAAGTGCAAAGGCTTCAAATTTGCGTTTTTGCAAAAAAAATAATAATATCTGATTTCGTTTTTTTGTCACCAGACACAAGTTAAGGTTTTGAACTACCCACTCGTTATTTTTTCGAGCAGTTTTACGATAGTTAAATACGTGTACTTAGTCAACAAAATAAGCTTATTTCTCCGAAATTCTCCGTTGTGGGAGGGGAGGAACTGGATCCAGGTTGTTTCTCATTAGTCGATCGATTTGGTTACGCGAAGAGTCAGGAAGTAGAGTGCTGTTTTGAGAAGAGTCAGGAAGCAGCGCGCTGGTTTGTTTACTCCACTAAGACTCGTAAGGTAAGATCTATTATGAGCCAGATCTATTTATGTACATAGCGAATTTGTTAGTTAAGTTAGTTACTAGTTGAAACCAGTGTGTTCGTGTATTTAGACATTTCTTTATTATTACCCACTAGCAACTAACTGAAAGCACATTGTTCCTGGCTGGTTCCATTGTTGTTAGCATTCTAGCATTGTAGCTCGGAAATGTCTGTCTAAGTTGAAAGTACGGTTAGTATGTCTACGTTGTAAAAGTTGTAAGACTCATGTTCAGTGTGTAATACTGGAATACTGTAACATGTCAAGTGTAATAGATTACAGAAATGTTAAAAGTTTAAAAACATGTGTTCCTTTGTTTGTTATGAACGAGCTAGCCGCTAGCCGCTAACACTACTCTGAATACTAGCCTAGTGACTAGGTAATTATCATTGTCATGTATTAGGCTAGCTATTTTATGAACATGGTATGGTAGTATTTTATGAACATGGAGTGCCAGTAACTGTAGGCAATATTTTAATGTACTATCTTCCTTTTGTTGCAGCTTTGATGCCCCACCAGACACAGCAGCTCAACAACTCAGAGCCGAGTGCTCATTGTACCTGTCTCTCTCCACAGTGTTATAGTACCTGTCTCTCTCCACAGTGTTACAATACCTGTCTCTACCTGTCTCTCTCCTCTCAGCTCTTTAAACACAGAGTACCTGTCTCTCTCCACAGATATATATACACACACACACACACACACACACACACACACAGATATAAACACACACACACACACAGATATAAACACACACACACACATATATACACACACACACACACACACACACACACACACACACATACACACACACACACACACACACACACAGGGTATGGATTAGACACTGACTGTTCTGTCGAAGATGTGACAGCAGCAGTGAAACCAGACAGACCCATGGTGTGTGTTATACCTGAGGACATGGTGTGTGTTATACCTGAGGACATGGTGTGTGTTATACCTGAGGACATGGTGTGTGTTATACCTGAGGACATGGTGTGTGTTATACCTGAGGACATGGTGTGTGTTATACCTGAGGACATGGTGTGTGTTATACCTGAGGACATGGTGTGTGTTATACCTGAGGACATGGTGTGTGTTATACCTGAGGACATGGTGTGTGTTATACCTGAGGACATGGTGTGTGTTATACCTGAGGACATGGTGTGTGTTATACCTGAGGAGGGACATGGTGTGTGTTATACCTGAGGACATGGTGTGTGTTATACCTGAGGACATGGTGTGTGTTATACCTGAGGACATGGTGTATGTTATACCTGAGGACATGGTGTGTGTTATACCTGAGGACATGGTGTGTGTTATACCTGAGGACATGGTGTGTGTTATACCTGAGGACATGGTGTGTGTTATACCTGAGGACATGGTGTGTGTTATACCTGAGGACATGGTGTGTGTTATACCTGAGGACATGGTGTGTGTTATACCTGAGGACATGGTGTGTGTTATACCTGAGGACATGGTGTGTGTTATACCTGAGGAGGGACATGGTGTGTGTTATACCTGAGGACATGGTGTGTGTTATACCTGAGGACATGGTGTATGTTATACCTGAGGACATGGTGTGTGTTATACCTGAGGACATAACATTGTTGAATAACAAGAACAGTTGGGCATAGATACAGCATTTTGAACTGTGTCATGATTTATTATCTATTGATAGTCAATTCACAGACCTTGCATGCTTACCTGTGTATAGTCTGTTGTATGTTGAACTATAAGGCTGGACATTGACTACTGAGCACTACACTATTTCCAGCACAAGACATCAGCAAATTACTCTTAATGCCTCCATAATAATAAGCTGGCTAATTAGCTACAGTAATAACATTGATAGGTGATAATGTTAGCAATATCTAGCTAAGTACTGTAAAGTTCTCTTTGAAAAGTCTATCTGACCCAGTGACTAACACTAATGTTTGCACACTGATTGTACTTTGCACAGCTTGTCGCACCATTGTTCTGCTGTAGTGCGACTACCATCACTTATACTTATCACTTTATTACTTATTATTGTGACTATGTACCTTGTTGAAGAACCAAAGCGAAATATTTTTATTCTTGTGTACTGTAAAATAAATTCTGATTGAAGACTTTTTTGTATCATTAAAAGACTAACAATAACAGTTACAACAACCATAAATAATAATAAGCTGGGTAATTAGCTTAGGAAATACCTTACTAGGTAATAATGTTATAGCTGTATAACTATAGCTGTCTGACCCAGTGACCAGTATTGACAGCTGATAGCTGTCAATCTAGAGGGGGAGTGGTTGGGGGTGGGGTTGACCAGCTATTGTTACCGCCCATTACCTGCCGGTGTGAAGGTGTGAAAAAGTCCCAAATCTTTGAAAGCCGTTTCCTCAGGATTTAGTTTTCAGGGTTAACAAGTTTCAAATACTCATGTTGTCTTACATTTTTTCCCGATGTCTATGTATGACACATCATTTGAAAGCTTACAATCTGTAGTTTAAGCATATGTAAAAAACAGAAAAATGACTTTGCCCCCTCTTTGGTCATTCCACCAGATCGCGTCACATATACACGTGGGAGAATCTACACACGTGCAGATTATAATTTTTTTCACGATATCTTGGCAACAGTGGAGAAGTTTCTGAAGTTAGTTCTAAAGGGAGTGATATTGATGATGAGCTGCAACGTTTGCAGGAAAAGCGCTATACAAATAAAAGTTATTACTATTATTATGACAATGTTATAACTGATTCGGATGATTTAGAAGGCTTTGAAACGGAATGGAAGACGGACAACTAGCACCGTAATCCTAGGAGGCGTTTCATCACAGCTGGCTGAACTGCGCCCTTCAGTCGCCAGGGCAAGACAGATCGTTAGCCAACTTGTTGAGCCACTAAAGCGACGGTGTAGCCCCCCTTCTCTCCCCCCACCCTCACTCCCTGCCCCCAACTCCCCAAACCACTCAACCCCAAATGAAGGTCCTTAATAGGGCTGTTACGATTAGTCGACGTCATTGACGTCACCGACTACGCCAATACGTCGGTTTGCGTAATATGCGTCGGTTAGTCGTAAATAAACAAAATGGCTTTTTTTTTTTTTAAACCTTTATTTTACCAGGCGAGCCAATTAAGTGTATGAGTGAAAAATGGATAGCTACTAGCTAATGTTACACAAGCAATGTAGCTCACCACAGTTCGTATGTCTTGTCTTCTGGTGTTAGTAACGTTAGCTATGTAGCTGGCTAGCTACGGTAGCCTATTGTCATTGTGGTGCGAGCACCTACTGTACGTTATCTAGCTCGTAGCTCGCATGCTACGTTAGCATCAATTTAGCTAATCATAACATAGCAGCGAGAGTAACGTTAGCTATAGCAGTGAGGTGGAGACAAATACGTTTATTTTTTTTAATTTATTTTTTCCGAACAGTACAAAAAGTATCGTTAGACTTATCGATAAATGAGTCGTTAGACTAATCGACTAACCGATAAAATAATCGCTAGATTAATCGTTAGAAAAATAGTCGTTTGGGACAGCACTAGTCCTTAATGTCATTTGTGTGAACACTGACTCCAGAAAAATCTGTTTTAGTACTACTAGACTGGTTTAAATCCTACCTACAGGACAGAAGCTATTATGTCTCCAATTGGCAACTTTGTGTGCGACCAAATTAAAATGACATGTGGGGTTCCCCAAGGGTCAATCCCCCCTCCTATTCAATCTCTACAAGCTTCCATTGGGACGCATCATAAAAAAGAACAAAATTGCCTACCACAAATATGCAGATGACATACATAGCCCTCTCACCGAACGACTATAGCAGGGGTATTCAGCAAAAATTCAACAAGGTCCAGTTAGAGAAAATGTCCTCAAGCAAAGGTCTGGAACATTATAATGTCTAGATTGCGTTATGATTCAGTGCCGTATATATAAACTCCTAAAAAAAAGTTTGGAAACGTTATTTCAGTCGATTCTTCCTCCCCTTTAATAATACCAATGGGTATTGTATTTTATATCATTGGAAAGCCTTATTAGTCACCTTTACAACGAGGTACAACTTGTAAGGATCATGCATCCGTGGAATGAGTAACACAGCTAAACGTGTGGGCAGCGGGCCAAATTCTCTTGACAAAATCCCCTGCAATATTCTTCTGTTGGTATTCACTCTCGTTTTGAGCTTCAAGTGCTGGCAGGTGTATGTCAGTCACAGGTGTGTGACTGGCACCTGAATGGCACCTAATTGACAGGAATGATATTCTGGGGCCAGTGGCGATCCCATATCTCAAGATTCTGGGACCTAACTCCATCCTCCAGGATGACAATGCTCGCCCCCACAGAGCCAGGATCATCACAGAGCACCTCCAGAATTTGGGAGTGGAGAGGGTGGAATGGCCTGCCGTGAGTCCAGACCTCAACCCAATCGAACACTTGTGGGATCAGCTTGGGTGTGCTGTACGTGCCAGAGTGACCAATGCAACCATGTTGGCTGACTTGCGGCAAATCCTGGTTGAGGAATGGGATGCCGTCCCACAGCAGTGTGTGACCAGGCTGGTGACCAGCATGAGGAGGAGGTGCCAAGCAAGCTGTTGTGACTACGTATGGATCTTCCACACACGACTGAGGTCCCTGACAGTGTAAAATGAATAAAGTGTAAAAATGGCCAATATGTGTTGTTTTTTCCTTATTACTGTGGGAGAGTGCAATCATCCAATCCACCAAGCAACTCAAAACGAGAGTGAATACCAACAGAAGAATATAGGGGATTTTGGCAAATATTTTGGGGCCGCTACCCACATGTTTAGCTGTGTTGTTCATTCCATGAATGCATGATCCCTACAAGTTGTACCTCGTTGTACAGGTGACTAATCAGGCTTTCCAACGATATAAAATACAATACCAAATGGTATTATTAAAAGGGAGGATTAATCAACCAAAATAACGTTTCCGAACTTTTTTGGAGGGGTTTATATATGTTAAGGTACATGTGGGAATACGGTACATGTGGGAAAACTAGGGTTAGGGTTAGGTGCTAGGGTGCTACGGTTAGGGTTAGGGTTAGGATTAGGGTTAGGGTTAGACATGCTAGCATGTACCAAGTCGACGTAGCACCTAACCCTAACCCTAGTTTTCCCACATGTACCGTATTATAATAAGATGGATGAATTGAGACTACAGGTTGCCAAAAATAACATCGTGGGAGATAGCTGTGTGATTATCCTAACGGAGACCTGGCTAAATGACACTATCCTGGACTCCGCGATTAGCCTGGAAGGCCGCACTCTACACCGTGCGGACCGGACTTTGCTTAGCGGTAAGACTCGCGGAGGTGGGATCATTATATCTACGAAGGATAGCTGGTGCTTAAACACGAAAACTGTAAGTAGCCACTGTTCCCCAAACCTGGAATACTTGACTGTTAAATGTCGACCCACTTACCTACCGAGGGAATTCAATGCAGTGTATATGACAAGCGTTTACATTGCACCGAATGCAGACGGTAGCTTAGCATTGGCGCGGCTATATGACGTCATCAGTGGTCAACAAAGCGCAGACCCACAGGCAGTTCACATTATAGCCGGAGACTTCAATCATGTCGACCTGAAGGCAGTACTACCCAAGTTCTATCAGCATGTTAAATGTGCAACAAGAGGAGAAAAAACACTGGATAAGGTATACACCAACATCAAACGTGCTTACAAGGCTAGACCGCTAGCTCATCTAGGCATGTCTGACCATGTGTCAATCCTCCTGATCCCAGCATACACTACCATGAGGAAAAGTGCTCCCATCACCACTAAGACTGTCAGAACCTGGCCAGAAGGGTCCGCTCCACTGCAGATCTGCCTAAATGACACCTCATGGCAGGAATATGAGCATGAGGACCTGGAACAGTTCACGTCGTCGGTTCTGAACCACATAGTGAACTGCACCAACTCAGTCACCGTGGACAAACGGGTCCGGGTCTACCCCAACACGAAGCCATGGATGACTGGGAAGGTCCAAAAACTGATCAACGAGAGGGACAACGCCTTCTTCGCAGGGAAGGGCACACTGCTGTACAGCACCACCAGGGCTAACCTAAAGCGCGGCATCAAAGAGGCCAAGGCAGACCACAGAGAGAAGATTGAGGAATGCTTCCTGAGCAACGACTCCAGGCGGATGTGGCAGGGGGTTCAGCACATGACAAACTTCAGAGCCAACAGGCTCACAGCCGCAGAGGACGACCCCCTGCTGGCGGAAAAGCTGAACTCCTTCTACGCCCGGTTCGACGAGGGGCGAACGGAGGTAACCACAACACAAACACCACTCTCTCCAGCTCTCAGCAGCCTCACCCTCACAGAGCATGAAGTGAGACGCGTGCTGAAGGCGGTGGACCCCAGGAAAGCCTCGGGGCCGGATGGCGTCCTGGGACGGGTGCTGAGGGACTGCGCCGACCAGCTGGCCGGGGTTTTCACCAACATCTTCAACCAGTCCCCGTCCCAGGCCACCATCCCACCCTGCCTGAAAACCTCAACTATCATCCCAGTCCCGAAGAAAAGCACGGTGAGCTGCCTAAACGACTACCGCCCGGTGGCACTCACACCAATCATCATGAAGTGCTTCGAGAAACTAGTCCGGGCCCACATACTCACACGCCTCCCGCCCAACCTGGATCCATACCAGTTCGCCTACAGAGCCCACAGGTCCACAGAGGACGCCATCGCGACGACTCTCCACGCCACTCTATCCCACCTGGAAAGGGGAAACAGCTACGCGAGACTGCTCTTTGTGGACTTCAGCTCCGCCTTCAACACCATCCTTCCAGACAGGCTAGTGACCAAACTACTAGACCTGGGACTATCACACTCTATATGTGCATGGATCAAGGACTTCCTGACCGACCGCCCCCAGAGGGTGCGGGTGGGCCCCCACACCTCCACAGCCCTCAGACTCAGCACTGGGTCCCCCCAGGGCTGCGTGCTAAGCCCCATCCTCTACAACCTCTACACCTACGACTTCACCCCCGTCCACCCCAGCAACTCCATCGTAAAGTTTGCAGACGACACCACTAGGGCTGCAACGATTAGTCGACTAGTCACAACTAATCGATTACGAAAATTCATCGACGTGAAATGTTGTTGTCGACTAATCGCATAATTATTTTTTTTTAAAAACGGCTTTTTTTTTTTTTTTTTTTTTTTTTACGGGAGCCATGCAAGAATCAGCTGGGTAAGTTTTAGCTGACGTTGTTAGCCAACTGGCTAACGTTATATTGTTAGGGTCGTAATGTTTATGTTAGCTTTACTGTTACATGTTGGAAAACAACGTCTCATGGACAGGGCTGTACATGCTATGAGCGTTTGTGCTATTAATTTATTTGCCCTGTGGCACGCATGTGACAGACAGAGGCGCTTGTATGTAACGTTACGTAGCAGGGGTTTTCCATGTTGAAGCCAGGAGAACGCGAGATGAAATGAAGTGAGGGGTGGTCGCTATTAAAATACCAGGTAGTCATGGTGGATGATCATGAATGATGCTTGATAAGTGAATGCTATTTCAATTATGTTGAGTCCACCAGCGAGCTGTCTGTAAGATAAACAGCGCCAAGCGTAGCCTACTAACGTGAGCTGTCTGTAGTCTAGCCAGCAATGCTAGCTAGCCAGTCAACTAGCTCTGTGAGCAGCTGTAGCTTGGCGTAACGTTAGGTTAGATAGCTAGTTAAGCCGGATTTATGCTTCTGCGTCGCCATTTACGCGCAGCGAAAAGCCACACGACTAATCGCGACTAATCGGAAAAATAATCGACAGATTAGTCGACTACCAAAATAATCGTTAGTTGCAGCCCTAGACACCACCGTGGTGGGCTGCATCTCGGCGGGGGACGAGGCGGCGTACAGGGATGAGGTAGAGCAACTGAGCAAGCTGTGCAAGGTTAACAACCTGCTGCTGAACAAGTCAAAGACCCAGGAAATCATCGTGGACTTCAGGAGGAAAAAGTCAGAGATCCAGCCCCTGCTCATCGACGGAGAGAGCGTGGAGAGAGTCTCAACTAGGGCTGCACGATTAATCGATTTTAAATCGAAATCGCGATTTGAAATGATGCGATTAGCTAATCGCAAAGCCTGCGATTTGCCTGCGATTTTGTAAAAAAAATAAATATAAATTTAAACCTTTATTTTACCAGGAAGTCACATTGAGATTAAAACCTCTTTTGGAAATTTGATCAGCACTCATGGAATGCCTCTTGTCCAATCAAATTACTTGGTCTCTTTATGACTTTGAACCCGGCGCTCTCAGAGCGAATTTACGAAAGCAGGCATAGGTTGTGTCACGACAGTCAGTCCAATTATTATGAGACTTTGGGCTAACGTAACGGAGACAATTAGACACCACATGGCTTATTGG
This sequence comes from Nansenia antarctica, assembly GCF_963989245.1. Lineage (NCBI taxonomy): Eukaryota > Metazoa > Chordata > Actinopteri > Argentiniformes > Microstomatidae > Nansenia > Nansenia antarctica. Next base: position 11,286,750 of record NC_137683.1, read on the forward strand.
ACGTATGATAAACGTTAGTATGTTATAATTGCGACAGGTAAGTGTACAATTTCACTATACTAACTGTACCAGCCAAGTGCATGTCGGTGCTGTTAGTCCAGCCTTAAACTTAGCTTAGCTAACTTGTAGTCTTTGAGACGGTAGCTTAGCTTAGCTACTCATGCTAACCCGGCGTTAAAGTACAGACACAGAGTTGACAGTCTCAGCAACCTGCGGGTTGGTGTTTATATAGTATAGCAGGCTTATGGATACATGGAAGTTAACTGTTCTGTTGTCAAACATGAATGTGTCCTGTATGCATAACCTCATACCATTCGTTCATACCAGCCGGCTTTAAAGACGCAGAGGTTAGCCTAGCCTAGCCTTGGGCTGAAGTATGTCACAGATTCCTAAGTCAAGGTGACGTGTGTCTGTGCTCCATAGTCAGAGACCACCATTCTATCATTCATCAGTTCGACTGTTGACCGAGTCATCTAGATGTGGTCCTTTCAGTTATAGTCACAGTGTATCCCCAAATGATCATTTTAATAGCTGGATCATCTTAGAAAGTAGCCACCTGTCTAGATGAGATGAGGTTATCATATATACAATTCATATCTTTTAAGTTCTCATCCTTGCATTAGAATTAGAGCAGTTAATAGTTTGATGGTATCATGTGGTAATGCTCTCTGAAAATAGGTGATATTCATCCAATCACCTGCCAAGTATTTTTTGAAAGTACCTGCCCTTTTCCAAACAGCTTCCAATGAAGCTTTCCTAGATGGTTGTGTGAAACAAACCACCTGAGTCAGGTTAGTAATGCTCCATCACATGTTTTAATCTGAAGCTTGATTTTAAAGCAACCCAACTTTAAAGCAACCCAATGTAAGTTTAGTTCTTTCACTCGTAGCTCGGGCTGTGGGGGTGCTAGAGGAGGGAGCCTCTAAGTCCCCTGAAGACGTACAAACAAACTGCACGTTGATACGACCTTCCTAGCCGGAGATATGGCCACACTTGACAAAAACTCCCTTTTTTTTTTTTTTTTTTTTTGCTATTTAAAAAAATAATAATCGCAAATTAATCGCAATCGCGATATCTGTCCAAATAATCGCAATTCGATTTTTTTCCCCAAATCGTGCAGCCCTAGTCTCAACCCTCCGATTCCTGGGGGTGCACATACAGGATGACCTGTCCTGGAAGAACAACACAACAGCCACCATCAAGAAGGCACAACAGCGGCTCTACATCCTGAGAGTCCTCAGGAAGGAACACAACAAGCAGGAGATACTGGTGACCTTCTACCGCGGCGCATTGGAGAGCATCCTCACCTACGGCATCTGCAACTGGTTCTCCAGCTGCACAACCGCGGAGAGAAATGCGCTACAGAGAGTCGTGAGAACAGCCCAGAAGATCACCGGCGCCCCCCTCCCCTCTCTGGAAGAGCTGTACAACACACGCTGTTTCAGGAAGGCCTCCAAGATCTCCAGAGACCCAACCCACCCTGGGTACGAACACTTTACCCGGCTGCCCTCGAAAAGGCGGTACAGGACCATGGTCGCAAGGACAAACAGACTGAAGAACAGCTTCTACCCCAGGGCCATCCAGGCCCTAAACACAGCAAAGACCTAGGTTCTGGGCCCTGGACAGTCTGGACGGATTGATGGCAGCTGCTGGACTGAAAAAAATCAGGTGTAGTGCTGAGGCACAAATATGTACATTTCTAGCCTGCAAACTGCGACACTTCAAATGAATGTGCAATAACACTATGTGCAATATGACAACCCTAGTCGTCTATCTGTACAGTATAGTATAGTGGATAGTGTACATAGCCTTTATTTATTTATGTAAACCAGCTCCTTCCCTTCTTGTGTCTTTTTTATTTTTTATTTTCTAGCACCGGGGGAGCCACCCCTCCTAAATTTCGTTGTTTGGTACCTGTACTATAGCAATGACAATAAAGACCATTCATTCATTCATATTCCCACATGTACCGTAACATATATACATATAGTACATATATATATTAAAGTACAATTCAATAATATTTCAACAATATTGTAGATTTTCACTTTGAAGTGGAGAGATTAATAAATACTAATAAATGTTATTTTCTCATGTAAAATAAGGGCTGTTTTAGACTAGTTTTAGTTTTAGACTATGTCGTTTTAATTTAGTTTTAGACTATATTGACGGAAAGTTTAGATTATCTTAGACTGTTTTAGACTAGTTTTAGTTTTAGACTATGTAGTTTTAGACTATGTAGGCCAGGTTTTGTATTGTATTTGGTTGTGGTGGATGTTGTATGCCTGTGAACAGGTCACACTTGAAAATGAGCCCTTGGGGTGTTTTTTACCTGTATAAATAAAGGTTAAATTAAAAAATACAAATAAAAAAAAGAAATAGGTACATCGCTATCTGCTTGATCTTTTCACAAAACTCTTATTTTTGTTTCCCCTCAACATTGACAAGTTGTCAAAAAGAAGAATATTATTTTAAATAGATATATAACTATAGTTTATACTGCAAAACATGATGGTGTCTCTCTGGTTTCTCAAATATATTGTTAAAGAAAAGGTGTAATAAAAGAAAATAATATAAACATGCCTGTACGTCATATACGTGTGAGTTTGTCCCAACATAATACAAGGGTCAAAAGGTCAAATTGTATGACCAAGTGGATTGGGGGAGTAACACAATGGTTAACCCATTTAAACCAGGGGCGCTGTTGCGTTGTTCTACCTTTCAAGCCGGGAAAGCGGATACGTCATTTTGTAGTACCGGTATGTGTATTTTTTCCACATTCTTCTGGTCTCTTGGCCAATGGAATGCATCAACATATACACGTGGGAGAATCTACACACGTGCAGATTATACATTTTTTCACGATATCTTGGCAACAGCGGAGAAGTTTCTGAAGTTAGTTCTAAAGGGAGTGATATTGATGATGAGCTGCAACGTTTGCAGGAAAAGCGCTATACAAATAAAAGTTATTACTATTATTATTATGACAATGTTATAACTGATTCGGATGATTTAGAAGGCTTTGAAACGGAATGGAAGACGGACAACTAGCACCGTAATCCTAGGAGGCGTTTCATCACAGCTGGCTGAACTGCGCCCTTCAGTCGCCAGGGCAAGACAGATCGTTAGCCAACTTGTTGAGCCACTAAAGCGACGGTGCAGCCCCCCTTCTCTCCCCCCACCCTCACTCCCTGCCCCCAACTCCCCAAACCACTCAACCCCAAATGAAGGTCCTTAATGACATTTGTGTGAACACTGACTCCAGAAAAATCTGTTTTAGTACTACTAGACTGGTTTAAATCCTACCTACAGGACAGAAGCTATTATGTCTCCAATTGGCAACTTTGTGTGCGACCAAATTAAAATGACATGTGGGGTTCCCCAAGGGTCAATCCGCCCTCCTATTCAATCTCTACATGCTTCCATTGGGACGCATCATAAAAAAGAAAAAAATTGCCTACCACAAATATGCAGATGACATACATAGCCCTCTCACCGAACGACTATAGCAGGGGTATTCAGCAAAAATTCAACAAGGTCCAGTTAGAGAAAATGTCCTCAAGCAAAGGTCTGGAACATTATAATGTCTAGATTGCGTTATGATTCAGTGCCGTATATATAAACTCCTCAAAAAAAGTTTGGAAACGTTATTTCAGTCGATTCTTCCTCCCCTTTAATAATACCAATGTGGGTATTGTATTTTATATCGTTGGAAAGCCTTATTAGTCACCTTTACAACGAGGTACAACTTGTAAGGATCATGCATTCGTGGAATGAGTAACACAGCTAAACGTGTGGGCAGCGGGCCAATTGTTTTTGACAAAATCCCCTGCAATATTCTTCTGTTGGTATTCACTCTCGTTTTGAGCTTCAAGTGCTGGCAGGTGTATGTCAGCCACAGGTGTGTGACTGGCACCTGAATGGCACCTAATTGACAGGAATGATATTCTGGGGCCAGTGGCGATCCCATATCTCAAGATTCTGGGACCTAACTCCATCCTCCAGGATGACAATGCTCGCCCCCACAGAGCCAGGATCATCACAGAGCACCTCCAGAATTTGGGAGTGGAGAGGGTGGAATGGCCTGCCGTGAGTCCAGACCTCAACCCAATCGAACACTTGTGGGATCAGCTTGGGTGTGCTGTACGTGCCAGAGTGACCAATGCAACCATGTTGGCTGACTTGCGGCAAATCCTGGTTGAGGAATGGGATGCCGTCCCACAGCAGTGTGTAACCAGGCTGGTGACCAGCATGAGGAGGAGGTGCCAAGCTGTTGTGACTGCGTATGGATCTTCCACACACGACTGAGGTCCCTGACAGTGTAAAATCAAGCTGCACAGCCGCAGAGAGGAATGCGCTACAGAGAGTCGTGAGAACGGCCCAGAAGATCACCGGCGCCCCCCTCCCCTCTCTGGAAGAGCTGTACAACACACGCTGCCTCAGGAAGGCCTCCAAGATCTCCAGAGACCCATCCCACCCTGGGTACGAACACTTTGCTCGGCTGCCCTCGAACAGGCGGTACAGGACTAGGGCTGCACGATTAATCGATTTTAAATCGAAATCGCGATTTGAGATGGTGCGATTAGCCAATCGCAAAGCCTGCGATTTGGGATACATTATACAGCGCGTCGGATTCAACGTCAATGAACGCACACACCCAAGAACAACAACACTGCACGTGAAACGCCCAGGTGTGAATCTGTGAAGACGTTTTAGTAGCTAGCAACATTCATGGTGGATAAATGGCTTCAGCAGAGCCAGAAGCAACGATTTAGTCCCGAAGAAAAACAGCACTTCTGTTGTAAGTATTTCGGGTTTAGGATGTGCAACAAAAGCAGGTGTTGCGCACGACCTGTCGTGGAACAATCGCTCCATCCAGAGGCAACACCACAAACCTGTATCAGCACTTGAAAAAGTACCACAGGCAGCTCTATGACGAGTGTACGGTCAGAAACGGAGAGTTAAGTGAAAGTCCCGTAGCCCAGTCTAACGTTAAGCAAACTAGAGTTTTAGAGTCGTTTGCGGCTGTTCTCACGAAGGCACCGTGAAATAACCAATTCCATCACGCATTACCTCGCTAAAGACGTGGTGTCTATTAACACTGTGAGCAACGAAGAGTTTAAAAAACTCATCCAAACGCTCAATAAAAGATAATGTGATTCCATCCCGCACGTACGGAGCTGAAAAATGTGGAGTACTATGCAACAACAACCGATCTGCGGTCGAGCCGTGCACTTGATTGATTGCAGTATGTGCAATATTTAGATGCTGCTCCTGAGCCATAATTAAATAACCTTGTTTGTAGAAAGGTCCTATTTTATTTTCATATTGGAATTGTTCAAAAAATTTTGACACTTGAGAGAAACAAAATGGCAGCTGGTTAAAAAACCCATACATAAATATGTTGTTCCAATTCATATCTTTTAAGTTCTCATCCTTGCATTAGAACAGTTTGATGGCATAAGATATCATGTGGTAATGCTCTCTGAAATTAGTCCATGATAGAAGGTGATAGACAGATTCATCCAATCACCTGCCACTAGGCCGGACTTATGCATGGGCTACCCTGGGCTTGAGCCCAGGGGCCCCGGGCTACAAGGGGCCCCAAAATAAATCCAAATGTATGAATAAATATTTGCTCTTTGATTTTGAATTCATAAATTACGTTCAAATTGGAAAAAAATGTTTAGTCGCAGCGCAGGGCACGGAAATACAGCCCCCCCCTCCCCCGCGGGCATGGAAATACAGCCCCTATCACTAGGCCTACTGGACGCTCTGATGAATGAGGTGTTTTAATTTGTTTAATTATATATTTAGGCCAATGGAGAGGTTTACATCGACGCGTCACGCTCAGGGCAGGGGCATAATCTTTGGTGGCGCGATTGTCAATGTCATGATCATGGCGGACAGGAGGAATTACGAGAGTGGAGCGCAAAAAAGAAATATGAAAAAGTGGAATGCGAAAGGGAGACACTGAGAAAAACTCAGAAACTTACTGGGTTTTTCAAACCAGTCGTAGATGCTTCAGCGTCTACCACACCTTCTCAAGCACAGGTGGTGAACCTAGCCGGAGAGGACAACCGGCGGGAGGAGGCCGCCGTGCCCTCATCTTTCCCACAGTCTGAAGCAGAGCGTGAGGCACCCGCAGCAGCGAGCATAGCAGAAGAAATAGCACTGCTGGCTACAGCCATCGAGGATCCTTACAACACCGATCCTGCTCGCTGGGGCAAAGTTGACGACAGAGTCCGAGCATACTGGGCTAAGAAGGGGCCGGAGTCATGTCAAAATAAGGACGTGGATAATAAAGCATCTGAACGCCATTACAAACACCAAAAGAGATTTTTCTCCAATTCCTATTTCAAACGCAAACTCTTAAACGGTGAGTGCTTGCCAAGAGAATGGCTTTTATATTCTCCCTCCACCAGTTCTGTCTTTTGCTTTGCTTGCCGCCTGTTCAGTGAGGGAAACTGTCAGTCTTTTTTTGAAACGGGCTATAGCGACTGGAAACATGCCGCCGAACGATTAGCCGAACACGAGAGCTGTGATAGCCATAGGAAGGCTATGTTAACGTACATTAAACGAGCATCGGATGATGGAGTAATAGACGTGGAACTGAACAAACAGCTTGAGTCGCAGTGTGCGTATTGGACTGAGGTTTTGAAAAGAGTAGTGGCGGTTGTGACATCTTTGTCGGAGCGCACTTTCTCCAAGCTGGGACTGGTGAAGAATAGACTGAGATCCACAATGGCACAGCACAGGGTCAATCATCTGACTCTGATGTCGCTTGAGTGTGACCTGCTTCGGAAAGTGGATTTTACTGACCTGATGAAGGACTTTGTTGCAAAGAAATCCAGAAGGCATAACTTCTAAATGGTAAGCATCTATCTCTTATTTTATGGATGTAATTTGGACTGTTGCTGTATTGATTTTGTGTCACTCACACACACACACACACACACACACACACACACACACACACACACACACACACACACACACACACAGTGGGCTAGTATAGTATTGATTAGGCCTAAATATGTTTTTTATTATTGTCACCCTTGTCTCTGTGTCCGTCTGTTCTGGGGTTCTGCCACATTTGACCGCTTGGTTCAGGCCTAACACTTGCTTTTTCTTCATGTGCTTTATGCCAATAACATACTCCATTGGGATACGTGTGTTTCTGGTCATAGGTTCTGGTTGGTGTAGTTGTAGCTTATCATTTTTAGTGTAGGTAGGGGCCCGAACAATGACTCAAGCCCAGGGGCCCCCACCCCCCTAAGTCCAGCCCTGACCTGCCAAGTATTTTTTGAAAGTACCTGCCCTTTTCCAAACAGCTTCCAATTAAGCTTTCCTAGATGGTTGTGTGAAACAAACCACCTGAGTCAGGTTAGTAATGCTCCATCACATGTTTTAATCTGAAGCTTGATTTTAAAGCAACCCAACTTTAAAGCAACCCAACTTTAAAGCAACCCAATGTAAGTTTAGTTCTTTCACTCGTAGCTCGGGCTGTGGGGGTGCTAGAGGAGGGAGCCTCTAAGTCCCCTGAAGACGTACAAACAAACTGCACGTTGATACGACCTTCCTAGCCGGAGATATGGCCACACTTTACAAAAACTTCCTTTGGGTCGCTTTAAAAATAATAATCGCAAATTAAATCGCAATCGCAATATCTGTCCAAATAATCGCAATTCGATTTTCCCCCCAAATCGTGCAGCCCTATACAGGACCATGTTCGCAAGGACAAACAGACTGAAGCTCAGCTTCTACCCCAGGGCCATCCAGGCCCTGAACACAGCAAAGACCTAGGTTCTGGGCCCTGGACAGTCTGGACGGATTGATGGCAGCTGCTGGATTGAAAATCAGGTGTAGTGCAGAGGCACAAATGTGTACATTTCAAGCCTGCAAACTGCGACACTTTAAATGAATGTGAAATAACACTATGTGCAATATGACAACCCTAGGGTACACAAGGTTGCAGAGAATAGGAAATGTTAGAATAGGTATAGCATAGCATAGAGTACAGCACAGTGTTTTAGTTGTACAGTATAGTATAGTGGATAGTGTACATAGCCTTTATTTATGTAAACCAGCTCCCTTCCCTTCTTGTTTTTTTTTAGTTTTTTTTCTTTCCTAGCACCAGGGGAGCCGCCCCTCCCAAATTTCGTTGTTTGGTACCTGTACTATATCAATGACAATAAAGACCATTCATTCATTCATTCATTCATTCATTCAAAATGAATAAAGTGTAAAAATGGCCAATATGTGTTGTTTTTTCCTTATTACTGTGGGAGAGTGCAATCATCCAATCCACCAAGCAACTCAAAACGAGAGTGAATACCAACAGAAGAATATAGGGGATTTTGGCAAATATTTTGGGGCCGCTACCCACATGTTTAGCTGTGTTGTTCATTCCATGAATGCATGATCCCTACAAGTTGGACCTCGTTGTACAGGTGACTAATCAGGCTTTCCAACGATATAAAATACAATACCAAATGGTATTATTAAAAGGGAGGATTAATCAACCAAAATAACGTTTCCGAACTTTTTTGGAGGGGTTTATATATGTTAAGGTACATGTGGGAATACGGTACATGTGGGAAAACTAGGGTTAGGGTTAGGTGCTAGGGTGCTACGGTTAGGATTAGGGTTAGGATTAGGGTTAGGGTTAGACATGCTAGCATGTAACAAGTAGACGTAGCACCTAACCCTAACCCTAGTTTTCCCACATGTACCGTATTCCCACATGTACCGTAACATATATACATATAGTACATATATATGTGTGGTGGCCTGGGAAAACCCGTCGGATGTCGCTGGCGTTCGTTTGTGGCAAAGAGCAAAAATAGATGGAAATCGCGATTTTGATATTATGTGGTATTCTAGTACTTTGAACTCCATACTACATTATGGTGAATAAACATTTTAAGAAAACAAAAGAGAAAGTACTTATTTTTATGTTTTTGTGGTGGGTAGTTTGCTAGCAAAACAACGTCACGTTGAACGTGTCTCATTCTCAGTTAAGCAACGCACGCACACATGAGCGAAAGGAGACGATACTTCCACCTGTGTTATTGCCAGTTTACTGATGCTCACAATATAAGCATAAAGTAATAAAATCTTAACTAGAAGACACACAAATGGATCTGTCCCTCGCATACCGACGAGGCGAGCAGACTAACACCGCATCACAAGCAGACAAACGAGACCGGCCGATCTGCATAGGCTCCTCCCCCGACCCGGAGGAGGAAGGGGTAGTAATGACCTTTCACTTTTTTTGACATGATACATTAAAATGCTCATAACTTTTTAAAATAAAGGGCTATCTCAGTCATTCAACCAGTTATGAATAGCTGAGAACTTCTAATTTATGGAAATATTAAAAAATGAAAATGTCAAAATGCCACCATGTGAAGGGTTTTCCCAGGCCACCACACATATTAAAGTACAATTCAATAATATTTCAACAATATTGTAGATTTTCACTTTGAAGTGGAGAGATTAATAAATACTAATACATTTTATTTTCTCATGTAAAATAAGGGCTGTTTTAGACTAGTTTTAGTTTTAGACTATGTCGTTTTAGTTTAGTTTTAGACTATATTGACGGAAAGTTTAGATTATCTTAGACTGTTTTAGACTAGTTTTAGTTTTAGACTATGTAGTTTTAGTTTAGTTTTAGATAGGGATGCACGATATTATCGGCACCGATATTTATCGGCCCGATAATGGGAAATTAATGTTTATCGGGTTTTATCGGTTTTATAACATTTTAGCCGATATAGAGCCGATAATATGAAGCCGGAAATATTTCTGCTTCCGGTTGTCGCGTTCATGCTGCTGCGCCTGCGTACAGCCACGCAGTGTATAGACGAGAGCGAAATATGAGAGCTTCCCCGGTGTGTCTGACATTCTTCAGAGTTTCTGAGGCAGATAGTGCGTTTGCAATTTGCAACACATGTTCGACAAAAGTTCGGAGAGGAGGGCAAAGGTCTACGAGTTACAACACAACGACACATCTTGTAGCGGGTAGATAGTAATATCCCTCCCCTGGCCCCTCTGTTTTCCCTTGATAGCTGACAAGCTAATGGGTGAAGTAGCGAGGCCTGCTAGCAGCTAGCCTACAACCCCTAGCCAGCAATGGCTAACGTTGAGGCTAGCGGACCTAGCACAGCTAGCGGACCTAGCACAGCCGAGACGTCAATGGCTAGCTGGGACACCCACTCTAAGTGCGCAGCGTGTCTGGGATTAATCCACGCCCAGGCCACTGTTATCTCTACCGATGAGTGTATCCACTGTGCAGTGTTCCCCAAGAAACTTCTCCGCTGACGGCTAAGTCGCATGGCTAGCCTGTCGGGAGAAGATCCGCTGCCATCACAGTCTAACGCGGACATGTCTCCAGGTTTACCGACACCATGCTGGGCGGACTTAGTGCCACATAGCCCTGACATCGGTTTCCCGGTACTGGATGACAAGGGAATTGACAGCTTTACCGCTGCTCGCTATTGTAATGTTCTTGACAGACACGGACACGACTTTACTGTAGACATGTAGTTTATTTCTGGTTGCTGGCCGCGACCTACGGCAACTCCGTTGGGACACGACGGATACAGAAAGCGAATCACATCAGTGTGTTAGTGTGGTGTAGTGAGACAACACACAGTATGTTACAGCTATGACCCTAGGAGAGACTCTGACAATGATGAGGTCGCACAACGCATCTAATTACTCTTAGGTGAGCCTTTTTTGTTTTCATAAAAGGAGGCCAGATCTTGGCTAAAAAACGCATTGTGCACTGTCTATAACAGATTATGTTTGTTAGAGGAAATAATAAATGAACATTTGAAGAGTCAGAAGTGTTCTCTTTGTTGTGTTAACAATAGTGATGTAAGTTAGATTTGGTGAGATCACTATGGAATATTAAATCATCAATCTTTGCTCACTACATAGCCTTTCTTACCTTCAGGTGTGCATGAACTACAGGTTATCAACTGTGAAATTATATCTGAATGGTCTTTATTGTCATTGATATAGTACAGGTACCAAACAACGAAATTTGGGAGGGGGGGCTCCCCTGGTGCTAGGAAAAAAAATAAAAATAAAAATAATAACGGTTATCATATCGGTTATCGGCCACGAGAAGCGGGTAAATATCGGTATCGGTTGGGAAAAATGCATATCGTGCATCCCTAGTTTTTAGACTATGTAGGCCAGGTTTTGTATTGTATTTGGTTGTGGTGGATGTTGTATGCCTGTGAACAGGTCACACTTGAAAATGAGCCCTTGGGGTGTTTTTTACCTGTATAAATAAAGGTTAAATAAAAAAAATAAAAAAATAAAAAGAAATAGGTACATCGCTATCTGCTTGATCTTTTCACAAAACTCTTATTTTTGTTTCCCCTCAAGGAAGATTTCAGCTACCACTCATGCACTCAGTCAGTAAATGTAAATGTGTTTTATGTTGACGCAAAACGCAAGCAACTTTAAGGGAACATTCATTAGCACGTTGTTGGGCAGTGAATGAATGTGTTTGAATTCTGGTGGATCGATCATATTGGACTCTGTATCGTGTATTTTCTCTGTCCTCGGTTCAGATTTGAGTGTGTATGTTTCTGCTCAAAAGATGGGTTTAGTCTCGTAACACTTTACATTGCCGCTTTTAATAATCACCATGGTCTCCAAACATATCAGACATACGGGGTTTGAACTGAACTGCCCGTGGGAAGAATGAACATGTGAGAGTCTGTCCATTCTTCATTAAACAAGGACAAAACAGAGATAATTGTATTCGGTAAACCTGATAAAAGATCGAAAGTCAGTGCAAAACTTGATTCTCTCTCTAAACTAAAAAACAGGTCAGAAATCTTAGTGTAATTCTAGACTCTAAACTTCAACAGCCACATGAACTCAATAACTACATCAGCCTACTATCACCTGAAAAACATAACAAGAATGAGAGGTTTCATGTCCAAATAAGACCTTGAAAAAAAACTCATCCATGCATTTGTTTCGAGTAGACTTGATTATTGTAATGGTCTACTAACAGGCCTATCTAAAGGGGCTGTTCGTAAGCTGCAGCTCATCCAAAACGCAACTGCTAGGGTCCTAACAAAAATGAATACGTTTGAACACATTACACCAATCCTGAGATCCCTACACTGGCTACCAGTCTCACAGAAAATGGTCTGGGACCAAAATACATTTCAGATCTCCTCCCAACCTATATTCCTATCAGATCTCCTCCAGGGCTCGACATTAAGGCCTGTCCACTTGTCCGGGACAAGTAAATTTTATGTTTGGACAAGTGGACTTCCTCCTGCAGTTGTCCGATGGACAAGTCAAAACAAAAAAACAAATCAATATGTATTAATATCTGCAAACATTAATTCCTCCTTCCGATCTGAATAGTAAAAAAAAATAGCAAGCAAAGCGATGCCGCACCTCATTTTGGCTATTTCAGTCTCTCGTAGTTCGTTATCATCATAGTTCGTAAATTCGCTCAGAGCGCCAGAGCGCACACTGCGTTCAACGTCATAAAGAGACCAAGTAATTTGATTGGACAAAAGGCATTCCATGAGTGCTGATCAGATTCCAGAGCGAGTTTACGAACGCAGCCATAGTGTTGTGGGTCTCCTGTCACTAGTGCCATTCACGTGAACATTAGGGATGCTCCGATCTGGATTTTTGGGGCCGATACCGATCACCGATTTTTTTCCTCAAGATCAACCGATACCTACATAACTGTAGGCCTACTGACTGGATAGCCTACATATTTTTTGCTTTTTAGACAAAAGTTTTGATCCATTAGGCACCAAGCAAACGCAGACCCATTTTTATGGCATAGTAAAAGTCTGGCCTATCACCCAGTTAGGGCCTGAAGCCCAAGTCAGTCGATATGGCTGTATAAAAGACATCATAAACGTGGCCTTCATGGTTTACATACTGTTACGTCCTCCTATGTTTTCTGTTCAGTTATCTGTCTTCCACTGGAAAAATAAAAAATAAAAAATAAAAAACGGTTTTTGCGATCGGCCATTTTTGCCGATCACCGATCGAGTCATTTGGAGTGAAATCGGCCGATTTAAATCGGTGGCCGATAAATCGGAGCATCCCTAGTGAACATGCGCATATTCGCTTCTTCTCAATGCCGCTTATTTTCATGTAGTTCGATGCGATCGTATATTTTAGGTTTGAAGTTTTAAGACCAGCACATCGCAATACGAACTTCAGAATGACACTAATGATAGATTTCTCAATTTGAATATAGGATACTATCCAAAGGCTAGCAAATAAGATTGCTTCCATTGGGGAGGGACTGTACAAACATTTTTTGTAAATATTCCTAGATATTCATCCCTTTTGTGGCCAATCTTAATCTAAAAGGGTTAGGGTACGTTTTTAAATAATTACAAAATATTGTTTAATGAATACATTAGAAAATTAAGGATACATCATTATCAAATCAATAGTAGTCAAATGTGTTATTTGCATACACATACACTCACTGGCCACTTAGTTAGGCACACCTTGGGGTTGGACCCCCTCTTTTGCCTTCAGAACTGCCTTAATTCTTCGTGGCATAGATTCAACAAGGTGCTGGAAACATTCCTCCGAGATTTTGGTCCATATTGACACTATAATATCACGCAACAGCCCGTCTGGCACCAACAACCATGCCAGGTTCAAAGTCACTTAAATCACCTTTATTTCCCATTCTGATGCTGGTTTGAACTTCAGCAGATCGTCTTGACCATGTCTACATGCCTAAATGCATTGAGTTGCTGCCACATGATTGGCTGATTAGGTATTTGCGTTAACAAGCAGTTGAAAAGGTGTACCTAATGAAGTGGCCGGTGTAATATAATATAATATATAATATATATATATATTATTATTCATATTATTGCTTTTTCAAAATCTTTGGATTTGGACAAGTAACTTGAGCTCCAGGACAAGTAAAAGATAAGTTCACTTGTCCGAAGGACAAGTACCTGAAAAAGCTTAATGTCAAGCCCTGTCCTCCCTATATTCATATCAGACCTCCTCCCTCCCTATATTCATATCAGATCTCCTCCCTCCCTATATTCATATCAGATGTCCTCCCTCCCTGTATTCATATCAGATCTCCTCACCCTATATTCATATCAGATCTCCTCCCACCCTATATTCATATCAGATCTCCTCCCTCCCTATATTCATATCAGATCTCCTCCCTCCCTATATTCATATCAGACCTCCTCCCACCCTATATTCATATCAGATCTCCTCCCACCCTATATTTATATCAGATCTCCTCCCACCCTGTATTCATATCAGATCTCCTCCCTCCCTATATTCATATCAGATCTCCTCCCTCCCTATATTCATATCAGATCTCCTCCCTCCCTATATTCATATCAGATCTCCTCCCTCCCTATATTCATATCAGATCTCCTCCCACCCTATATTCATATCAGATCTCCTCCCTCCCTATATTCATATCAGGGGCCTCATTTATAAAGCTTTGCGTACCTACGCACCTTTGCAAAGCAAGAACATTTACGTCGCCAACATTCGGATTTATAAAACGGTGCGCACGCCAGTGGAATTTGCAAGTTCCACGCCTGCTTCCAATCAACTCTGTTGCACACGTGAACGAGCGTCTTGTCCCACCCTTTTTGACGCCCATAGTTGCCTATAATAAAATAATAACTTTTTATTTCTATGGCACTTTTCCTGCAAACGTTGCATATAAATGGTCAGTCAAACGGCCGACAGAACGCCGAAAAAAAATACTTTTCACCCAATCAGTAAATTTCCGCGCAACGAACGTTCTCGCCAGACCATATATAACATGTTCCAGACTGCATCGACAACGGAATCAGTTTAAACGTGATTCGTCCTACTGTTTACCTTATTATTTATGATAATGTCATAACATCCAAGTATTGGTATAATATGTATAATAATTACAGATCCAATATGATTCCTGATTAAACTACAACATTTGAGAGGTTGTTTTGCAAAAACAGATACCTCGCTTTGTAGTTATTATACTAAATAATTTCTCTTTTAGATTAGATTAGATTCAAACTTATTGTCATTGAGAAGTACTAAGACAAGGAAACGCAGATGCATTTCATGTTCGTCGCCCCAGACCGAGGGCGATTGATGGTTATTTTGTCTTTCTGTTATTTTCAAATAATCGCACAACAGTAACAAGCTGCTTGCTGGTGGTCTTGTAGCCCATTCCAGCCTTGTGCAGGTCTACAATATTGTCCCTGACGTCCTTAT
This sequence comes from Nansenia antarctica, assembly GCF_963989245.1. NCBI lineage: Eukaryota > Metazoa > Chordata > Actinopteri > Argentiniformes > Microstomatidae > Nansenia > Nansenia antarctica. The sequence continues at coordinate 11,302,023 of NC_137683.1, forward strand.
ACAACTTTTTGGTCTTGCCCATGATGGAGAGGTTAGAATCTGATTGATTGATTCTGTGACTTGCGTACGTACATGCGTACGTAAATCCTCCCGCAAATTTGGGATTTATAAAAAAGGAACTTGGCGTGAAACTGTGCGCACCTCTAAGCACACTGGGACCCATGCGTATGCATAGTAACTGGAGAAATGAGCAACTGCGACTCCGCTGGCAGAAGGATGAAAGAGGAGAAACGCTTTGAAATGGATACCATTTCCACCGACATAATATTGCCTCTCACGTATTATGAAGGAGTGCACACAAAGGATACGTGCACACTGCACATATCTTATTCGTCCTTGTCCTGTACGCATCACACTATATACATATATCTTTACTGTACATATCATATTGATATTCATGCAAATATATTTACTTTTTACATAAATATTCATTGCACGTAGCGCGAGGTTGACCACCGTCCGCATTGACTTCACAGTAATGTACGTCTTCATAAGGGTAACGTTCCCGATAAGTCCAATGATTGCAATATCCATACAGTGAAGAACATGAACAGGCCCACTGTAGACAATTGACTATCATCCCCAAGTAGGCCTACACCCCATCCCTATGTATACGGACTACGAAAACTTTAAGCACACAGATTACTGAACTATCTATTATTACTAGTTGCATCACTAGTGTATCCTGTCTTAGCTGTAATATTGTCACCTTTATCTTGTATTATGCCTATTGCCTTATGTCTTGTGCTGCCATGTCAGGAACCGAAGCCTACGAATTTTACTCTCTTAAATGTAACGTAACAATAAACTTGAAACATGCTTGGCTTTTCTACAATGCAGGTTAGATGACGAACTGCATTTCCTTGTGACAACCTTGGTACTTGTCAATGACAATAAGATTGAACCTAATCTAAAAGAAAAAACATGATTTAACATAATAAATACAAAGGGAGATATGTTGTACAGTTTAATCGGGAATCATATTTAATTGAATCTGTAATTATTAAACAATACTTGAATGTTATGAAATGTATTATCATAAATAATAGGGTGAACACGTTGTCGATACAGTCTGGAACATAGATATTATAGAGAGTTTCATATTGTTATGTGTTCGTTAAGCGGAACTACTGCGCAGAAATTGAGTGGGTGAATTCTTTTTCGCCTTCTGACGGGCATTTAACTGACCAATAATAGGCAAAGCATGGGTGTTAAAAACGGTGGGGCGAGACGCTCGTTCCCGTGCACAACATTTAGGGTTGATTGGGATAAAGGGAAGCAGGTGTGGGAAGAGTGTCCCGCAAATTCCACTTGCGTACGGTGCGCGTGCCTTTTATAAATCAGAATCCAAATGTTCTTGCTTTGCGTACGCACCGAAACTCTCTTCTCTTGTCTATATAATATCTATGTTCCAGACTGCTTCAACAACGGAGTCAGTTTAAACGTGATTCGTCCTACTGTTCACCTTACTATTCATGATAATACATGTCATAACATCCAAGTATTGTTTAATAATTACAGATTACCGGTAAGTAAGACAAGATACACTGGTGGTGCAATTAGTAATAATAGATAGCTCAGTAATAAAGTGTCTGTGCGCTTAAAATGTTCGTAGTCCGTATACATGGGGTGTGCTTGGGGATGATAGTCAATTGTCTACAGTGGGCTTGTTCATGTTCTTCAATGTATGGATATTGCGATCATTGGACTTATCGGGACGTTACCCACTGAGCACTCGGGAACAGTGAATCAGGAACGGTGCTCAACTTGTCCAGCCTTGTGCTATGTGCAATGAATATGAATATAAAAAGTTAATATATTTGCATGAATATCTATATGATACGAACAAAGATATATGTAGGCTACATTGTGATGGGTACAGGACAAGGGAGAATAAGATATGTGCAGTGTGCACGTATATTCTTTGTGTGCACTCGCATAATATGTGAGGTAATATTTCGATTTATGTTGGTGGAAATTGTATCCATTTCAAAGCGTTTCTCCTGTTTCATCCTTCTGCCAGCGGAGTCGCAGTTGACATTTCTCCAGTTTCTATGCGTACGCATGGATCACAGTGTGCGTAGCCTAGAGGTGCGCAGTTTTTATAAATACCAAAATTGCGGGAAAATTTGCTTACGCACCTTAGTGTGCGTACGCAAGCTTTATAAATGAGGCCCCAGATCTCCTCCCTCCCTATATTCATATCAGATCTCCTCCCTCCCTATATTCATATCAGATCTCATCCCACCCTATATTCATATCAGATCTCATCCCACCCTATATTCATATCAGATCTCCTCCCTCCCTATATTCATATCAGACCTCCTCACCCTATATTCCCTAAGGCCCCTAAGGTCAGCTGCTGCATGCTCCTGGAACAAACTCCCTGAAGAAATCAAACAGGCACAAAGCCTAAAAATATTTAAATCTAAGCTAAAAACCTTTTTGAATGTTTTGCAGTAGTTATGATTAAACACTTCTATCAATGTCTTTTATCCATGAACTATTGTCTTATTAAATGTTTTATCTATTTACCTCTTATATTTACTTTTATTCAGTCGTTTTTATTTTCTTGCTATGCTCCTCTTGCTGTATTTTTAAATAATATAGGCTATGTAAAGCACTTTGAATTGCCCCTGTTATATGAAATGTGCCGTACAAATAAACTTGCCTTGCCACAGGCAGCATTGATTTTACAGCAGTGCAATGACCCTCACCACTACACAACAAAGACTTACCATCCGTGTCTTCAATCTCCACTTCTACTTCGACCTCTTGTTTCACCATCACTCCCTCCTCCCTCATTTCTTCTCCTCCATCTTCTTCTTTCACCATCACACCCTTCTGCATTACAGCTGCACCTCCATCTTCTTCTTTCACCATCACTCTCTTCTCCTCCACTTCTTCTTTCACCATCACACCATTCTCCTCTACATCTTCTTCCTCCAGCTTCACTGCCACCATCTCTGAACCCCACTGTGTGATTTTCAGGGCTGGAGAACCACAGCCAGATCCGGGGGACTCTGTGGACTCTGGTTCATACATGGTTACATGAGCTGAAGAGGACCTGCATCTAGAAACAGTGGAGGCACAAACAGTGCAGAGTCAATTATAAATGACAGCCAACCAGTTCACTGAAAGCCCACCTAGACTGACAGGACATGTCCTGCAAATGCAATAATCTATGGATTACTGATTGCATTTCTTTGTAATTAAAGGGTCTGTAAAATAGACATTAAACGCAGTGTTTCCTCTACATGCATTTCATCGTGGCGGTTCGCCACGATGGAATTTCCTCCGCCACCATGCAGATTTCTCAACCAACAAAAAAAAAAAAGATTTAGGCCGCTTTTCAGACCTTCACAGCGCTAGACACACCCACAAGCGCGAAGCGACGCGCTTGCAAAACTGTTTTGTGATTGGTCGAATACATCTAGGTAGGCTGCGTCTAGTCTACAAACTACTTCAGGTGTTACAATCCATTACAGATTGATTAGCAACACTGCATCAGCACGACGGTGGGTTATTGCATTCTATGGTTCGTGTTCTTATACCAGTGCTCAGTATACAAGTATTTTAAATGAACATTCGTAATGTAGTCTGATGTTCATGGTCAACTAAATCAGGCTATTTTGTGAAACAATTATGTTTCCGCTACCTTAGAACTACTTAAAGTAATTGCCAGAAATGTTAGCTAGCAATGTTAGCTAGCTATGTGTTCATAAATTCCTGGTTCCATTTTCAGATGAGTTTGTTAAAGTATTTCAAACGAAAAGTACCAGAAGATGAGGAAGACGGTCAGGTAACCACACATAGTGAAAAATATGATGATAAATACGATGTAATAATTATGATGAGACGGTATGATATGGCACGTGTGTGGTGGTCTTGCGGCCTGTCTCGTTCCAGCGAGTCAACTCGTATACATTGTGCGCTCTGCGCTGCGGGCTAAAGGGCTCTGCACACAGCGTGCGATGCAATTTCTGTTGTATGTTCTCATAGACTTCCATTCAAACTTCAAAATGGAACGTTGACGGCGACGCGCAACAGAAATCGCACGCTGTGTGCAGAGCCCTTAACGATCTTGTAACTTCGCAAACAATAGCAGCATTTAAAATGTTTTTAAAAAAAGTTTAGTTCATGTTCAACTGGAAAAGGTAGTGAGCACAGAATTTCGTGTTTTGAATCTGCTAAAATTGCCTTTTAAAAAAGCCTGGAGCAGGAGAGAAGAGTGGAGCAGCAGAGAAAAGAGTAGCAGGAGAGAAGGGTGGAGGAGAGAAGAGTGGAGCAGCAGAGAAGAGTGGAGGAGAGAAGAGTGGAGGAGAGAAGAGTGGAGCAGCAGAGAAGAGTGGAGCAGCAGAGAAGCAGGGAGACAAAGGAAAACACAGACTCTCAGGCTGGGACCCTAAATGGGCAGAGAACAGGAAGTTCCCATGGCTGTACAACAGTGACCGTGGTGAGTATACTATTTACACCATATCATGCACTTCAGAATATTTCAGTGCAATATGACCAATAATGCCAATTTACTCTGTCCTTACAGGAATGTTTTGCCGCTTATGTCGGCTACATAAACAGACCCCAAAGGGAGGACCAGCAGGAGCCAATCGGCCATTTATAGAGACAGGCAGCCAACAATATAGGCTTGATCAATTGGACAGGCATGCGAGGACAGACCACCACAAACAAAGTGTGAAGTGTCATGCTTCAGTGGCACACGGTAAACTTTCTTCTTTAGATATAGGAAGCTATTTTAATTGATAAAGGACTATCAGGTATAACCAGCTTTTGTTGCAATAACCATTTGTACCTGCTTTGTATAGGTTCTTCAGTTGTGACTGCATTCAACCCAGTCATCAATTTAGAGCATGAGGCCATCATTGGGGGGTTTAAATGCCTCTATTACCTCACCAAGCGAGAGCAGGCACACCACACCAATTATCCTGCTCTCCTTGAACTTGCCAAGTTGCTGGGGTGTGACTACTTCAAAAAGCTGAAGGTAAACAATGATCATGCTTGCTATGTTGTTCTTGTTCTTGTTCGTTGTTCTTGTTCTTGTTCGCAAATTATCTTCAAAATGTAATATTCCAACTATAATCAAATGTATTTTTAGATAGGGAAACAGACCACCTACCGGTCCCATGTCATCATAGATGAAATGTTGGAGATTTTGGCTAAAGTGGTCATGGAGCCAATCCTCCAAAACATCCACTCGTCCTTGGCTATTGGGCTGGAGGTGGATGAGAGCACAGACGTCTCTGTGCAGAAGCAGCTGGATATACACATCAGGTACTATTCAAATCAAAGTACACTGATTGTGTCTGAGTAATACATATATTGTATTGTTGAGGATGTCTTTTTGTGCTTTTCAGATATATGGACAATGAAGGCCAGCTCCACAGCCAGTTCCTCGATCTGGTGTCAGTGCCTGACGGAAAGGCAGCTACTATAGTGGCTGCCATAAAGGATGTGCTGCACAAAAACAAGGTTCCAACCGAAAGGTTATTTGGATTGGGAACAGATGGAGCTGCTGTAATGACCGGTATGAGACACAACATGAGCAAGTGGAATTACTGTAAATGGGTTTTTATTTTTACTGCATGTTTTAGTTGCTCAGACACTGACCATGAAATGGTATCTGCATGTCTTGATTCGATTATATTTATTTTCCTGTAACAGGGCGGGTGAATGGTGTGGCCAAGCAGCTGCAGGACGACTTCCCCTGGATGCTGCCAGTGGCGTGTGCTGCCCATCGCCTCGCCCTGGCATGTAGGGATGCCTCATCTGCGGTCCCCTACATGGCTACCTTCAGGGACCACTTGCAGCAGCTCCATCTATACTTTCATAACAGCGCCAACAGAACGGCCGTTATGAAAGCTGCAGCACAGACCTTGGGCCTCACTGACTTAAAAATGAAGGTGAGATCACAGAAAAACATAATAAAATACTTTTAACTTTTAACAGTAATGTTGGCCATGATTGTGTACTTCAGATGCACTTCCTGTGTTCTGAATGTCTTCTCTCATGACGGAAATATGTTTCAGCAAGTGAAGGACACACGCTGGCTGTCCCAGCACCTGGCAGTAATGACTTTGCAGCGGAACCTCAGTGCAGTCCTGGGTGCCTTGGCTGATGAGACAGAGTACCATAAGTGCCCAATAGCCAAGGGCCTGTATGGGTTCTGCTGCACCTACCGCTTCGTTGCAGCGGTCTATCTGCAGGCGGATGTTCTGCCACATCTGGCTCGGCTGTCCAAGATGTTCCAGAAAGAAAATGTCAACTTCTTGGCCATCAAAGAGCAGGTATTTCCTAAAGGCAAATCACTTTTAACATGTTGCTCTAGAACTCAATAGAACTAATCATAGCCTTACTGGAAAAAAATTAAGCCTGGCCCTTGTGTGACTACCTTTATGAGGTCCCAGTGACGATGGCGTGCCTGAGGACCATCAGAGATGCAGGAGATGCACAGCCCCCTGGCTCATTCTTGGCCCAGCTCAATAATGAGCTTGATAACCCTGCAGGATTAGGGGCGTTTAATATCACCCATGAGGAGGAGAGGGAGAGGAGACGCAGAGGCCAGCTGGAGCAGACTAGGGAGGCGCTCTGGTCCCGGTTCAGGACGCAGGTACATTTGTTTTGGATGTTACATGTTGATCTAGTCTAGTACTATAAGTGTTAATCTAGTAAGTACTATAATAAGTCTGAGGAAATTAAACAAAATACCAGATAGGCACTAAGGTAGCCATCCCAGTTGTGTTTTGGAGGAAACAACATGACATTCAGTTTTCATTGCAAAACCACTAAAGCTATCCAAACTCCAAAGCTATCCAAACTTGCAGTCTTCCACTAGTATTGTATGTTTATCCTCTATACAGGGCATTTCTGTAAAAGACTCCCAGCACTCAAACTAGTCTGTAATTTGTGCCATGTTTAGGTAATGGAGCCCTATCTGGATGGCCTCCAGGATAGCCTGGACAGAAGGTTCCAGAACCTGGACATCATGGGGGCATTTCATGTTCTGGGACCCCAAGCAGCCAAGGAGGATGATGCCGTCAACATTGCACATCTTACCTCCCTGTCTGCAAAATTCCTGCAGCAGTCTGGAGGAAATGTACCGGTACTGCAAGAATGGCCTTCTTATAAGCAGCATGTGCTGATTGGAGCATTCCAGGTAAAATCTGAAAATCACAATTAATAGTTCTGCAGAAAGATAATTGAGGACCCCAGAATAATGTTGTCTCACTGTGTTATGTGTTTCAGAACATGGACCAGCTCACTATGATGGGTAAACTGTCATCCCAGCACGATGAATGGGGACAGCTCTACCCATGTCTGAGTCAGCTGGCTGCCATTGCCCTCACAGTTCCCATCTCCAGTGTGAACTGTGAGAGGGACTTTTCCACAATGAATAGGGTAATTTACTAAGTAATCTAAATCTGATATTGTTTGATTTCTCTCACCTTCCCACATACCACTTATCTTATTTTTGTCATTGTTTCTATTTGCAGGTGAAGACTGACCTGAGAAACAGACTGCAGGGGGACCATCTGGCCGCCTGCATGATACTGAGCATCAACGGGCCGCCAATAACCGAGTTCCCTTATGACAGAGCCTTAGAGCTCTTCTTCGAAAAGAAAAGAAAAATAAAGTGCTCTCAGCCAGGCTGCACACTTTGCCACTAAGGCCCCCCCCCTCCAAAAAAAGCATGACCCTCCCCTGTTTTTCCACCTAAGAAAAATCCACCTCTACCAGAAAACTGCATTACTTACTTTACTCATGTACAATTATTGTGATTATGTACCTTGCTGCAATGCTAATATTGAAAACATTAGGACACAGGAATTGCACACTACCTGACTACTTGAGAAATACCTGAACACTTTCATTTTCATCTTGTTGAACTTTGCACAGCATGTTACACTATTGATTGCACTTTAATTCTGCTGTAGTGCGACTACCATCACTTATCACTTTATTCCTTATCATTACTTAATTTACTTATTTACTTGTGATTATTGTGATGATGGTATTGTTGTGATTATGTACCTTGCTGCAAAGCTAATGTTGAAGAACCACAGCCAAAGATTTGTATTGTGTACTGTAAAATAAATTCAGATTCTGATTCAAGATTTTTTTGTATCATTAAAATAATAATAGTTACAACAACCATAAAGCCTCCATAATGATAATGAAAAGAAGGGGAGACGATTTTTTTATTGACAACGGAATTACATGCTGGAAAAACATGCAGACACAGACAATAAGAGAGAAGTACAGGAAAACATTTTATTTTTTTGGGCCATCCTCGAGTTTTGGCTGAAATTACGTCGTTGTTTTGAGCGCGCGAAAAAAATCGCGCGCACGCGCGGTCAGCACTACCCGCCACCATGGTAAAAATTCCTGGAGGAAACACTGAAACGGTTCAAAATTTGTATTTTGTGTCCAAGAAAAAATGACAATAATCTTCTAGTTAGGCTCAACTTCCTGGTCAGACAGAGGGCTGTATGGGCGTGGACTTTGCACGCTTGACTGGCAGCTCCCTTTCAAGCAAGCTTGCTGCGTTATCATACATGACATTCATCTATTAGATGTGCTTATAGTTCTGCCCTTTAATTACCAACTGTTTAGCTGCTGCTGAAATGTACTGAGCTAATACAATGACTTGGCTAAGATTATAGTTATGCACCTGGCAGTATAATTCATCATACAAGGCACAAACATGTACATTTCAAGCCTGCAAACTGCGACACTTTAAATAAATGTGAAATAACACTATTGTGCAATATGACAACCCTAGTCGTCTATCTGTACAGTATAGTGGATAGTGTACATAGCCTTTATTTATGTAAACCAGCTCCTTCCCTTCTTGTGATTTTTTATTATTTTTTTTCTCCCTTTCCTAACACCAGGGGAGCCACCCCTCCTAAATTTCGTTGTTTGGTACCTGTACTGTAGCAATGACAATAAAGACCATTCATTCATTCATTCATTCATTCATATCAATTCAATGACCACCATTAGCATACTGTACACCTGGCACCCTATGGTGAATTATTGAACCAGGGTTCGACAGTAACGCTCTGCCAGACCCGACTAGATGATCGTGGAGTAAAGATATTATTATTATGCCGTCTGTTGTTCTTCCTGCACACAGTTAAAAATATCCAGGATCCAGCAGCGTCATCGGGCTCGCGCAAACAAACCCGGTGAATGTTTTACTTGCTCCGGACAAGCGTTACTGTCGAACCCTGTGAACACAATAGGCTACTTGTGGACAGGATTCACAGCATGTGTATGACTTACTGATCAGTTGTACCACAATGGTGTTGTCCTCCTTTTCTAATTAGCTGCCGTATTTTCACAATATCCTCCATGTTTAGTTTCTTCCCACACTGGACGTAGCACTGGCGCATGTCGTCATGACCAGAACAAGCAGAAGCATCCATCATTGCCCAGATGGGGAGTTCACAGTGCAGGGAATCCTACGAATAAAGATGATCAAAATATTAAAACAAGAGTGAAGAAATGTAATCAATTAGTTTTTTTTTTTTTTTTACCAGAAGTGGAAAACAGTAGCCAAGCTATAATAATATATATATATCATAATAATATAATAATCTTTAATTTGAGGGTATTCCTATCCAGATTGGAGGAAAGGTCTAGGAATTACAGCTCTTTAATATGTGTCAACTCCTACCGTCAGGTCGGCGCTTCCATTGTTGTTCAAGCTAGTGTCGCTTTCCCAGTCTTTGTGTAATAAGTGAACATGTTGTAATGTTTGCCCTCTAGCACAGTTATAAACTTAATAAATGACTCGTGTTGTCTTCAGTCTCAGCACTGTGTGCGTTTATTGACCCGCCATCTTAGTTCCACATCCTGTTCGTTGGGCTTCTTCTTCTTCTCAGTTAGAAGGTTTGCGACCAACTTAAGGCGCATTACCGCCACCTAGCGGACTGTGTATGGACCTGTTCGTTGGTCTCACGGGAATAGCTGACGTCTCTCCTAACCTAAGGCATCATATTTGTATTTTGTTTGTGTATCATATTTGTATTTCAAAAAACTGGAAAGCACTTTGAATTGCCCCTGTTGTATGAAAAATGCTATACAAATAAACTTCAGACGTCATAAAGACGTCAGCTATTCTCGCGAGACCAAGGAACGGGATGTGGAACTAAAATGGCGGATCCATAAACGCACACGGTGCTGAGACTGAAGACAACACGAGTCATTTATTACGTTTATAATTATAACTGTGCTAGAGGGCAAACATTACAACATGTTCACTTATTACACAAAGACTGGGAAAGCGACACTAGCTTGAACAACAACGGAGGCGTCGACCTGACGGTAGGAGTTGGAGTGATTGATAAAATGCTGGTGGAAAGCGTCACTTATTCTGTTTGTATCCATATCTGATGTTAGACTCAGATAAAAGTTGATGACGTTGACAGGGAGAGGAACTATTTATTGTGATTTAACTGCTTTCCAATATGTAGTTGGATCACCGCCAGAATCAGAGATGGTGTTTAAATAATAACTTGATTTAGACAAGTAAAAGGTTTTATTTATAATCATGGCAGTACATATATTTCTGAGCTGAAGGATAGTCTATCAGTACATCTGGCTTCAGGACAAGCGTGGTTTCTTCCTGAATTAATTCAGAGAGCTCAGTAAAGTAGCATGGGTTTCTACCTTTTAACTGGAGACAGCTTACGGAATACACAAAGAGGGAAAAGTGCAGCTCAGCATCAGGAATATAGGAAACACTGGGTAGATATCACAGATACTAGGGTTGGGCGATTTGACGGTTGTACCGTAAACCCCGGTTTTTGAAAATAGCAACGGTTTTTGTCAATACCACTATACAACTGTCATAAATCGTTTTATATAAAATAAACGCCTTAATAAAAACGGCCATGCATTTTACACACATTGTTCTCATTACCGTAATTCCTAAACAAAATGTGCTATCAAAACAATTCCCACGGTTCCATGTAGGGTAATACGGCAATTCAAAGCACGAAGCGTAGGGTATTTTCCTTTTGGTCTCTTGAAAAGGAGGGGGCTACATATTAAAGAGCTGTAATTTCTACACCCTTCCTCCAATTTGGATATTAATACCCTCAAATTAAAGAGGGTATTTGAGTCTGCACTTAAGGCCATGTTCATTCTATAACTAAGTTTTGAAATATGTATGTTTTACTAAACAGCTTAAATAACAACAATTCTGTCAGAGTCCAATATATGGACCTAACTGTAGCTTGGCTACTGTTTTCCACTTCTGATGATTACAAATTACATTTCTTCACTCTTGTTTTAATATTTTGATCATCTTCATTCGTAGGATTCCCTGCACTGTGAACTCCCCATCTGGGCAATTATGGATGCTTCTGCTTATTCAGTGTCAGAGAGCCAGAGGACACACCTTGGGTCCCCTGATGCAGAGACAGAAGGACAGAACCACCGGAAGGACAATCTTATTAGGCTCCAGCCACCACCACTACCACCACCTCCCACCCATAGTAGGAACCATCACTCTCCCAACATTAAAGAAGAGTACGACACACCGTGGGATATGTTTTTACGGCACTACATCAAAAACCAAAAGGCCAAAGATGAGATGCTCAGCACAAATGCCTCAGGGCAAGATGCACATGCTCTTAAAGAGAGGCATCGACTCTCTGAAGCACCGAATGACATGGATAGTGACAGTAATTACATGGATAGTGACAGTAATGACATGGATAGTGACAGTAACGCCAGTTCAGCGGTCAAGACTAGAGGTCAAGAGGTCGAAGAGCGCTATCGTGATGACGACATGCGCCAGTGCTACGTCCAGTGTGGGAAGAAACTAAACATGGAGGATATTGTGAAAATACGGCAGCAAATTAGAAAAGGAGGACAACACCATTGTGGAACAACTGATCAGTAAGTCATACACATGCTGTGAATCCTGTCCACAAGTAGCCTATTGTGTTCAATAATTCACCATAGGGTGCCAGGTGTACAGTATGCTAATGGTGGTCATTGAATTGATATGATGAATTATACTGCCAGGTGCATAACTATAATCTTAGCCAAGTCATTGTATTAGCTCAGTATTTACACATTTCAGCAGCAGCTAAACAGTTGGTAATTAAATAGCAGTCAAGCGTGCAAAGTCCACGCCCACACAGCCCTCTGTCTGACCAGGAAGTTGAGCCTAACTAGAAGTTTATTGTAATTTTTTCTTGGACACAAAATACAATTGGAACCATTTAATGTCTACTTTCCAGACCCTTTTATTACAAAGTAATGCAATCAGTAATCCATAGATTATTGCATTTTTAGTCTAGATGGGCTTTAATTGAACTGGTTGGCTGTCAATTGACCCTGCACTGTTTGTGCCTCCACTGTTTCTAGATGCAGGTCCTCTTCAGCTCATGTAACCATGTATGAACCAGAGTCCACAGAGTCCCCCGGATCTGGCTGTGGTTCTCCAGCCCTGAAAATCACACAGTGGGGTCCAGCGATGGTGGCAGTGAAGCTGGAGGAAGAAGATGTAGAGGAGAATGGTGTGATGGTGAAAGAAGAAGTGGAGGAGAAGAGAGTGATGGTGAAAGAAGAGGAAGGAGGTGCAGCTGTAATGCAGAAGGGTGTGATGGTGAAAGAAGAAGATGGAGGAGAAGAAATGAGGGAGGAGGGAGTGATGGTGAAACAAGAGGTCGAAGTAGAAGTGGAGATTGAAGACACGGATGGTAAGTCTTTGTTGTATAGTGGTGAGGGTCATTGCACTGCTGTAAAATCAATGCTGCCAGTGGCAAGGCAAGTTTATTTGTATGGCACATTTCATACAACAGGGGCAATTCAAAGTGCTTTACATCCATTATTTAAAAATACGAAGATAAGAGGAGCATAGCAAGAAAATAAAAACGACTGAATAAAAGCAAATATAAGAGGTAAATAGATAAAACATTTAATAAGACAATAGTTCAATCTTAGAAGAAGTGTTTAATCATAACTTCTGCAAAACATGAAGGTTTTTAGCTTAGATTTAAATATGTTTAGGGTTTGTGCCTGTTTGATTTCTTCAGGGAGTTTGTTCCAGGAGCATACAGCAGCTGACCTTAGGGGCCTTAGGGAATATAGGGTGGGAGGAGATCTGATATGAATATAGGGAGGGAGGAGATCTGATATGAATATAGGGAGGGAGGAGATCTGATATGAATATAGGGTGGGAGGAGATCTGATATGAATATAGGGTGGGAGGAGATCTGATATGAATACAGGGTGGGAGGTCATCTGATATGAATATAGGGTGGGAGGACATCTGATATGAATATAGGGTGGGAGGAGATCTGATATGAATATAGGGTGGGAGGACATCTGATATGAATATAGGGAGGGAGGAGATCTGATATGAATATAGGGAGGGAGGAGATCTGATATGAATATAGGGTGGGAGGACATCTGATATGTATTTTGGTCCAAGACCATTTTCTGTCAGAGGCTGGTAGCCAGTGTAGGGATCTCAGGATTGGTGTAATGTGTTCAAACGTATTCATTTTTGTTAGGACCCTAGCAGTTGCGTTTTGGATGAGCTGCAGCTTACGAACAGCCCCTTTAGATAGGCCTGTCAGTAGACCATTACAATAATCAAGTCTACTCTAAACAAATGCATGGATGATTTTTTTTTTTCAAGATCTTATTTGGACATGAAACCTCTCATTCTTGTTATGTTTTTCAGGTGATAGTAGGCTGATTTAGTTATCGAGTTCATGTGGCTGTTGAAGTTTAGAGTCTAGAACTACACTAAGATTTCTGACCTATTTTTTAGTTTAGAGAGAGAATCAAGTTTTGCACTGACTTTCGATCTTTTGTCAGGTTTACCGAATACAATTATCTCTGTTTTGTCCTTGTTTAATGAAGAATGGACAGACTCTCACATGTTCATTCTTCCCACGGGCAGTTCAGTTCAAACCCCGTATGTCTGATATGTTTGGAGACCATGGTGATTATTAAAAGCGGCAATGTTAAAGCGCTACGAGACTAAACCCATCTTTTGAGCAGAAACATACACACTCAAATCTGAACCGAGGACAGAGAAAATACACGATACAGAGCCCAATATGATCGATCCACCAGAATTCCAACACATTCCAGTGTTTCCTCCAGGATTTTTCACATTAGTGGCGGAGCGGTTATCTTTCGCGTGTGCACGCGCATAAAACGCGCACTGGCGCTCAAAACAAGGACGTAGTTTCACCAAAAACTAGAGGGTGGCAACAATTATCATTTCTTAAATAGCGGTTAAGTCATTAAAGCCGAGCAGGTGATTTTATATAGAAGGTGATCAAATACCAAGATATCCTACAGCTGCAGCGGAACATGTGGAACGCGCATCACACACACACAGAAAGATCAATACGAAGTAGGCCTACGTGACAGTACACGCACAAAACCGGCTAACGTTACTCATTAACTGTTTACACAAGTAAAATCACAGTGTGACAGTCAGATGGAGCATTCGGTAAACAACAACAGCAAGGTAATGCTATCAGTTGAGTTAAAGAAAAACAACTCTTACCTCTGAGGACACCAACATGAGCCCTGCTTACCCGTACCTCGGCTGTTCTGTTCGTGGTGATTTTAGAGGCAATAGATTATTTTTGCCCCGCGCATATTGCTATGAATAGTTCGAAGCTAGGTGCTTGCACGTTAGGTGCGAGAGCTCGGTTAACCCATTAGCGGGAACATTATTTGTTTCACAAAATAGGCTGATTTAATTGACCATGAACATCAGAGACATACATTACGAATGTTCATTTAAAATACTCTATACTGAGCACTGGTATAAGAACATGAACCAGAGAACAGCAGTGTTATGTACGACAGTATGTCATTGCAGCACTTTGTTGCACTTTACAACGTCACGTTCTGTACGTCCGTTAGAGCTTTACGACCTGTGTGTGTGTGTTGTGAGAATGAATGGCACTTGACAGTAAACGGAGCTCAGTTTGTATACCTGTGTGGATCTACATTTATTAGCATAACACAAACATAATAAGCAGTAAATGCAATAACCCACAGTCGTCGCTGATGATGTTGCATTTTCGATTAGGATACGGGATTAAAGGCACCGGCGTGTGTCCCGCTAAATTCGGACCAATCACAAAACTGTTTTGAAAGCGCGTCGCCTCGCGCCGCGCGCCTGTTGAGAGATTCAGTCTCGATTGCAGTGCGAACACAAACGACGAGGTTAATTGCAACATTGTAACATATTGTAAATAACTACGCCCTAAATCGTAACGAAATGTTGGTCTGGAAGCGCCTAAATCTAGCTTCAATCTGCTTTTTTTCTGTTCTCCGGTCATAATAACTCGCTGCCTTTCTGCGCAGCCTGAATCAAAGTGGACTGTCTGAATCAATTAGTGGCGGAGGAAATTCATTCGTGGCGGCCCGCCACGAATAAATGCATATAGAGGAAACACTGCATTCATTCACTGCCCAACAACGTGCTAATGAATGTTCCCTTAAAGTTGCTTGCGTTTTGCGTCAACATAAAACACATTTACTGACGGTCAAGGAGTGCATGAGTGGTAGCTGAAACCTTCCTTTAGGGCAGTGGTCTTCAACCGGGGGTCCGCGACCCCTAGGGGGTCCGCAGAGGTACTGCAGGGGGTCCGCCAATTTCTGTCATAATAATTGACAACTTTCACCAAAAGAATCAGTGAGAATTAAAAAATATAACAAAAATTATATTGAGTAAGGTACAAGCATTAATAGGCAATAATAAGCTACTTTTGACAAAAACTATTTACAAAATAAATGATGCCCATGACTCTAGAGTCTAACATAATGTCAGCTGGAAAAAAAAACACACCTGTCTAGCAAGCTAGGTGTTGGCTAAAACGCTGCAGTTCGGTCTTCATTGCGAAATTAACGTTAATTAATAACTAGCATAACGTTACTAATTTAGTTACTAGTTTGATAATAACAAACCCGCCTCTTTGCTTCTCTATGCGCCGCTATAGGAGAGGAACACAACGCGCTCCTTTACCATTCCGAGGTCAGATGGCTTTCCCGTGGATCAGTATTGGCGCGCGTCTTTGAATTACGCACAGCTATCCTCGAGATTCTGGTTGGCCAAAACCGCGCGGAGCTGGCTGCGCATTTCAATGCGCCCTCGCCTGATGTGAAATGCGCAATTGTTGATCACTTGGAGGCACTCGAAAGTCAATTTGAGAAGTACTTTTCTGAGACTGAGTCTTGGAGAAAGCACAAGACATGGATACGGTTATCATTCAAAGACAATGCATCCGACGGCTCAAACCTGACAGCCGCTGAGGAAGATCAGCTGATCGACCTAACCACAGACAGTACACACAAGAATGTGTACGAGTCACAGCCTCTCACCCAGTTCTGGATCCATTGCCAGTAGGGGTGGGCATCGACTATCGATAATTGATCGATAAGGATCTTGGTCGATCACAAAATAAAACATTTGGTCGATCACAAAAAAAAAAAAAAAAAAATTTTTTATTTTTTGTGATCGACCAAATGTTTTATTTTGTGATCGACCAAGATCCTTATCGATCAATTATCGATAGTCGATGCCCACCCCTAATTGCCAGAAATACTTCCCCCAACTGACAGCAAAGGCCATGGTGAGCCTCTTGCCTTTTGCAACAACTTATCTTTGTGAAAGAGGATTCTCCTCCCTCACCTACCTGAAGAGCAAATACAGTTCCAGACTGCAGCCTGAGAATGACATGATGCTCTGCCTGACAACCTCCACCCAGGAGGTAGGCATACCTTGCTTCCTGAAGCTAAAAGTTTCATTGTTGAAAAATAATAATAATAGAAAATATAAGCCTTATCAAGAACAACAACAACAACAACAACAACAAAAATAATAATAATAATAACCAATCATAATTATGCATGAACGTTTTATCAATCATAAACACATATAGGCTAATAACAGTATATAAATAGGTTAATATGGTGAAATAAAAGGTGAATGAAGTAAATATAAAAGTTATTATAGGCTTATATATATTACATGTGGGGGTCCCTGTTCTGTTTGTCTCTCATCCAAGGGGTCCTTGGGTTGAAAAAGGTTGAAGACCCCTGCTTATTAAAAATAAGAGTTTTGTGAAAAGATCAAGCAGATACCGATGTACCTATTTTGTATTTTTTTTTAATTACATTTTTAAATGTAACCTTTATTTATACAGGTAAAAAACACATTGAGCCCCAAGGGCTCATTTTCAAGTGTGACCTGTTTACAGGCATACAACATCCACCACAACCAAATACAATACAAAACCTGGCCTACATAGTCTAAAACTAAACTAAAACTACATAGTCTAAAACTAAAACTAGTCTATAACAGTCTAAGATAATCTAATCTTTCCGTCAATATAGTCTAAAACTAAACTAAAACTACATAGTCTAAAACTAAAACTAGTCTAAAACAGTCTAAGATAATCTAAAACTAAACTAAAACTACAAAACCTAAAACTAGACAGCTAAAGAGCTAGGGACAGGGAGGGGTCAGTAATGGGCAAAAGGGAGGGTCAACTTAATTGCAGTGTGGGCCAGGGTTTCCGTTAGAAAAAATTGGCGCCGGTCATCGTGTCCGGGAAGATTTCAATTTACCGGACAAACGTGAGATATTCCGGTCATCATATTAAAATATAATATTGCTGTTTGTCGCGGTGATTACTGTTGTGTAGCCTATACAGTATATCGAGTGCTGAAGAACATAACCTCCTATCTGAAAAATTCTGTAAGATTTTAAATTTGTTTCTTTAATTTAATTTTATTTTTATTTTAATTTTAATTTTAATTTTAAGATTTTAAACATTTTTGCAGATAGGAGGTTATGTTCTTCGGCCCTCGATATGCCATTTAATGTCTATTTCTCATCCGATACGATTAGATGCGAGCTATATAATAATATAGGTTTTCATGATTCGCATGCGCGCTATGCCATATGTCCAGCGCTGAACGCGCGCCACACTGGGAACTGAACAGACTGCATCGATCAATGAACGGACTCCACATTACGTTAACTGAAGTCTGTTAAATTGTTTGGGATTAATGTGAGTTTTCTATTTTCTCTTTCCAGTTTTACCCTTTTTTATCAATAAAACAACGTCATTTCTATAACCAGGTCTCGCTGGTTGGGAAGGCATTTAGTTTCGCTGCCTGTCAAATCATACTTAATCGGACTCGGGAGAATGACAATGAGGGGAGTATGACAATGAGGAGAACATAACTGTTTATTGAGAAACAATTGATAGGCAGGCTGGGATACGTATATAAAGAAATACCACAATGTCTAGATGTATAACATTTTATTGAAAAGTGCAACATTCTCATATTCGTTGCTCCTCTCGTGAATCCGTTATTCCTCCCCGATTTTTTGCACGGTGAGCAGAACATTTTTCCTTCCCCATCTAAACGCTAGGCAGGCTATTACCGCTGTTTCGCGGAGTCATCATCATGCCGGCGTCAAATCATATAATAATAAAAGAAATATATAGCCTGTAGTATATTGCTATGTTTAGCATAGATCTGGGATTGATTGCTATTGCCTCCGTAGCATTACATCTTGACAATGTTATCATCGATCGACTAGTGTGGTCTAGTTGTCGTTGGGATGCCGATGAACGTTGAGCTCCAGAGACCAGAGTATTATTAATATAAAGTGTATCTTGTAAGTTAGAGAACAACAAGACACAACATAGCCTATATATTCGTCTTTTTTAATATAGAAGGAATCAGAATGTGACAATTAAACTTTAGCGAATTGTATTCAAAATGTTTTCACCGGACATTATGACCGAAGAGGTTTAAATATGTCGGACTTCAACCGATTTTAGCGGACAAAGACCGGTAATTACCGGTTAACGGAAACCCTGGTGTGGGCACTGCGACACCATACTGGGGCGCAGTATTCACTAGTTGAATAAACGAGGGCTAGGGCTGCCGTGCGCAAGGTCCTTGGGTCCTTGGGATTTGTAAATGAAAATATACCAGTGAAGGGTTCGGCGGATAGAGAGAGATGACCAGTTAACCAGAGAGTATAGCACACAGTGATGCATAAGGGGTTTATAGCCTTTATCTGTACACCTATGTACCTACAGATACCTACGTCAGCATCATCAGCCACAAGGGAAACCGAAATATTAACCCAGGACATGCTAGCAAAACAGAAGAGAAAGGGAAACTGAAGCTACACTTTATATTTCGCTTTTTAATTTATTTTTCAAAAAATTAAGCACTTTAAGATGCACATTTTTCAAAAGGTCTGTTATGTATCTTTACATTTAAATGCAGCCCTTATTTTACATGAGAAAATAATATGTATTAGTACTTATAATCTCTCCACTTCAAAGTGAAAATCTACAATATTGTTGAAATATTATTGAATTGTACTTTAATATGTATATGTTACGGTACATGTGGGAATACGGTACATGTGGGAAAACTAGGGTTAGGGTTAGGTGCTACGTCGACTTGGTACATGCTAGCATGTCTAACCCTACCCCTAATCCTAACCGTAGCACCCTAGCACCTAACCCTAACCCTAGTTTTCCCACATGTACCGTATTCCCACATGTACCTTAACATATATAAACCCCTCAAAAAAAGGAAACGTTATTTTGGTTGATTAATCCTCCCCTTTAATAATACCAATTGGTATTGTATTTTATATCGTTGGAAAGCCTGATTAGTCACCTGTACAACGAGGTACAACTTGTAGGGATAATGCATTCATGGAATGAACAACACAGCTAAACATGTGGGTAGCGGCCCAAAAATATTTGCCAAAATCCCCTATATTCTTCTGTTGGTATTCATACCTCGTTGTAAAGGTGACTAATAAGGCTTTCCAACGATATAAAATACAATACCTATTGGTATTATTAAAGGGGAGGAAGAATCGACTGAAATAACGTTTCCAGGAGTTTATATATATGTTTATATACAGTAGAAGATGATGAAGTTGGTGAGAAGGATGAAGATGATGAGGATGGTGAGTTCATGTTATGTATTTGGCGAAGGCCAGGCCAGGTTAATGAGTAGATCAAAGGGCGCTGGCAGATATTTAGGCTGCATTTACACCGCAGGTCACACACAATTCTGATTTTTTTCTCACGTTTTTTCTCATGTGGCTCAGATGGGTTATGTAACATGCAGGTGTAAGCAGTAAACAAGCACATTGACTCTGATATTCTCAGATCCCATTCAGGCCTCAATCTCATGCCGGCCTCTATCAGATATGAATCTGATATGTGTCATGTCTACTGCGGTCTCAGCAGGCAGGTCGCATATACAGTGCTGTGAAAAAGTATTTGCCCCCTTCCCAATTCCGTGTGTTTTTGCATGTTTGTCACACTTAAATGTTTCAGATCATCAAACCAATTTTAATATTACACAAAGATAACCTGAGTAAATAGAAAATGCAGTTTTTAAATGATCATTCCATGTATTGAAGTCAAAGAGTTAGGGTTATACAGGTGAATAGTAGCAGGGTTATACAGGTGAATAGTAGCAGGGTTATACAGGTGAATAGTAGCAGGGTTATACAGGTGAATAGTAGCAGGGTTATACAGGTGAATAGTAGCAGGGTTTCAGGGGTTTTCCTGCATAGAGAATTATGAGGCGGCCGCCTCCGTCATATTTCTAGCCGCCTCCAGCTCTCGTCAAAACTCTGACGGTCGTATTTTCGACAAGCGTTGCACTTGCGTGGATTTCTGTCATTTCTAACTGCAATTGCGGCACTGCGCCCATGTGGTGGCGGGGGCGCTATTTAACCTTAACCCTGGTGGCGCTGTGCTGCAAATAAGCTTAGCTTTGGTGTTTGCTAGCGAAGACAAAACAAGGAACTAGCCAGCAACATGTTGAGCCCTGCACTTTGTCAACTGTCAGAATAGTCTTTTAGGTCGAAACGTTATTTCATATCAAAAATCCTGAATTAGTTGGCTTGCTGTTCCATTATCCAGAATGACAAGTTGAGTCTATACCTGTGTTAGTCAGTGCTCCTTTTAATGTATTATTTGCAAAATGATCAGTTTTGAAGTCTGTCAGGGGTTTCAATTGCTGAAAAGTTGTATTAATCAGACAGTCAACAATAGGTTTTGGACTGACATGGTACTACTGTCATTAACAAGGACTAACAAACTTTCTCTGTCATAACCTCATTTTGTGGCAGAAAAACCCTGAGTAGACGTTTTTGATGACGCAATCAAACTGTTCTTATTTATTTATTTATTTTCAGTTATTGTGCTTTGTTGGTATAGCCTAATGTCTGCTGGAGTGTTCAATAAAAGTAATCAATAGTGAAATGAAAAACTGCCGGTACGCATTCGGTATTCGGACAAATGTTTCCTTAAATTCAGCTTCGGACAAGACATTTCAATTATTTGCATCCCTAATTTAAATGACACAGTTCTGTCAAGGATGGAATATTACAGGTTTCCATTACAGGTATCCTAACACTCTGAACACTTCATGTTCCCACAGCGTGTGCAGACTCCAGAGATGTGGTGTTACTTCTGGCACTGCTGAGTCTATGGAAGCAGCACTTGTTCTCATGTTGTTTCTAATCCTGTATATGTTCCTATTCTTACAGGAGAGAGCTCCAACCCAGACTCAGACATGGAGCCCAGCTCCACCGCATCAGGAAGCCATAAACAACACAGACGGAGGAGGAGGAGCTCAAGACAGAAGAATCACCACTGTTTAGATTGTAGTGAGAGTTTCATTTGTCCAACTCACCTTAAATCACAACCACAGACTCAAGGAGGACAGAAGACTCACTCTTGTCTTCAGTGTGGAAAGAGATTTGGTCATATGAGCAACCTAAAGACACACCAGAGAATACACACAGGAGAGAAGCCGTTCTGCTGCTCCCAGTGTGGGAAGAGTTTCAGTCAGGCAGGAGACCTAAAGAAACACCAGAGAATACACACAGGAGAGAAGCCATATCTCTGCTCCCAGTGTGGGCAGAGTTTCAGTCGGGTAGGACACCTAAAGAGTCACCAGAGAATACACACAGGAGAGAAGCCGTTCTGCTGCTCCCAGTGTGGGAAGACTTTCAGTCTGGCAGGACACCTAAAGAGACACCAGAGAATACACACAGGAGAGAAGCCATTCTGCTGCTCCCAGTGTGGGAAGAGTTTCAGTGAAGCAGGTGGCCTAAAGAAACACCAGAGAATACACACAGGAGAGAAGCCATATCTCTGCTCCCAGTGTGGGAAGACTTTCAGTCTGGCAGGACACCTAAAGAGACACCAGAGAATACACACAGGAGAGAAGCCATTCTGCTGCTCCCAGTGTGGGAAGAGTTTCAGTGTGGCAGGACACCTAAAGACACACCAGAGAATACACACAGGAGAGAAGTCGTTCTGCTGCTCCCAGTGTGGGAAGAGTTTCAGTCAGGCAGGATCCCTAAAGAAACACCAGAGAATACACACAGGAGAGAAGCCATTCTGCTGCTCCCAGTGTGGGAAGAGTTTCAGTGTGGCAGGACACCTAAAGACACACCAGAGAACACACACAGGAGAGAAGCCATTCTGCTGCTCCCAGTGTGGGAAGAGTTTCAGTGTAGCAGGATCCCTAAAGACACACCAGAGAATACACACAGGAGAGAAGCCATGCTGCTCCCAGTGTGGGAAGACTTTCAGTCTGGCAGAACACCTAAAGAGACACCAGAGAATACACACAGGAGAGAAGCCATTCTGCTGCTCCCAGTGTGGGAAGACTTTCAGTCTGGCAGAACACCTAAAGAGACACCAGAGAATACACACAGGAGAGAAGCCATTCAGCTGCTCCCTGTGTGGGAAGAGTTTCAGTCAGGCAGGATCCCTAAAGAAACATCAGAGAACACAACATACACTAGTTAATACGACTGCTCCCAGTGTGGGAGGTGTTTAAAGGAGACAGGAGCCCTAAAGAAGAAGGCTGGCTGCACCATCATATACTGTATGGATATTTACTTGTTGATCTGATCAGGGAGAAGGTTGTGTCACAACATGAGCCTTTTCTTGATTCTTTTCTCTCAATTTCTCCTGTCCTCTCCTCCTACCCTCCCTTCCTCTCCCTCCTTCCTCCCCCCCCTTCCTCTCTTCACTTCCCCTCCTCCATTCCTCTCCCCCTTCCTCTCCTCCCTTCCTCTCTTCCCTTCCTCTCCTCCCTTCCTCTCTTCCCTTCCTCTCCTCCCTTCCTCTCTTCCTCTCCTCCCTTCTTCTCTTCACTTCCTCTCCCCCCTTCCTCCTCTCCTCTTCTCCTCCCCTCCTCT
This sequence comes from Nansenia antarctica, assembly GCF_963989245.1. Classification (NCBI taxonomy): domain Eukaryota; kingdom Metazoa; phylum Chordata; class Actinopteri; order Argentiniformes; family Microstomatidae; genus Nansenia; species Nansenia antarctica. The sequence continues at coordinate 11,325,319 of NC_137683.1, forward strand.
CCCTCCTGGAGGAGAGTGAAGGAGGAATCGAGGTCGTAGGAGTTGAGATGGATTACCATGGAGATGTAATCTGTCAGAATATATGGACATTTATCCACAAAAATCTTATTTGAAATCGACTCTAATCAAAGTATGAGGCTGCTTGCCTCTACCATGGAGAGACTTCTATCATGCATGTCTGTGTTTTGATGTTTTCTGTTTCTAAACAAGAAAGATTATTTTCAACAAAAAGATATGGACAGATGTTTCTGCACATGACTATTATTACCAGGGGTGCACATAACTGGTGCGCCAGTGCGCATGCGTCGCCAAAATGCATGTTGCGCGGAGGATCAGCGGCATGAACGCGCTCTTGCGCACCAACAGCTGGAAGCGCTGGGAGAGGAATTGACTTCCTCAAAACTCCTACTGCTAACTGCTTACTGCCCGTTAATACCAATACCATATCCTTTCATGACCACAATGTACCCACCGACGACGACCACGGCGACTCCCCTCACGAAAACATTCGGAAAGTATCGTAACTTGTACTTTCATTCCGCGTATCGCGCATCGCATGGTTATCACGCCGACACGTGAAAATTCAGTCCCGAACGACTCGTCGCTAAAAGGAAAAACAACACCAAGGCACTTCACGTTTCTTTTCTCTGAAGCTTTCAAACGTTCAGACGTTTGTTTTACAGCTTCATTATCGCACCTCGACCCCTGACCCAGGGAATATGGTTGGGAATTATATTAGAAGAAAAAAAAAAAGACTTTGTTGCACAATCAAAATAATGAGCTATTTAAAGTGATAGCCTACAACATCCTCTACCATGGTTGAAATTGAGGACAGTATTAACAACAGTCAAGAGAGCAGTGATGATGATGATTAAGCTTGTAGCATAAGTAAATGCTTAGGCTGTAACTTTTTGTTGAAAGTTGATTTCAGTGTTTACAGAACAGAGCAGTGCTTAAAGAGATATCAGTTGATTTCATTGTATTTAAAGAACAGACATTCAGTTAGTGCTTAAAGAGATGTCAGTTGATTTCATTGTGTTTAAAGGAGTCTGACAGACTTTCATGCTTAAAGAGCAGTCATTTGATTTTTCATTTGTTTCTTTTGTTTTGCACACAATCATTTGTTCGTTCATCTTATTTTTGAATAAATGTCGTTTTGCTAATATAAGTTATCCATGTATCCCTTTTTTATCCATCCTGTGGGACGGGTCGTGACTCGTGAGCTCGGGGAGCACCAAGCAGCATCCCTAGGTGCTCCTCTGAGCACTGGCCCCAAAAAGTTATGTGCACCCCTGATTATTACCCTGTTAACCTGATGTATTGATAACCTGATGTATCAATAACCTGATGTATCAATAACCTGATGGATGTATCAATAACCTGATGTATTGATAATCTGATGTATCAATAACCTGATGTATTGATAATCTGATGTATTGATAACCTGATGTATCGATAACCTGATGTATCGATAACCTGATGTATTGATAATCTGATGTATTGATAACCTGATGTATTGATAATCTGTTGTATCAATAAACTGATGTATCGATAACCTGATGTATTGATAATCTGATGTATTGAATGTGTGCTTGTTATTTCATGTCCCTCTCTGACACTGATTGAAGTTCGTTGCTGTAGAGCGCCATCTACTGGTGACAGTGTTGAACGTGTCTGCAAGTGGCTGCTGGAATACGTTCATCAGACGTCATTAAATAAATGTGACACCAGCTGGTCAAAGGATAAACCAATTGCCCAAGTCATGTTTCTGTTGTTAACAGATTGTAAGCTTTCAAATGATGTGTCATAAATTGAAATCGGAAAAGAGGGTCGAGGGGGGGGGGGGTTAATGATTAACCATAACCAGGTAATAACACACTTTCATAGTTAAGGATTAACCCATCTATCGTCTTCCGACTTCCAGTCACTCACCCCCGTCAGTCAACCCTGTGTGAGACAGACATGAAAACCCTGTGTGAGACAGACATGAAAACCCTGTGTGAGACAGACATGAACACCCTGTGTGAGACAGACATGAAAACCCTGTGTGAGACAGACATGAAAACCCTGTGTGAGACAGACATGAAAACCCTGTGTGAGACAGACATGAACACCCTGTGTGAGACAGACATGAAAACCCTGTGTGAGACAGACATGAAAACCCTGTGTGAGACAGACATGAAAACCCTGTGTGAGACAGACATGAAAACCCTGTGTGAGACAGACATGAAAATGGGCCGCAGATATCAGCGTCATCTTGAAGGTATTGTTCAGATCCATGTTCAAAACACTGGTGTACTGTATTGACTGAACATAGGTGTCCTTGTAGTATATTTTTCATCATAACTATCATGTGTATGTTTCATGTTTAGGCCTAAAGGCATGAGACAGGCAGAAAGAAAGTTCATTAAGTGAACCAGGATGAGACCAGCTGTGTGTTTAGATTGAGAGGCCAGGGAACCATAATAAGGATTTATATAAGAACTAAAACTTCATCCCAACTCAGGCGTCTGAGGTCAGAGAAGGAGGTGGCTAGGCGCAGCGGGGACGTGGACCGGGTCAAGCAGGCCAAGTACAGGTTCGCCAAAGCGGTGAAGGAGGCGAAGCATCGCTTTTGGGAGAAGCTGCAGCAACAGCTCTCTGAGGGGGATTCCGCCTCCGTCTGCAAAGGCCTAAAGACCATCACCAACTACAAACCCAAGTCCCCGCTGATGTCCGACAACCTCCCTCTCGCTAACGAGCTGAACGAGTTCTACTGTAGGTTTGAGAAAGAGAGGTTCCCGCCCACCCCCGCCCTCTCCCTCCACCCCCCCTGGCTACAACCACCAACCCCGTCCCCCAGGGGGGCCAATGTCCCTCCTGCTACCCCCACCCTCCCCCCTCCCCCTCCCCTCCCTCCCCCCTCCTCACCCGCCCCGCCCCCCTCCACCCGCCTTTCCCCACCCCCTCTCTCTGTCACAGTGCGAGAGGTAAACAGACTGTTTAAGAGGCAGAATCCCCGGAAGGCAGCTGGTCCGGATTCCGTCTCTCCCTCTGTCCTGAAGCACTGTGCCGACCAGCTGGCCCCGGTGTTTACCCACATCTTCAACGCCTCGCTGGAGCTGTGTCACGTCCCAGCGTGCTTCAAGGCGTCAACCATCATCCCCGTCCCCAAGAAGGCCAAGGTCACAGGCCTCAACGACTACAGACCCGTCGCTCTGACCTCTGTCGTCATGAAGGTCCTGGAGCGCCTTGTCCTGGCCTACCTGAAGCTCATCACGGATCCTGTGCTGGACCCCCTGCAGTTCGCATACAGAGCCAATAGATCCACGGAGGACGCCGTGAACATGGCTCTGCACTACGCACTAGAACACCTAGACACTGCAGGCAACTACGCCAGGATCCTGTTCGTGGACTTCAGCTCGGCCTTCTATCTATCTAGCTATCGAGGGGCTGCAGAGCTGGTGCAGTTTTAACAATCTGGAGCTCAATGCTCTAAAAACAGTGGAGATGGTGGTGGACTTCCGTAGGAAAGCAGCCCTGCCCCCTCCCATCACGCTGGGAGGTACCCCGGTGGCCTCCGTGGAGTCATGCCGCTTTCTAGGCATGACCATCTCCCGGGACCTCAAGTGGGAGCGGAACACCGAGGCCCTCACGAAGAAGGCCCAGAAGAGGATGTTCTTCCTCCGGCAGCTGAGGAAATTCAGGCTGCCGAGGTCCATGATGGTCCAGTTTTACACGGCCATCATAGAGTCCATCCTCACCCACTCCATCATCACCTGGTTCCCTGCTGCAACGACCAAGGACAAGGCCAAGTTGCAGCGGGTAATACGCTCAGCAGAGAGGGTGATCGGCTGTCCCTTGCCCTCCCTCAACTCCCTGCATGACACCAGGGCTCTGAGGAGGGCAAGGAAGATCATGGCAGACCCCTTCCACCCCGGCCACGGCCTCCTCACCCTGCTTCCCTCTGGAAGAAGGTTGCGGCTGCCTAAGGCATTAAAGGCCCGCCACAGGCTCAGCTTCTTCCCCTCAGCCGCCAGGCTGCTAAATGACTCTGGCTTCCCCCTCCCCCCCGCCTCCAAGTCTGCCCAGGACTGAACATGCACTGGACCTTGAATAACTCTGCACTGCACTTTATATACAGCACTATTCATGCACTGTCTGTCCTGTGTTGTCCTGTTTTTGCCTGTCTTTGCATTTGTATTTGTACTTGTTTTTTTCATGTATATGTGAAAAAAGCATAAATGCACCTTCTGTAAATGCCAAAGCAAATTCCTACATGTGTCAAGCATAATGGCAATAAACGTTATCTGAATCTGAATCTGAATCTGAATCTAAAACATTATGCATTATTCAAACTAAAACAAAAACCCAACTAGACCAATCAGATTAGAAATGTGTGCAGTGTCATTTGAGGTATAAAAAGGGATGCAAGCAGAGAGAGAGCTCATGAATTTGGAAGAATTCGGACCATCATTGAATGTATGTTACTTGATATCAATAAAGAGAATTGTTCATTTAACATCGGATATAGGTAAGATACCCTGGGGTATACATTACATCACGTAGATAACCGCTGTCTAAAAACATTAGGTAAGAAGCGAGCGGGTGTCACGCCCCGTAGTTCTGTAGCAGGTGTTACGGTCTCCTCCCTCCACTGCTGTCTTGTTCTGATTGTGTTGCAGGATGGCAGTGGGGAGAGGAGGCCTGGTTGGCTGATGTAGCACACCTGTGCCTATTTAGGCTGTGCTGTGGAGATCAGTCTCTCTCTCTCTCCATACAGGACATCCTTTTTGACCCTTCTGTTTGTGGCAACCTTTTGTTCCTTTGTTTACCCCTTACAACATTCCACATTACAGATCACTCACCCACACCCTACACAAGTGATAAAACTGACTATCACATCCCATTTCTCATTTGCTTATTTTCCTTAGTTATTAATTAAATAATGATTTACCTTTACCCTCGACTTGTCTCCCTGTTTGTCACTTTCTCTGAGCCGGGTTAGTGACACAGGTAGTTTAAGTTCCGGGTAGGTTAGTTAGTATGTGGTATAGGTAGGTCAGAGGTGTAGGGAAGAATAGGGCTGTGTTTTGTTGTTTTGTGACAACGTTCGCATGGTCCTTCTCCCTCCCTTCTCCTACCCTTTGTTAATACCAGGTTGTTTTTGTGGAATTTCATGATTCCCCCCTGTTCATTGTTAATGTTATATGACTGTTGTACATCATATTTGTAAACACTTGTAAGAGGGTGGTGTCATGGCTGGGTGGTGTCGTGGCTGGGTGGAGGGTGGTGGTGTCATGGCTGGGTGGAGGGTGGTGGTGTGCTGGCTGGGTGGAGGGTGTCGGTGTCATGGCTGGGTGGAGGGTGGTGGTGTCGTGGCTGGGTGGATCTGAAGGAGGCAGCAGCAGGGTTCCACCTGTCTGAAAAACTCACAGAACTGCTGAACTTGTGAGTGCTGCACTGACATGACCTGTGATGTGCTGTTTAGTTAAGTTCATTCCTGTTTCAGCATGATATCAGGTTCTTAAAAACAGTTGTCATTAAGCTCTGTGCTGAAGCCTGATAATGTATGTGAGAAGGTGGTCACTAGTGGCACGATGTCTAGGTGGTCTTGGTGCCTCTTATAGGAACCGTTGTCCTCAAATACTTGTTGTACCTCACCTTTTATTTTCCTAAGGAATCTTTTCCAGTATTGACCCTGCACAAAGAACACCTGGGTGTCCAAAAACTCCAGCTGTTCTTTCTCGACTTTATGTGTTAGTGTGATGGCTGGATGGTGAGTATTGAGGACCTGAAAGAATTTCTGAAATTCTATTTCTGGGTGTTCCCAAATACCAAAAATGTCATCTAAATAACGGAAGTACACTGATGGTAGACACTGACATTTACTGAAAGCTGTCTGTTCCCATAAGCTCATGTATACATTGTCAAAAGCTGGGGCAAACCTTTTCCCCATAGCAGTGCCATGTATTTGTAAGTAATGTTTTCCATTAAACTCAGTCATTTCTTACCAGGCTTAGCTCTAATAATTGTAGCAGGGCCTCATCTGGTCTTAAGGGGTCCGGATACCTGTTGAACATCCTGCGTACTGCTTCCAGGACTAGGCCTGTCTCAATATTAGTGTATAGGGAGTTAATGTCCATTGAGAACAAGAAGGCCCCCTGGAGACAGTGAGCTAGCTTAATTTGGCTACAAAATCATATGTGTCCTTGACATAACTGTCATGTCTCCAGCCGAGCCTCTCTGCTTTCTCCCTGTACAGTGGGTTCATGATCACTCCCCACGAGCGATGTTAAAGTTGCAATAGACAGGCTTGTTAGCCTATGTTTATATCTCGCCTTGCCATATGCAATGGCTTTTTCTAATGCAACCTGTTCAAATGGGGAGATACCCTGAAGTCCCGATGCCAAAACCGAATCATAATGCTCCTTAAGAATTTGCAGGTTATTCTGCATCCACAAATCCGTATTGAGTTTTACCTTTGTTAATGTTTCTAGGTTTGGTGATGATGGTTTAATGAATTGTGTAAGTTTTTGCACTTGCTTCATCATTCCCACCGGGAATCTTTCTGACCTTTCTGCCCTTTCCACCACCTCAGCATGGTGTACTGCCTGGAGTAGTTTGAAGTATCTTTTCTCCAGTCTAATCTCAGGCCCCTCTGGCCCTCCACCAAGACCCGACCGCACCGCCCCAACACCAGAACCATCCGGCCTCATGCTTTCCCAAGTCAACACTAATCACAAATAATGAAAAGAAAAACAAAGGAAGTGCTTGAGAATAAACAAATTAAGTGCTTTTTAACGTAAGTATTAAGGGAAGGGGAGACAAACAAAACGCAGGACAATAAAAGTGCCTAATGACATATACTTTATTTCTACCAGCTACATTGGTCAATAAAAAAATGTTCAGGGGTTTTGATCTACAAACCCTTAACTGGTTCTCAATACTTTATTTTTCCAGGTTATTACTGTGAACCGGTATGGGAGACGGCCAACCCACTACCCACACTGTGCAAAACAACAACACTCTGTGCTTTCAACGATGTTAAGCCAAACACACGCGTGTATAAGGTGAGTCTGTTTTCACTGCTAAAAAAACAAAAAAACACCCAAAAATAAGGGGTCTGCTTGGCCCAACCGGGCCCAGGTTTTCCCTGGGATTTAGTATTGAGATTTACCAGAGTAATATTCAAGCTGGAGATCCAAAGAACATAAATGATTTAAAAACAACCACAAAATGTGGATTTTAGGTCTACTCAGACCTTAAAATTAATATGTTAAAAGTTTGTCAAAAGGACTTTCAAAGGTTAAAACAATAAAATAGAGCTCCTAACAGTTTCGGCACAACATGCCTTCTTCAGAGGAATGAGGTTAGGCATAGAAGGAAGGTTAGGGTTGAAGTTAGGCATGGAAGAAAAGTTGGGGTTAGGGTTGGAAGTGGGGTTAAGGTTGGGGTTAGGGTTGGGGTTAGGGTTGGGGTTAGGGTTAAGGTTAGGGTAAGGGTTGGGGCTGGGGTTAGGGTTAGGGCTAGGCTTGGGGTTGGGGTTAGGACTGTGATTAGGCCAAGCTTGGTGTTATGGACAGGACCAGGGCTAGGCTTAAGGCCCAGGCCAGGAGGCTTCAGGTTAGGGTTGAGGTTAGGCACAGAAGGAAGGTTAGGGTTAAGGTTAGGCATAGAAGGAGGGTTAGGGTTGAGATAAGGCATGGAAGGAAAGTTAGGGTTAAGGTTAGGCATGGAAGGAAAGTTAGAGTTGTTGGGATGGGGGATAACCAGCGATGCATTCTGTGTCTGTGTGCGTGTTCGGAGGGTGTTGCTCTGGATGCCTCTCAGGAACCTCTTCGAGTAACCCCTCTTTCTGAGGGCCCCGGAGAGAATCCGAGTGGCATCCTCCGCATCCTGGGGGTATGTGCACAGTCTGTGGTATCTAAGGAGTTGGGACTTAACTATGCCTATTAAGGAGTTGGGGTTAGGGTTAGGGCTAGGGTGGTTAGGGTTAGGGTTAGGGCTAGGGTCAGGGTTAGGGTGGTTAGGGTTAGGGCTAGGGTCAGGGTTGGGGTTAGGGTTAGGGCTAGGGTGGTTAGGGTTGGGCTTAGGGCTAGGGTTGGGGTTAGGGGTTAGGGTCAGGGGTTAGGGCTAGGGTTGGGGTTAGGGCTAGGGTGGTTAGGGTCAGGGTTGGGGTTAGGGCTAGGGTGGTTAGGGTTAGGCTTAGGGCTAGGGTTAGGGTTAGGGCTAGGGGGGTTAGGGCTAGGGTCAGGGTTGGGGTTAGGGCTAGGGTTGGGGTAAGGGTTAGGGCTAGGGTGGTTAGGGCTTGGGTTAGAGGTAGGGTTAGGCTTAGGAAAGGGGTTAGGGTTAGGAAAGGGGTTAGGGTTAGGACTGGGGCTAGGTTACCGATCAGGGTAGGGCTAGGGCTAAAATCTCTCATTAAGTCCCTGTGGAGAGATGGTATGAAGCCGTCTCATCCACACCCGCTCCCTGCACTGTCGCTGTCGTGTCGTCCACCTCCAATGAGACTCTAGGACCGATACTCTTAGTCCCTCCAAGAAATGCTCAGTAAAATGTTTATATAATACAGTGTCTCTCGATCCCTTTCTAATATGGTAGATATGTTGTTTTAGTCTAGTCTCAAGTGAGTTCTGAGTTTCTCCTATATATTGTTTACCACACTTGAGGCACTCAATGACATACACCACATTGTTTGTATGAGGCTGGATATTGTATTCTATGGGAAAGCCCACTGAGGAGTCTCTCCCCTTGATGTACTTGAGAGACCTGAAGAAGGGGTTAGTCCTAGGTTTAGACCTGAAGGTAGAGTGGACCAGGAGGTCCCTCAGGTTCATGTTCCTTCTGTAGGCTGAGATGGCCCTGAAGGGGCCTAGAGCCTCCTGGTCCTGCTGGGCCTCCTGGAAATGGGTTTTCACAACTGAGTTAACATTTCTCACACAGGGTGTATATCGACTAACAACGGGAATAATGGGTTGAGCTGGGTCCTTATTTCTAGTCATAACGGGTTGGGAGCTAAAAAGGGTTCTAACCTCTGCTTTGATGGTTCGAAGAAATCTTTTGGAGTACCCTCTAGGCCTCAGGGCTTTGAATAGAATGGTAGCTGCCTCCTCCCCATGATGTTCCTCACTGCAGATTCGATGAAATCTAATCAGTTGAGACTTTATCAAACCTCTGAAGGTGTGTCTGTGATGGAAACTTGCTTTGTGTAGCAAAGCATGCGTGTCTGTATCTTTAAAGAACACCTTAGTAGCTAGGGCCCTGCCACCTCCCTCAGTCTCCCTAAAGTAGACTACCGTGTCGAGGAACTCAATCTGTTGTGTTTGGATATTGTGTTTAACAGTGATGCTGGGATGGTGAGTATTAAGGATGTTGATACAATCAGTGAACTCTTCCACTGTGTGGGACCACAAGCCAAAAATATCATCTAGGTATCTCAAGTACAAACAGGGGAGTTTGGTAAGTATTCAATGGATGCTAGCCAAACTAAAAGAAGGTAAGAAGATAAAGGAAGAAAATATAGGCCTAAATTCGAGGCCTGCTGACTATGATTCCTGTCAGTATCTATTTGTGTTTGTTTTTAGAAAAAAATAGTTTTGCCTTGAAGCAGGTGTGGAAAGAAGGTCCCTCTCGAACAAAGGACTCTAAAGGTACACCAAATTCACATTGTGACTTGAAGAAACACACAAAGGTGCTTTTAAAGTGCAAAACTCACTCCACACTCACACTGTGATTTGAAGAAACACACAAGGTGCTTTTAAAGTGCAAAACTCACTCCACACTAACACACCACACACTCCATGTGTAAGGAAGTCTCAAAAGTTGGAGAGACCTAATTTCCCCTCCCCCAACCATGTGCAAAAGGCAATTTGTTTGTACACATTTGTTTGTGCAAACTACTGGCAGAAATAAATTATTAAAAAGTAGATATGGGTTATCTGTCCCAACCTGTCAAGAATGTTTTAAAAGTCAAGCAAGACTGATATCATAAAACCAAAAGGCTAAAAGAAAGAAAGAGCTCCAACGTTTACGGCACCATGTGCCTTCATCAGGGAGAATTGAAGAATGAACCAGGAAGAGGAAGTTTAAATAGAAAAAGGAAGGGGAGGAGTTCAAAAAAAAGGGGGGGGGGGGAAAAGGTCCACACCTGAAAACCAAGTAGCGACCAATTAAGTCGCTTGGGTCTTATAGCGTTTCTGGTCTAATCGAGTGGGGAAATGAAAATGATAATTTGAAAAAATCAAATAATGATGTTAAGGGGTCCAAGATCCATAAACCAAAAATGTTCTACTACACTCATATACATTCCCCAAAATAGTGTAGCTTTTCCAGGACACTCCAGACCTCTGATTCAAACAGCTTAATATAAAGTCTGGGGTTCCTTTGGAAATGAAACATTTTTTTCAAAGTTTTGCAGCACCATGGAAGTTGGGTAAGTAGCTCAGGCATGTGGCACTGGCAGGTTAGGTAAGGGGAATGTTGCCAGCCCAAAGGCTGGCCAAAGCACGGGCTCACAAATCATCCTGTTGTTTTTGAACCATCCTCCGGGAAGGTGCATATTCTGTGGAACCTGATGAGCTGAGACTTCAATATTCCCCTGTAAGTATGTTTAGGATGAAAGCTACTCCTATGCAATAATGCATGTCTATCTGTTGTTTTGAAAAAAAAGTTTTAGCTAACCCCTTGTTCTCACCATCCCCCTGTGTGAAGAAAACCTGGGTATCCAGGAATTCCAGGCTTTCTGGTTGTATGTTGTGTGTGAGTTTTATAGCCTGGTGGTGGTTATTAAGGGCTAGGGTCTGGGTACCTAGTAGAGGTCTCCCTCACCGCTTGGAGGCCCCGAGCTGTCTCTATATTCGTGTAGAGGGAGGAAATGTCCACGGAGAACATAAAAGTATGAGTGGGAACCCGGATGGTTTTCAACAGGTTCACAAACCCATATGTGTCCCTGACATAACTCAGATGTTTTTGGGAGAGTGGATTAAGGAAGTGATCTAGATACTCTGCAATGTGGTATGATTCACTTCCACAATCGCTCACTATTGGCCGCCCACTGGGGACCCGAGAAGCAACTGTCCACTCATCGACAGGTTTGTGGATTTTCGGAAGCAAATAGAATAGGCGAGGGCGAGGCTCATCTGGTCCCATTAAATAGACAATCTGATTCTCTGTAATGTACTTATCCTCGCGTAACTTAGTCACTATCTCCCTAATGAGACCTTGTGTCTCTTCTTGTATAGAGTGAGGTAGGGGGGAGTAGTGATGCCTATTATTAAGTTGTCTATTCACTTCTAAAATGTACTGTGCTTTGTCCATCAGGACTATTTGAGACCCTTTATCCGCAGGTTTAATAACTAGATCAGGATTCCTGCTAAGGCCTTTCAGGGCCTGCCATTGGGCTTGAGACAGATTATGAGTCTGTGTCGGCCTAGCTCTAAACTGGGCTAAGGCTTTACTGTCATTCCTGATTAGGGACTGGATTTCATGCGATGTCTGTTCCACTCGAGGTTCCCATTTTGATGGGTATGTAAATGGCATATGTTGATACGTTGTTTCAAATGTAAAGAATTCTAGCAATTTTAGTCTCCTATGATAGACATGCAGGTCTCTCTGTAGTTCCTGCAAGTCTAGTTTGGAGGGGGTAGGGATAAAAGTAAGTCCCTTCTCCAATATTTCCCTCTCCAATGAGGTTAACCTATATGACCGCGACAAGTTCAACACATTGGAATCTAGGGGAGCTATTTCAGGAGCCTCCTCCCCCCTTACATGTTTAACTGATCCAGCCAGTGTGCCAAAATGAGTGATGCTGTATTACCGGTCCAATGAACTGGGTCCTGGGGCAGTAGGGTTAGGGTTAGGGGTGGGTAAGGTTAGGGGTAGGGTTAGGGTTAGGACTAGGGTTACGGGTAGGGTTAGGGTTAGGTTTGGGGAACAGAGCTTCAACCACAAGATACGATGAGTGACACAACCTTCTCCCTGATCTGATCAACAAGTAAATATCCATACAGTATATGATGGTGTAGCCAGCCTTCTTCTTTAGGGCTCCTGTCTCCTTTAAACACCTCCCACACTGGGAGCAGTCGTGTTAACTAGTGTATGCAGGGCTTAAAGTGGGAAAAAACCCTGTGCCTGAAACTTTTTCTTGGGGAGGGGGGTCACAGTTTGAGATATTGGGAGAGCGGGTACAGAAGACAGCTTCTTGTCTCAATGTTTAAATGCATTAATACTATTTTATAGTCAATACAAAATATATGTCTCAATGTTAAAATGCATTAATACTTTAAATGAATGTGCAACAATACTATGTGCAATATGACAACCCTTGTGTACATAAGGTTCAGATATAGGAAAAGTTAGGATATTTATAGCATAGCAATGGCATAGAGTACAGCACAGTGTTTTATTGTATAGTATAGTAGATAGTGTACATAGCCTTTATTTATGTAAACCAGCTCTTTTCCCTTTTTTATTTTACCCTTGGCCCTCGTGTTTTTAGTCTTTTTCCAAGCACCACGGGAGCCCCCCCTCCTAAATTTCGTTGTATGGTACCTGTACTGTATTACAGTTTTTCTCAATTGCTAAAACACATTTCACAAAACTTTCCTCCGTTTTCCCAAAACTCTAAACACAACACACTTTTCTAAAGCTACATAAGCAAAACCACACCTTCTCTCTTCAAAACTCAAACTCAAACCCTACCCCTAATCCTAACCCTAACCTTACTGTAACCCTAGCACCTAACCCTAACCCTAGTTTCCCACATGTATGATAGTCATGCATAAAAATAAATCTGCGCTCCCTGTCTAACGTTATATCTAACATTACATATTTTATATTACAGTAAGGCTGATTTTGCATGATAGTCATGCATTTTTAGATATCTATTTCCCCCCTTTAAATGGCATATGATGTCCGAAATTTTACTAAAGTTCAGCCGCGAAGTTGTTGCACTGTTGTCCTATCGAATTTTACGTAAATAAAGGTTTGAAAATTTTTACCGTATTCCCACATGTACCGTAACATGTACAATACTGTACTGTATCACAATCAATGCAAACACTACAGAGGATCCATTACATACAACAATACTCACTGAAAACAATGTTCAGGGTGTGATGTTTTTTTATTTATTTATGGAACTATACCACACACACACACACACCACAATCATTTGCAACAAGTGTCTTACATTTTGAGTCGTTATGTTTAATGAATGAAGCCAGGTGTGTTCATTGTGTTAAAATGTTGCTGACTGTGGCAAGCATTTTGCATCACATGAGCTTTAATTTGAGAATTTGACATTTTGAGCAGAGTTTTTTGCAACTTGTGTTTTAGCAAGACAAAATGTGTTTAGATTTATGAGAAAATGAGGATTGTGTTTTCTGAATTGTGTCTTCATGTGAAATGTGTTTATGGTTTTGGCAAATGGGAGCTAGTTTTATTAAATGTGTTTAGAGAACTGGTCATTTGGTTTAGAGAATTGGCTTTTGTGTTTTAGCAATTGGGAAAAACTGTAATGACAATAAAGACCATTCATTCATTCATTCATAATACTGTTTTATACTTAACTCTTTGACTGCCAGCCATGTTCAGAGCGGAGAGCTCCACACTGCCAGACTTTTGGGGCATTTTCGCTGAACTTTGAAGACCCACCAAATATTGACTTTTCGGACTACATAAACATTGAACATATCTACCAAAACTTTAGACTCTCTTCTTTCATCAGAAAAAGAAAGTTTGTTTCTAGCCTCTTTGAGTGTTTAGAAATCGGCCGTAGAACATAGGGTGGTTTCAGCAAAAACACCTGATTTTGACCAATAAACAGAGAAAACGAGCTTTTTCTGCAGACTTTTTTTTTTTTTCTGCAGAGAAGCAAATTCAAGCAAAACGGTGACTGACGTCCACATATTTTAGTTTTAGTGACACCTCAAACATCTGAAAAGTTGTTTACTTCTATGAAACAATAAAAACAACACAGGAAAAAAGGCTTTTGATGACAAAATAACTACATTTATTCACAGATTTAGAACATTTAGAACATAATACAAAACATAACAAAATAATCTATTTACATGTGTGTGAACTATTTACAGGTGTGTACGTGTGTGTAAACTTATTTACAGATGTGTGTGTGTATGTGTGTGTGTAAACGTATTTACAGATGTGTGTGTGTGTGTGTGTAAACTTATTTACAGATATGTGTGTGTGTGTGTGTGTGTGTGTGTGTCTCTATGCACTCAATCATATTTTTTTGCTGTGTGGTAGGCTGTGAAGCACTCTCCTGAGTGCAGGGGTACATGGCAGGACCTGCACCACATTCTGGTCTCTCTCCTTTTACCCCTTCGAACGCAGACCCTACATTTTCTTGCTGGCTTTGTGTTATTGCTGGTGGGCCTTAATTTTTCCAACTCATGCCTGGCCATCCGGCCATCCAGCCTGCTGTCTGGGTCTCTCTGTCTTGCGGCCCTGGTTTGTCGGAACTCCTCTTCCTCCTCCTCCTCCCCCCCCTCCTCCTCTCTCCCCCTCCTCCTCTCTCCTCCCCCTCCTCCTCCTCTCTCCTCCTCCTCCTCCTCCTCCTCCACATAGGTTTTTTCAGTCCACGACCTCGCCACCCTCCTCACAAACTCCAAGTGTGTTTTGCACTTCCCCGGGTTCCTGGCCTAGTACAGCACATATGCATTGAACACACACAGCTGAAATAAGTATGCCACAAACTTCTTTGACCAGTTGAGTGTTTTCCGTATGAATGGGTAATATGCAATGTTCTGGTCAAGTTTGTCCACCCCATTCATGCAGGCATTGTATGCCACAACACACTGCGGTTTGAGCTGACCCACCTTCTCCTTCTTCCCCTTCTGCCACACCTCCACCCTCTGCATGCTGTCATGGTGGCAGGTTGTCACCATCCTCACCAGACGCTTGTCCTGCCATGCCATAACCAGCACCCTGCCATTGTGCCGCACCACCCTCCCCTCCACACCCAAGTCCTTCTTTGTCGGCTCCCTTATGATCTGCGGTTCCCCCCTGTTTTTTCGCAGTGTTCCGCAGACGTTGGTGTTGGCTTTGATCAACTGCTCACAAAGTTGAACAGAGTTGTAGAAGTTGTCCATGTAAAGTGTGTATCCGTGTCCTGTGAGACGGTCAAGGAGGGAGAACACTGTGTCTGGGAGTGTGTTATGCTGGCCAACATAAGGCTTAATGTTAAAACAATACCCAGTATAAGAGTCACACAGTATGTAGGATTTAATTCCATACTTCACCGGCTTCTGAGGGTTATACACTTTGAATGATAGGCGGCCACGCCACTGCATCATTCCTTCATCAATGCAGATACTTTCAAAGGGCTGATACAGCTCTTTGAATTTGGCTACAACATGATCTAAAATAGGACGCACTTTATACATTTTATCTGTGGCGTCCTGTGATGCATTATTGTTGTAGTGGAGGAACTTCCAGATGAGCTGATACCTGTTCCTGGACATGGTTTTATTGAAGTATGGAGTGGCGTCCTGTGGATCCACACTCCAATACATTTCTATTTTTGGCTTTTTTATGTAACCGGTGATGAAAGTGAGTCCAAAGAATCGTTTCAGTTCTGGGACTGTCACCGGTTTCCATGACCTCCCTCTGGAGTGCCGGGATGTGTCGGGATGTGCCTGTAAAAACTGCTTGGCATACAGGTTGGTTTGATCTGCAATGTGCTGCACCAGCTCATCAGGAATGAGCAGCTCCAGGAAATCAACCGGCCGGTCAGATTTCAGCTCTGCAGCAGCATTCTGGGGTCCAGGGGTTGCCGTGAATGGAACCTTTGTGGGTTGCCAGTCACCGTCAGCCCAACCAGCAGCTTTCTCTGAAGACAGCCGTCTCCTTGCAGCAAACCCACTGGTTGAGGCACGTCCTCTGCTCGATTCAGGAACTGTAAAATATTGAAATATATACCATTTTATACAAAATATATATATACAAAAGGCATGTTTTATTGCTTTGTAATGATGTAGTGTAATAGTGTAATAGTAATAGTAATAGTGTTATACTGCTCTAGTGATGGTTAAAGTTTCAGCACAACACACACAGGTAGACATCAACACAGAGAGGTCACACACAGGTCATCAACACACACATCAACACACAGAGGGAGACTTCAAAGACACAGGTCACACACAGGTCATCAACACAGACATCAACACACAGAGGGAGACTTCAAAGACACAGGTCACACACAGGTCATCAACACAGACATCAACACACAGAGGGAGACTTCAAAGACACAGGTCACACACAGGTCATCAACACAGACATCAACACACAGAGGGAGACTTCAAAGACACAGGTCACACACAGGTCATCAACACAGACATCAACACACAGAGGGAGACTTCAAAGACACAGGTCACACACAGGTCATCAACACACACAGGTATACTTCAAAGACACGGGTAAACATCAACACAGAGGTAGACATCAACACAGGTAGACATCGCACGCACACACACACGCGCGCGTGTGAAACAGAGCCTCTCTGACCTGAGGCAAGGCAAATGTATTTGTGTAGCACATACATGTAGACCCAAGGTTACCCATAACTACCTCATAACTAATATGAGCCTTACATCACATTACCCATAAACATCCCCTCTTCATCTCCCTCATATCTGCACACACACACACACACACACACACACTCACACACACTCACACATACAGGCACACACACACACACACACACACACACACACACACACACATACAGGCATACAGGCACACACACACACACACACACTCACACATACACACACACGGTCTGTAAAGAATACAAAAAGAAAAACAAATTCATTCATTCATTCATTCAACAGTTTTACCGTTTTTGCTCTCCACCCGCGGGGATCCGCGCTGATCTGGAGAGGAGCCCCTGCTATTATCCGATCGGGAAGGCAACCACTCGTCTGAATCGGGGTCTGGTTCAGAATCGTCCGACTCTGAACTGTTTGAAGAGTCGCGCGATGGCTGCGCTGCTCCGGGATGCTCCGCGCCGCGTTTGGCACATCTCCTATACCAGATCTCGCCGCGTTTGGCACATCTCCTATACCAGATCTGCTTGACCTGATCTGCACCACACTCCTTGCAGATCCACTGCCAGACAAGCTCTGTGCCAGTGTCAACTGCTTATAATGCTTGTCGCCTGAACCTCTCGTCTTCGCTCTCCTCTTCGCCATTTCTACAACCCACAACAAGCCACTTCCTTGTCCAGGCTTTTTATAGCTGAGCTAAATCGAACTACTGCCCTCATCTGGGACCGAAATACATTACACCCAAGTCTGAAATTCACACAATAGGTGTAGAACATGTCAATAACGCGATCCCCGCGAAAAAAAAAAAAATTCTATAAGACGCCAATTGGCGTCTTTGGCAGTCTACGTTACTATTCTATAAGACGCCAATTGGCGTCTTTGGCAGTCAATGAGTTAATAAAAATAAAAATAAAATTAGATGTCTTTAAAAGGCCAAACTGATTGCATCACTTATTAAGCCACTATCACTATAACAATACAGAATAAAATATATACATGTCTTTAAAAGAACAAACTGATTACTTATTAAGCCACTATCACTTATATTCTCCTTCTTGGCACCACGTCCCATAAGGCTTCCCGTCACTACTCAGGGTTTTTCCTGGCTCAAAATGAGGCGGAGGTGGTACCAGTGGTGTTTGACATCGGGGGGGACCCATGAAGCAGGGCTGTCTGGGGGTCCTTAAACGAGCATCAAACACTTAATTTCTTGCATTCTGGTGAATTGATATGCACCAATTTGTGCCCTTTCGCCATCAATTTATGGTGGAAATGTCATTATATATGTAAAGGAAAAAACAATATTCAGGCACCAGATGGCCATTCAAAATATAATGTAATATAATGCAATATAAGGCTCTCAGGCATTCTGTACTTTCAAATATGTATTCTCCTTGAGCAGTCAACATCAACTATCAGCTGTTTCGCTAGCAAACACGAAAGCTAAGTTATTTGTGAAACAGCGCCCCCGCCACCACGTCGGCGCAATGCCGCAATTGCAGTTTTTATTTATTTTTAATTCTCCCGCGCCGGAAATCCGGCACTGTGCCGGAGTACTTTAAGCCCTGTGTATGTGTTCTCTGATGTTTCTTTAGGGATCCTGCCTGACTGAAACTCTTCCCACACAGGGAGCAGCAGAATGGCTTCTCTCCTGTGTGTACTCTCTGGTGTGTCTTTAGGGATCCTGCTTCACTGAAACTCTTCCCACACTGGGAGCAGCAGAACGGCTTCTCTCCTGTGTGTATTCTCTGATGGCTCTTTAGGTTTTCTGCCTGACTGAAACTCTTCCCACACTGGGAGCAGCAGAATGGCTTCTCTCCTGTGTGTATTCTCTGGTGTCTCTTTAGGGATCCTGCCCGACTGAAACTCTGCCCACACTGGGAGCAGCATGGCTTCTCTCCTGTGTGTATTATCTGGTGTCTCTTTAGTTCATATGCCACACTGAAACTCTGCCCACACTGGGAGCAGAGATATGGCTTCTCTCCTGTGTGTATTCTCTGGTGTTTCTTTAGGAATGCTGCCTGACTGAAACTCTTCCCACACTGGGAGTAGCAGAATGGCTTCTCTCCTGTGTGTATTCTCTGGTGTTTCTTTAGGTTTCCTGCCTCACTGAAACTCTTCCCACACTGGGAGCAGCAGAACGGCTTCTCTCCTGTGTGTATTCTCTGGTGTGTCTTTAGGTGTCCTGCCTGACTGAAACTCTGCCCACACTGGGAGCAGCAGAACATCTTCTCTCCTGTGTGTATTCTCTGATGGCTCTTTAGGTTTTCTGCCTGACTGAAACTCTGCCCACACTGGGAGCAGCAGAATGGCTTCTCTCCTGTGTGTATTCTCTGGTGTCTCTTTAGGTGTTCTACCCGACTGAAACTCTGCCCACACTGGGAGCAGCAGAATGGCTTCTCTCCTGTGTGTATTCTCTGGTGTTTCTTTAGGTTTCCTGCGAGACTGAAACTCTTCCCACACTGGGAGCAGCAGAATGGCTTCTCTCCTGTGTGTGCTCTCTGGTGTTTCTTTAGTTCACTCATACAACCAAATCTCTTTCCACACTGAAGACAAGAGTGAGTCTTCTGTCCTCCTTGAGTCTGTGGTTGTGATTTAAGGTGAGTTGGACAAATGAAACTCTCACTGCAATCTAAACAGTGGTGATTCTTCTGTCTTGAGCTCCTCCTCCTCCGTCTGTGTTGTTTATGGCTTCCTGATGCGGTGGAGCTGGGCTCCATGTCTGAGTCTGGGTTGGAGCTCTCTCCTGTAAGAATAGGAACATATACAGGATTAGAAACAACATGAGAACAAGTGCTGCTTCCATAGACTCAGCAGTGCCAGAAGTAACACCACATCTCTGGAGTCTGCACACGCTGTGGGAACATGAAGTGTTCAGAGTGTTAGGATACCTGTAATGGAAACCTGTAATATTCCATCCTTGATAGAACTGTGTCATTTAAATTAGGGATGCAAACAATTGAAATGTCTTGTCCGAAGCTGAATTTAAGGAAACATTTGTCCGAATACCGAATGCGTACCGGCAGTTTTTCATTTATAATTTTAAATAATTTTGCCATTTAGCAGACGCTTTTAATCCAAAGCGACTTACAATTACGAATTACAGGGACATTCCCCCTGGAGTAACTGAGCTAAGTGCCTTACTCAAGGGCACACTCGTAGTGGTGTGGTTTCAGGCGGGATTTGAACTCACAACCTTCCGATCACAAGTCCAACTCACTATCCACTAGACCACCACTACCCCCATTTCACTATTGATCACTTTTATTGAACACTCCAGCAGACATTAGGCTATACCAACAAAGCACAATATTTGAAAATAAATAAATAAATAAGAACAGTTTGATTGCGTCATCAAAAACGTCTACTCAGGGTTTTTCTGCCACAAAATGAGGTTATGACAGAGAAAGTTTGTTAGTCCTTGTTAATGACAGTAGTACCATGTCAGTCCAAAACCTATTGTTGACTGTCTGATTAATACAACTTTTCAGCAATTGAAACCCCTGACAGACTTCAAAACTGATCATTTTGCAAATAATACATTAAAAGGAGCACTGACTAACACAGGTATAGACTCAACTTGTCATTCTGGATAATGGAACAGCAAGCCAACTAATGTGACTTTCAGGATTTTTGATATGAAATAACGTTTCGACCTAAAAGACTATTCTGACAGTTGACAAAGTGACAAGTGTGCAAGTCCAGGGCTCAACGTGTTGCTGGCTGGTTCCTTGTTTTGTCTTCGCTAGCAAACACCAAAGCTAAGCTTATTTGCAGCACAGCGCCACCAGGCTTAAGGTTAAATAGCGCCCCCGTCAGCACATGGCCGCAGTGCCGCAATTGCAGTTAGAAATGACAGAAATCCACGCAAGTGCAACGCTTGTCGAAAATACGACCGTCAGAGTTTTGACGAGAGCTGGAGGCGGCTAGAAATATGACGGAGGCGGCCGCTTCATAATTCTCTATGCAGGAAAACCCCTGAAACCCTGCTACTATTCACCTGTATAACCCTGCTACTATTCACCTGTATAACCCTGCTACTATTCACCTGTATAACCCTGCTACTATTCACCTGTATAACCCTAACTCTTTGACTTCAATAAATGGAAAGATCATTTAAAAACTGCATTTTCTATTTACTCAGGTTATCTTTGTGTAATATTAAAATTGGTTTGATGATCTGAAACATTTAAGTGTGACAAACATGCAAAAACACACGGAATTGGGAAGGGGGCAAATACTTTTTCACAGCACTGTATATGCGACCTGCCTGCTGAGACCGCAGTAGACATGACACATATCAGATTCATATCTGATAGAGGCCGGCATGAGATTGAGGCCTGAATGGGATCTGAGAATATCAGAGTCAATGTGCTTGTTTACTGCTTACACCTGCAAGTTACATAACCCATCTGAGCCACATGAGAAAAAACGTGAGAAAAAAATCAGAGTTGTGTGTGACCTGCGGTGTAAATGCAGCCTAAATATCTGCCAGCGCCCTTTGATCTACTCATTAACCTGGCCTGGCCTTCGCCAAATACATAACATTAACTCACCATCCTCATCATCTTCATCCTCCTCACCAACTTCATCATCTACTGTATATTAGGGATGCACCGAACATTCGGCCACCGAATGTATTCGGCCGAATATCGCAAAATAAAGCACATTCGGTATTCGGCCGAATGTGTGAAAACACCGAATGTTTACAACCGAATAGTGGGCGTGTTTTGATGACGCAATCAAACAGTGTAAGCATCCCATGCTGCTCGGCGAATGAGACGAAGAGCCCAAATCGAACGTATAACGAGTTGTTTGTCCGTGAATAACACCGGCTATGCCCGGGGTAGAAACACAAGACTATGCTGGATAAGGTCCTTAGGTCATCACGGTCATTTTAAGCCGTCAACCAGTCCTCTACGACCCCGGGAAGTGATGTTAAAAGTGAAGTTACTTCTGTTCAACTGGCTAAGCTAAACATCGCTAATCGCCATTACTTTTTAAAGTCACAAGCGCCCTTTTTTCATCTAGTGTTCAATACTTTTTCCCTGTTTCATTCCACTTTATTACACATAACTTTATTTACATATGGACTTAAATATTTAGATTTTTTGTCTGGATTGTTTGAGTTAATACCAACGTTAGATTTGCAGCCCATTCCTTGGCCAGAGCCTTCAGCAGTTTGGGCATCGATGAACCTGCCACTTTTCCTGAATAAGTAGGCTTATATTGTTTTAAAGGGCAGCCAGTTATTCATTTGTTTTATTTATCCCTATGCACATTTTTGTTATATATTGTGTAACTGACATGCCATAGCTGACAAGCTACACATACATAAGTTATATACATACGTTATACAGACAGATTTAATTTGAGCAGTCAGTCAAGTATAGGCATAATGTTGTTTGTTTGTTTTCTAATGTTTTGTTAAAATGAAAAAAGTTTAAAACATTTTGTTAAAATGTTAAATATGGTCTTTTACGAAAAGAAGTAGCCTAGTAAAAAGTAGGCTCAAAGCACTTTTATCCCAATGCACTTTTTTGTTGTAGGCCTACAACGATTTTCTTTCATCAGCTATTCAGGGAAAACAAAAACATTTAATTTGACTGATTTATTTTATTTATTGTGCTTTGTTGGTATAGACTGATGTCTGCTGGAATGTTCAATAAAAGTTATTTTTTTTCAATCTCAATTTCTTTCTTTGAGAAGCATGAATAAAAAGCAAAATGTATTTAGTTTATGCAATGATAAAATTAAAAACTGCCGATACACATTCGGTATTCGGTATTCGGTATTCGGCCAAGTGTTTCCTTAAATTCGGCTTCGGCCTCGGCCAAGAATTTTCATTTCGGTGCATCCCTACTGTATATAAACATATATATAAACTCCTGGAAACATTATTTCAGTCGATTCTTCCTCCCCTTTAATAATACCAATGGGTATTGTATTTTATATAGTTGGAAAGCCTTATTAGTCACCTTTACAACGAGGTACAACTTGTAAGGATCATGCATTCATGGAATGAGTAACACAGCTAAACGTGTGGGTAGCGGGCCAACATTTTTTGCCAAAATCCCCTGCAATATTCTTCTGTTGGTATTCACTCTCGTTTTGAGCTTCAAGTGCTTGCAGGTGTATGTCAGTCACAGGTGTGTGACTGGCACCTGAATGGCACCTAATTCTGGGACCTAACTCCATCCTCCAGGATGACAACGCTCGCCCCCACAGAGCCAGGATCATCACAGAGCACCTCCAGAATTTGGGAGTGGAGAGGGCGGAATGGCCTGCCGTGAGTCCAGACCTCAACCCAATCGAACACTTGTGGGATCAGCTTGGGTGTGCTGGACGTGCCAGAGTGACCAACGCAACCATGTTGGCTGACTTGCGGCAAATCCTGGTTAAGGAATGGGATGCCGTCCCACAGCAGTGTGAACAGGCTGGTGACCAGCATGAGGAGGAGGTGCCAAGTAGGGATGTCCCGATCCGATACTGATATCGGATATCGCCGCGATATTGGTCCTGAATGCTGGATCGCAGATCGGACCAGAAAAAAAAAAGGCTCCGATCCGCGTGCCCGATCTGGCGTGTCACTCAAGTGACGACCACAGTAGTAGCCAGTGGTCACGTGCATGACCAGGGCTCGATAGTGCGACTGTTTTGGTTTTTATTTGCGAGTGAATATATTTCTGTGCGACTTGGAAATACATTCAATCGCACCAGTGCGACTAAGAGACAGCTGAACTACTGTCATGCGCAGTCAAACAGCGATGAGGGAATGAAAACAGTGAACAGAAACGCGTGTCGCAGAAATGCTTCACGCGAGTCCTATATGCGCTTAAAAAAAAGCTCTCATAGTTCGTAGCGCTGTGTGCTTCCGGTTTCATTACAAAGAGGTTAACCCCATATGTGCCTGACGTCTAACAACATTCAAATGACTCTAACTTCGTCATCTTTTTTCGGATTTCAATGTATGACACATCATTTGAAAGCTTATGATCCGTAGTTCCAATCCACAACACGTCGCATTTGTTGCTTTAATAAAGGCTGGCAGTCTTTAATTTAACTGTTGTTGGTGTGGACTGGGGAGGTATTTGTTATTATTCAGGGGTCAAAAAATGTATACAAATATCGGATCGGTATCGCAGATACCCGAAGCCCAGGTATCGGTATCGGTAGTGAAAAAGTGGGATCGGGACATCCCTAGTGCCAAGCTGTTGTGACTGTATATGGATCTTCCACACGTTACTGAGGTCCCTGACAGTGTAAAATGAATAAAGTGTAAAAATGGCCAATATGTGTTGTTTTTTCCTTATTACTGTGGGAGAGTGCAATCATCCAATCCACCAAGCAACTCAAAACGAGAGTGAATACCAACAGAAGAATATAGGGGATTTTGGCAAATATTTTTGGGCCGCTACCCAGATGTTTAGCTGTGTTGTTCATTCAATGAATGCATGATCCCTACAAGTTGTACCTCGTTGTACAGGTGACTAATCAGGCTTTCCAACGATATAAAATAACCAAATGGTATTATTAAAGGGGAGGATTAATCAACCAAAATAATGTTTCCGAACTTTTTTTGAGGGGTTTATATATGTTACGGTACATGTGGGAATACGGTACATGTGGGAAAACTAGGGTTAGGGTTAGGTGCTAGGGTGCTACGGTTAGGGTTAGGGTTAGGATTAGGGGTAGGGTTAGACATGCTAGCATGTACCAAGTCGACGTAGCACCTAACCCTAACCCTAGTTTTCCCACATGTACCGTATTCCCACATGTACCGTAACATACTGTATATACATATAGTACATATGTGACAGCGTCTGATTAATAGGTCCCCATCTCGGCCATTTTGAAACCTCGCAATCGAGCCAAACAAGTCTTGTTGTGAAAAAATGTGTTTTCCGGTTTTTGGCATAGGACGACAAACGAAGCGATGAAGAACCCACTCGATATCATATCCAACAGTTTTACATTCACTAAATACCTACATTTAGTTAGCAAAGTCGGGTGGGGGGTATTATTCGTTTTAGTGTGACAGTGTGTGTAGCCACGCCCACCCCAGCTGTATGTAAGGAGCCACCTGCGTTTGTTTACAAGTTTACAAGATGGATGCTGAACCTCTCGCTAACGCTATCAACTGAATTTCAAAAGCAGGCAGAAATATCGACAGTGGGCAATTAATGAACTCCTTCATACTGGACTATACATAACGGGAACTCCGAACTCCGAATCTGACGATGACAGATGACAACGGAATGTCAGACATTGATCTCCACATCAGTTCACTATTCTTGGGACAGTCGTCTGCACAGACCTTCTGCTGTGTTCTTGGGTAAGTTTTAGTGAGTTACATGTGTTGTTTACTAGGATTTTGTGTTGTTTACTTAGGATAGCCAAACAGTTATTTGTTGTTTTGTGAGTAAGGTAGCATCAGCCCCGTTGTTAGCATCAGTTATCAGACCACCTCCCACCATCACTAATGAGATGGTGGGGAAGAAATACGTTGTCAAAGATAAAACATAATGAATAAATACATTTGTTGCAGACCTACTAAACATGCAACATAGTGTAATATGTGTCATGCACCATTTTAGTGTGTTTGTGTGTGTGTACCAGCTAGCCAAACAAGTGTTAGCTTGTTAGCTAGCTAGCTAGCTTTGTTAGAGATGTAATAGATTATAGAAAAAGTAAATGCTTTTGTAATGAACGCTAATGTTATGTGGAATCAAAAATAATGATTCATTCATTGATATGTAGATTTGCTGTAGAATAATACTGTGGATTGAAATGATTTCACTAGCCTACTCCTTACAGTACAACAATAGTACACTGAGTCTATGGAAAACCTACACTAGAGAAGAGTCCACAGTTCTGACCTGAAATGTGTGTTACAGAGAATGAGGAGGTGAGAGGTTCTGAGAGATGACACCTTGATGAGTCACCAGCACTTCAGGTATTTGTCATTGTCATTGTATGCAATTCTATTTTATGAAGATAGTAGTAGGCTATTTTGTAAAAGTGGTGTTGGTCACAGTGGGCAATCATTTTAAATGTACTGTCTTCTTTTTTTATTACAGCTTTGATGCCCAGATGGGATGGGAAGGAACTACACCGAAGTCCCACTAGATGCTTTATGGACTATAATGATAAATGCATACACACAGACACAACATTATAATTTTTTACCATTCTATTATTGTATTGCTCAATTGTATCTTGCCTAATTTTTTCCATTGCCATGAATTTTACTCTCTTGTACTTGTAATGGGACGTAATAAACGTTTGGCACACATGGCAATAAAATGATGATGAATCATGAATCTTGAATTATTATTATTATTATTATTATTATTTAGCTATTTAAACATGTCAGCCCTGCAATTTTGCTTCCTGAGGGTTAGCTGACAACCCCACTGACAGATGACAGGTAGGTAATGACAGGTAGTGTAATGAGGGAGTGGTTGTCTTGAGGGTGTGGTTGTCTTGAGGGAGTGATTAGGGTGGAGTTAACCAGCTATTGTTGCCACTCATTACCTCTGTGAAAAACGTCTCTGAAGAAGTTTGAGGCTAGATATCTCAGTACGGTGGTTCAGGGGGTATCCCCATTAAACTATCCATGACTTCTTCAACTTGTTTCAGATTTCAATGTATAACACATCATTTTAAAGCTTACAATCTACCCTTTCATAATCTGGAAAAAACAGAAAAAATATTTTGCCCTAGTTGAGGACTTTTTAACCAAGCCCTGTCACATATACTTATTAAAGTACAATTCAATAATATTTCAACAATATTGTAGATTTTCACTTTGAAGTGGAGAAATTATAAGTACTAATACATGTTCTTTTCTCATGTAAAATAAGGGCTGCATTTAAATGTAAAGATACATAACAGAGCTTTTGAAAAATGTGCATCTTAAAATAAAGTGCTTAATTTTTGAAAAATAAATTTAAAAACGAAATATAAAGTGTAGCTTCAGTTTCCCTTTCTCTTCTGTTTTGCTAGCATGTCCTGGGTTAATATTTCGGTTTCCCTTGTGGCTGATGATGCTGACGTAGGTATCTGTAGTTACATAGGTGTAGAGATAAAGGCTGTAAAACCCTTATGCATCACTGTGTGCTATACTCTCTGGTTAACTGGTCATCTCTCTCTATCCGCCGAACCCGTCACTGGTATATTTTCATTTACAAATCCCAAGGACCCAAGGACCTTGCGCACGGCAGCCCTAGCCCTCGTTTATTCAACTAGTGAATACTGCGCCCCAGTATGGTGTCGCAGTGCCCACACTGCAATTAAGTTGACCCTCCCTTTTGCCCATTACTGACCCCTCCCTGTCCCTAGCTCTTTAGCTGTCTAGTTTTAGGTTTTGTAGTTTTAGTTTAGTTTTAGATTATCTTAGACTGTTTTAGACTACGTAGTTTTAGTTTTAGACTATGTCGTTTTAGTTTAGTTTTAGACTATATTGACAGAAAGTTTAGATTATCTTAGACTGTTTTAGACTAGTTTTAGTTTTAGACTATGTAGTTTTAGTTTAGTTTTATACTATGTAGGCCAGGTTTTGTATTGTATTTGTTTGTGGTGGATGTTGTTGTTGTATGCCTGTGAACAGGTCACACTTGAAAATGAGCCCTTGGGGCTCAATGTGTTTTTTACCTGTATAAATAAAGGTTAAATAAAAAAATAGGTACATCGGTATCTGCTTGATCTTTTCACAAAACTCTTATTTTTGTTTCCCCTCAAGGAAGGTTTCAGCTACCACTCATGCACTCCTTGACCCTCAGTAAATGTGTTTTATGTTTACGCAAAACGCAAGCAACTTGAAGGGAACATTCATTAGCACGTTGTTGGGCAGTGAATGAATGTGTTTGAATTCTGGTGGATCGATCATATTGGGCTCTGTATCGTGTATTTTCTCTGTCCTCGGTTCAGATTTGAGTGTGTATGTTTCTGCTCAAAAGATGGGTTTAGTCTCGTAACGCTTTACATTGCCGCTTTTAATAATCGCCATGGTCTCCAATAGGGCTGTTACGATTATTCGACGTCGCCGACGTCATCGACTACGTCAATACGTCGGTTAGCGTAATATGCGTCGGTTAGTCGTAAATAAACAAATTGGCGTTTTTTTTTTTTTTTATTATTTTTTTTTTTTTAAACCTTTATTTTACCAGGCGAGACAATTAAGTGTATGAGTGAAAAATGGATAGCTACTAGCTAATGTTACACAAGCAATGTAGCTCACCACAGTTCGTATGTCTTGTCTTCTGGTGTTAGTAACGTTAGCTATGTAGCTGGCTAGCTACGGTAGCCTATTGTCATTGTGGTGCGAGCATCTACTGTACGTTATCTAGCTCGTAGCTCGCATGCTACGTTAGCATCAATTTAGCTAATCATAACATAGCAGCGAGAGTAACGTTAGCTAGCTATGTGTTGTGGTGATGGACAGACTTCTAAATGGCCATGTTGGCATTCAAGTTGGCTAAACATAGCAGTGAGGTGGAGCCAAAGAAGTTTTTTTATTTATTTTTTTTACAGTACAAAAATTATCGTTAGACTTATCGATAAATTAGTCGTTAGACTAATCGAATAACCGATAAAATAATCGCTAGATTAATCGTTAGAAAAATAGTCGTTTGGGACAGCCCTAGTCTCCAAACATATAAGACATACAGGGTTTGAACTGAACTGCCTGTGGGAAGAATGAACATGTGAGAGTCTGTCCATTCTTCATTAAAGGACAAAACAGAGATAATTGTATTCGGTAAACCTGACAAAAGATCGAAAGTCAGTGCAAAACTTGATTCTCTCTCTAAACTAAAAAACAGGTCAGAAATCTTAGTGTAATTCTAGACTCTAAACTTCAACAGCCACATGAACTTGATAACTAAATCAGCCTACTATCACCTGAAAAACATAACAAGAATGAGAGGTTTCATGTCCAAATAAGATCTTGAAAAAAAAAAATCATCCATGCATTTGTTTAGAGTAGACTTGATTATTGTAATGGTCTACTAACAGGCCTATCTAAAGGGGCTGTTCGTAAGCTGCAGCTCATCCAAAACGCAACTGCTAGGGTCCTAACAAAAATGAATACGTTTGAACACATTACACGAATCCTGAGATCCCTACACTGGCTACCAGTCTCTCACAGAAAATGGTCTTGGACCAAAATACATATCAGATGTCCTCCCACCCTATATTCATATCAGATCTCCGCCCTCCCTATATTCACATCAGATCTCCTCCCTCCCTATATTCATATCAGATGTCCTCCCACCCTATATTCATATCAGATCTCCTCCCACCCTATATTCATATCAGATGTCCTCCCACCCTATATTCATATCAGATGACCTCCCACCCTGTATTCATATCAGATCTCCTCCCACCCTATATTCATATCAGATCTCCTCCCTCCCTATATTCATATCAGATCTCCACCCTCCCTATATTCATATCAGATCTCCTCCCACCCAATATTCCCTAAGGCCCCTAAGGTCAGCTGCTGTATGCTCCTGGAACAAACTCCCTGAAGAAATCAAACAGGCACAAACCCTAAACATATTTAAATCTAAGCTAAAAACCTTCATGTTTTGCAGAAGTTATGATTAAACACTTCTATCAATGTCTTTTATCTATGAACTATTGTCTTATTAAATGTTTTATATATTTACCTCTTATATTTGCTTTTATTCAGTCGTTTTTATTTTCTTGCTATGCTCCTCTTTCTGTATTTTTAAATAATGTTTGGGCTCGTTGTTTGGTACCTGTACTGTAGCAATGACAATAAAGTCCATTCATTCATTCATTCATAATGGATGTAAAGCACTTTGAATTGCCCCTGTTGTATGAAATGTGCCATACAAATAAACTTGCCTTGCCACTGGCAGCATTGATTTTACAGCAGTGCAATGACCCTCACCACTATAAAAACAAAGACTTACCATCCGTGTCTTCAATCTCCACTTCTACTTCGACCTCTTGTTTCACCATCACTCCCTCCTCCCTCATTTCTTCTCCTCCATTTTCTTCTTTCACCATCACACCCTTCTGCATTACAGCTGCACCTCCTTCCTCTTCTTTCACCATCACTCTCTTCTCCTCCACTTCTTCTTTCACAATCACACCATTCTCCTCTACATCTTCTTCCTCCAGCTTCACTGCCACCATCGCTGGACCCCACTGTGTGATTTTCAGGGCTGGAGAACCACAGCCAGATCCGGGGGACTCTGTGGACTCTGGTTCATACATGGTTACATGAGCTGAAGAGGACCTGCATCTAGAAACAGTGGAGGCACAAACAGTGCAGGGTCAATTGACAGCCAACCAGTTAAATTAAAGCCCATCTAGACTAAAAATGCAATAATCTATGGATTACTGATTGCATTTCTTTGTAATTAAAGGGTCTGGAAAGTAGACATTAAATGGTTACAATTGTATTTTGTGTCCAAGAAAAAATTACAATAAACTTCTAGTTAGGCTCAACTTCCTGGTCAGACAGAGGGCTGTGTGGGCGTGGACTTTGCACGCTTGACTGCCCTTTAATTACCAACTGTTTAGCTGCTGCTGAAATGTGTAAATACTGAGCTAATACAATGACTTGGCTAAGATTATAGTTATGCACCTGGCAGTATAATTCATCATATCAATTCAATGACCACCATTAGCATACTGTACACCTGGCACCCTATGGTGAATTATTGAACCAGGGTTCGACAGTAACGCTTGCCCGGAGTAAGTAAAAAATTCACCAGATTTGTTTGCGCGAGCCCGACAACGCTGCTGGATCCTAGATATTTTTACCTGTGTGCAGGAAGAACAACAGACGGCGCAGGCGCCAGACCAGACTAGATGATCGTGGAGTGAAGATATTATTATATTGCCGTCTGTTGTTCTTCCTGCACACAGTTAAAAATATCCAGGACCAGCAACAAACCCGGCGATTGTTTTACTTGCTCCGGACAAGCGTTACTGTCGAACCCTGTGAACATAATAGGCTACTTGTGGACAGGATTCACAGCATGTGTATGACTTACTGATCAGTTGTACCACAATGGTGTTGTCCTCCTTTTCTGATTCGCTGCCGTATTTTCACAATATCCTCCATGTTTAGTTTCTTCCCACACTGGACGTAGCACTGGCGCATGTCGTCATGACCAGAACAAGCAGAAGCATCCATCATTGCCCAGATGGGGAGTTCACAGTGCAGGGAATCCTACGAATAAAGATGATCAAAATATTAAAACAAGAGTGAAGAAATGTAATCAATTATAATTTTTTAACCAGAAGTGGAAAACAGTAGCCAAGCTATAATAATATAATAATCTTTAATTTGAGGGTATTCCTATCCAGATTGGAGGAAAGGTCTAGGAATTACAGCTCTATGTGTCAACTCCTACCGTCAGGTCGGCGCCTCCGTTGTTGTTCAAGCTAGTGTCGCTTTCCCAGTCTTTGTGTAATAAGTGAACATGTTGTAATGTTTGCCCTCTAGCACAGTTATAAACGTAATAAATGACTCGTGTTGTCTTCAGTCTCAGCACTGTGTGCGTTTATTGACCCGCCATCTTAGTTCCACATCCTGTTCGTTGGGCTTCTTCTTCTTCTTCTTCTTCTCCTCAGTTTGAAGGTTTGCGACCAACTTAAGGCGCATTACCGCCACCTAGCGGACTGTGTATGGACCTGTTCGTTGGTCTCACGGGAATAGCTGACGTCTCTCCTAACCTAAGGCATCATATTTGTATTTTGTTTGTGTATCATATTTGTATTTCAAAAAACTGCAAAGCACTTTGAATTGCCCCTGTTGTATGAACAATGCTATACAAATAAACTTCAGACGTCATAAAGACGTCAGTTATTCTCGCGAGACCAGGAAACGGGATGTGGAACTAAAATGGTGGATCAGTAAACGCACACGGTGCTGAGACTGAAGACAACACGAGTCATTTATTAAGTTTATAATTATAACTGTGCTAGAGGGCAAACATTACAACATGTTCACTTATTACACAAAGACTGGGAAAGCGACACTAGCTTGAACAACAACGGAGGCGCCGACCTGACGGTAGGAGTTGGAGTGATTGATAAAATGCTGGTGGAAAGCGTCACTTATTCTGTTTGTATCCATATGATGTTAGACTTGGATAAAAGTTGATGACGTTGACAGGGAGAGGAACTATTTATTGTGATTTAACTGCTTTCCAATATGTAGTTGGATCACCGCCAGAATCAGAGATGGTGTTTAAATAGTAACTTGATTTAGACAAGTAAAAGGTTTTATTTATAATCATGGCAGTACATCTATTTCTGAGCGGAAGGATAGTCTATCAGTACATCTGGCTTCAGGACAAGCGTGGTTTCTTAATGTTAATGTTAATTTTATTTATAATGCGCCCCCCATCCAACTTTTACATCGGCCCGGGGCGCAGCCCGGGTAAAGGAACAGATAAAGACAAGGACAAGGGTAGTGGTAGTGGTGGTCTAGTGCAGCGTTTCTCAACCTTTTTTCAGTCACAGCACCCTTCAAAAGTTCATAAAATCTCAAGGCACCCCAGTTTAAAATATAGCTATTCAAAAATGACACTGCATCACTCAGATGGCCCCATATAGCGTGCGCGCACACACACACACACACACACACACACACACACACACACACACACACACACACACACACACACACACACACACACACACACACACACACACACAACGGCTATTGAGAGAGAGGGGAGGGAGTGTGACTCACCATCAATGGGAGGCCGTTGTTCGCATGCCTGGGTTTTGCGCTTTGACCCTACTGATGAAGCCCTTGGCACTGCCCGTCATAGCAGCCGCACCATCAGTGCAAATACTGACACAGTTATTCCAGCGTAATCCTCCCTTTTCAATGTACTCTGTTGTCAGACGATAAATCTCCTCTCCGGTCGTTTTGGTAGGAAGTGGTTTGCAAAATAAAAAATTCTCCCTGATACGGTCCCCGTCTACGAATCGAGCATTTGCCAATAGCTGAGCATGCCCACTCACGTCTGTAGATTCATCAATTTGCAACGAAAAATGTCCCCTTGCCTTGATTTTTCCAAAACGATATCTTCAATATCTGCAGACATGGCATTGATTCGCCTTCCAATTGTACAGTCAGACAGCGGGACCTTTGCTATCTCTTTTGCAGCTTGTGGGCCTAGCATGTGATTAACTATTGCTGTGCATGCTGGCAATATAACGGACTCGGCAATAGTATGTGGCTTCTTCGCCTTAGCAATAATTTCGGCTACGAGGTAGCTAGCCTCCAATGCTTTAACCGAAACTTTGGCGCAATTCATCATCACCCATTCTTGACGGCTATGCTGACTTTTCATCCGAACAAAGTATTCAGAATCCTTGCCAGCTTGTGATGGATGATTGGTTCTTAGGTGTCTTTTGAGTTTACTCGGGACCATCGCTTCATTTGACAGTTTCATGCCACATATTAAGCACAAAGGGAGAGGGCATGATGGATCCTCATTAGAGATGAAGCCATAATTTAAGTAGCTGTCGTCGTATTGTCTTTTTTTGGCCTTACTGCTGGTATCTACCTTCGATGTAGAGCTGGATGGAGTTGGCTCTGTTTCAGAGTCAACCGTCGCTTCTTCTGGAGCCTTTCTTTTTAAAAAGCGTTCCATGATGCTACTTGTCTGCTACTTGTCTGCTACTTGTCTACTACCTGTCTGCTTCCTGTCTGCTTCCGCTCGAAATGTCTTTGTGCGGTAAATGAAAAAACAATGCAGGCTGCAGTGCAGACACACTGACCTTACGCTGAACCTGGTATTGACATTGTGACATGGGAAGACAGATAGATTTTGATGATGAATTGTATTGTATTGTATTATATTTATTTGTATATATTTATTTATTTATATATTTATTCATTCATTCATATGAACGTCAGAATATATAATTATTTGACGGCACCCCTGAAGACACCAGGGGGCGCCCCAGTGTGCCGCGGCACCCCGGTTGAGAAACGCTGGTCTAGTGGATAGTGAGTTGGACTTGTGATCCGAAGGTTGTGAGTTCAAATCCCGCCTGAAGCCACACCACTACTAGTGTGCCCTTGGGTAAGGCACTTAGCCCTCAGTTACTCCAGGGGGAATGTCCCTGTAATTCGTAATTGTAAGTCACTTTGGATAAAAGCATCTGCTAAATGGCAAAATTATTATTAATTATACAAGGAACACAGAAAGCAAACAGACACAGACTACTTAAACGAACATCTCAAGGGATACAATTTACAACAAATAGGGAGTAGACTTAGGTAACATCATTGACGAAGAGGTGGGTTTTTAACTTGGCTCTAAAGGAGTCCAGAGTGGGGGCAGACTTGATGGCGGAAGGGAGCGCGTTCCACAGGGTCGGTGCTATCACCGCAAAGGCACGGTCACCCTTTCTCTTGAGGTTGGTGCGGGGGACCCTCAGGCTGAGTTGGGCGTCGGACCTGAGCCAGTGGCGTAGCGCAAAATCCCGGGGCCCCCCCGCAAGGTGGCGGTGGGGGCCCTTTCGCAACGGGGTAAAAAAAAAAAAAAAAAACTTGCGTTTTTTAGAGGCCGGTGCGTTATTGACGTTGCGAAATTTCGCAATGTGCACTCTACATTCTAAATGCTTGACTTAGCAAAAGGTACAAACAAGTGAGAGCAATAACTAAAACCAAATGGTAGACTACATCAGTAGAATGTATTATAAGTAGAAAAGTACAAGCTTTATTTCTTTTAACAAAGTGTGGTGTGCACAGCAGCGCGATATCTGTAAACATACAAGCTGTAGACTCTCCGCTAAGGGTTGCCAGATGGGATTGAGAATTTCCAACCTAACCAATCTAAAAACTTCTAAATCCACCAAAAACCAGCCCATCTGGCAACCCTGTCTCCGCTGCATCAGAGTCTACTTGTTGCGTAAAATTGGCCAGGGTTAGTCAAATCCTTTGTTGGACATCTCGTTTCTTAAGTCCTGGTATATTGTGGCATTTCTTTAATGTTTGCCATCTGGTCTAGGAATACCCAGGGAGACGCAGACAGCAGAAGTAGAATAGAATAGTAGAATAGAAAAATAAACAGCTATATATAGCCTAACCATGCTGAATTATGTACCTGTATGATGCACTGACAGCCTGTGACTGTGAACCTGGCCGGACCCTGCCCTTCTGCCTGAGTTTGAGTATGATGCTGCCCAAATAAATGTTATTGTTTAGTGCTGTACGCTTTCGTGGTATTATATTGTGTGAATTATCATCTGTATGTTGTTTTTCTTTCACTCGACTAACCGCCGAGATAATACTTGAGACATGTACTTCCGTAAACATAATTTTTTTATTTTATTTTTTTACAATATCGGACCGACAGTCCCACATATAGCGGCTATAATGTCCGAATAGAGAATCTACCACCACCTAAAGAATGCTTATTGTACTTTGTATTGTATTTTCGCTTGCTCATTTTCCTTGTGTCTCGCTGCCTACGTGTGACGTCAAAGTCATGTTTGATTGATTGATTGAAAACTTTATTAGAAGATTTGCAGGAGTAGGTACATGAAAGTACATATTACATACAAGGTCAACTAACAGGATAAAAACCCAAGAAAGCCACTGGCTTATTTCAATTGGGGTCCTTGATTCTCAATTCATGTTGCTATTGGATACGGCTAACTATGTATATATTTTTTTATATAGGCCTATATATTAAAATTAAGGTTGACACAATGAAGGGCCACTTATTTTCTTTGTTTTATATTTTTTTAAATTATAAAAAAAAAAAAAAAAAATTTGGGGATCCAATGTTAGGGGGCCCCCTAGTGGCTGGGGCCCCCCCGCGGTGCGTCGCTTGCGGGCCCGTCCGCTACGCCACTGACCTGAGCCTGGGCCTTGAGGTGGAAGACTGGTCCAGGAGGTCCTTGATGTAGGGTGGGGCGAGACTGTTGAGAGCTTTGTAGACAAAGCAAAGGTGCAGATCTTGAACTTCACTCTCTTCTTTACTGGGATCCAGAATTGAATTCCTGAATTAATTCAGAGAGCTCAGTAAAGTAGCATGGGTTTCTACCTTTTAACTGGAGACAGCTTACCGGAATACACAAAGAGGGAAAAGTGCAGCTCAGCATCAGGAATATAGGAAACACTGGGTAGATATCACAGATACTAGGGTTGGGCGATTTGACGGTTGTACCGTAAACCCCGGTTTTTGAAAATAGCAACGGTTTTTGTCAATACCACTATACAACTGTCATAATTCGTTTTATATAAAATAAACGCCTTAATAAAAACGGCCATGCATTTTACACACATTGTTCTCATTACCGTAATTCCTAAACAAAATGTGCTATCAAAACAATTCCAACGGTTCCATGTAGGGTAATACGGCAATTCAAAGCACGAAGCGTAGGGTATTTTCCTTTTGGTCTCTTGAAAAGGAGGGGGCTACATATTAAAGAGCTGTAATTGCTACACCCTTCCTCCAATTTGGATATTAATACCCTCAAATTAAAGAGGGTATTTGAGTCTGCACTTAAGGCCATATTCATTCTATAACTAAGTTTTGAAATCTGTATGTTTTACTAAACAGCTTAAATAACAATTCTGACAGAGTCCAATATATGGACCTAACTGTAGCTTGGCTACTGTTTTCCACTTCTGATGATTACAAATTACATTTCTTCACTCTTGTTTTAATATTTTGATCATCTGCATTCGTAGGATTCCCTGCACTGCGAACTCCCCATCTGGGCAATGATGGATGCTTCTGCTTATTCAGTGTCAGAGAGCCAGAGGACACACCTTGGGTCCCCTGATGCAGAGACAGAAGGACAGAACCACCGGAAGGACAATCTTATTAGGCTCCAGCCACCACCACTACCACCACCTCCCACCCACAGTAGGAACCATCACTCTCCCAACATTAAAGAAGAGTACGACACACCGTGGGATATGTTTTTACGGCACTACATCAAAAACCAAAAGGCCAAAGATGAGATGCTCAGCACAAATGCCTCAGGGCAAGATGCACATGCTCTTAAAGAGAGGCATCGACTCTCTGAAGCACCGAATGACATGGATAGTGACAGTAATGACATGGATAGTGACAGTAATGACATGGATAGTGACAGTAACGCCAGTTCAGCGGTCAAGAATAGAGGTCAAGAGGTCAAAGAGCGCTATCGTGATGACGACATGCGCCAGTGCTACGTCCAGTGTGGGAAGAAACTAAACATGGAGGATATTGTGAAAATACGGCAGCAAATTAGAAAAGGAGGACAACACCATTGTGGAACAACTGATCAGTAAGTCATACACATGCTGTGAATCCTGTCCACAAGTAGCCTATTGTGTTCAATAATTCACCATAGGGTGCCAGGTGTACAGTATGCTAATGGTGGTCATTGAATTGATATGATGAATTATACTGCCAGGTGCATAACTATAATCTTAGCCAAGTCATTGTATTAGCTCAGTATTTACACATTTCAGCAGCAGC
The DNA here is from genome assembly GCF_963989245.1 of Nansenia antarctica. Classification (NCBI taxonomy): domain Eukaryota; kingdom Metazoa; phylum Chordata; class Actinopteri; order Argentiniformes; family Microstomatidae; genus Nansenia; species Nansenia antarctica. The sequence goes on from NC_137683.1 coordinate 11,362,361, forward strand.
TAAACAGTTGGTAATTAAAGGGCAGTCAAGCGTGCACAGTCCACGCCCACACAGCCCTCTGTCTGACCAGGAAGTTGAGCCTAACTAGAAGTTTATTGTAATTTTTTCTTGGACCCAAAATACAATTGGAACCATTTAATGTCTACTTTCCAGACCCTTTAATTACAAAGAAATGCAATCAGTAATCCATAGATTATTGCATTTTTAGTCTAGATGGGCTTTAATTGATCTGGTTGGCTGTCAATTGACCCTGCACTGTTTGTGCCTCCATTGTTTCTAGATGCAGGTCCTCTTCAGCTCATGTAACCATGTATGAACCAGAGTCCACAGAGTCCCCCGGATCTGGCTGTGGTTCTCCAGCCCTGAAAATCACACAGTGGGGTCCAGCGATGGTGGCAGTGAAGCTGGAGGAAGAAGATTTAGAGGAGAATGGTGTGATGGTGAAAGAAGAAGTGGAGGAGAAGAGAGTGATGGTGAAAGAAGAAGATGGAGGTGCAGCTGTAATGCAGAAGGGTGTGATGGTGAAAGAAGAAGATGGAGGAGAAGAAATGAGGGAGGAGGGAGTGATGGTGAAACAAGAGGTCGAAGTAGAAGTGGAGATTGAAGACACGGATGGTAAGTCTTTGTTGTATAGTGGTGAGGGTCATTGCACTGCTGGAAAATCAATGCTGCCAGTGGCAAGGCAAGTTTATTTGTATGGCACATTTCATACAACAGGGGCAATTCAAAGTGCTTTACATCCATTATTTAAAAATACAGCAAGAGGAGCATAGCAAGAAAATAAAAACGACTGAATAAAAGCAAATATAAGAGGTAAATAGATAAAACATTTAATAAGACAATAGTTCATAGATAAAAGACACTGATATAAGTGTTTAATCATAACTTCTGCAAAACATGAAGGTTTTTAGCTTAGATTTAAATATGTTTAGGGTTTGTGCCTGTTGATTTCTTCAGGAAGTTTGTTCCAGGAGCATAAAGCAGCTGACCTTAGGGGCCTTAGGGAATATAGGGTGGGAGGAGATCTGATATGAATATAGGGAGGGAGGAGATCTGATATGAATATAGGGAGGGAGGAGATCTGATATGAATATAGGGTGGGAGGAGATCTGATATGAATATAGGGTGGGAGGTCATCTGATATGAATATAGGGTGGGAGGACATCCGATATGAATATAGGGAGGGAGGAGATCTGATATGAATATAGGGTGGGAGGACATCTGATATGAATATAGGGAGGGAGGAGATCTGATATGAATATAGAGAGGGAGGAGATCTGATATGAATATAGGGAGGGAGGAGATCTGATATGAATATAGGGTGGGAGGACATCTGATATGAATATAGGGAGGGAGGAGATCTGATATGAATATAGGGAGGGAGGAGATCTGATATGAATGTAGGGTGGGAGGACATCTGATATGTATTTTGGTCCAAGACCATTTTCTGTGAGAGACTGGTAGCCAGTGTAGGGATCTCAGGATTGGTGTAATGTGTTCAAACGTATTCATTTTTGTTAGGACCCTAGCAGTTGCGTTTTGGATGAGCTGCAGCTTACGAACAGCCCCTTTAGATAGGCCTGTTAGTAGACCATTACAATAATCAAGTCTACTCTAAACAAATGCATGGATGATTTTTTTTTTTTCAAGATCTTATTTGGACATGAAACCTCTCATTCTTGTTATGTTTTTCAGGTGATAGTAGGTTGATTTAGTTATCAAGTTCATGTGGCTGTTGAAGTTTAGAGTCTAGAATTACACTAAGATTTCTGACCTGTTTTTTAGTTTAGAGAGAAAATCAAGTTTTGCACTGACTTTCGATCTGTTGTCAGGTTTACCGAATACAATTATCTCTGTTTTGTCCTTGTTTAAGGAAGAATGGACAGACTCTCACATTAGGGGTGTAAATCACCAGCTTCATCACGATACGATATTATATCGATTTGTTTGTATGACGATACAATGTTTGCCGATATCACAATGTCAGTCACGATACGATTTCGATTCGATTCGATTCAAGATCGATATGACGATATGATCGATATGACGCGATATCATATGCCAATCTAACACAATTATCAACTCACAAAAACAACTAGAATATGATTTGACCATTTTATTTGTGAGCTCTTCCAGGTATCCAGCATTTAAATCATATTGTATTATACAGTATTCTTCTGTTACAAAAAGAAAAATAGACCCGTTCACTAGTCTCACAAACAAGAGATATTCAGCTTTAAAACATTAATGTCCTATGAAACAAAACTGGAAGAACTTGTCCCCCCTTTTTTAAGGCAGGATTTTTGTAAACGTTCACTTTTTTACTGTCTCATAAACACAGTATTTTTAACAGTTAGAACTGAACCAAGGTCACCATTTAACCTACAGTATATTTGTGCAATAATAATAAAGAGAGATTAATAGAAGCTAGATAGTAGTGAGTATATATTGACCCTTTTAGCACAGTGGGTATCCTCATCTCTGAGTAGGGAAACACTTTCCCTTCGCCTACGTTACAGACCCACGACAGGCTCACTGAGCGCAACCGATCTGGCGAAGAAACGGCACTTGCGGTGCGTTCGTAAATACGCTCTGGAAATCTGCTCAGCGCTCATGGAGTGCCTCTTGTCCAATCAAATTACTTGGTCCCCTTTATGACGTTGAACCCAGTGTGCGCTCCGGCGCTCTCAGAGCGAATTTACGAACGCACCCTTGATTTCAACAGCGAGATTCGGGTCAGCAGCTGTTTAGTGAACAGTGTTTATTTTTCATGAAACGCAACTCGACGGAGCTTTAAGTTAAAAGGTTCGTTTCTGGTCGAAGCACCAGGAGCGAGAGAAGACCCTGCTATTCAAACAACCCAGCCCGGCTAAACACACTCAACATCAGACACACGGTCGGCATCGAGCCACCACTACCAAGATCCGAAATATTTCCAGACCGCCGACTTATTACCGAGAGGAGAGCGAATTTCGTCGTCGTTATCCCTGCTACTCGCCATGACTTGACCTGCACAGTGTGCAGCGCTCTTTGACTTTGTAGTTTGCCGCTGCTAGTCGCGCGCTGCACAGAAATGGTGACAGTCACGCAGAATGTGCCATTTCAAAATAAAGGTGTATCTTTAAGATGACGATATAGATCGATGTTTTTACATTGCGTCGATGTAATCAGATCGTTAGTCAATGAATCGATGCATCGATGTGAATCGATGTATCGTTACACCCCTATCTCACATGTTCATTCTTCCCACGGGCAGTTCAGTTCAAACCCTGTATGTCTGATATGTTTGGAGACCATGGCGATTATTAAAAGCGGCAATGTAAAGCGTTACGAGACTAAACCCATCTTTTGAGCAGAAACATACACACTCAAATCTGAACCGAGGACAGAGAAAATACACGATACAGAGTCCAATATGATCGATCCACCAGAATTCAAACACATTCATTCACTGCCCAACAACGTGCTAATGAATGTTCCCTTAAAGTTGCTTGCGTTTTGCGTCAACATAAAACACATTTACTGACGGTCAAGGAGTGCATGAGTGGTAGCTGAAACCTTCCTTGAGGGGAAACAAAAATACGAGTTTTGTGAAAAGATCAAGCAGATACCGATGTACCTATTTTTTTATTTAACCTTTATTTATACAGGTAAAAAACACATTGAGCCCCAAGGGCTCATTTTCAAGTGTGACCTGTTCACAGGCATACAACAACAACATCCACCACAAACAAATACAATACAAAACCTGGCCTACATAGTATAAAACTAAACTAAAACTACATAGTCTAAAACTAAAACTACAGTGTTTCCTCCAGGAATCTTTACATTGGTGGCGGATAGCCCTGACCGTTTTTTTTTTCACGTGCACGCGCGCTCAAAACAACGACCTCATTTCAGCCAAAACTAGAGGATGGCCAAAAAAATAATAATGAATATACAGAATATAAACTTGTGACTGACAGTCACATACACACACACAAAGATCATCAGCTATAATATAATACGAAGTAGGCCTACATGAGCACAAAAGCGGCTAACGTTACTGATTAACTGTTTACTGTAGTGCAGAGAGATGGTAGTCGTAGGCGGCGTATCAAATGACAAAGCTAAACGTTTAATGAAGGACATGAACGATTGTCAACAACACACTCAAGCAGTAAATAGAACAGTCTAAACAACTTGGGTACTACGCACTCAACTGCGGACGGAACAATACTCTCAACCTATAGTTCCGTGTGTGAATTATGTCAACCCACCACATTACAGAAGTAAAATCACAGTCAGATGGAGCATTCGGTAAACAGCTGAGTATCAGCTGAGTTAAAGAAAACAAACTCTTACCTTTGATGACACCCACATCAGCCCTGTTTTCCCGTACTTCTCCCGTGTGTCTCTGAAGGTCCAAATGTTCCCTGAATTTTAGCTGCATGTTTTTCCAGCATGTAATTCCGTTGTCAATAAAAAAATCGTCTCCCCTTCTTTTCCCCTTGACAATCCTGTGTCGTTGCTAAAGTGACGGCACATAAGAATAGTTTTTTGTTTTGCTAATGTCTGCTGATACACCAACACAGCTAGCCGATGCTGATGGCTCTCCCGCTGTAGTTGTAGCTGGTGGTGGTGGTACCCCGCCATAAACGCTGTTAGCTGATCCACCACCTAGCTTCTTTGTAGGGATGCTCCGATCTGGATTTTTGGGGCCGATACCGATCACCGATATTTTTCCTCAAGATCAACCGATACCGATACCGATTTTTTTTAAAATACATAACTGTAGGCCTACTGACTGGATAGCCTACATATTTTTTGCTTTTTAGACAAAAGTTTTGATCCATTAGGCACCAAGCAAACGCAGACCCATTTTTATGGCATAGTAAAAGTCTGGCCTATCACCCAGTTAGGGCCTGAAGCCCAAGTCAGTGATATGGCTGTATAAAAGACATCATAAACGTGGCCTTCATGGTTTACATACTGTTACATCCTCCTATGTTTTCTGTTCAGTTATCTGTCTTCCCCAGGGGAAAAAAAAAAAAAAAAAAAAAAAAAAAAAGATCGGTTTTTGCGATCGGCCATTTTTGCCAATCACCGATCGAGTCATTTGGAGTGAAATCGGCCGATTTAAATCGGTGGCCGATAAATCGGAGCATCCCTACTTCTTTGGTCCTGCCAGCCATGCAGTTTCGGGTCGCTCATAGCCACTGCTAGCTTCAGCAATGTTTGAAGTGTCTGGGACATCTTTTTTCTTGAAAAATCCATCCATCTGTCGCTGTTTTCGTTTAATTTTTCGAAGAAGCTCTCTGGACTGCAGCTGCTCCCGCGTTAGCATTAGCATCAATTTTTTCTTCTCCCTTCTCACCGTCACGAGCTCAAATTACACTTGTCGGCCGATCTAACTCTTAACACTCACTTACAGGACTTCTGACACCATGTCGTGTTATTCTATTAAACATACACGTGAGTCCTTCTGTATTTCAATGTAAGTGTCTTTTAGGGCTGTTACGATTATTCGACGTCGTCGACGTCATCGACTACGTCAATACGTCGGTTAGCGTAATATGCGTCGGTTAGTCGTAAATAAACAAAATGGCGATTTTTTTTTTTATTATTATTTTTTTTTTAAACCTTTATTTTACCAGGCGAGACAATTAAGTGTATGAGTGAAAAATGGATAGCTACTAGCTAATGTTACACAAGCAATGTAGCTCACCACAGTTCGTATGTCTTGTCTTCTGGTGTTAGTAACGTTAGCTATGTAGCTGGCTAGCTACGGTAGCCTATTGTCATTGTGGTGCGAGCACCTACTGTACGTTATCTAGCTCGTAGCTCGCATGCTACGTTAGCATCAATTTAGCTAATCATAACATAGCAGCGAGAGTAACGTTAGCTAGCTATGTGTTGTGGTGATGGACAGACTTCTAAATGGCCATGTTGGCATTCAAGTTGGCTAAACATAGCAGTGAGGTGGAGACAAATACGTTTTTTTTTTTTTTTTTTTTTACAGTACAAAAATTATCGTTAGACTTATCGATAAATTAGTCGTTAGACTAATCGAATAATCGATAAAATAATCGCTAGATTAATCGTTAGAAAAATAGTCGTTTGGGACAGCACTAGTGTCTTTATTTTAACTCGCTCTGTAAGCTCTACAATACCGGTCTCTTGTTGTCTCGTCGTAACCTGCCCACCTGACCTGGGGGGTATTCCATCAACATCGCTAAAAGAAAATCCAGGTTTAGTCTGACAAGTCTCGCGAGAGTTCCTAAAAACATCCAGGCATATTCTGACAAGTCTCGCGAGAGTTATCCAAAATAAGCCAGGATTTTCCTTTAGCGACGTTGATGGAATACCCCCCTGATGTCACTACGGTGGCCTGTACACAATAACAATAATACCACAGTTCACATTTAGACCAATCAGGAGCCCTTGTGTCACGTCGTCAACTGAATGTTTAATGTCATTAATCTGATTTTGGATCAGCGGTTAGAGAGCGATGGGCGTGGATTTAGGTGCACTTTTAGTCAACATCCATTATAGCGCTGATCTAGGATCAGATATATTTTAATCAGCTAAAATGTTCATTTTTTTTTTTTTTTTTAGAACTTTTTTGTTTTGTTTTTGTGGACTGAATCAATTAGTGGCGGACGAAATTCATTCGTGGCGGCCCGCCACCAATAAATGCATATAGAGGAAACACTGAACTAGTCTAAGATAATCTAAACTTTCTGTCAATATAGTCTAAAACTAAACTAAAACTACATAGTCTAAAACTAAAACTAAGATAATCTAAAACTAAAGTAAAACTACAAAACCTAAAACTAGACAGCTAAAGAGCTAGGGACAGGGAGGGGTCAGTAATGGGCAAAAGGGAGGGTCAACTTAATTGCAGTGTGGGCACTGCGACACCATACTGGGGCGCAGTATTCATAGCTTTCATGTGACGTCACAGCATAGTGGAAACGCCCACCTGACGGGCAAAAGGCACTGCCTGTGAAGTTGCAGAGCACCAGGAAACACAGTAGCATTGGTTAGAAAACAATCATGCCAGATAGTTGCTGTGCAATCGGGTGTACAAACCGGCGAGGAGATAGGCCTGGGTTGTGTCTTTATAGGATACCGAGTGAAAAAGAAAATAAAGAGAGGAGAAATGTGTGGATTAATGCCATCAAACGAAGTGTACCAGGAGCGGGACAGAAAGAATGGATGCCATCAAAGCACACACGTCTGTGCAGCGAACATTTCATCAAAGGTAAGTTAGCTAAAGTAATGTTAATATAATTAGCTACAATTGCAAAGCATTTAGCCATTATCTGTACATAGCTAACGTTAATCATTTCTGCATGGTTTGTTTAGGTGGCTTGCCAAAAGGTTGCTAACGTTAGCACTAGCTACTAATGCCGTAACGTTATTATCGCCTTGATTCATAGGTTTCAAATCTGACGACCCTTTGTCTCCTGACTGGGTTCCATCAGTGTTCTCGCACACATCACCCAACAAGAAGAGGAAAAGGGAGAAAGCAATGGACAGGTACGAGCAGCACAACAAAATTATGAAAAAGCGTGAGGAGAAGCAGCAAGATGCAGCTGCCCCAGCACTGCCAGATCAAAGCCTACCTGACATGGAGCCAGAGCTACCTGCTCCTGAGGCTGAGCAGTGTAACAACACGTGCAAGGATAATGTTGCAAGACTGGAGAGGGAATGCAAGTACCTTAGGGAAGAGAACCGTCGGCTGAAGGACATAATCAAATTACCGTATTTTCCGGACTATTAAGTCGCACCCGAGTATAAGTCGCAGCAGGCCAAAAATGGGTCACGAAGAGGAAAAAACCACATATAAGTCGCACTGGACTATAAGTCGCATGGTTCAAGGGAACGGGCTTGGCGGAATCAGCGGGGAAAGAAGACCCTGTTGAGCTTGACTCTAGTCTGGCACTGTGAAGAGACATGAGAGGATTTGTAAGCCCAGGAAGGACATAATTCACATTAAAACTTCTTCTGAAAGGTTAGAAATACTTAAATTATCGAGTGTAAAGCCAGGGCTAGCTAGCGCGTTGCTACAAAATGGCGTCGCGGGAGCAAGCAAACAGGATGGAACAGCCTTTGAAAGGTAATAAATGACTTTAATATCGTGTATAACGTTCATAATAGCGTGTATAACGTTCATAATATAGTGCTTAATGTCCACATTGTCGAGTGTAACGACTATTTATCGTGTATAAGGCCATGACAAAGATAGCTTGGTGAAAAACGGAAGTAGTTAGGATGAAGGGCGGCCTACAAACAATGCAACATTGAACAGCCTCTGAAAGGTAATAAATGACTTTAATATCGTGTATAACGTTCATAATATCGTGTATAAGGTCCATAATATCATGTTTAATGTCCACATTGTCGTGTTTAATGTCCACATTGTCGAGTATAATGGCTATTCTATCGCGTATGTGGCGCTAGCGGAAGTAGCAAAATAGCCTCGCGGGGGTAATTTAGCAACATAGAACAGTCTCTGGAAGGAATAAATGACTTTAATATCGTTTATAACATCCATAACATTGTGTATAAGGTCCATAACATCATGTTTAATGTCCACATTGTCGTGTTTAATGTCCACATTGTCAAGTATAATGGCTATTCTATCGTGTATGAGGCGCTAGCGGAAGTTACTCCTTGGTTCATGTCAGTCAGAGATTACCGTATGTCAGTCAGAGATTATGAATTATTGATATATAAGTCGCACCTGACTATAAGTCGCAGGACCAGCCAAAGTATGAAAAAAACCGCGACTTATAGTCCGGAAAATACGGTAAGTACATTTGATGAAGCTACCGTAGAAAATGATAATGAAAAAGTGATAACAATGACTGGAATGCCCACCTATGCCAAATTACACGTTGTTTATATGTTTGTCTTCTCCCTGTAACCAACTGGTACAATCCTCTCTCCTTTCCAACAACTTGTCTTAACCCTTATGAGACTCAAAATGAACCTGCCCCTTGCATTGCTTAGCTGCATCTTTAGAGTCTCCGTTCCAACTGCTAGCAGAACATTTAGAAACACCATTGATGCATTGAATGCCAAGCTTGTTCCAGCACTTGTGTTTTGGCCAAATAGAGATGAACTATTGCTGTCAATGCCTATGGTATTTAGACAGGTCTTTCGTAGATGTGCTTGTATAATTGACTGCTTCGAGATATTTATTGAAAAGCCTGGAGACCCAAGAGCAAGAGCACAGACATATTCAAATTACAAACACAACCATACCATAAAATATCTTATTGGTATCACACCACAAGGAACTGTTTCTTTTATATCTAACGGATGGGGTGGTAGAACATCAGACAAACACCTGACTGAAAGATGTGGGTTTTTGGATAAAGTTAACCCAGGGGATGTTATATTGGCAGATCGAGGATTTGATGTAGCAGATTCAGTTGGTCTTTTCAATGCACAACTTAAGATCCCAGCATTTACAAGGGGCAAAAAGCAACTGAGTCCAGTAGAGTTGGAGTCCACACGAGGGCTTGCATCTGTCAGAATCCACGTGGAGAGGGTCATTGGTGAGGCCCGAAATAGATACACCATCCTTCAGAGTAGAATTGGAATTCAAATGTGTGAAGCTGAACATCCTCATGCTCTTACACCTCTAGACAAGATAGTGCAAGTGTGCTGCGCTCTGATAAATGTTGCTCCCTCTATTGTTCCTTTGGGTTAGTACCTACATGGATAAAGCTGTATATGGTACGCACATCGACGGGTGCTGGGTGAATAGAATAAACTAGGAAATAGGATGTCCCGCATACCGTAGAAGATTTCTTTGTATGCCTCATCACAAATGTGTACATTTCATTTGGAAAAACTGCATATTCTTATGTACATTTAATGAAATAAAAAAACTGAACATGTACTGAAAGTTTGTTTTATTTTAATTTTTATTGTTTTATTAAATATTAACATCTGAACATTTTTGTTCTTTGTGCTGTGTATACCATAGAATGAATGAAGACATGTCAAGGTTTGTTCAGTTTTTTCTGCTCCCTCTTCTGTTTAGCTAGTTCTCTTTTACAGTCACTGCATTTCCAACATGATCGTTTTATGTTAGTGGTGTCTATCTTTAAGCAAGCGCTGTGAATGTATTGTGTTTTACAGATCCCTGATGTACACTCAAGTATGTCATCAGTAGGCAGGACAGGCATTCCACAGTAACAACTCTTGCCTTCAGCTGGTTTGGTGGCATGTGATGCTAGAACAGGAGCTGTGAAGACTTTACCTACTAGCTCTGGAATTACACAGGTCCTGACAAATGTGTGGACCTTCTCGCAGATAATGTCAAAGAAGTCTGAATCAGGCAGAACTCTCTCAATGTCCATTTCTTCTGTGTCTGCTGTCCCTGGTCCCCAAACAGCGAAGTCACAGTAGCTTGCTTCTGTCAGGTGAATTTGGGTCTGGACCTAATAATAAATAATGCATTATATTTAGTCAACTTGAAATGAAAGTAACAATTGCGATGCTTTACACCAGCAAATATAAAAACAGATTGATTTTTTTAAAATCACCTGATAATAGTACTGATGGTCCCTCTTTAGTGATAGTTTGCCCTCAGTCAGTTGTAGACAAAACGTGCTGTCTCTGCTTTTCTCCACCATTGTGGTACCCTGAAGGCTGCTGGGTGCCTTAACCTCCAACACACCCATGTCATGGCAGTCACATGTTAGGACACCATCAGGTGATGCCCCTAACCAAGGATATTTGGGGGTGATGAACAGCCCTGCTTTGTTAACAGTGAGGTTGGTGTGTTGGCTCTCCGTGAGCTTAGTGTATTTCTTAACAACCTCTTCTTCATGTTCAACACCCCATCTAAAAACAACACAAACAGTGTGTCTTAGCAATTTATGGTAATAGCTTACATGTTTACCACAACAAAGTGCACAGCTAATGTGACAGCAATGAACACAGCTCTTATCACAGTAACATTACTGAGGGATCATCATATACTCATTGTACATCGAGAAAGGTGATGGGGGATGAAGATTTAGGGGGAATGGTGGAGTGGTGGCCTGGAATGAACAATGCAGGGCCATCACTCTAGAGTGACTCAGCATTGTTTTGAGTTTCTAGGGTCAACGACAGGCATGGAATACAAAAGGGTAATTGCATATATTCAAATGTATCTTATGGAACACAGAAAGGCAGAAACTGTGCAATCAAGTCTTTGTAGTCATTTAAATGTGTCTATTGTTCTAGCCCAAGTCAAGTATTGCTAGGGATGCTCCGATTTATCGGCCACCGATTTCACTCCAAATGACTCGATCGGTGATCGGCAAAAATGGCCGATCGCAAAAACCGATTTATTTTATTTATTTATTTTTCCTGGGGAAGACAGATAACGGAACAGAAAACATAGGAGGACGTAACAGTATGTAAACCATGAAGGCCACGTTTATCGACTGACTTGGGCTTCAGGCCCTAACTGGGTGATAGGCCAGACCTTTACTATGCCATAAAAATGGGTCTGCGTTTGCTTGGTGCCTAATGGATCAAAACTTTTGTCTAAAAAGCAAAAAATATGTAGGCTATCCAGTCAGTAGGCCTACAGTTATGTATTTTTTTTAAAAATCGGTATCGGTATCGGTATCGGTTGATCTTGAGGAAAAAAATCGGTGATCGGTATCGGCCCCAAAAATCCAGATCGGAGCATCCCTAAGTATTGCATATGATAATTTTCTCTTACATCCCCTAGATCGCTGTCGATGTGAGTACCTAAGTGGCTGTGAATACCTGAGGGAATGTGGTGTTTTCTTTGTATCCTTGTAGGCGACAGGATAGCACACTTTCTTCAGCAGGGAGACTGATGGTTTGACTGGGTCAGTGTGGCAGACTGCTCGTATGTTGGAAGCAGTCACCCTTCCTGCCTTCTGCTCAAACCACATAGCACATTTTGCTTGAAGTTGTGTCTCCTTCTCTATCACGTGGCACTATTTGAAATAAATAAGCTTTAGTAACAAGTTTGTGACATGTGGATATGACCAAATTTACTGACTGATGTGGCCTAAATGTAGCCTACCTGTTCTTCTGTCAAACTCAACCCTGTAAAGATCTCTTCACTCTTTGCCTGTAGTTCTTTGTCTGATAAAGCTCGATACTGGGGCATGTACAGTTGGCTTAAAGGTGCAGGGATGTTCAGCTGCACTGCCCTTGGTATGAACCTGAGTGTGAATGAAAAGACCATTGTAAATTGTTATTGGTGCTGAGAAAAGTTGCCATATAAATGCAATGAATTACTATCATAAAGATGGCATGGCATGTTATTTATTTTTTGGGAAACCAAACAATCATTATTATTTAGTGTTAACCTCTTTGCATGGCCAGGGACAACAGACAGGATGCAGCTTTTCACTGTTTTTTTCTCCCTGTCTTCAGTTGCATGCAGCATGCTGTAGAATGCTGTACATTCATCAGGGGTTGGAGTTGGTATCTTTGCTGGGGGGAGGTCACCCCAGCCAGCAGCTTCTCTCTTTCGCTGGACCTTTGTAAACCTTATCTGGCTCGCTTCAGCATACAAGTCAGCTGGTTTCAAGGATGCCATACTGGGCTCAATCCAGCTGCAGGCCTTTTCAGTGCATGCAGTGCCATCTAGCCTGCATGTAATTGGATGTAGTAAAGCGAACCACACTGGAAATAAGTCCCGAATTTGTCGTGACGTCCCTAAGAAATGACTCTACTGTGATGTATAATGCATTTGTTGAATCAAATCAAATCATACCTGTTCACAGCTGCAAGCAGGGCATATGTTATGGCACCTATGTGGGAGCAAACTTCTCCTAATCCTGCCATGCAGACACAGTGACCAAATCGGATTAATCCGTCCTTTTCCACAGCAACCCATGCTGTCAGTGGTGGATCATTGAGGCAGTAGGAATGGTTCACCTGACACGGACAGAGGTTTTGTTTAGATTTCATTTCATCAATGTCAGCCCTGTCACCAGCTGTAAACATCTGTGATCAACGTAACTATCTACCAAAATTAGAGCTATCTAGCACAAGAGAGTAATTTAGCTGTGTAACGTTAGATTAGACAACGTAGCATAACCAAAGGCAAACGTTAGGTACCTTCGCTTTGACAAGAGGCTAGAGCTAGCTTACCACTGACCGTAACGTAACGTTAGCTAGCATACCGATAGCATTGGCTAATTTAACGTCACTCACCTTGGCTTTGACGATGAAGAAATTCTTCACTTTCCACACGCCAGCATTAGTTACCCAACCAGAGTGGAAATATTTGTAGCTTTCGGTGCTTTTAAAAGCCTTCATCCTGGCTGCGGTATATGGGGATGGATTCTCCACCAGATATATCCAGATGTCACCGAACACGAGATCAGGCAGGGACTTAGCTGCATTTAGTGGTTCAAACACAGCCGCGGGGGCTAAATATGGGTCGCAAGTGCCCAATATGTGTAGCTTTTCCGTGTATCTTGCTAGTTCTTCATGGGTGAGGTGGTCTAAATAGTAGGCAGCCGGTAAATTGCGTCCACTCGCCATGTTGTGCGATGTTGCTATGATCCTTTTTGCCCGTCAGGTTGGTGGTTGCTAGGGAAGAAACCACATGACTGAAAGCTATGAATTCACTATAGGGCTGCAACTAACGATTATTTTGATAATTAATCGGATACAACAAAAAGCGGGGAAAAAATATTTATTTTGCAAATGTTATTTTATGTTTTCTAAATCAGCCAGGCCTATACATGTGCAAAATGAATAAGTATTAATAAAAAATAAAAAATAATATAAATAAAAAAGGCTTTGCTACATCAAATAGGTTTAACAACAGGCCATGGACTATGGCGGTAGATTGTTTCAATAAAGTAGTTGAACTCTAGCTCAATACATGCATTGTTTTAGGTAATAACTTTGCTTAATGTAAAGGTCAGTAACCCAAAGTGCAATATAGGCTACAGACAAGACACTAATGTTTTTATATAACAGATATGCTCCAAAACAATGCAATGTGTCCTCTCACTCCATACAATAGGCTAGGCTACAGTCAGTGCCTCACTCTAACTCACGGGTAGCTTGGTAGGCTACCACTAGCTAGCCTTTAGCTTATCACCTCTGCTCTACCACTGACGTTAGCCAGCTAGCTAAATACACTTGTCATGCAATATTGAATTCATGAATGCGAGCAAACACTCACTGGCTATCGCATTACATTACAGTCATTTAGCTGACGCTTCGCCAGAACTCACAGTAACGCATTTGCATGGAGAGCAGGAGACCATGGAAGGGCTGAGCCCAGCAGGACTTATATAATAAAACAATAGGAAGTTAGCTGTAACCTCCTCTATAGAAACATAGTTAGCTGTAACCCTCCTCTATAGAAACATAGTTAGTGCTGTAACCCTCCTCTATAGAAACATAGTTAGTGCTCTGGTTCTCAGCACAGCTACGCAGACTACAGCTGGACGAGCAGCGTAGTGAAAGTCAGCTAGCGGCAGCAGCGAGCTAACCCTGCTAGCTAACTCACTAGCATGTCCTGACAGCAGACAGCAGACAGCTTCACTCTCAAGGCTTTTGAGTAGCATGATTTAAATGTAGCCGCCGCGCCGGTGTAGGTACCGGATTTTCCCACTTTTCCGGTTCCGGTCATAGGTTCTGCCCTTTCCGGCCATAGGTAGCGCTATGATTCGCTATGATTCGCGATGCCTACACCGGCCGCAAGACAGCGTGGCGTGCGTCAACAGGAAGTAGGTTTGTTATGGAAACAAAACCCCCCCCCCCACAAAAAAAAAAAAAAAACGACGAATCGATAATGGCATTCGTCGCCAACGAATTTCATTATCAATTTTTATCGATTTCATCGATTCGTTGTTGCAGCCCTAATTCACTAGTTGAATAAACGAGGGCTAGGGCTGCCGTGCGCAAGGTCCTTGGGTCCTTGGGATTTGTAAATGAAAATATACCAGTGAAGGGTTCGGCGGATAGAGAAAGATGACCAGTTAACCAGAGAGTATAGCACACAGTGATGCATAAGGGGTTTACAGCCTTTATCTCTACACCTATGTACCTACAGATACCTACGTCAGCATCATCAGCCACAAGGGAAACCGAAATATTAACCCAGGACATGCTAGCAAAACAGAAGAGAAAGGGAAACTGAAGCTACACTTTATATTTCGTTTTTTAATTTATTTTTCAAAAATTATGCACTTTATTTTAAGATGCACATTTTTCAAAAGCTCTGTTATGTATCTTTACATTTAAATGCAGCCCTTATTTTACATGAGAAAATAACATGTATTAGTACTTATAATTTCTCCACTTCAAAGTGAAAATCTACAATATTGTTGAAATATTATTGAATTGTACTTTAATAAGTATATGTACTATATGTATATATGTTACGGTACATGTGGGAATACGGTACATGTGGGAAAACTAGGGTTAGGGTTAGGTGCTACGTCGACTTGGTACATGCTAGCATGTCTAACCCTACCCCTAATCCTAACCCTAACCGTAGCACCCTAGCACCTAACCCTAACCCTAGTTTTCCCACATGTACCGTATTCCCACATGTACCGTAACATATATAAACCCCTCAAAAAAAGTTCGGAAACATTATTTTGGTTGATTAATCCTCCCCTTTAATAATACCAATTGGTTATTTTATATCGTTGGAAAGCCTGATTAGTCACCTGTACAACGAGGTACAACTTGTAGGGATCATGCATTCATTGAATGAACAACACAGCTAAACATGTGGGTAGCGGCCCAAAATTATTTGCCAAAATCCCCTATATTCTTCTGTTGGTATTCACTCTCGTTTTGAGTTGCTTGGTGGATTCATTGGATGATTGCACTCTCCCACAGTAATAAGGAAAAAACAACACATATTGGCAATTTTTACACTTTATTAATTTTACACTGTCAGGGACCTCAGGCTTGACTCTCACCTCAACTTCAAACATCATGTTGATCTTCTCGCCATAAAGCTTAAGCGTACAGTGGGCTTCCTGTATAGATTTAAATCTTGCTTTTCCTTGGCTTCCAGAAAACGTCTTGTCTCCGCCCTTTTCCTTTCACAATTGGATTATGGTGATACAGTATATAGGTTTGCTTCTCTGTCCACTTTATCCAAGCTAGACCCCCTGTATCATTCGGTTCTAAGATACATCACCAATAGTGCCTTCAGGACCCATCACTGTACACTGTATACAGTGTTTCCTCCAGGAATTTTTACATTGGTGGCGGATGGCCCTGACCGCGTGCGCGAATTTTTTTCGCGTGCACGCGCATGAAACGCGCACGTGCGCTCAAAACAACGATCTAATCACAGCCAAAACTAGAGGATGGCCAAATTTTTTTTATGAATATACAGAATATAAACTTGTGACTGACAGTCACATACACACTAGGGCTGCACGATTAATCGATTTTAAATCGAAATCGCGATTTGAAATTATGCGATTAGCTAATCGCAAAGCCTGCGATTTGCCTGCGATTTTTTTTTTTTTTTTTTTTACTTTTTTTTTTTTTTTTGCTATTTAGCTGACACTTTTAATCCAAAGCGATTTACAATTACGAATTACAGGGACATTCCCCCTGGAGTAACTGAGGGCTAAGTGCCTTACTCAAGGGCACACTAGTAGTGGTGTGGTTTCAGGCGGGATTTGAACTCACACAACCTTCCGATCACAAGTCCAACTCACTAGACCACCACTACCCGTATGGGATACGTCATACAGCGCGTCGGATTCAACGTCAATGAACGTCAACGTCAATGAACGTCAACAATGAACGTCAACAATGAACGTGAACGTCAATGAACGTCAACGTCAATGAACGCACACCAACAACATCGCACGTGAAACGCCCACGTTTCGGTAGCTAGCAATAGCAACATTCATGGTGGATAATGGCTTCAGCAGAAGTAGTTTGATGGTATCATGTGGTAATGCTCTCTGAAAATAGATAGATTCATCCAATCACCTGCCAAGTATTTTTTGAAAGTACCTGCCCTTTTCCAAACAGCTTCCAATTAAGCTTTCCTAGATGGTTGTGTGAAACAAACCACCTGAGTCAGGTTAGTAATGCTAA